>NW_028270145.1:67079804-67750412 GCF_037043375.1 Chiloscyllium plagiosum | reverse complement strand
ATTTATAAAATAATACCCCATTTTGTGCTTATTTCATGGTTGTCAAATGTTACAATGTAAACCTAATAGGTTCAAGACCAATTCTAGTACCACAGATGAATAAAGAAATTACAGGATTTGGATAAAGCATATCATTTTGATATACTGGTTGAATAGTATAACATAGTTATGCAGGTTATAATAGCTAGTCAAAATTTTGGATACCATTATGAATATTGACCAAAGATATGCTCCTTGCTACAATTCTTAACATGACAACCACCATTTATATTTTGATAAATTGGACTGTCAGTGACAATTCCTATGAGCCAGAGGATAGCAGCATGAGTGAGGATTATTAACCATTAGATAATTCTTACCTAATTGTTGGGACATTCTGACTTGCTTCACTTAAAATAATAATGGATGAGGGAACACATATCTTGCTAGTTATATAAATGGAATTTAAAAGTTCTGAGAATAAACTTTGGAATTGAAATTAGCTGGAGATGTCTTATCTGTTGATAGAGATTATGGTGAAGAGGAATTAGATTAATCTTGTTTAGAGCCATTCATATCATCTCCATATCTTTTCCACAAGTACATCAAATAGTTCGAATCCTGGAACAGGTGTGAGTGGTTTGAGCTCTGATACATGGATCAGAATTGAATCAATTTAAGTTTTATTGAAATAATGAGTGTTAATTGGCAGCTTCAGGGGATCTGGTATCACAATTTAATTGATCCATGGCAGAAGGTGCCCTTCATTGCTTTCCTCAGTGAATCGGAGATTCCGAAATGGCTGTGGATTTTGTGGCTGCAAACACAGAAAACATAGGACTCGAAAGGAGACTTGGGATGGTTGTTCCTTTGTTGTCTCACTTTTGTCTGAGTGGTTTTCTGTATGATTTAAGCAAATACCTATACTAAGCTCCCCCACGTGAAACTGAGAGGATAAACTTTCCAATCAAGCAAGTGTGGATGGAAGTGAGCAAGGAAAACCTTAACAGAGTGGTTCTCAACCAGAAGACAGTGGACCAAGTGCATCCAAGATCTCAAGAGAACATGATACACAATAAAAATGCACTTTCAGGTGCTAAGCTTCATGGTAAACAGATCTTGCAATTTTCATTGTTAAACATTGGTCTATGTCCTGTTTTGCTGTAATTATGGTTATTTGATCATCTGAGCCCTGGCTGAAGTTATACAGGAAACTACTCTTCAGAATAACACACTTTAAAACTTCATTCTTTCTTGTTTTTCCAGATATGACATACCTCTACTTGAGCATCCAACATTCACTCACACTCATAATTCCCACCCTCATCCTTTTACCCTCTCGTGCCCATTACTCACACTGACCATCCCTACAAATGTCATTGTTCTTGTCCACACAAGCCACTACTAACTCAAATAACTGTCTGCTTTCTGGAGAAGTGAGTATACAACATCAGGAAAAAAAACAGAAATGCTGGGGTTTGTCCTCCAGT
This sequence comes from Chiloscyllium plagiosum, assembly GCF_037043375.1. Lineage (NCBI taxonomy): Eukaryota > Metazoa > Chordata > Chondrichthyes > Orectolobiformes > Hemiscylliidae > Chiloscyllium > Chiloscyllium plagiosum. The sequence goes on along the minus strand of NW_028270145.1, from coordinate 67,748,943 downwards.
CGCAACAATTTTGATGTTCACGGGCTATGTGTGACAACTGGTACTCTGGTAAGCACATCCTGCTCAATGAAGCTGCAAATGTCAGCAACATACTGTTGTGAAGATGTGAGCCCAGAGAGGGCCTGCTGCTCCTTTTGGTCAAGTGAATATTTCTCTGGCTATAGACACACACTCTGGAATTTCACCTTCTGAAAGCTGGATCTTTCTGCCCATTCCCTCTGCCTTGAGGAATGTATGTTGTTGCTGATGCTGTTGGTGTTGCTAATCCTGTTGCTGATTATTAGATATGCAATGTCAAGCCACAGAAGATGCTGCCATGCCAGAGTGAAGGTTGATAACAGAGAACTGTAGCTCAAGGTCAGTGTTGTACAAGTCGGGTGAAGTAACTTTCAGAAAGTTTACGATCAACTGTCAATAATGAAAGCATTCTCTGAGAAGGAATACTATGAACATTTGTTATAATTGCAACTTTTCAATGTTAAAGAGGCTCCCTAGTTTCACTAAAGCATCACTTCCCACTCTCCACTTACATCAGTGGTCCTGGTTATTTCCCCATAGATGTAGATCACCCTTTTTCAAATCAATAGTCCTTAAGTAAAACAGACCGCCATTACTTGTCATGATATTTTAAGCCTTACCCAACAGTTACACAGCAACTTTTTACTTTCAAATCTGCCTGCCTGCCCAGATAAGGGTTGGCTGGTGTCATGATCCTGACCGATCAGCACTTCCAAAAGGCCTTAAGGGATTAAATGCTCTACATGCAGTCCAGCACACCTTCCTTTATCCTGAAAAATGTCTTCCATGTGTTAACATACTATTTTGCAACATACCTATCATTTCAGCCAGTTTCTCTTTTGTTGTACATTTTCTTTCACAGTTCCAGACAACCCTGTTTAAATAGATCTAATTTTCATTCAAGGTTTCCTGAGGGTCTTAAATTTATGGGAAAAAATACTTCTCTTCCACTGACCAGTAATTCAGATGGATCATGAAGTCCTAGATCTGATTTTCACTGTGGTGAAAATTGTTCAGAGTAGATTTTGATTACTTGCCTCCCAGCATTTGAAGATTGAATGAGTAAGTTGTCATGGTTATGTTTAATATTAGACAATAGGAATAGGTCATTTTTCTCATATTGGTCTGAACTGGATAAAATAGGCTATTGTTCTGACTGATTTTCTGATCCCTTCTGATGTCACCATGTTTTTCTTTTACTTTTTAATGAATGGCTTATACCAATACGTTAACTATGTCGTTATGTATTTACATCATTCTCCTTTAGTAATCTCCTTAAAGAAATTCACTTGTTGTTTGGCAAACTTTGAAAATCTTTTTCATTTTTCCTTCTAATTGTTATGTTTGCACTTTGATCCTTGATCCATTCATTTTGCAGAGCTTTGTGCAATGTCTCAATGCATTTTAATGAGATCCTCTTGTTTAATGTGTTTAATAAGTGTTCTAAGATGTTGACACAAATAACTGTGGCGTGAATAGGCCTTTCACAGCATAGCAGCTTATGACATTAGTGCAATTCCAAAAACAGTGATAATTGAATTCTGCCCATTATCTTTACTTATTTATGTGACATACACTCCTAATAGTAATTTACAGAAGAGCTATTTCACACATACAAAGATAATATCCTCATGATATGTTAAAATTTAGAATCTTTAAAATAATTAGGCACCAACTGCTATGCATTGTGACCATTCTTTGAGCATAACATGAGTGCAAAGTGTACAAATATAGGTCATCCTACACATAATGTGCAGTATTCTTGGGTACCTTTTTTGGTATCCCAAGCAGAAACTTTAGTTGGGAAAGTTCAGCAGTCAGCAATGGGCCTACTCACTCAGGGTTTTTCAGTGATTCTTGAAAGCACTGAATTCCAGTAAGTTAAAATAGTTTATGCAAGAACACAAATACATTTCTGACTCTTTTGAAGTTGTGATTGACTCCTCTCCAAAACATGTTCTAATCTCCTTCAGCAAACTTGACGTCAAGTAAAGCTCAGCTGGACATATTCCACCTTTCATCAAGTCCCACTCACCCATCACCCCTCTTCTCATTGTCCCACACTGGAGCACAATCCACAATATGATAAAACTACTGCAAGCATTAAGATGAATGTGTAGATCAATTTTAATGTTAAAGCCATGAAGTAATAATTGCAGTTTTACATTCAGTTTTCCATATGCAAATCCATGTTTCTTTAAGTGTGCTTAAAAGGTTTTTATTAGGCTTCAACAATCTATTGGTTGAAAAATGTGTTGCTAAACTGTAATTGATTTGTTATTATTGGTGTGCTAATGAATTTGCCAAAATCAGGGAGAAATTTTATTGCTTTTGAATTCCAACTATTGGTTGAAAAATTTGTTAAACTGTAATTGATTTGTTATTATTGGTGTGCTAATGATTTTGCCAAAATCAGGGAGAAATGTTATTGCTTTTGAATTCAGCTTAGAAATGCAGAAGCTGTAATTGCCAGAAATATTACCTTCTTTATTCACACATTGGACATAGGTATCACCAGCTGTACCAGCATTTATTACCCATCCCTAGTTGCCCTTGAGAAGGCGATGGTGAGCTGCCTTCTTGAACCACTGCAGTTCATGTGCTGTATGTAAACCTACAATGCCATTAAGGAGGAAATTCCAGGGTTTTGATCGAGCAACAGTGAAAAACCAGTGATATAGTTCTAAGACAGGATGGTGAGTGACTTTGAGGGGAACGTGATGGTGGTAGTTTCCCCATTGTTTCTGCTGCCATGGTGATTCTAGTTAAAATTATTCATGGGTTTGGAAGGTGCTGTCTAAGGATCTTTGGTGAATTTTTGCAGTGCATCTTGTAGGTAATAAAAACTGCTGTTTGAGTGTCTGTTTGAAGAGAATTAGCATGGATTTTGATAGTTGAGGAGAAATGATTTGAGAAAGAGGGTTGTCAGAAGACATTGGAATACATTGTTTTAAAGGGTGATTGTACCAGAAATTCTCGTAACAATTAAGCAGTATTTAGATACCCATTTGCATTATCACAGCTTCCAGGACTAAGTGCCATGACTGAAAAATGGAACTAGTGCAGTCAGATCTTTGTTGACCGGCACAGACATATTGGGCTTAATAGCATCCTTTTGTTCTTTAAATTGCTATGAGTCTATTTGTAGTTGGTTATGTTTGGTTAATTTAGCTGACTTTTATGTTTGGTAGATTGGGACATGCCTATCGCTGTTGACTTTCAAAAGCCATTTGTTAAGAGTTTGGAGAAGAGATCACTGAACAAATGAAAACACATGGAATTGCAAGTAATCCAGTAAGCCATGGATCAATGTTTCTTTTGGAGGTTAGAGACGGAGACTCGGGATAAGAGATTTTTTATAAGGTATTTGTTCTCATGGAGAATCACCAGACTTGAAATGTTAACTCTGCTTTCTTCCCACAGATGCTGCCAGACCTGATGAATTTCACCAGCAATTTCTGTTTTTGTATAAGAGACTTTTTCTCTGTTTGGCAAGATGAGACAAGAAGTACATCCCAGAGGTCTATATTATAGTCTCAACTTCTCAGTAGGAGAAAGTCACACTCTTGACTCAACTTCTCACTACACATATTAATAACTTGCAAGAATATAATAATGTATGTTCAAGTTTGCAGATATAAATGAGTGAAGAGATATTATAATTTGTGTGGAATGGAGCAATATGTTGCAAAGGGACATAGAGAGTTTAAATGAATGAGAAAATCTATAGCTGATGTAGTTCAATGGTCAAATTGTTCAGACTTCAACATTGATTTCGGGAAGGACAGCTTGGAATATATTCTTAATGCAGAAAAAAAACAGAAGATGTGGAGGTGCAAAGAGATTTATGTGTTTATGTGCACACATTGCTAAAAGTTAATGCACATACAATGTCATCAAAAGGCTAATAATGACCTTTCTGTCAAGGAAATTGATATTCAGAAGCGAGAACAAAATATTTGAGTTATATAGGATTGTGTTCAGACTCTATCTGGGATATTGTGTTCAGTTTTGAGCACTGAATCTCAAAATATATATATATTGGCCTTGGGAGGGGCAAAGCATGGATACAGAAGAGCGTGGAAATGAGAAAAAAAACAGTGGATGCTGAAAATCTGAAACAAATACAGTGATTGTTTCGATATGACTTGATTTATTTTGTCACATGTACTTAGATACAGTGAAAAATGTTGTATCGTGTGCTAACCAGACAAATCATACCTTACATAACTACATCAGGCTAACAGACCAGAATACAGACTATAGTGTTACTGCAGTTCTCTGTAGTTGTATATGAGAGCTTTATTCATAAGTTTGATAATAGCAGGAAAAAATCTGTTCTAAAATCTGTTGGCATGTGTTCTCAAGCCTTTCGCATAATGGAAGGGGATGGAAGACAGTATAACCGGGGTGTGAGGGGTCTTTGATTATATTGGTTGCTTTCCTGAGGCAGCAGGAAGTGTAGATGGAGTCAATGGATGGAAAGTTGGATTGCCTGATGGACTGGGCTCTGTTCACAATGCTTGCAGTCTTGGGCAGCGCAGTTTCCATACCAAGCCACGATGCACCTTGATAGTATGCTTTTTATGGTGCATCTATAAAAATTAGTAAGTGTCATTGTGGACAGGCTGAATTTCTTCAGCCTTCAGAGGAAGTAGAGGTGTTCATGTGCTTTCTTGACCACAGCATTAACATGGGTGGACCCTTATTACAAGGTACTTGAGGCTCTTGGCTACCTCCATCTCAGAATCATTGATACAGACAGGGACTGTCCACTCCACCTCCTGAAGTCAATGACCAGCTCTTCCATTCTGCTGATATTGAGGGAGAGATTGTGATCTTTGCACCATGCCGATAAGCTCCCTATCGCTTTCCTGTGAGGTGTCTCACTATTGTTTTACATCTGACCCACTAAGGGGTCAATCAGCAATCTTGTAAATGGAATTAGAGCAGAATTTTGCCACACAGTCATGAGCATATAAGGAGTATAGTAAGAGGCTGAGAACACAGCCTTGCGGGCCACTGGTGTTGAGGATTATTGTGGAAGAGGTGTTGTCATCTATTCTTACTGATTGCAGTCAGCTGGTCAGGAAGCCAAGAATCTGGAAGAGGAAGCAGAGCCTGAGGTCTCAGAGCTTGGAGATGTGTTTTGTTAGAATTATGGTGTTGAAGGTGGAGCTAAAGTCAACAAATAGGAATCTGATGTTGGTTTCCTTGGTATCCAGTGTTGCAGGTAAAGGGTAAGGGCGATCACTTCTGCTGAGAACCTCTTGTGACAGTGGGCCAATTTTGTAGCAGATTAAGGCAATCTGGGAGGCTGGAGTGGATGTGTGCTGTTACCTGTGTGGGTTTCCTCCGGTGCTCTAGTTCTTTCTCAGAATCCAAAGATGTGCAGGTTAAGTGGATTGGCTATGCTAAATTGCCCATAGTGTCCAAGGATGTGCAGGCTAGGTGGATTAGCCATCAGCAATGCAGGATGACTGGGATAGCATAGGACGATGGGTAAGATTATCTTCGTAGAGCTTCAGTACTTTGGACTGAATGGCCTGCTTCCATTCTGTAGAGATTTTATGATTCAATGATTACTGACATGTTAAAACATTTCATAATGATGGATGCCAAAGCCACTGGGTGGGAGTCATGAAGGCATGTTGTCTGATTTTCCTTTGCCACCGGGATGACAGTGGTCTTCTGAAGCAGGTCAGAACTTCACATTGTAGTAATGAGCGAGTAAATATGTCTGCAAATACTCCTGCCAGCTGGTCTGCGCAGAAACTGAATACATGGTCAGGGACAGTCACTTTCCATGGCTTCACTCTCAAGAAAATCAATCTGATTTCTGTGCAGTAACTGTCGGGGCTGGTGACAGAGACTGTCAGGGTAGGTGACATAATTTCACTGATCTCTGTTCAAAACAAATATAGAATGCATTGAGCTCATTGGGGAGGGATGCATTGTTGTCAGTGATTCTACACGACTTTGCTTTGTAGCCCACTATATCGTGTAAGCCTTGCCACAATGTGGTTAATCTGGGACTCTAGTTTAATCTGGTGTTATCTCCTGGCATCCCTAATGCTTTTATGAAGATTGTACCTTGATTTCCTGTATAGGTCAGGGTCACTCAAATCGATCTCAGACCTGGATTTCAGTAGGGAGCTGATCTTCTGATTCACCCATGGTTTTGTTTAGGGAACACTCAAGTTAACTTGTTTGGCATAAAGTCCTATTGATGAAGTCTGTGATGGTAGTAACGTAATCATTTAGGTTGGCCATTGAGTTCTTGAATATGGACCCATCCACTGACTTCAAGCAGAAACATAGGCGTTCATCCATTACCTCAGACCAACACTGTTTGACTTTCTGTACCAGATCTATACACTTTAATTTCTGCGTGTAAGCCAGCAGGAGTACATTCTTATAATCTGATTTACTAAAATGCTGGTGGGGAATGGTGTGGTAGGCGTCTTTGCTGTCTGTATATCAATGGTCCAAAGTGTTTGGACATCTCATGAGACAAGAGACGTGATATCTTGGTAGCATGCTCTTGAGGTTGGCCTGATTGAAGTCTTCAGCCACGATGAACAAGGTCTCAGGGTAATCCATTTCAAGACCAATTGTAGCACCACATATTTGATCAAGTATGCACTTCAACTCTGCATGGTGTGGGATAGCAGAAGTAAACTCCCATGGCAGGTAGTAGGGACGGCACTTCACCATTAGATATCCTAGGTCCAGGGTGCAGTAACTCACCAGGGTTATCACACATAAGAACTAAGAGATGTTGTTCAGGAGGTGGACCACTTCACCCTTTGCTATGTGAATGCTGTGAAGAACTGAAGAAGACTTGAAAGATTAACTCTGTTTCTGTCTCCACAGATGCTACTAGACCTGCTGAGGTTCTCCAGGATTCTCTGTGTTGGTTCAACAGAACATTAACATGATTAAATTGTCTTGATTTCATCAATTTCTAGGATTGGCATTGATCTCACTGAGCTATTTAAATAATAACACAATCTGGTAATGTAGAAGCAAGGAAATTATTTCCTCTTCACATCAAGTATCATCTTGATTCTTAAATTATGAACCCTGTTCTCAAATCCCTCCCAAGACTCGCCCTTCCCTATCATTTTCATCTCCTCCGTCTTCACAAGCCTTTGAGATATCTGTGCTCCTCTCATGCTGTCATGTTGTGAAATGTCAGTCACAAATGCTTCACTATAGGTGGTGCATCTACAATTGCCTCGGTCATTAGCAGTGGAATTCCCACACTGCATCTTCCCACCCTACTTTTGTTCTTTAAAACTTTCCACTCCAACCAAACTTTTGGTGATTTTACCTAGTATCTCCTCATGTGGTTCAGCATCATTTGTCTTAAAATGCTCCTGTGAAGTGCCTCTGGAATGTTTCATTATGCTAAAGGCATTGCATGCACTTAAGTTGTGGTTGTTCTGATGAGTAAACCAGAAGAACAAGGTTTACTCTTAAAATTAGATCTAGACTACTTCAGAATGATGAAGAGTCATTTATACACACAAAATGCATTTACATTTTCAAGCTTGAGTTCATAAGATTTCTATTTGCATAAGGGTATCCAAGGTTATGAAGGCAAGGCAAATGACAGTAAGTTCTGATTAGCTGTGCTCTAATTAAATGGTGGAGTAGTCTAACTCTCCCTTGTCCTGTGCTGATGGAGCAGTAGCAAAGTTAAAATTGCATGGAGAGACTTCCGCTCCATAATTGCTAGGTTTCTGATGACCATCCCTTTAATATCTAAATAATTATTTTAGGCATTGAATGCTTCACTTCAAAGAAGGTAGGAGCTTTATGAATTCCTGTAAATCATAATCCTCTGAAGGCTAGTATGATCCTGATGCAACACATGTATCTGTTTGCTGTTACATTTTGCAGGCTTGTGTTGAGTGTTTGCTTTGGAGCTTATTTTGCTTAACTTTTTCAATACACCCACAGCACTTGATGAATGTTATTCTGAGAGTGCTCAAAATGGAGGAAGAGAAACAACAGTCACTGGCAAGCAAAATACAAGCAACAGCAGGACTGCTTGAAGAAAGGAATAATGTGGCCCATGGGAGTTTACAGGCTTAAAATCACTTTATTTGGAATTGCCTGAGGAGCAGCGCAGACTATGTTTCTCAAGAAATCTTGTCATGGATTCCTGAAATGTCCAGAAAATACACTTATTGCCTGCTGAGCCATATGACCGTGCTTTGCCTGTGGCAATGCAACTAATCACTGCCCTTTCTTTTGGCTCTTTCCAGGATAATATTGGTAATTTCTAGCAGTGCTGAGTCAGTAACAAGCAGATCATCTAATGATCCTTTGCTAGGACCATTGTGTACTTTTGCGAATGACGGAGACAGAAAGAGCCTGTAGATACACACAGGAGCTGGTTTCCTAAAAAAACATAATGGCACCATAACAACAGATTCATTCATTGCAAGGGATTTTATTCCATTAACATGCTGCTGCCCATTAAATAATACACAAGAGTATTGTAGCTTTTCAGACATCTGTCATGATTCCCGTGTTCTTCACCATCAACCACACCATTCCCTGGACCCACTATTTCACAAATCATGGAATTTTAAAAGGTTACCCCAACAAACATTGCTTATGATATTCTTCCATAATCCCAAAATACTTACAGGGATGAGATATATCCAAGTTCATTTGGCTAATGATCATATACACTTCAGCCCTTGAAGCAATGTTAGGCATTTGCCTAGATCTGAGGGATACATTAGTGAAACCCCAAAAGTAATCTTACTTTTGGTAGTTTGTTAAATCACATAACCTTCAGAAGTCTGCACATGGAAAAGAAACTCGAATTGGATCACACACCATGTAAGGAATATCCGGCTGAATCCAAGGAGGGAGCAGAAAAGGAAGGTTCAGTGCAATAAGCAGGAATGGCAGGAATGAGTTGCCTGCAAAGCATTTCAGTTGACCTGTTCCTCTCAAGCAGTCCACAATATACCTTTTTATCTAAAAGAAAACTTTACTACCATCTTTGCAGTTCTTCAACTCTGCATGAAAGAACATTTATCATTTAATTAAAAAAACCTCCTGACATAGCAGACTCAGAGTTTGCTCTGAAATCATACTGGAAATAAAACTTCAAAATTAGTAAAAATGAATAATTTAATGACTAAAACTATTATAGCCTTAAAATAATATTTCACACATCTGTGTACCTGGAGTTTAATTCATCAATTTCTTTTTATTAATGATGGGAAATGAGAATGACCTAGAATTACAGTCTGAAAGGATACTGGAAGCTGATTCAACAACACTCAAAAAATAATTAAATGAGAACTTGAGAGAAGACAATTGTATTAGTGTATACAAAGTGCAGGAGAATGGGTTTCTTGAAAGAGCAAATTTAGGCAGAATAGATTAAATGGACTTCTGTGCTGTAATTTTAAAATATTTATATTCTTTAATGTGATATGAGCATTAATGGCAAAGCCATAATTTGTTGTTTGATTTATTGTTGTCATGTGTACCGAGATAGTGATAAGTGTTGTTTTGTGAGCTCTGCAGGCAGATTGTACCTTACAAAGTGCATTAGGGGAGCAGATCAAAGTGCAGGGTACAGTGTTACAGCCGCATAGAAAGTGCAGAGAGAGAGATCAACATTAAAATTTGAGAGGTCTGTTCAAAATAGCCGGTGAGAAGCTATTCTCAAATTTCTTGCGTGTATTGAAACTTCTATATCTTCTGCCTGACGGAAGACGGTGGAAGAGAGTGTAGCCATGGTGGGCTGGGCTTTGATTATGTTGATTGCTTTCCTGAGGCAGCAGGAACTATAGGTGTAGTCAATTGATGATAGGTTGGTTTGTGTGATGGACTGGGATGTGTTCCCAACTCTCTGTAGTTTCTTGCGGTCTTAGAAACAGCAGTTGCCAAATCACGCTGTGATGCATCCAAATAAGATGCTTTCTATAGTGCAGCTATAAACATTATTAACAGTTCTTGTAGACAAGCCATATTTTCTTAGTCTCCTGAGCAAGCAGAGACATTGTTGTCCTTTCTTGACTGTTGCATCAGTCTGGACCAGGACAGATTGTTGGTGATCATCACTCCCAGGAACTTGATGCTCTCAATGAACTTTACCACAGCATGATAGATGCAGACAAGGGTGTGCCCTCCACTTCCTGAAGCTCTTTCACTTTGCTGACATTAATAGAGAGATTGTTGTCTTTTCACCATGCTTCTAAGCAATCTCTTTCCATTATTCTGTCTTGTCATTGTTGGAGATTCAATCTACAATGGTGGCATTGTCAGCAAACATGTAAATAGAGTTGGGGTGAAATTTGGCACCTATTCGTGCGTGTATAAGGAGTATAGTAGGAGGCTGAGTACATAGCCTTGCAGGGCACCAGTCTTGAGGTTTGTGGTGGACAAGGTGTTGTCACTTATGCTTACTGATTGTGGTCTATGGTTCAGGAAGTCGAGGATTCAGTTACAGAGGGGGCAGCCAAGACCTACATCTCAGAGTTAGAGACGAATTTGTTTGGAATTATGGCATTGAGAGTGGAGCTGTAGTCAATAAGTAGGAGCCTGACATTGCCAATCCCTAATTACTCTTGATTGCTAAATATTTTTAGAGGTCAGTGAAGGTAATCCACATTGGGGTGGGTCTAGAGTGACATGTAGGCCACATTAAATAAGAAAGGCAGGTTTACTTGCCTAAAAATAGTGTGTGAACTAGATGGGGACTTTACAACAATCAATGACAGTTGTCATAGCCATTATCATTGACAATTCAAATCAGATTTTATGACTGAGTGCAAACTCCATTTGTTGCTGAGATGGGATTTGAGTGCATGTCCCAAAAACATTGTCTGAGCCTTTAGACTGCCAATCCAGTGACATTATCATAATATTATCATCTCTTCACAAACTTCTGTTCACTTATAATGTTGTGATTTATATTACATGCTCTCTCAGTGGCTGCAGGATATCTGGTGAAATGATATTGCCATTTACTTGAGGTACCTAATGAAAAATTAAAAATGGGGCCATAAAGAGCCCAACTGTTGGCTGTAGTACCTTGAGTATGGATAATCAAGACAAACTATCCAGTTGGAATTATGCCAGATATTTATTGAAGGTATAGAAATGCAACAGACATGCTGCCATCCTGGGGGATGGCTAGATTTACCACTCCTATTGCGCCATTGCCATTCCCTCAGGGCTGTGACTCATCACTCATACATATCTGTGAGAAAGTAGATTTCAGGAAATCAGAGGTGTCTTTAAGGTTATTCAAGGTGGTTAGAGTTGTGGGACTGAACAACAGCAATTTGAGCTATCACCAAGATGAAAAGCTGGCAAGACAGACACTTGATTTGAAAGTCTGACTGTATCAATGTACATGCTTAACTCTGGATATAGAATACTGAAGCCTTTGAATAGAATGTTAAACTGGCTGAATGGGGACTTCTCTAAGCTTTCATAAATGGTACTGGAAGCCCTTGATAGGGTTTTCTCCCACATCATATTGCATGCATTTGGATAGGAATTTTGTTTGGTTAGGTTGGAACCCTGAAATCAGGATATCTGTTTTTCCTCAAGCTTGGTTTCGGGTGAACTGTCTCCTTGACTGCCCTTTCCATTGCCCCCTACCTTTCCTCACTCATGCTGAGTGTATGACAGGTGTTTGGTATGACTCAGTAAGTAATACTTATGCCTCTTGAGTCAGATGTCATGAGTTCAAGATCCATTCCACAGACAGTACCTAAGTTACCACTTCAATGTAATACTGGAGTTCGACACTGCTAGAGGTGATACCTTTTGGAAGAAGTGATAAACTGAAAGCCTCACCTGCTGTTTCAAGTTGCTGTAAAAGAGCATACAGTAAAAGTTCAAGAAGGACTGGATAGCATTTTTTTGTGTTCTGGTTAACAGTCATCCTTCAATCAATATTTTGAAAGCAAGTTATCTGCTTATTATCTTATTGGTGTACAGCTTGCTGAAAATAAATTGGAAACTGCATACCATGCTTTACAATAAAGTTACATTTTTAAAATGCTTCATACTATGGAAAGTACAATAGGATGTCCTATATCATCAAAGGCATTCTATAAGTGTAAGTTCTTTCTTTTTGGTTCTTTCCTCTAACTCCCTGAACTGACCCAGTTGGTCTGCCAAGTTCCATGATGGAGATTGTGAAATTGCTTCAGTTGGAGAATTGTGCCCATCTGAATCCGCTTTAATAGGGTCCATGAATGGCAAAGGTCCTGAAGAAAGGTGAAAGAAAAATAGTTAACATTGCACTGATAGACTAGATAGCAACAGACAGTAAGCTTCACTTTGTAGCATTGTCACATTGTTTGAATATCCAATGGCTAGATGTCAGTGGAAGGGCCAGTCTATGACACCCCACATCTAATGTTTCTAATACCTGTGAGACCTATCACAAGAACATAAGAAATAGGATCTGGACTAGGCCAAAATGATGGCTGATTTGCCCCAGGTTTCAACTCTTCTTTTCTGCCTGCTCAACATAACTGTCAACTCCTTGACGCACAGTCGGAGCAGTAGGTATCATCAACAAGATGCACTGCAGAAACTCACCAAGGCTCCTTCGGCAGCAACTTCCAAACCATGACTACTTCCATCTAAAAGGCCAAGAACAACACAAGAACTATCACCTGCAAGCTCCTCTCCAAGACAGTCACCATCCTGGCTTAGAAATTGAAATAACTGCATAAAGGCCGTTATCCTGTCACCAAGTCACCTTTATTTGCTTGTGCACAATACACTGGCTGTGGACAGCTAGCACAGAGTCAGTCTTGAACTGAGGAGCTTCTAAATCACCTGTTTATATACTTTTCTTTTCTTTTAATTTAACAGATTTTTCTTAATTAACCTGTTCAGAGATTTTCTTAGTTAACCTGTTCAGAGATTTCTGGAGCAAGTTGGACTTGAACCTGGGTTTCTCAAACCACTACCACTGCACCACAAAAGGGTCCCTTCCCTTGTTGTTATCTTTCAGTACAGTGTGGTGTTTCACTTGGAGCTGGTATACTTGATCACAGCCTTTGTGTCCTCTGACACGATGAGCTTGGTGAGCTCCCCAAGCAGCAGCAGACACACAGTGGTCTGGATCTCCCAGGAGCTGATGGTGTTGTACTTATTGAAATGGGTCAAGCAGGAAGCCACTCCAGTGATGAACTTGAAAATATCATTGACAAACAAGTTCATGATGCTCATGGCCTTAGAGGAGATGCTGATATCAGGGTGAACCTGCTTCATTACTTTGTCGATGTAGATGGAGTAACTTTCTTTCCTGGACTTGCTCCTCTTCTTGCTGTCCTTTAATGGTGCCTTCTTGAAGATTTTCATTGCACCCTTCTTAAAGGTTTGCTGTGCTTTCTTCTCATCAGCCATCATGATGGGTCACTTGTTTGGTCAGTCAGGGCTCCTTGATTGGCCCAGGTTAACAACCCCAGTCAAGAATTTCATAGTCAACAAGATCTACATAGTTGCAATCACAACAGAAATATATTGCCATTCCTTCACTATTGTTGGGTCAAAATCCTGAAAACCTATCGCTAACAGCATTGCGGGTGAACCTACAACAAATGAATTGCAATGGTTCAACAAGACAACTCACCACAACAGTGAAGGGCAATTTGGATGGGTAAACAATGCTGGTCTACTTCACAACCCTCTTATCCACCAAAGTGAATTTAAAAATTACAAAGATGTTAATTGCAACTTGCCTATTTTATTGGCAAAAACACTTCATTAAAATGCAAACTGATTGATTCGAAATAATGTTGAACTCTACCTATTTTAAAACAAAATATTTGATGTAATTTAAGTGTGAGATGGGACAAAAAACATATTTACACTTAAACTCTAAGTGAAAAGGCAATTCAAAACAATTATTGGAAACTGTGGCCCCAAATTTCTTCATTGAGATTACACTAAAACTTTCTGATCTGTGCAGGTGCAGGCAAGAATTTGAGTAGAACAGTCACTGTCCATTCCAATTTCGCATTCACACAACAGTGAATGTGCTATGATGTCTCAGCTGAGAAAATGATACATTTCCTGCCATTGCGCACCTGGCACAAGGAATATTTGTGCATCTCAGTGATCAGTTTTGCTAAGGGCATTAAAAGGGCACTTATATCAGTTACTCAATTGATTGTAATGTAATTGATTGTAAAACGGCTACCAACATAGTTAAAAGGTGGAATTTTTAAGCCATTTAACACAATTTTTCCTTAAAAACTTGGCCGCATAACTTTAATTTCTGCTGTTACTGCTTTACAAAATGGTGCCATCATGGGGATAAATGGTATGGATAAACATTCAAAAGATAGAAATGTTCATGGGCCAGGAACATGGGTCAGCATTTAGGTCAAAAGAAAAGTGAGCAAAAGTCCCAGACTACCAAGGATCTATCAGTGAAAAGTATTGTTTTTACCAGGCTATAAATTCAGTAATGAGTTTAACAAATATTCAGACAAAGGTAACTTGTAAATCAACTGAACTCATGCAGTCTATGCAGTATGTTCTTGAAGCTGCTTAACATCAGTTGTGCTCTGTCTATTTTTGTTTTTTATAAGTTAGCATACAATCCGTTGGAACAGAATCATGATCGCAAGAGCTAAAGCATGTGACACCCCTGAACAATATTGTGGAGGCCTTCATTAGCCTAATTTCAGAAGCAACAAATTGTAGAGAATTGGTGAATCCTCCCTGAATGTCTAATTCATTGCATCATGTAATGATTCCCCTGCTGAGTGACTGTCATAGATGAACATAGTCAAATGAGTAACATCTGGTAACACCATTTCAGAACCCAAAGGTTGTTAATTTTCAAAATTAAAACCTCACAACTATCAAATTTACAATTGAAGTGTTACTCTTGGATTTTAAATCAACCTCAAACTTAAGAACTACTATTCCAAAGTTAGTTTTTAAGTTTTATGGAAATTGGGAATGATGCAATCCTGAAATACTTAATTTTTTTGTATGTTTGCACTTCATGTCTTATTATATTTTAATATTGTATAGGTTCAACTTCACTGCAAAATGTAAAATACAAAACAATTAAAAAAAACTTGACAAACCTTCACACTAGGGAATCTTTTCATCCATAATAAAAAATCTTGAGTCCAGATATTCTTATCCCTGGAGACTCAGAGACTGAATGTATCCTGAAAAATGCACTGCAAGACTTCTCAAAATTTCCAAAACACTGATTGTATAGTGAAAGCCAGGGAAATCTAAAATTCCAACAGGCAATTACGTGGCATCTTGAATCCTCTCAAGACTAATATAATGGCAGGGAGATTTGTTACAGCTGATCAGGAGGATTTAAACTAGAAAGTTGGGGTGGAGGAGGAGGTGTAGGACCCAGAGCAATAGTGAGGAAAGGGATCAATCTGAGACTGGTACAATTGAGAAAAGAAGTGAGTCAAACAGTCAGGGCAGGCAGGGACAAAGCAGAGAACAAGGTAGTACTGATAAATTATACTGCATTTATTTCAATGCAAGAGACCTAACAGAGAAGGCAGATGAACTCAGGGCATGGTTAAGAATGTGGGATTGGGATATCATAGCAATTGCAGAAATGTGGTTCAGGGATGGACAGGACTGGCAGCTTAATTTTCCAGGATACAAATGCTACAGGAAGGACAGAAAAGGAGGCAAGAGAGCAGTGGCAGTGGCGTTATTGACTAGGGATAGCATTACTCAGGTGTACTGAGGAAGGATATTCCTGGAAATACATCCAGGGAAGTTATTTGGGTGGAACTGAGAAATAAGAAAGGGATGATCACCTTGTTGTGTTTGTATTATAGACCCCCTAATAGTCAGAGGGAAATTGAGAAACAAATTTGTAAGGAGATCTCAATTAACTGTAAGAGTAATGGGGAGGTTATGGTACGGGATTTTAACTTTCGAAACATAGACTGGGACTGAAATAGAGTTAAGGGTTTAGTTGGAGAGGAATTTGTTAAGCATGTACAACAAAATTTTCTGATTCTGTATGTGGATGTACCAACTAGAGAAGGTGCAAAACTTGACCTACTCTTCAGAAATAAGGCAGGGCAGGTGACTGAGGTGTCAGTGGGGGAGCACTTTGGGGCCAGCGACCATAGTTTTGAAATAGTGATGGTAAAGGATAGACCAGATCTGAAAGTTGAACTTCTAAATTGGAGGAAAGGCTAATTTTGAGGGTATTAGGCAAAAACTTTCAAAAGCTGATAGGGAGGCAGATGTTCACAGGTAAAGGGACGGCTGGCAAATGGGAAGCCTTTAGAAATGAGAGAACAAGAGTCCAGAGACAGTATATTTCTGTCAGTGTGAAAGGAAAGGCTGATAGGTGTAAGGAATGCTGGATGACTAAAGAAATTGAGGGTTTCATTCAGAAAAAGAAAGAAGCATATGTCAGGTATAGACAGGATAGATTGAGTGAATCCTTAGAAGAGTATAAAGACAGAAGGAGTATACTTAAGAGGGAAATCAGGAGGGCAAAAAGGGAACATGAGATAGCTGTGGCAAATAGAGTTAAGGAGAATCCAAAGGGTTTTTACAAATACATTAAGGACAAAAGGGTAACTAGGGAGAGAAGAGGGCCCCTCAAAGATCAGCTAGGCGGCTTTTGTGTGCAGCTGCAGGAGATGGGGGAGATACTCCGCGGGTATTTTGCATCATATTTACTGTGGTAAAGGACATAGAAGATATAGAATGTAGGGAAATAGATGTTGATATCTTGTAAATTGTCCATATTACAGAGGAGTAAGTGCTGGACATCTTGAAAAACATATAAGTGGATAATTCCCCAGGACCTGATCAGGTGTACACTAGAAAATTATAGTAAGATAGGGAAGTGAGTGATGGGCCCCTTGCTGAGATAGTCATAGGTGAGGTGCCGGAGTCTGGAGGTTGGCTAATGTGGTGCCACTATTTAAGAAGGGTGGTAAGGACAAGTCAGGGAACTATAGACTGGTGAGCCTGACATCGTGGTAGTCAAGTTGTTGGAGGGAATCCTGAGGGACAGGATGTACATGTATTTGGAAAGGCAAGGACTGATTCAGGATAGTCAACATGGCTTTGTGCATGGGAAGTCATGTCTCATAAACTTGATTGGGTTTTTTGAAAAAATAACAAAGACGATTGATGAGGACAGAGTGGTTGACGTGATCTATATGGACTTCAGTAAGGTGTTCAACAAGGTTCCCCATGGGAAACTGGTTCATCAGGTTAGATCTCATGGAATACAGGGAAAACTAGCCAATTGGATACAAAACTGGCTCGAAGATAGACGACAGAGGGGGTGATGAAGGGTTGTTTTTCAGACTGGAGGCCTGTGAGTAGTGGAGTGCCACAAGGATCAATGCTGGGTCCTCTACTTTTTGTCATTTACATAAATGATTTGGATGCGAGCATAAGAGGTACAGTTAGTAAGTTTGCAGATGACACCAAAATTGGAGGTGTAGTGGACAGCGAAGAGGGTTACCTCAGATTAAAACAGGATCTGGACCAGATGGGCCAATGGGCTGAGGAGTGGGAGATGAAGTTTAATTCAGATAAATGCTGCATTTTAGGAAAGCAAATCTTAGCAGGACTTATACACTTAATGGTAGGGTCCTAGGGAGTGTTGCTGAACAAAGAGACCTTGGAGTGCAGGTTCATAGCTCCTTGAAAGTAGAGTTGCAGATAGATAGGATACTGAAGAAGGCATTTGGTATGTTTTCCTTTATTGGTCAGAGCACTGAGTACAGGAGTTGGGAGATCATGTTGGGGCTGTACAAGTCACTTTTGGAATATTGCATGCAATTCTGGTCTCCTTCCTTTTGGAAAGATGTTGTGAAACTTGACAGAGTTCAGAAAAGATTTACAAGGATGTTACCATGGTTGGAGAGTTGGGACTATAAAGAGAAATTGAATAGGCTAGGGTTTTTTCTCTGGAATGTCGAAGGCTGAGAGGTTACCTTGTAGAGGTTTATAAAATTTTGAGAGGCATGGTTAGGGTGAATAGTCAAAATCTTTCCCCCAGTTTAGGGGAGTCCAGAACTGGAGGGCAAAAGTTTAAGGTGAGAGGAGAAAGATTTAAAAGATCCCGGGGGACAAGATTTTTATGCAGAGGGTGGTGCATGTATGGAATGAGTTACCAAAGGAGTTGACGGAGGCTGGTACATTACAAAATTTAAAAGGCATCTGGCTGGATATATGAATAGGAAGGGCTTAGAGGGATATGGGCCAAATATTGGCAAATGGGATTAGATTAATTTAGAATATGTGGTCAGCATGGATGAGTTGGACCGAAGGGTTTATTGACATGCTGTACATTGCTATGACTTTATGACTCTATGTTTGAAAGCTTTATCAAACAGAATGGTTTTATGAGTGAAAAAAAGACATGAAGGTTTCATG
Organism: Chiloscyllium plagiosum; assembly: GCF_037043375.1. Taxonomy (NCBI): domain Eukaryota; kingdom Metazoa; phylum Chordata; class Chondrichthyes; order Orectolobiformes; family Hemiscylliidae; genus Chiloscyllium; species Chiloscyllium plagiosum. The sequence continues at coordinate 67,730,502 of NW_028270145.1, read as the reverse complement.
TTTGTGTTTGCTCTGCCCAGAGACAAATTCCTTGTCTCATTGTTGGCTAATTTTTCAACTTGAGTTGTTGCTTTGACAGGTTTTATTCAGTGACTAGGAGATCAGAGTTGAAAAGTGTAGCACTGGAGAAGCACAGCAGGCCAGGCAGCATCAGAGGAGCAGGAGAATCGACATTTTGGGCATAAGGTCTTATGCCCGAAACATTGATTCTCCTGCTCCTCAGATGCTGCCTGATCTGCTATGCATTTCCAGTGCCAGATTTTATTCAGTGGTAGTTAGCCATTGCCTTACACTTTCAAGACAGAGTGACCAGACAGATCTTAAAATTATCACAGAATTGAAACAATACCATTGATATAATCTGAAGTTTCAGCCATTTTGCCAACTCAGCTAACTTTTCCGCATCATGAGGTTTGAGGAGATATAATCCAGGGCGGTAAGCAATGTTCTGGAATGATTTTAGGATTGTAGATATTTACAGTGATATTTCAAAGGAGGTCATGTTGGGATGTGAACATAAGGATGTAAATTTTATAATTGCATATTAGCTGGAATGGGAATCAAGGCCAGCAAGTTGTGATGTTGAATGGAGCTAAGTACAGGTTAGGATACAAAGCGCAGAATTTTGAATGATTTCAAGTTCATGAAAGATGGAAAACCAGTCAAGAGAACATTAAGATAGTTTCATTTGGAACTAACGAAAGCATAGATGAAAATCTTAGCAGCAAATGATCTGAGGCAGCAATACATACAAATGATGAATGTAGGTGATCCTGTGATTGAGAGGAAATGAGATCTATATGCAGTACTAGAATGGATATTTGAGAGAGACTTGAATTAATGGGCATCTTTCCATAGAAAAGGCAAAGATGGAATTGAATGGAAGTTCTCTTACGCTTAAAAGTTTTGAGTGAGTATGTCAACTATTGCAAGTGGGCAGTGATTCAACAATTAATATTTTATCTTTAATAGAGGGAGGACAGTGTTTAGGTAAAATATTTATATGCAGTAGACAATTGAGAAAGAAATGTTCTGACTATGAGGTTACAGCAATGGTCATTGTAGCTTTAAGAAGTTATTGTCAACCAGAGGAATAGATGGAAAAAGAAGAAGACCCTGCATTAGTGAGATTTAGTATTAGGTTTCTCAATGAAAGAGCAAACACAATGTGATGAGCTAAATGGCTTTTCTCTATTTTGTAAGCCTTGAAAGGTGCAGAAAACACCATCAACATGATTTTTTTCTGTCTATAAGTGTGCTTCATATCATGAATCTGGCCTACACTCTATTTACAGTTACACCCCATCTTTCACTTTTATTTCTATTGCATTGATGTCTCTGTTATTGGTGTTTCCTTCTCCTCATACCATTCTTGATAATTTCTTTAGTTACACATCATATTTTGACCATCACAGACCTACTCATTTTCCTACCTGATTTTTCTCTCTGCATCCTGAAATGGCTGTTTGGTATATGACTTGCAGTGGAAATGTAAATTATAGCCTTCTTATCAATGTAGCTACCACATATTTCAACATTTATGTTGGTCTTTAGAGCTTCAAAAAGTTATTCTAAAAATGGATGTAAATTTATATACCGATGATAAAAGTGTAATTCCAATATGTGGTGTAGTCATCAATTTAAAATCTCATCTGCCCTCTGAAATAACTGAAAAAGCCATTCAATTGCATCAAACCATGACAGTAAAAACATTGTGGGTGTATCTATTTGACTGCAATGGTTCAAGAAGTGGTTTTGTCATCATCTTCTCAAGAAAACAATGGATGAGCAATAAGTACTGGCCTTGCTGGAATCATCTAGAATAAAAAACAAGCAAAAAAGTGTCACTTTCTGCAGTACTGATGACACCTTCCACCACTTTGTTGAAATTTGAGAGTAGATTGATCATGTGGTAACTGGTTCGTTGGACATCCAAAGAATTTTGTGAACAGGAGATGTCTGGGCAATGTCCCAGACATGTGAGACTCTTTCTGGGGCAGAAGGCAGCGCTACAGTGGATTGTAGTCCTGCACCATAGATTTTGCTATATCCAGGGTACTCAACCATTTCTGGACTTCATATAGCGTGAACTGAGTTGGAAAAAGACTGGCTTCTGTGACAATCAGGAGCTTAAGATTGAGGCTTGGTTTAACATTTCTGACAGAAGATGGTTTCAAACACTGCAGCCTTTGCTGTCAAGATTCATACTGGACATTGACATCATTGAAAATAGAGGGATTGATGGAGTTGACTCCTATAATTAGTCACTTAAGTGTTCACCATTATTCTGACTCCTTCAACAGCATCTCCCAATCCATGTTCAGTACCATGTAGAAGATAAATGGCATAGGTCCAAAGAAGATATGTGGCATTGGTCCTGATTAAGGGTCCTACCTGAAACTTTGATTCTCCTGTTCTGCTTGACTTGCGTGCTTTTCCAGCTCTCCATTTTATCAACTCTCACTTTCCAGCATCTGCAGTCTTCACTACCTCCATAGGCCCAAAGCAACACCACTAACTGTACCTTGCCCTCCAAGTCATGCAACATCTTTTCTTGGATGTGGCCTTTTCTTTGCAGACACTGGGTCAAAATTTCAAACTATAACCTCAACAATACTGTGAGATGACCAACTCCACAAGAAATGCAGCACTTCAAGAAGCGAAATCACTACACCTTCCTTAAGATATTTAGAAATGGGAGTTAAACACTGGCACTTCCCGAGTGACACCCCTATCCTATCAATAAATAAAACAAAAAATGTTGGGGAGTTGTGGGCAGTTATGTGAAACAGACATTACAGATCAAGAAGAAATTTGATCTGATCACCTCATAGAGTCATACACATCCATGCCAACCAGTATCCTAAAATAATTTAGTCCCATTTTTTCAGCATTTGGTCCATATCCCTCTAAATCCTTCCTATTCATGTATCCATCATAGTGCCTTTTAAATTTTGTAGATATGCTAATCTCCACCACTTTCTTTGGCAGCTCATTCCATAAACACAACCCTCTATGTGAAAAAGTTGTCCCTTAGGTCCCTTGTAAATCTTTCCCCTCTTCAAACTCAACTCTTGTCAAATGGTTTCTCTATCATTTTTACTTTGATAACCTTGATCTCCACTGCAGAACTGTGAAGTCACATCTCACCTAAATTTCCTGCTCAAAGTTCGTAGACAGAATCCATTGTTGCATCAATCCCACCTCAAAAAATCAACATTAACCCTGGTCAGACCTCTCTTTTCATCATTTGGCTTATTTTGTAATTTCTGTTTCACATCACCAACCCAAACTCCACATTAACCACGATCCCCATTCCAGTTAGCAATATGAGAACTATCACAATAAAACGTCTAATTTATCCCACAAGTATCCTAAATCTAAACCTGACTTGGTTTCCGAACTAGCTGTCAGACAATTCATCTTAAATCGGCGACATTGGAATATTTGACTTTGTTTATATGTATAGACTATTCCTATGTCTTTTCCTATGTCTTTGGCGAGCTAAAGTTACTATGGTTCTTTTACACCCCAAGATTAGTTATCTTCTTCACCCTGGTGGCGTCTCATTTCTATCTGTACCTGCACTTCGTATCATTCCATAGTTTCGAATAATGTTTACCATTCTTTTCATCGCCTGAACGGAAGAAGCCAGTCAAGTACAATTGAGAAAACCTTTGTTCATTCGATTCACTTTAAATCGATTTACCCATATGCATAAAGCGGAATTAGGTTCACATCAAATTAAGTTTTGCAACATCCGAATAAATATTTCTGTATCACGCTGTAAAATTCTTAACTTGTTCTTAACTGAGCAAAATCCCACTCATTTTATTGGGGAATTAATATGTTCTAAAGCCTCATATTCAGAAACGCCTGCATCCACGGATATTTATTCTGTTTTCTTGTTAATCTCACCTGTCTATTTTGTGGGTGCTCGGTAATGGCTGTTGTGTGTGCAGGGATGTGTTTTACTTTTGTGAAACACTTGCGTCATTTCAAATTAAATTGGAGTTGTGTTTCAGTACCTTGGACAGCCATCAGTGGTTATCGAGCAGTGATTGTTTTCACAACTAATTGTAGTGACTTGGCCAAGTGGGCATGTTCCGCCCTTCTTGTTGTCTACAGTGCTTTCCTTTTAATCCCGTGTGCCGTTTCGTGAATTTGTTTCTAACATAAAGTGGAATGGGCAGCGATCAGTTGAGTACAGACACGCTCGGGTAATCAGAGCTGCGTGTGGAGCCGAGGGGAGCGTCACCCGGGCTCTCAGAGCTGCTGATATCTTCCGTTCAACAGCACCCTGGCGCTTTGAGGAAAGCACATCCTTCCGAAATTTGCGATGCTTTTGTTCCGAGAAGGTGGACCGGGGCATTGTTCATTGTCATTCTCTGCGCGGGTGCTCGGGTCTGCTGGGGGACCCTGAGTTCTGGATGTTCCCGGAAGGTCTGCTGTTGCCAAGCGGAGAGTGACTGTGTTGTCGATGATGCTTTTCTGACAAAGGGACGATCCGAGAGAGGCAGAGTGGTTGTTAAGAGGAGCATATACCGAACGGATCGCAACGGCTCTTTCAATCGGGCAAAGCAACCACATCACATCAAACATGCCTGTGCGAAGAGGGCATGTTGCGCCGCAAAATACCTTTCTGGGGACCATTATACGGAAATTCGAGGGCCAAAGTAAGTAGAAAAATACACTTGCTGTCAAATTTCAAGATCTTGTCAGTCTGGATGTGTGGCGGTGGGCTGCCCTTTCACAATTGATCTTCTAGTGGTTGTGGAGATCTAATTAAGAATGTAAAGGCGGGGTTGCAATTGCAATGCAGATTTTTATCTTAGTTTGTAAAAGGTGCTTGGTTTTGGTCTTCCCAAAATCCAGATGATAATCGAGAATTTCACTATTGTTTCTTTTTGGAAAATCGCAAGGAGGGTTACTCGGTTTCTATACGGTTTTTCCAATTTAAGGTCGCTCTCAGCAGACAACCAAATCAATGTGCAGGAATAAACTATCATTTGAAAGGGAAAGCGACAAACTGAACGTTAAAAGCAGTACTTCTCAGTCATGTGTGAAGTATATATCATGTGCCTCTATATTAAGCAATTGTTGAAATGATGTTGTAGCGTGGTGCTATTGTACTTATAAAAAAACAAAGTTGTATCAATTATCTTTGTAAGGTGAACTGAGTAACACAGTGGAGTGGCTTCCGGGAATTGGTACCAAGATTCGGAGTAGCCCAGGGAAATAACATAAGCTTTCTGTTTATGGCTGTTAAAGGTTTTACAATGTGTTAGTCCACGTCTCTGCGGACATGAATCAAGAGCATAAACCTGCCAGTTTAATGTGCGTGCGTACATGAGATAAGTTGACATGGTGAACCAACTAGCTCGGTTAAATACAAGTGATTTTAATGTGAACGTTCATTAAGTTTAATTTGAACATTAAAAAAAAGCTTCATTCCTTGAATGTGGCGGCTATTTACTGAATGTATACAAAAGCAGCAACATCTAAATGCTGTGACGTCAAATGATGCAAATTACAACAAAGTTGACTCAGATTTCTTGCTGTCAAATGGAAACTAGGGTTGGTACAAAACTCAGTTTATATAGAACAGCCCTCTTCTGTTATAGAGTAATTTGTTTCATTGTTGGCTTCTTTTTATTTTGGAGGGACTGGATAAGTAAGAAATGTTAATACTCAATGCAGAACACCACTTTTATTATGTCAGCATTAACTGGCTCTCATAAATTACAGCATAGTCATATGTCAAGCAATATTACTTAAACTGAATTTCAGAACCACTGATTTGTAATGCAGCTATGATTGTTTTACTTTTTTTCTTCCAATTTTCAATTTTGCCAATCCTGAGAGTTTCTGAGTGAATCCAGTGCTTATTTCTGCTCAGTTGTCAACAGCTTAGTGATTGTGTGCATACTAGAAAAGAATATTCACTGCCCCGAAGGAGCCTGTACAATCATTGCAGACAGGGAACATTTCAATCCCAAATAAGAGTTAAGCCCCAGAAATCCGACAATAATATGCCAGCCAGTTTCATCTCTCTCTCTTGTTTTGAACAAGTGCGCAGGTGTGTTTTTTTTAATACAATGTGAGGTTTCACTTTAAGCTTCTGATTCCATAACAGCCTATATCTCAACTGACATGGCGTGCTGTGCTATGTCCCCATGCAACAACAGGTGCAAAGAAGTTTGGATCTCCCAGGAGTTGATTGCTTTGGAAGAGATGCTTGTGTTCGACTGGACCTGTTACAATACATTGTATTTAGAGACTGATTGGAAATTTCACTTTTCATGCAGTTACCATATTTTTTTTTTCAAAAAACCTTCACTTCTCATTAGCTGATCAACTGTGTCTGGGATGTTATTAATAAAAGGCTCTGTGTAAAAAGCTTCAGGCCTTGTTAGCACTGCAGGTTCGCTGACTTTTCAACTGAATTTCTTAGAAGAGTGCAAAATTGCAAAGCCCAGAAATAATTAGACATGTAAAATACAAATATTGACTTCTCTTTTCAAATTAAAATTGGGCAAATTTCATTCACACTTTATTTGTACTGAAACTGTGTTCTCTAGCACAATTCTGGAAAATTATGTTGCACTGTTATCTACTGTAGATCTCAATGGCTCTATGACACTCTTCCTAACAGCAACATGGATCTACCAAAACCACATGGACTGCACCAATTCACAAAGGCAGCTCTCAAAACCTTTGCAAGACTAACTTGTGATGGGAAATACATTCTGCCACTGCCAATGATACTCACTTCCCAACAAAAAAAAATAAAATACCTATCAATTTGGATAATGCACAGTCAATCACATTTTTGAACATATGCATCTGCAATGTGCATCTGCAACATTTAAATTTAAGAACAGATAGCAGATGATCAGAAAAACAAAATCCAAAACAAGATTTGGGTATATCCTATTCGTGTGACAAACGTGAAATCTGTCAAAGCTTCAATAGTCATATAGCTCAAAAAATACACTCCTCTGTACCTACAGTTTCAATGTCAAGGGTGGTGGTTTATCAGAAAACTGGAAACCATGTCACTCTCACTCACTTTTACTGCAGACCATACTGAACACAATTTTGTTGAAGACATTCACATAGTGTTGTGTGGATGTGCCAGACATGTGCAGACTAGGAAGATCACGAAGCCTAAACTGTGCCTAACACTAATTTGATAGCTGCTTACTGCACCACTGTCATTAATATCCTCTCTATACACATAAGGAATATAGGAACAGGAATAGGCCAATCTGCCCCGCGAGTCTGTTCTACCATCTGAGACTATGGTTGGTCTGTGGCCTAATTGCATATAGCTGCTTTTGGCCCATTTCACTTAATACCTTTGCTTAATAAAAAAGTATCCATCACAGTTTTTAAATTTATAACTGATCCAGCTGAATAAGGCATTGTTCTATTTTTAAAAACACATCATTATCTAACTTATTGGGTTTTTTCTTATTATTAATTTCTACTGTCTCTTTCAGAGTTTTTAGAAGTACAGGCTGTTTGGAGGAGTTCAGAAAAGTTAGAAAATTCTGCAGGGAATTGTATTGGATATTGGAAAGGAATTTGATCCTGCAGCTAGGTTGCTAAGTAAATGATTTGCTTACTGTTATGAAGCTAGAGTTTCAATGGGCCTTGAGTTGCAACATCAGATGGAGATGGAGCAGAGGCATTGACTAAGATGAGCTGCTCAAAAAGGAGGTGGAAAAGGGACTTTCTGCCTAAAGACTGCAGGTATCACACCTCCTCACTGTTACTAAATGTGAAGTCATGTGTTTCAAATCTGTGCTTCACCAAAAACTGTTCCACCTCTTGAGCCTCAGCACAGGATGAGAATAACACAGCCAGCAGCTGGGAAGTTGTGGCTCTGAAATGTTTTTCTTCAAGTGGATTCTTCCGAGTTGGAACACATAACTCAGCAAAAATCCTTCAATTTCAGCATTCATCACTGTATTAAAGACCTCACAGACATTCTTTGTGTCAGGAGAAGCGACTTAATTGTCTTTCCTTTAAACTTTAGACTCTAGTTCTGGCTTTGCCAAGATTTCAGGCTTCCCATTATGGCAATGTGCAAATTATTGTACAGACATGACTTTGGCTGCATTACAATTCAATTACAGAATGTGCTGAAACCATTAAGAGTACAATTATTGTATACTTGGCATATGAATATCCAAGGAGAAAGTGAGGGCTGCAGATGCTGGAGATCAGAGCTGAAAATGTGTTGCTGGAAAAGCGCAGCAGGTCAGGCAGCATCCAAGGAGCAGGAGAATCGACGTTTCGGGCATGAGCCCTTCTTCAGGATTCCTGAAGAAGGGCTCATGCCCGAAACGTCGATTCTCCTGCTCCTTGGATGCTGCCTGACCTGCTGCGCTTTTCCTACAACACATTTTCAGATATGAATATCCAAGCATATCATACTGGTGAACTCCTGTTATCTTGACCACTGGCATGATGCATTTATTTTGTGTAAGTCTGCTGTTCCAGCAATCTTTGAGCCACCACATAAAACTAGAAGGTGCCTGCTTGGTGGTAAAGACAATCCTGAGGTGCCTGGGTTATTTTAGTAATCTACTTAAGTTCTGTGATAACATCCAAACCACTAATGAGCACTGGTACCCACAGTCATAATTGGGATACTGAGCCTGAGTGTAAGCCTTGCAGCAATGCTAAGTCTGAAATAGTGAGGTAAAGCTATGAATTTCAGTCAAGCTGCTACAGACTGTTCCTGCTGCCTTTTTAATATTTGCCTCGGGCCACCTGGCTCTTGCAGGGGAAATAACATCTCTCTTGCTCTCTCCACCTGATGCACTAAGGCCTACAGTGTAGCATTTGAAAGCCATGGAACACCTTCTCTGTTGCTTCCTCCAGATTTATCACTGCTCCATGAAGATTTAGCCAAAGCTCCTACCAGAATACAGCTCACCTTTAAGAGATTAAGTTTAACTTTAAATTGTGCAGGCTAGCTTCAAACAGTAGAAGTCCCACCCAAATGTGGACCCCTGTGATGATGCCCAACCAATGAGCTATGCATTCAGCATTATACAGAAGACTACAATAATTATAATTACCAGGCAATGGAAAGTGTGTGTGCCATTTGAGAGACTATGAGTGGGTATAATGTAATCTTGCATTTGATTGCCATGTCCAATTTCAGGGACTATCCAATTTAGCTCCCAAAGTTTTCAAACAAATCTACTTCAATACAGCAATTTTTCACAATCAATGCAGTTCACAGATGTTGTTTAGAGAAATAAATCGATTATCCTTAAAGAGTCTGGCCTGCATGCAAATCCTGAGCCAAAGCAATGAGGCTCTTAATTGCCCTTTGTTACAGCCGACAAGTAGTCAAGGTATTTCGTTGCCACTTTCTCAAAGGTATTTTGAGACAGCTAACTAATGTTGGTCTTGCCAATGACACACATCCTATGAATTAATTAAAAAGCAATCTACTTGTGTTGTCTTTCCAATTTTCCATAAAAGTAGCCTTCATGAGTAAATTACATTGATGGTGCTTTTAAAGTTGGTAATCATAAGCTTTTTAATTAAACAATGACTAAAGTTACATTTGATATTGGATGTTTGTTACAGTGAATTTTCCTACTTGTATTCTACAAAATTTTAGCTAAACTTTCATACAGTGCCAGCTTATGAATCAAAACTGTGTACTTTAGTCTGTTTTATACTCAACATTAACTCTTGTTGAATATTCCTCAATATTTCTTAAATTTTGATTCATTGTGGCTGAAAACAATCAAGCAGAGTGTGCAAGGTCATAAGGTCAATGGTATGTAAAGTATAAATGTCCTACTGCAGATACATAGTTATATTTCAGTAGTATAAAAATGGGAAATCATGGACTCATTGACTAATGTTAAGGATCAAAGCTGTGGCAGTGGCCTCACTGGGCCAACTGGAACATAAACATATTCTCCAATCATACATAGCCTGCCAGGAACAGGACTGCATCCTCTCCAACCTTACTACCAATGGCAAGATATATTTACAACATTACACTAGTACACATCATAGATATACATACTGCAAAGCCAAATAAGCCAAATCGTGTTTCCACAATGTTCAAAAGACGAAAACAATCAATTAATTCATTATTTTAATGTTACTGCTATTATATAGCCAGATTCAGAATTCAAATCACATCCACTAAACAGTTTGGAGATGAATGGTCACTTACTTATTTTTGGTGTTCAGTAAGATATAATTATTTTCCCTTTGTTATTCTTCACATAAACCATGGGAATCTTTTAACTCCACATCATCAAGCAGCTTTAGTTTTATTTTCTCCAAAAGTTGGTGCTTCCAACAGCATTGCACTATATTCTTGTGCTACCTTACATGATGTTCTCAAGTCTAGAACTTTCTGACACAGAACCACGAAGGACCATGTCCACAGCTGTTTTGTTTCCCTCTCGTTAAACCATGAGGCCCCAAGGCAATCACTTTCTTCTCCAATAAAGAAGCATAGATAATGGTTACACTTCCACTTCTCAGATTGAAGCTACAAGGAATCAGCTATATTGCTTTCCAGCTTTGATTGCCAGAGATTATATTTCCATCAAGACTGCTCAGGTATATGGCTGTAGCTTTTAGTGAAAGCAGCGGAGATCAGGGTTACATTTTCCCTCCCAGATGCAAGAAAAATCATCCTCATACTCACTGCATGATATTATATGTGACCTGTTACAGTAATGTATCATCCTTTATGGGACAATCGGTATTGTACTCATACCTCTGCTTGTGTCTGATTCTTGTTGGTATTGTAATAGCAGAGATGGCGATAAAGGAAGGGACAAAGCAGCTAATCATGATATCTCACAGTTAATATTTCAGTTCAGTTAGAACTCTGGCCCAACCCGATGAGGCACTAATGTAACAGCATTAAGCGCCAGACAGTTACGAAAAGATAATGTTTTATCACTGACAGCCTGTTTTCTTTATAATGTGCCTCTAAAATATAAATTAAAAACTGGGCAACTTCTGGAAATACATTGAAACTGTCGTGTACATAGAAATATAAGCAGGAATATGAGTTTTGTATGTTTCACACTAGGAAAGGTACAATTGAGTTTGAAATGATTTTATGAAAATTATTTGCCTCTGAGTATGCATATAACCAATACAAGTTCAAATTGTTTTGGATTTTTAATCTCATTTAGCATTTGTTCCAATTACATTGGTTTAACTCTGAAAGGCAATTTAAGATTTGTATTTGAGGCCAAGCAGTACTGATACAGAAGGATATAGTCCCTGCGAAATTCCCTTTCTTCACCGTGCAATTAATACATACACAGAACATGGTAGTATTCCTTAATTTGTCATCTCACACCTTATTGAGCAGGAGAAAATAATTAGCAAAAATAGATATGCAAGATGTTGTTCAGAGAAATTTCTAGTTACAGTCTTCAATACAACAGTGATGTTTTAACGCAGACCTACATTGTGGAATTTGAACAGAGCCTAGCAATTTTCAAATCATTAAATATTTTTACATTGCTAACAAAATATTGCTGATAAAGACCCCATTTTGTCAAAGCTTTACATCCTACATTCATCATGGCAATTTACAGAAGTAATAACTGAAGAGACCCAGCAGTTTATACTATATGAGAGGTGAATGCTTCTTGTTTGGCAGAGGTTTTGCCACAGAAAATGATGATTGACAGTTAACTGCCATGTTTTGCTTAAATTTTAAACCAGAATGACTGACTCTGATTTGTCAAGGCATTCAATATTTTGTTGAGTTGATATGGGCACATATTCTTTCCGAATACAAAAGTGTGGGCCTTATGCATTAATACATGTGGATGCTCATACATGCAAGTGCACCACATTGTGAACCCAACTGACAAGCATAAATTGTTGTCAGTACTTTTTTTACTCAACAGGATTAGCCAGCAAATGCTACCCAAAGGCAGAATCAGAGTTATCATTGAACAATGTGTTATGAGTTTTGCAAGAATGCGCTGGTTGAATATGGTCAGTACTTTGCTTGTTGCAAACAGCTAAAGAGATATCCTGCATGAAACAACCTGCAAGTCTTTGGAATGTATGGCTTACATTCTGAAATTCATGTACCACCTCATTCATTAGTGTGATAGGCAGAACATCGCTTTGCCTTAATGGCAGCATCCTGTTGGTGGCAAATATCACTTCTACTGCTTCTGCATTTATATAGCAGGGAGCAGCTAGCTTCACTGTTTCTCAAAACTTTACAATAATTTAGGATAATCTGAGGTAGAATGAGCACTTTTCAGGATTAAAAATGACAGCCGTAGGTTTGTTAATGAGTTTGTGTGATATAAGGTGAGAAATTATCTGATTAGGGTAGCCATTATACTGCAGGATACCTTTGATGCACCCCTTTTCAGCATGAAGCTTACATGGTGAATAACTGGCTCAAGCCCTATTAATGAGGTGCTGGTAAGACTAATCTTATAGCATGAAACTGTAGGTATTCCAACATGTTTAGTGAATATTGACAATAGTAGAGTAGTCTTGGATGATTTGTGAATTAGGACATCAACTAAAGGGAGCTCAATGATTCCATTTCAAAGCTGAATTTGAGTGCAGAATGAAGTCCATTAAGACTTGTATAGAAATTCTTGCATGCAACTGCAATTCAAATATAGAAAAAGTATTTTCTGTGTACTGGAAGTATGCACGTGCTAGAAAGATAAACAGAATTCATTGAAAGCACAGTTCTTGTGGAATCCAAACAAGGTATTTGTGAGATTTGGAATGCGTGAGATATATGGCAACACCACATAGTTGGGTACATACGGTATCGTGAAAATTGAACTCATCTGTGCAAGTTCCTTAATTCATATGTTTAATTCAATGCTCAATTTCTGTATTATTAAAAGACTATTTGATCAAACACAAATATACATGTTAAATAGACATAAGTATACTGTATGTTTTGTGTTCTGATAATATTTTCAAACTTCAACAATTTTGAAATTCTCTTTGTTATCATGTAAAAACCGAATACATTGCCTGAACAAGCAGTGGTTGTTAATTATCATAACTAGGTAGTCATTAACCATGAATTGGAAGAACAGATTGATGTTTTGCATTATCCATCATTATCTCTCAATTTCTTTACAGACAGAAAATTCATCATTGCCAATGCAAGAGTACAGAATTGTGCAATTATCTACTGCAATGATGGTTTTTGTGAGATGACTGGCTTCTCGAGGCCGGATGTTATGCAGAAGCCTTGTACCTGTGATTTCCTGCATGGTCCAGAAAGCAAGCGACATGCAATTGCCCAGATTGCCCAAGCCTTGCTTGGCTCAGAAGAGAGGAAAGTGGACGTCATATTCTATCGCAAGGATGGTAGGATAAAGAATTACATTTTTTACTTAGAAGATCTTGAATTAATCCTATTTATAACTTGTACTTAATCAACACAAAAGGACAGATTGATATGAAATTACATTAAATGTTAAATTTAATTCATGTAAAAAATAAGGTGGTTCACTACAATTCATTTGAAAATGGGGCTGGATAATTTAGTTAATTTATAGACACAATAGTGAATAACATAGCTAGACAACTGTAACTGAAGAAAGCAAAGGATAGAGTTCAGGTATAAATTCATGCAGGATAATCCCTCTAGTATGACCATATCAGTTTGAGTGATGTTGTAGCAATAATTTTATAGCTTGAGAGAATCAGCAATAAGCCTTCCGTAAGTTTTGTGACAGTTTAGCCCCTTTTCCAAATATTTGAAGTTCAATAAACATTTTTCAAACCTTTCAATCACATTCACTGTGGTTAATTAATGTAATGAATAATAAGGCACTTTCTCAATTAGTCAAAAGTCAGATTGTGTCACTGAGAATCGAAGAGCTGACACTTTGGGATAGTTTTCATGCTGTGGAGCGATTGAGATGTTGGCGGTAATTCCAACATAGCTGGTGGAATTAATGTTGTGCAATTAAATTCAGTCACAGCAACAAGAAGCTTCCTTAGTAATGTTCTGAATCAATCAGGCAACTTGAGCTGTAGTTAAACCAGGATAAAACAGACAAATTCAATTTCCCTGGAATAATAATATTTGATTTGCCTGTTCTCTTCTTAGTTTTTGAACAAAGAATGGCTAAAATCTATAAGACAATGATGGACCAATCATATCCTGAAACAAGTTACAATTATGCCATTGTGAGATGAGCACCATGTTGTTCATACACATCCACCAGAAAATCCCTTATCGTTATTTGCAAAAAATGAGAATGATTTGAGTTCAAAATTGGTTAGAAGGTCAGAGGTGGAGAATGTTGATATTGGTTAGGTATGCTGATTGGAGGGTTATGATAAGTAAGCTTCTCATTATTTACTTATGACTCGGATGAAAAAATAGAGAAAAGTATGTCCTCATTTGAGTTGATGCTAGATTCATTGAATTTTGAATGGTGTTCATGGATGCAAGAAGTTGGAAATCAACATAATTGGATTAAAGAAGTAGATAAAACTGTGGCAAATACAGTGCATTGTGGGAAAGAGTGGATCTGACAGAGACAGGTAAGAGTACATTACTCATGGGGAGAGATTAGGAGATGTGATAATATGAGAGTCCAAGTACAGAAATCATTAAAGTATGTTGACAGGTATAAATTGCAATCCAAAATATAGTGAAAGGTTGCATAAACCTGGCTCCAATTCCCATGTGCATTAGATGTTGAAAGATGTTCTAATCAAAATGTTTAGAATATTAAAAGCGTTTGATAGGATAGATAAGGAGAACCATTTTCTCTGAAAAAAAATCCAGTACAAGGTTGTACTGGCCTGGGCATTGACATAATAATGAAGGCAAACTGGAGGCATTCTCCGTTATCATGCTTTTTAAATGAGTAGCTTCTGGAGTTTGCACATGTGTAGTTGCATGTGAAAATGTGTTGTCAGTGATTTTACACTTGTCCATGGAGTACATTGCTGAAATCCCTGGAGACTTCAATCAACATAAAATAACTGATGAGACAAAAACTTGCCTTATTCCCCTAATGGCCTCATTGTAGAATCCAATGAAAAAGTAACATCCTGTTGAATATGGTGTAACAGGGGTTTTCATCAGTGCACAAGGTTTATAATTCCTGCTGAACAACTTCAATGGCTTAGAAAAGCTAACTTGCTAATTTGTTTCTCTACTTTATTGAATTAGTTTTACATTTTTAAGATTATATATATTTTTATAAATGTGTTTATGTAGTTTCAGTTTCTGCCTTAATCCAATGTGTTTGCCCCAAACATTTATTGATATTAAACATGAAAGGACATTCAGTGCATTTAATTCCCAGTATACTGTGCTTGAAAATACTTCAATCTGCTTGATAATATTACTGATTTAAAAGACCCGAAGATTTCCCTGATCTGTAAAAAAGTGGGAAAATTTTATGCCACAGAGATTCCTAGATCTTTGTGGCAACTTCCTTTGAAGTCAGTGGTGAGCGATGTTATTTCATACTGATTGAAATATCTGTAACAAAACCTTAAACTTAACGTCAATCAAGAACAAAATCAGGAAACTTTTTTTGTAAAATACAATATTATATTGGAAATCAGGAGTTTTCTTCTAAAAAGTGATTAAAAGGACAAATCATGCTTTCAAGACTGAGTTAGATTAGATTAATTACAGAGTGGAAACAGGCCCTACGGCCCAACAAGTCACACCGCCCCGCCGAAGCACAACCCACCCATACCTCTACATTTACCCCTTATCTAACACTACAGGCAATTTAGCATGGCCAATTCACCTGGCCTGCACATCTTTGGACTGTGGGAGGAAACGGGAGCACCCGGAGGAAACCCACACAGACACGGGGAGAACGTGCAAACTCCACACAGTCAGTCGCCTGAGGTGGGAATTGAATCCGGGTCTCTGGCGCTGTGAGGCAGCAGTGCTAACCACTGTGCCACCATGTCGCCCACTCTTTCATTGGTAAGACCATAAGACCATAAGACATAGGAGTGGAAGCAAGACCATTTGGCCCATCGAGTCCACTCGACCATTTAATCATAACTGATGGACGTTTCAATTCCACTTACCCGTACTCTCCCCGTAACCCTAAATTCCTTATGAGATCAAGAATTTATCAATCTCTGTCTTGAAGACACCCAATGTCCCGGCTTCGACTGCGCTCCATGGCAATGAATTCTACAGGCCCACCACTCTCTGCTGAAAAAATGTTTCCCCATTTCTGTTTTAAATTGACCCCCTCTAATTTTAAGGCTGTGCCAATGGGTCCTAATCGGAAACAACTTTCCAGCGTCCATTAGGCATGCATTATCTTGTAAGTGTTGAGGAATATAGAGGAAGGCAGGAAATAAAAGTTGAGTTGTCTCTGAATCATGATCTAATTAATCGGCAGTATAAGCCCCAAGTTATGAACATGTCCTCCCATGTCTCTCCCACAAATAACCAGATGAATAGCAATTGCTTATCTATTACTCCTGTTAATAATTGGGTGAGTATAGATAAAATATAGATTTAATCACTGTACCAAAATAGGCTTTAGTCGAAACAACAATTGAGCTTAGTTATGTCTAGTCAGAAGCTCAAAACTATGCTTACCAGGTTTTCACTGGAAGTTACAAATGTTTGAAAAGATTTCTTATTAATGTTCCCTGCAATGACTACTTTAAGTGTTGAATGAACCTCCTGAAACAAGGTTCATAGCTTATTATTGCTCTTGGTGATAATATGCACTTATGCATTATTTGACAATGTTGTTCAATGGAATAACAAAAAACATATAAAACATTGTGAAACTACATGGGTTGAAATTGCTCTTGTCATCATCACAAAATGGATTCTTAGCAAATTGTAGGTCAATTGCTTACTTGTGCCCAATCGTTTTTCCACTGAAATTCATGGTGTAACAGTCCAAAGTGTTTTTGAAGACTCATTTTTCAATCTCTTTGTTACTTAGCTTGAAGTTTAAAATCATGTCAATATTTTACAAATCAATTGTAAATAAAAATTACTGTGGTGATAAATTGGTTGCCAATTCTCTAACAGTTCACTTTGTGCGGCTGGGGTAGACCAATTTCCTTGACAGTAGCTTTATTGACTATGATTGTTAATGGAAAATATTAATGCAGCAATTCTGTGTCACACAATTTTAAGTTTCTAAACCAAACTAAATGCTTTTTGCATTTGATGTTCTCCTAACTTTGTCTATCATTTCCAGAATTGGCTCAGCTCAGTTTTCCCAGTGCTCACAGTCCTCTATTAGTTTACTCAGCTCGCCATTTTTTTAATATATTAAATGGCTCCTAGGTATTTAGCTGTGGCAGTGGGTAGCCTAAATGAATCAAACTCTGTCTTCACCCAATATCCATCCACATTTATCTTCCAATAGGGTATTGACTAAAGTGATAATCTTGATTGATTTTGCTTCCTAGACTGAATGACATAAAAGTCAATTATTACATCCTAGCCGAGATCAGTCAGCTCGTCAAAGACCAAAACATATAACAGCATGGAGCTAGTTTATAAACTCAAAGGCCAAGAGCGCTAAGCTTTATTGCTTAACAAAATTCTATGGATGAAATAGCTTATTTGCAAAAGATTATGTATTCTCACTTTGTATTCCCATGATAGAAACACACATACTTATGACATAAGACAAGTTCGTATAAGATGCATCAGTTCACAAACCAACCTTGGATTTTAACATTTTGGGATTTATTAAACTAGAACATAAATCACTACCTGGCAATCTGTTACCATTAAATTTCACTGTAACATATAACAGAGACAATTTCCAAGTAATAGGTTATGATGTATTTAAGTTATGTGAACATTAATGCAAACATACTTAATGGAAAACCTCCAGGCAACTTTAGCAGCATGCATAGGTGTTGAGAGTTCTGGGAAAAAGTTCTGGGACATTTCCAAATTTGACACATTCTAATATTATGTGTTATGTTATTTGTTTTCAAATTTACTTTTATGAAGGTCGTTTCTTTGAGATCAGTGATTTAATACTGAGAAACTAAATAGGTTAAACCATTGAAAAGGCATTGTCAATGTATCAGAAGCAGAAATTGATTAAAACTCTTTGTATTCTCATGCTACAACATGCTGAGTTCTTAATCTATAAATAGTACATCACGTCTGCACTCATATAGTGACTTTAAATTCTTAAAAAAAAAACTTTCCAACTTTGCTAAATCTGATTCCCAAAATAGTTACAATTTATGCTGAACATGGATTTCAATCCTGAACCCAACAGAAATTAGGTAAGAAGACTTAAACGCTCCTAAAATCAGCTGGCAGACAGTAGAGTTTCATTTCATCAATCAAGTCTGGATTTAAACTTAAATTGTAAAGGGAAATGTCAGAACAACCTCTATTCCTCATGAAATAGATATTGAATAGTAGATAAGAGTTTGAAACCTACCATTTGGAGACTCATGCAGGAGTATATTTAGCTACTTAATCTTGCACTAATGTTCAGTTTAAAGACAGTTTATTCAAAGAAAAATACTAAGTAAAAGCTAATAACTGCTTTACATGAACTTCAAGAACATCAGTTTTGCCATAGCCTTGTCATTCACAAATACACTTACACAGCAGTGCAAAAGTCTAGCAGTACTATATTTTCAGCATGATGATGAATAATAGTTAGATTGTCACGTTGCCTGGGGTCAGCTCTGAAATGCAATTTTTATATTTCTCAAGTAATGTTACTTTAACTTAACATTACACTCATTAAATTAA
Source organism: Chiloscyllium plagiosum (assembly GCF_037043375.1). Lineage (NCBI taxonomy): Eukaryota > Metazoa > Chordata > Chondrichthyes > Orectolobiformes > Hemiscylliidae > Chiloscyllium > Chiloscyllium plagiosum. The sequence goes on along the minus strand of NW_028270145.1, from coordinate 67,711,730 downwards.
TAGCTGCTCTGAATTAATATATTCAGATTGATTCATCTTTTACATGGCTAGCTATATGTAATCAAATGAATTTAGTTCCAAGAAGCTTTGAAGATTATTTATATGGTTCTAGTCTTTAGGAAAACCAAAGTTAGAGCATTTGTAATGTAAACAGAATAAATTGTTTACAAATATTTGAAGACATTAAAATGGAATCAGAATTTATTTATGCGTACATTCCACATGGGTTCATGCTATTCCTCTTCTAATTGTGAAATTGTTCTTTTATTGAATCTTTCAAACTTAATTGCTAAGAAAATACTTCTAGTATATCCTGCAGCACTGCAATATTAATGAAAATGCTTTATCGGAAGTTTTGTTCAAAACCCTACAGTTGTGAGGTTTTGAAATATGTTACAAAGTCATACTCAAAGTCATGCTTTCCTGTGCTGTACTGTTCTATGTTCTCTGTTCTATGTAGGAGTGAATCTTTTCTTACCTTTATGAATTAATGAAAGTAAATGATTCAAGGGAAAACCTAAGATAACAGGTGTACATTAACAATTAAACAATTAAATATATTTAGCACAATTTAACCTCAGGGATTTTTGCTGAATAATACTTGACATTATTTTAATGGCATTTACTTAAGATAATATTTAAAAAGATGAAGAATAATTTGCTAGATTAAAGTAGTTATATACTATTGAGCCATGGTGCTATGTTTGCCAGGAACAGATTTGAGAATGCAAATAAATTACTTTTGACTTGCAGTTCATACTGACACTTAATGGCATTGTCTAGCTTGAACAAGTCTAAACCTGAATCAACATATTGAGATCATGCAATTTTTACACAGTAGCAAATTGTGTAGTTAGTGTAATCATTTTCTAACAGGCTAATAAATCAAATCATCTTACACGTCTTCGAATAATGTTTTAAACTCATGTTACATGATGTCATAGAAGATGGGATGTGAAATAGCTCCACAGAGGCCAGTATCCCATCACCAAGTCACCCTTTATTTACATGTGGAAAGTCCTTGACTCTGGCACAGCCTCATCAGAGTCAGCACTCAGAGCGTCAGAATCTCTTCTTTTTATCTGACTCCCTGATTGGACTACATTAAAAACTGCAATCAAGGAACCTGTATTCAATGTGGTCTGGCTGGCTGACCTTGCTACAATCACCAGAGGATGCCTTTTCAAAACAATGCAAGTGTCATTGTGTTAACATTTTCGTGGATTTTGAGAATGAGGCCAATTTTATTAGTTGGTTATATTCTGCTGACAGTATAATTGCTAAAGGAGGCATTATTGTTCAGAGTATCATTTTTTGTAGTATATAGATGAAGGGAAGACAGCTACTGGGATTTAAACATTGGCCCTAAGACACCAATTTTCACATCCTTACTGTAGAAATTTGAAAGTCTTCTTTTTCACTATCTTAGTTGGTGTATTATCCTACTTAAAGTAAACAACACAGTGAAAATTCCAGAGAGAGACACTTCAAATCCATGCATTGAATCCTGAGACATAACTTCAGGGGCAGTAGGCTTTTACAAGAAAACTATTTTGTTGAATGTAAAAAAAATCAACTGAATGTTTTGGCTTATAGTGTAAGTTTTCATTTGTAAACTTATGAAAATGTTAGTTTTGTTCTCCGAGTCAATGTCTCACATTTGTCCAACTTTCCATAAATTTGGTGCCAATCCCAGGTTCAACACAAAGGCAATGCAAAATGTATTATAAGTGTACTGCATTATACCATTGATGATTAGAAGTCAATGTTTATTAATAAGGCAGATTTAACACTACTTTGCAAAGATTTCTATGTTCAAAGAAGGAGCACAGAAATTGTTCCTTTCTCCCAGACCTTTACTATAGTCATGGAGAGGGGTAATAGCAGACGGTATGGGAAGGTATTTAATTGGGGAGGAGGGAATTACAAGGAACTGTGGAGCATAAATTGGGAACAGATGTTCTCAGGGAAATGCCCGACAGAAATGTGGTGGTTGTTCAGGGAGAACTTTCTGATAGTGCTGGACAGGTTTGTCCTACTGAGGCAAGGAAGGGGTGGTAGGTTGAAGGAACCTTGGGTAACAAGGGATGTGGACCATTGAGTCAAGAGGAAGAAGGAAGCTTACTTAATGTTGAGGAGACCAGGATCAGACAGAGCTCTAGAAGGTTACAAGGTAGCCAGGAAGGAACTGAAGAATGAACTTTGGAGAGCTAGAAGGGCGCATGAAAATGTTTTCATGGGTAGGATTAAGGAAATGATGAAGAGCTTAATTTTGAAATGTTGACTCTCCTGCTCCTTGGATGCTGCCTGACCTGCTGTGCTTTTTCAGCGCCACATGTTTTGACTTTGATCTCCAGCATCTGCAGTCCTCACTTTCTCCCAGGATTAAAGAAAACCTTTAGGGATTCTACACTTATGTGAGGAGCAAGAAGATGGCCAGCGTAAGGTAGGGCCGCTCAGGAGGAGTTAACAGAGATCCTTAATGAATACTTTGCTTCAGTATTCACTACTGAGAGAAACCTTGACATTTATGAGGACAGCATGAAACAAACTGATATTCTCAAACAGGCTGATATTAAGAAGGAGAATGTGCTGAAAGTTTTGAAAAACATAAGGCTAGATAAGTCCCCTGGGCGGGAAAGAATATATCCACAGTAACTACAGGAAGCGAGGAAGAGATGTTACACCTTTGTCGATGATCTTTGCATCCTCACTGTCCACTGGAATAGTGCTGGATAACTGGAGGGTGGCAAAAGTTATTCCCTTGTTCAAGAAAGGGAATAAGGATAACCCTGGAAATCATAGACCAGTCAGTCTTACATCTATGGTGGGCAAATTATTAGAGGGGATTCTGAGAGGCAGGATTTATGATTACTTGGAAAACAACGTTAAACATCACACAACACCAGGTTATAGTCCAACAGGTGTAATTGGAAGCACTAGCTTTTGGAGTGCTGCTCTTTCATCAGGCAACACCAGGTTATAGTCCAACAGGTTTAATTGGAAGCACTAGCTTTTGGAGTGCTGCTCCTTCATCAGGTAACCTGGTGTTGTGTGATTTTTAACTTTGTATACCCCAGTCCAATGCTGGCATCTCCAAATCATTGGAAAATGATAGTTTGATTAGCATTGCTTTGTGAGGGGCAGGTCATGTCTCATAAACCTTATTAAATTCTTTGAGGATGTGACAGAACATATTGATGAAGGTAGAGCAGTGGATATAGTGTACATGGATTTTAGCAAGGCATTTGATAAGGGTAAGCTCATTCAGAAAATGAAGAGGCATAGGATACAGGGATATTTGGCTGTCTGGATACAGAATTGACTGGCCCTTAGAAGACAGAGGGTGGTAGTAGATGGAAAGTATTCAGCCTGGAGCTCGGTGACCAGTGGTGTTCCACAGGGATCAGTTCTGGGACTTCTGTTCTTTGTGATGTTTATAATGACTTGGTTGAGGAAGTGGAAGGGTGGGTTAGTAGGTTTGACAATAACACGAAGGTTGGTGGAGTGGTGGATAGTGTGGAGGGCTGTTCTAGGTTACAGTGGGACATTGACTGGATGTAGAACTTGGCTGATAAGTGGCAGGTGGAGTTCAACTTGGAAAAGTGTGAAATATTTCATTTTGGAAGGTTGAATTTGAATACAGAATATAAGATTAAAGGCAGAATTCTTGGCAGTGTGGAGGAACAGAGGGATACTTCCATACATCCATACATCCTTCCAAGTTGCCACCCACATTGATAGGGTTGTAAGGAAGACATATGGTGTGTTGGCGAATTGAGTTTAAAAGTCATGAGATTATGCTGCAGCTCTTTAGAGCCCTGGTTAGACCACACTTGGAATATTGTGTTCAGTTCTGGTCACCTCACTATAGGAAGTATGTGGAAGCTTTAGAGAGGCTGCAAAGGACAGTTACCGGGTTGCTACCTGGACTGGAGGGCATGTCTTAAGAAGAAAGGTTGAGGGAGCTAGGGCTTTTCTCATTGGAATGAAGAAGGATGAGAGGTGACTTGATAGTTTTGGACAAGATAATAAGAGGCATAGAGTCATAAAGATGTACAGCATGGAAACAGACCCTTCGGTCCAACCTGTCCATGCCAACCAGATATTCCAACCCAATCTAGTCCCACCTGCCAGCACCTGGCCCATATCTCTCCAAACCCTTCCTATTCATATACCCATACAAATGCCTTTTAAATGTTGCAATTGTACCAGTCTCCACCACTTCCTCTGGCAGCTTATTCCATACAAGTACCACCCTCTGCGTGAAAAAGTTGCCCCTTAGGTCTCTTTTTGGAGTGAATAGTCAGAAACGTCTTCCCAGGGGAGAAATGGCTATCACATTAAGGTGGCATAATTTTGAGGTGCTGGGAGGAAGGTTTAGAGGCGATGTCAGAGGTTGGTTCACTACACAGAGAGTGGTGGATGCGTGGATTGCACTGCCAGCAGTGGTAGTAGAGTCAGAAACATTCGGGACGTTTACACGACTCTTGAATGGACACATGTATGATAGTAAAATGAAGGGCATGTAGGTTAGTTTGATCTTAGATTATGCACAACATCAAGGTCTGAAGGGCCTGTACTGTGCTGTATGTTTCTATGTTCTATTTCTAACATCAACAATTAATCAGCTAACAAGAACATGTATCACAGAGCTAAAAAGATAACCTTTGGATTAGCAGCTCAGCAACTGAGTAACAAGAATTGAGATATTATTCTGAAAGTATATGAAATTCAGAAAACAAATTCTTTGAATGTATGAATAGTGAATCTCTATCATTGACAAAATCATCGGGAGAGTCAGCCGGATTAGGAATATGCAGTAATTATAGTACTTTAATTTTCTTTTGATTGTTGTGATAATGTTGACTTTGTGCTCTGTTATGGATCATCTTGGCAATCAGGAAAATATTAAGTAACCATATCCTTGGTTATTGCTTACGATTAGCTCTGTACTTTATGATGTTGATCAGATAAATTAAATGATAAATTGCTTGAGCTTATGAGAACTGCGAGTGTCGTAGGTGTTTAATATAAAATCAAGAACATAAATTTCTTTGAAATATTCAAAATCAAGTTTTTTTATTATCCTTTAATCTGAGACTATACCTTGTGAGGATGTAGCACAAGGAAGGTTCAATAACGTTGAGATGTGGTAAGTAAAAACCTATATAATGCGTACTTTTAAAATAAAACTACCACATACTGCGATTGACTCCTTATTATTGTTTTCATTCTTTACCATATGATAATTTCCTATACCCTACCCAGATTGGACTGGTTATAATTTGTCAAGGTAGATTTCAGCCAAGATTAAGTCTAGGGTTTAAATTAGTTCTCAGGTAAGTATCTTGCAACAGCTGGCAATTCAGGGTTCTGATACTAAGGTGCTAATACTCTGCTGATCCTGGCCTCAGATTTCTGTCTGCTAAATATGAAAATGAGCAGTAATGGTATCAAAGATACCTCATACTGAGGTTAACAATCTGGATATTTAATTTGGATATATATCCTGAGCTGTTTCCAAGTGGCCATCTTTTAATGTGTGAGAGAATGGATGGGAATATCTACTTTCTTTTATAATTAAAATGTTGATTAGTGAAGCTTATGGATCAATTTTAAGATCCTCTCACAACAAATTTTTCACCCATCCTACCCCAGTCACAATTATACCAGTGCTGCTGGAGTCATTCATTTATCTATTCTCCAATCCCAATAGGCCAATGGGACCCCTGTCACCCATAAATTTCTGCATGGACTAAGAGGGCAATGTGGGATGCTCATTCCCCCAGACCCCTAGTTCCCTTTCACCTTTGGGTCTGTATATGTCAGATTCAGAACCCTGATGCTGGGGCCTCCCAGCCTGGTGCTGCTGGTGATACACAACCTCCAAACTTCTCCCCTCACCATCCATTTTAATTGGCTGCAGCTCTTCAAATGTTGGACCTGTTGTTGTACCAGCTGTGCCCACTGCTTCTGGTGGCACTACCTGGGCCAAATAGCTGACAGGCACTTAGTTGACTGGTAGCTCTCAGACCATGACTTCTTGCTCAGATTGGGCAAAAGTCATGTATAAAACCAATTAATGTTCGTCTAAACATTAAACGACTTTGGGGTGGTTGGGCTGCTGGAGGGATACCAGTGCCCCAGTAAATATGATCCCCTTATAATCCATGTTTAAAATGTGTCTTGTCATATGTAGGAGTAAACTGTATTTAACGTATTGCCAGATGGTGTTGGTATCCATTTTTGACATAACTGTGCACCTCTCACTTTAAAAATTGTTATATTAAGTATCTATGTGATTTGATTGATGAAAACTAATATCCATGTGCTGTTTCTGTGATGTTTACATTCCTAAATTATACTGTTTAGCCTGGTTGCAGAATTAGACACCTGGGCATAATACATTTCATTCTGCTGGTAGGCAAATGAGTTAAATTTAGCAATGTATACACTAGGAGCCAGTCAACATTTCTCAATCTCCCACGTGAACTGAAAAAGCATTAAAAGAAATACGCATCTTAGTGCAGTTGGGACTCAGATCACTGACTTAATTGCTAAGTTATGTTGCCAGTTTATTATTATCATGTACCTTCAACCACTCCCTTTTGATATAAAACTGGTGATATGAGTGTAACCTATGGCACTACACTTAACACCCCTTCCCCCACTCTCAAACCACTTAAATAAACAACTTTAATTTATAGATCTCTTGAAAGTAATCTGTTCCCCTTCTATTTCCTGTTATCTTATGCATTTGCTCATCCATTTATCTATTTTTTTCACTGCATAGCAAACTTCTTGCCCTTTCTGTGACAATTTCAAAAATCAAGTATTTTTCTTGTTTTACAGCATTTCATCTTGAAACAATGAGGTTTGTTGTTACATTCCCACTTTGATCCTTTCTGTTCAGTCTATGTTCTCATCCAGTCATTTTCTTATCAGTTCCTCTAATAATAATCTAGCCACTTTATTTCTCTCCCTGTGTTATCTAGGTTCTTCTTCAATCTATATTTAGATCTTGTTTTGTCTCAATATTTTCTTGCCTTGCATTTTTCATTTTTCATCAAGAATCATTTAAACATTTAATTTTCAACATCAACAAAGCAAAGTATATTGCTCATTTTTGTACTGAATAAAAGATGTGCACCAAGATACAAGATTTGCTGCACATTTGAAACAGAACACTGTAAAAATGTACCTGCAGTTACACAAAACAATGACAGTGCGCAGGAAGTCTTATTCATTTTTTGTTGTTCTTACTTTCACTCTGATAGATTTAAATCACTTCCTCCCTTTTGACACTTATTTCTAACCTGTTACTAAGCCATAAAAGAGCATGATAATGGCTTAGACCTACTTTGCCCTTCTATTTGGTTTGTTTGTGGATAATTGTGGAACACTCTTGATAAAAGCCTTTTTTTTGCCCCTATGTTTGGTATCCTTTTTCTTTAAAGAATCTTAAGACAAGAAGAATTCCACCCACTGCCAAAGGTCATTGCATGCTTGAATTTCTTATATGCCATTAACATATGAAGGGAGTTTCATCAGTACAATGAAAATACAGTGTTGGTGTAGTACTGAAAAGATTATAATGACCAAGGTAGAAATACGTCTGCAAAACAAAATATGGCAAGTAAATGGAAATATAAATCAAAAGAGAATTCACATTTATTGCCGCAGGACAACCTATCTACTTACCACCTTACACCTCATCATTTTAAATCAATAATACATATATACAAGGTTGCTGGTATCACCCTCTATCAAGACTATGCAGATAAATTAATGGAAGTCAATCCTTGTGTATAGGTGGATTTTGATGCAGGAAGTTCTTAATTACCATAATTAGTAATTCTTTGCTCAGTGTCTTGTTTAGATCGCATTGTTGAGGAAGTTTTAAAATTGTTAATCATTTCCATCAACTAATATATCCTTATCCAAGGATCATTTGCTATAATTCTCAAGATTTATGAACTTTTTTCAATTCTCTCATATTTTTATTGATCATAAGATTGACAGGATTTTCTTTCTGAAGTGTATAAAATTATCCCATTTGAAATTTTTGCAATGGAAAATTTGTTTTAGGACATCTGTTATTCTGCAGGGAGAATTGTTTTTTGATCAGTCTTGACTGGGGCACTAGTACATTGTATGTATTGCAGAACTTTTTAAAATTAACATGCAACTATTTGATCTTCCTAAGCATAATCATTTTGAGAAACAATTTAATTAAATGCACAGAGAGCATTCAGTGTTAGCTGTGTTATGCATTGTGGTGAATGATAGTGAGAGAAAAATGTTACAGGAAATAGTGACAGCATTACAGCATGAACCTTGGTGGGAGGTGAGTACAGTAACAGAGATTAGAGTGTGAGAGAGCAGAGAGGGAATGTTGACACATATTCTGATGAACCAGAGATTGTCATTGATTTCATGTTGCTGGGCATTGCTTTTAACCATGGACACTCCATTGTCCCAGTTGGCAATCACAGACCAGGCTAGCAAGGTCTGCTGTTGTGACTTCCTCAGGCAGTCCTACACTATGCAGTCCAACAGGAACACCCAGTTAACAAAACGGGGTGTCAAGTTCCCCTTGTCTGCCATTGTGTCTAAGAGACTGTGTGCAGTAATGCATGCAACTCTGGAATGCCAGCACCTGGTTGCACAACATTGGTTGCACAACAGCATTTTAAAGGTGGCATCTGTACTAGGGATATCAGGCTATTTTGAGGTATCCAGCCCATGGCAAGAACTTCCAGCTATGGTAAGCCATAGAATCTAGCTAACATTGGATGAGAAGGGTGCAATAGGAGTCGGCTACATAATCAATGAGACAAGCTTGATATGGGAGTGTGATAAAACTCGCTAGGCCTCGTGAACCACGGTGACAATGACATCAAATCAAAATAATCTAAAATTCAGACCACATCTTATCACAAAAACACATAATCAATTGTAGGTCAATGATTCAGCATAAAAAATATTTAGTATTTTTTTCTGAATACTGAAAGCAATGGAGCTATGTTCGAGGACAACAGTTCAATCTGATGATGTATATAATTTGGCTTTGATGGGGCTTTTCACAGATAATACTGTCACTTATACCTTAATACAATCAAATTTAGAACTTACTGAAAGGTCAAATATCCCAGTGCTGATATCTATGGTTAATTTTCCCAGTAAGTGTCTATGGGGCAAGAGTTGTTGCTGAGGACAGTTTGATTGGTAAACTTAAGTACAGAACTTAGTAAATCTGAATTTTATACCAGCCATATTTGAGGTGAAAATTAAGCTATGCTACAAACTTTCATGAGCTTTATATTAAATGGAATAGCTACTTAAAACAGGTTCCATTTAAAACCTTACAACCTTGGATGAGGCTACAGATTTCCATGAGCTTTATATTAAATGGAATAGCTACTTAAAACAGGTTCCATTTAAAACCTTACAACCTTGGATGAGGTTTAACATTTGAAGTATTGCAAGTTGAGAAGGAGGAAGTATTGGATTGACTGTCTGTACGTAAAGATAATATAGCACCAGGTGATGTGCCCAAAGGTACTGAAGGAAATTGCAAAAGCACTAGTCATAATTTTCAAATCTTCCTTAAGTTCAGACTTGCTGCCTCAGGTTGGAGAATTTCGACTCATGTTCAAAGAAGTGTATAAAGATAGAAACTATACGGCAGGCATTTTAACTTTGGTGGTGGAGAAACTTTTAGATATGAGAATTCTGCAGGAAATTAACAGTCAATGGGCATTTGTGGGTTAGAAAAGACATATATACTTGGAAAGAGGTAATCACGATTAACTAAATTACTGAGTTTTTTTGAGGCAATGGAGAGGACTGGTGAAGGTAATGATGTTCTGATGATTGCCCCCAAAGACATTTGTTAAAGTGCTGCAGGATTGACTTGAGCAAAGTTAATGTTTATAGAATAAAAGGGACAGTCACAACAGAAGTATGAAGCTGGCTGTGTGATGAAACAGAGAATGTTGATGACTGTTTTTCACACCAAGACAAGTTTCCCAGAGAAAGTGATTCAACACTATTCTGCCTGATATATATAATATCGATGTTGATCTGCAGGACACAATTTCAACATTTGTGAATGATACAAAGGACATAAATAGATTGGTGGAACACATTGACAAGTGTTATATGAAGTTTAAGTGTGAAGTTATTAACTTTGGTGGGAAGAAGACTAAAAAAAGGTATAATACAGAATGAAAATCTTAAGTAGGGTACCTTTTATTGTATATGTGCTCAAATCACTGAAAGTAGCAAGAGACATTAAGAGAGGTGCCCAGCATTTTGCCTTCTGAGCTCTATCATTGGTGCATAGAGTACAACATCAAGGAAGTGATATTAAACACATATCCGGTACTTTAGCTTCAATTGGATTACAGTGCAACTACAAATTCTCTGGAGTCAAAGGGTTCTTTCTCTTGCCCGGAGAATCCAGAACTAGGGAGCACAGTCTCAACTAAAGAACAAATCATTAAGACAGAGAGATGGAGAAATCTATTCACTTGAAGCGTTCTAAATCATTGGATTTCTCTACCCTTGAAAGTCATAGATATTCAATTGATAAAGGTAATCAAAACTGAGCTGGCTGAAATGTTTGACGATAGCAAAATCAGAGATGGTATTAGGCAGAAAAATGGGATTGAGTTCCAACATTGATGGGTGGAGGTCACTCAATGGGCCATATGGCCTTCTGCTGCTGTGCTTTATATCTTTCCTCTCTCACCCTAAACCTATGCCCTCTAGTTCTGGACTCCCCCGCCCCAGCGAAAAGACTTTGTCTACTTATCCTATCCATGTCTCTCATGATTTTATAAACCTCTATAAGGTCACCCCTCAGCATCTGACACTCCAGGGAATCATACAGCATGGAAACAGATCCTTTGATCCAACACATCCATGCCGACCAGGTTTACCAAACTAAACTAGTCCCATTTGCCTGTGTTTGGCCCACATCCCTCTGTACTTTTCCTATTCATGTACTTGTCCAAATATTTTTAAAATAATTTAACTGTGTCAGTGTCTATCACTTCCTCTGGCTGTTTCATCCACATACACACCACCCTCTGTGCAAAAAAATTGCCCCTCAGGTCTCTTTTAAATATTTCCTCTCTTAACTTAAAACTACACCATCTTGTTTTGAATTCCCCTACCTCAGGGGAAAGACCTTTGCTATTCACCTGATCCATGCCTCTCATGATTTTATAAACCTCTATAAAGTCACCTCGTCAACTTTCTACATTCCAGCAAAGAAAAGGTCCCAGCCCATCCGACCTCTCCTCGTAACTCAAACCCTCTAATGCTGGTAGCTTCCTTATAAATCTTTTCTGGATTCTTTCAAATTTATTAGTATCTTTCCTGTATCCATAACAGTCATATGCAATCCACATCAAAACAAACTATCAGCCCTGTAATCCTCATATTAATAAAAATTTGTACACAATGTTCTGATAATATCGAACCATAAAATTATCAATGGTACATCAGTGATATTAGCTGAGAAACAGCCATGTACTTTCATTCTAGATCATTCCACTGTGATCACGTTAATTGAAGGAGTAGGATGATCCTTAGAAGATCAGAGCTGCCTTGTGCATTCATGGTCACTGCAATGTTCAGTGAGTGAGTTCAATGGAATGTAGTGGTCTCCCGTTAAATTTATGCTGTACTTGATCAGCTTCACAATAAATGCATGTAATAATGAGGAGTTTTGCTTCTGAAATCTGTGAACATCCTCCTAATTTCCAGCCAACTATGTTGAATGTGTGTGAATGTATAAATAATTTGCTCCTCACAACTTGCAACTTTGCCTTTATTTTAAAATTGATTTTAGCCTCAGCACTCGCTCGACTCACTGTGGCTATTCCCCAGATTGTAGTGAGATGGAGTTCCTGATTCTGACCACTTCAAACAGGTGGCTGACCAGAAGTAAGTTCCTGGACTGTGAGTATCTGCTGCCCTTGACTGAGAGGTCCAGGACCCCTGACTTATAGCAGTTCCCTTTGACTTGCCTGAAGACTACTCTTCTTTGACTTTGTTGATGGGCATGCAGTGTGTTTGGCATGTACTTTGCTGGAACATGCTGCAGGTGTCAGATTGAAATAACGCTGTGTTGTACAGCAGCAATGTCTGCCCCCTTGATTGATGAGTGTTGACAACCAGGACAAGTTATTTGGCTTTGTGTCTGCGTTTAACAGCAAGGCAATGCAAGACAGAAGTACTATGAATGCAAAATAAAAGAGAACTGTGGAAACTGGAAATCTGAAACAAAAACATTAATTGCTGGAGGTACTCAGCAGGTCTGGAAGACTCTGTGACATCCAAGTTAACATTTTGAGTCCAGTTCTGAAGAAGGGTCACTAGACTTGAAGTGTCAACTCTGCTTTTTCATCACAGATGCTACCAGACTTGCTGAGTTCCTCCAGCAGTTTCAGTTTTTGTTGCAGTGCCATGCACCTATAATAGCTGTCTGAGGAGGTAAGGCACAAAAAGGTAAGGTGAGGCTAGGCCAGGCAGGGATGCTACAGGCAAACAGATAGGTGCAATGTGCTAAGCAACTGAGTGAGCAGCCCCGAGATGCAGCCTGGTCAAATCCATGAGTTGGGTATCTGCCCCTCCTTATTACAATGAAAGCATCTAGTGCTCTCCAAGTGCAACTTTGAAGTGTAGAAGAATACTGTAATGATACAGTGGGGTTAGTACATGTCAGGCACTAATATTCATGGACATTGTGTGCATGCACTCACTGCCCACGGTGCTTGCTCTGAGATGTTGGTGTAGGTTGTTAAGATGGCGGTCTTGAGAAGCAAGTCATGAACTGAAGTTGCCAGGTATCCACTCTGACTTTCAGGCTGGGAACTTGTGGCATCTGGTTACAATCCAATGGGTGGGAGAATGGGAACCCTCATGTCAATAAGGCAAGATTAGATAGCAATGGGGGTAATGGTTAGTAATAATCCCTACTAATAGACCTCTCACTGCTCACTGCTCAGAGAATTTCATCTCTGTCCAGGACTTGGTTGAAACGTGACATTTTGCTCTCAATGTTGAGAAAGGCTAGACTCAACATCTTCTCCAATTTTCCCAAATTTATCACCAGAGTCCCCTACACTCAGAAGATTGTGACGATTCCACCCCATTTAATTAACCAATAATTTGGACATGCAACAATTATTTAAAAAATACTCCCACAATATACATTGTTTCAGCTTTCAGCAAACACCACCACCTTGCTCCTTTCAGTCATATGATATTTGTTATCAAGCAGATATCTGTCAATAAAGTTTTCATTTGTTGATTTAGTAGCAGCAATTCATTTACTGTGGACAGAGATACAGGAAATAGGCAAGTAAACATTCATTATGATCGGGTGCAGATTCAAAATTTCCCTCATCATTTCATCTTGTGATAATGAAAGTGATGAGAAGAAGATTTACAGGTGTGTTGAACAAGTTAATCTGACTGTGCTAAGTGATCTGAAACACATGACGCAGATGAAAGGATTTGTAATTATTCACTAACAACTTCAAAATTAATTGGATTGGATCACATTATAAAGACAACAGCTAGACCACAAAGCCAAGTTAGAGTTCTTTTGTTGCGATGATGGTATCCTTATCTCTGGGGCAGAAGGCCCAGGTTCAAGTCCTACTACTCTAGTGAGTGTGTAACAATATCTCTGAATAGGTTAAGTGAAAATGTCTGCAAGATCAAATTCATACAGTTTGTCCTTATAACTTTATCCTTTCTACACTGGTATCATTCTAATAAATCTGTGCACACTCCATCATCTCCAACATTCAAGCTATTAAAATTTTTAAAAATTAAGGTATAGTTGACAGCAAAGGAGGTTGCCTCAGAGTACATTGGGATCTTGATCAGATGGGACAATGGGCTGAGGAATGGCAGATGGAGTTTAACTTAGATGAATGTGAAGTGCTATATTTTGAAAAGGTAAATCATGGTAGGACTTATACACTTAATGGTAAGGTCCTGGGGAGTATTGGTCAACAAAGAACCCTTTAGTGCAGGCTCATAGCTCTTTGAAAGTGGAGTTCCAGGTAGACAGGATAGTGAAGAAGGTGTTTGGTATGTTTTATTGGTCAGAGCATTGAGTATAGGAGTTGGGAGGTCATGTTGTGGCTGTACAGGATATTGGTTAAGCCACTTTTGGAATATTGCATGCAATTCTGGTCTCCCTCCTATCGGAAAGATGTTGCAAAATGAGAAAGGGTTCAGAAAAAATTTACAAAGCTGTTTCCAGGCTTGAAGGGTTTGAGCTATAGAGAGCTTATAGACTGAGGCTGAATTCTCTGGAGCAATGGAGGCTGAAAGGGTGATCTTATAAGGGTTTATAAAATCATGAGGAGCATAGATTAGGTAAATAGACTATGTCTTTCCCCCAAGGTGGGGATGTCCAAACCTAGAGGGAATAGGTTTAAGATTAAAGGGGAAGGACATGAAAATGACCTCAGGTGCAATGTTTTCATGCAGAGTGTGGTGCGTGTATGGAACGTGCTGCCAGAGGAACTGGTGGAGTCTGGTATGATTACAACATTTCAAAGGCATCTGGATGGGTATATAAATAGGAAATGTTTAGATGAATGTGGGCCAAATACTGGCAAATGGGACAACATTAATTTAGTTATCTGGTTGACATAGACAAGTTGGACCAAAGGATCTGTTTCTGTGCTATATATCTCTATAACTTATGACTTTTTAAATAGAAATCCCTCTCAAATTTCTGAACGATTTGTCACATCCTGTCAATCAGAGAATATTTCCATTATACCTACTGCCTGTTTCCTACACCCCAAATAACTATTAATGTGTACCACAGGGATTATTTCCTGTTATAACATAAAATTAGAAACTAATGTTGATGATATGCTATGCCACCTGAGACCTTCCTTGTCTTTCTGTGGATAATATCAGTGAATATTGGCTATTGGCATCAATTGGTAGCTTATTTGTGAAACCAATAGACAGCACCTTCTCAAAGTTACACTTAGTGTACTGAAAGAACAGTCTAGGTTCATGGTCAAGCAGTATTGCTGTAGTGTTGTGGATGTCATTTTCACCTCAAGTGAAAATCCCCACTTTGACAGTAAGTTGAAGTATCATTGGACTCTTGTGGTACAGCAATAGTGCCCCTACTTCTGATGAAAAGTGCTTGGCTTTACATTCTATCTGCTCCAAAGGTGTATCATAACACATCTGAACATGTCGACGGCATAAAAGTCAGAGTGTATGCCTGGCAATTCCAGTTCATCACTTATTTCAATTAAATGTTTTCAGCACATTTAATAATTCTCTTGCAGTAGCAATGTATTAAAAGAAATCAGTGATAGCTGTTGCTGTAATGGGCAGTTATCACATATTAATATGTCAGTATCTAATGTACTGACATTAGCGAAAGAACTTTCAACATCGAATAGCAAAAAGAATTTTTAATCTACAATTTCTAATATAACCTCTTTTTCTACAGAAAGCAATGATGGAAATGCATAGAAGGGCAACATCATTCCTTACTTTCAAAAACATGGTCCTAATATGCATTTTCAAAGTATAGACCCAAGATCAGAAGGCAGCCATGAGGTAATCCCAAATGTCTGTACAATTTATGGTCAGATTTTTCTGTCATCAGATTTCTGTGTATTTTTCATCTGACTTATGCACTTTTATGTACTTACTATTCAAACAATTCAGCTGCTGAATGCTGTTTTTTGAATGTTTGACTAAGGGGGCATCCAGAGGTATTCATTATTTTCAGAGGATCCTCAGGGGTTGAAGATAGTTTCTGATGGTCATTCCGGCAAAGGTCTGAAAAACATTGCTAACATCCAATTAGTATGTCAACTTGAATATACATTATATTTATTCTCCTCTCAGAGCTTCAAGTGAGAAGCTAATAAAATTGGAAGCTCAATTTTGACTTTTGGGTTTTACCCTGATGGGAGCAGTAATAGAACATACTTTGGAAAATTTCGGACCATTTAATGTTGTTGCAGTGATATGTGGAAGTGGGCTGTCAGGTTAGCTCTCTTTGTTTTCTGTAGATATGAATACACAAAGCTTTTTATGCCTCATATGTTTTTTTAAGAAGAAAAGTGGCACATCAATCAATTTTAGTCAGGATGAAATACTACGGAAACAGGATGCGAAATAATGGCAGACACATATGCAGTTTAGAACATAGAACATAAAACATTATAGCGCAGTACAGGCCTTTTAGTGGGCTGCACGGTGGCACAGTGGTTAGCACTGCTGCCTCGCAGCGTCAGAGACCCGGGTTCAATTCCCGCCTCAGGCGACTGACTGTGTGGAGTTTGCACGTTCTCCCCGTGTCTGCGTGGGTTTCCTCCAGGTGCTCCGGTTTCCTCCCACAGTCCAAAGATGTGCAGGTCAGGTGAATTGGCCATGCTAAATTGCCCGTAGTGTTAGGTAAGGGGTATGGGTGGGTTGCGCTTCGGCGGGTCGGTGTGGACTTGTTGGGCCGAAGGGCCTGTTTCCACACTGTAAGTAATCTAATCTTTTGGCCTTCAATGTTACACTATCCTGTGGAACTAATCTGAAGCCCACCTATCCTAAACTATTCCATTTTCATCCATATGTTTATCCAATGACCATATAAATGCCCTTAAGTTGGTAGGTCTTCTACTGTTGCAGGCAGGGCCTTCCACGCCCCTACCACTCTCTGAGTAAAGAAACTACGTCTGACATCTGTCCTTTATCTATTACCCCTCAATTTAAAGCTATGTCCCCTCATGCTAGCCATCTCCATCCAAGGAAAAGCCTTTCACTGTCCACCCTATTTAACCCTCTGATAATCTTATATGTCTCAATTAAGTCACCGCTCAACCTTCTTCTCTCTAATGAAAACTGCCTCAAATCCCTCAGCCTTTCCTCATAAAACCTTCTCTCCATACCAAGCAACATCCTAGTAAATCTCCTCTGAACCCTTTCCAAAGCTTTCACATCCTTCCTATAACAATGACCAGAACTGAACTGTATAATGCTCCAAATGTGACTGCACCAGAGTTTTCTACAGCTGCAACATGACCTTGTGGCTCCAAAACTCAATCAGCTACCGACAAAAGTTAACACACCATATGCTTTCATAACAACCTTATCAACCTGGATGGCAACTTTCAGGAATCTATGTATATGAATACCGAGATCTCTCTGCTCATCTACACTACCACGAATCTTACCATTAGTCCGGTACTCTTTATTCCTGTTGCTCCTTCCAAAGTGCATCACCTCACTCTTTTCCGCATTAAAATCCATTTGTCACCTCTCAGTCCAGCTCTGCTGCTTATGTCCCTATGGAACTATTGACAAGTAGTAGTTAAATAATATATTATTCCTGTTAAGTATTTAATAGAGTTAAAGTTATGCCAATTCTTCTTTCTTTGTTCATATTTTAATTGCAGTTAAAGAATAAAATGTGTTTTGTTTAAAGCCTAGTAGCGTGACCAATTGAATCACACCTGCAACACAGCACCTTACACTTGCCTTAAAATAAGATAAAAGTTAGGAACTATGATTTCTCCTTGATGTATTTTGAGGGGATTTGGTCTGGTCCATAACAGATTCCAACCCATATTGGCAGATTTAACCATAAATTGTTGTATTCTTTTAGATTAAGATGACAGTTTCTAAACCTCACTCTCAATCTCTCCAATCTGCTGTGAAGATAGAAGGATAGAAGTAAAAATATAAATTGACCACAGTTTTGGCAATTTTTTTTAAGTAGAATTTTACATGAAGAGTCAAGGTTGAAATTTACTTTGTGTCAGTTTCTGAGGACAGTCTGGTAGGACTTTGAGTACATTGAAGCTTGATACCAGTACAGCAATATTAGTGGGGGGATAGTACCTCAAAAGAGATTTATTGTGATCTGAAACCCACAAAATCTATATTGAGACCTTCCAAACTTTGCCTTGGTGTATAATATCTCCCCAGGAAAATAAATTACACAACACACAAATTCCAAAAATGCAGACACACTTGCAAAGAGTGGCATTAAGTCACAGTTACAAACATTGTCAATATGTCCAATTGAACCTGATTTATGAGATTTCTGTACAGAATTTAAATCTTTATTTAACTAAGTAGTTGAAAATCACCTTTATTTACAATAAGTATTGCACCTCAATTATTTTCTTATTTGTTCCAAATACAGTCAGTTCTTCTATAATGCGATGGCTACCTTCTTGTGCAACCCCTCATCATTGAAAAATCGGGCTTTACAAACAGCATTTAAAGTGTTTAAAGTTATTGAAACAGCATCCCCAATTCGACAATCGTGTTACAGTGTCTTATACCAGAACAACCTGTATGTACATTTGATTTTCTCCATAATTTTTCATTTAAAGTTCCAGAATAACTTTAAACCAAACGCAGATCTGACTGATCAGCACGGATCTGCCTGGATTATGGAAAGATATCATATAGTTCCCAAGACACTGAAGCTCAGAAAATACATTGGAATGTTCAGAACTCAACTTCATTCTTCAAGGATTAGAATCTAAACCAAAATGTTTCCCTGCTGTGCCCAAAAAATGGAAGGAATTCATTTTTGAACAGTGAACCAAAAGAGGGCAGCACGGTGGCACAGTGGTTAGCACTATTGCCTCACAGTGCCAGACACCTAGGTTCGATTCCCACCTTAGGCAACTGTTTTTTGGAGTTTGTACATTCTTCCTGTGTCTGTGTGGGTTTCCTCTGGGTGCTCTGGTTTTCTCCCACAGTCCAAAAGATGTGCAGGTTAGGTGAATTGGCCATGCTAAACTGCCCATTGTGTTAGGTGAAGAGGTAAATGTAGGGGGGTGGGTTGCTCTTTGGAGGGTCGGTGTGGACTTGTTGGGCCAAAGGGCCTGTTTCCACACTGTAAGTAATCTAATTATTTGGAAGAATTTGCAATAAAAACTGGTTTGTGTGGTTAAATTTCTAAATTTAAAATTATTTTCTCATTTATCCATACTAAACACATTGTGGTGAATTTATTTTTCTTAGACACTCAATACCTGATATCATTTATATCTGAGAGAATACTTTCAACTACTTTTAGAGAAAAGTTTAAACTACAGTTTAAGACTGAATTTGAAGGAGCAACAAAGTGAGCTGAACATACAGAAAGGAAGCAAAGAAAAATCCCTGTCCAGTTCCTGTGACACTTTTTGATCCTATTTATTCGCATTATAATTATATAGTGAGCTTGTTTATTAGAACAATTCTCTGATCCTTGATAATAATAACAACTTGTGGGTATGTTTTTTGCTGAACTATACTCAAAGCAAACATCAAAGCTACTGTTATGCAACCGACAAACTGGCTAATGGTCCCCAGGTGATGTTCAAATCAGGCTTGTCATACATAAGACTTCCTCCACCGATTACCTTGGCAATAAGCACACATCTAATCAACACATAAATCACCACTCTGCACTATGACAAAAGTTATGATTGTCACCTCAAGTCACCTCAGACCATTCCACTCATCTTGACTCCTTACACTCGATTTGTTCTAAAGCTATTAAATCTAAGTCACCACCAAAATGTCAAAAACATAGAATTGAATCTTCACATAAATTCAATAAGATCTTATAAATCAAAAAAAGAAGCCAAAAAAGCCCAACTTTAGTAGCCATGCTCACTCATATCAGAAGTTCTTTAGTCACCACTCCACAGTAAGGACTATAAAATATTTAGGAATCTTTTGTATCTTTAACAGTATTTTTTAACTAGGCTCCTTCTCAATGCCAGTAACGACATCTTTTTAGCTCCTATCTTATCAACTTATTAGCTTGAAATTCCCTACCCAGATCAGACTGCAGACATCTCCAATTATTAAAATTGCTTTCATGTCAGCTGTTACTCATCGAAAGGTTAGCTGCATATATTTTTAAACTGGCCTCTTAAATAAGGTATTTCTAAATTACTTAATGATTTGAGAACTACTCTTACTTGTGAGTGAACAGAAAAGCTGAAGGCAAACAACCAAACATTTTTTAAATATATTAGACTTAGGTATATTACACCAGAGTCATTTTTAATTTATTTTTTATACTTAATAGATCTCTTGCCTAATGATATATCACAGTGTCCTCTATTCATCCTATGTTAGATTCTGGACTATTTACTGTAAGGGAACTGTAATTTTCTGCTCCTCCCATATCAATAATTTAATTTAATAACTTATTTACTAAGTAAAGTTCCTGCCAGTTTAGAGAAAGTTTTGCAATTATAAACCATTTAAATACATTTTGCAATTTTAAAAACTCAAAAAATGAATTTGTTTCTATATTGGTATCAGCAATACAGTTGCTAATGAATAACCCTGCCACTGAATAATGTAATTTATCTCCAACAACCTCTTGGTTACGACAAGTCTTGTTTGATTAAAAGTAGACATAGATATGAAATATCAGTTGCAAAATATTGCATAGTTACAAAGCAATGGAAAAAACAATCAAGGGTTGGATATTTACATTACTTCAACAAATCTTACTACTGATCTAAATTATATAGAAATCAACAAAAGCAAATAATAGCTTGATAATTAATATAGCCTTCCTGGTTTTATGCAGTTTATGTTGTGGTCATTTCCAAATCACTATCAGGAGGTACGTCCTGAATATCTGGTTCACTGATATTCATAAGGTATTTTTGATCTCAGTGAATCTTTGAGTGTTTCTTATGGTCATAATATTAGATTTTAATGCTTCTTAAATTAGAAACAAAAGTAATATTCCTATTCAGGAAGGAGGCCAAAGTCTAAATTAAGCAATTATAGATCTACAAATTTTATGTTGATTGTAAAGGAATCATATAATCTTGAAAATAATCTAGTTAATAATATTCAACAGCTTAACTTTTGAGGAAATGTCATTCTGAGTTAAAAATGAAAGTGAAATACAATCAAGTAGTAATTCCAGCTGAAGCCATCGAATCTCTATCAAATCTGCTTGCATTTTGCATCGTGGTAGCCACATTTTCTCATAGCAGGAGGAACAGGATGTGCATATATTTGGAAAGACAAGGACTGATTAGGGAGAGTTAACATGGCTTTGTACATGGGAAATCATGTCTCACAAACTTGATTGAGTTTTTGGAAGAAGTAACAAAAACGATTGATGAGGGCAGAGCAGTAGATGTGATCTATATGGACTTCAGTAAGGTGTTCGACAAGGTTCCCCATGGGATACTGATTAGCAAGGTTAGATCTCATGGAATATAGGGAGAACTAGCCATTTGGATAGAGAACTGGCTCAAAGGTAGAAGACAGAGGGTGGTGGTGGAGGGTTGTTTTTCAGACTGGAGGACTGTGACCAGTGCCACAAGGATCGCTGCTGGATCCTCTACTTTTTGTCATTTACATAAATGATTTGGATGCGAGCATAAGAGGTACAGTTAGTAAGTTTGCAGATGACACCAAAATTGGATGTAGTGGACAGCGAAGAGGGTTACCTCAGATTACAACAGGATCTGGACCAGATGGGCCAATGGGCTGAGAAGTGGCAGAAGGAGTTTAATTCAGATAAATGTGAGGTGCTGCATTTTGGGAAAGCAAATCTTAGCAGGACTTATACACTTAATGGTAAGGTCCTAGGGAGTATTGCTGAACAAAGACCTTGGAGTGCAGGTTCATAGCTCCTTGAAAGTGGAGTCACAGGTAGATAGGATAGTGAAGAAGGCATTTGTTATGCTTTCCTTTTTTGATCAGTGTATTGAGTACAGGAGTTGGGAGGTCATATTGCAGCTGTACAGGACATTGGTTAGGCCATTGTTGGAATATTGCGTGCAATTCTGATCTCCTTCCTATCGGAAAGATGTTGTGAAACTTGAAAGGGTTCAGAAAAGATTTACAAGGATGTTGCCAGGGTTAGAGGATTGAGCTATAGGGAGAGGCTGAACAGACTGTTTTTCTTGGTGCGTCGGAGGCTGAGGGGTGACCTTATAGAGGTTTACAAAATTATGAGGGGCATGGATAGGATGAATAAACAAAGTATTTTCCCTGGGGTCAGGGAGTCCAGAATTAGAGGGCATAGGTTTCGGGTGAGAGGGGAAATTTATAAAAGAGACCTAAGGGGCAACATTTCACACAGAGGGTGGTAGGTGTATGGAATGAGCTGCCAGAGGAAGTGGTGGAGGCTGGTACAATTGCAACATTTAAGAGGCATTTGGATGGGTATATGAATAGGAAGGGTTTGGATAGACATGGGCCAGGTGCTGGCAGGTGGGACTAGATTGGGTTGGGATATCTGGTCAGCATGGCCCGGTTGGACCGAAGGGTCTGTTTCCATGCTGTACATCTCTATGATTCTATAACTGCAGTCATGACTGGACTGCAGATAACATTTTCCTCTCCAGATGCTGTGCAATATAATGAAACGATCTATGATGCTTGCAATCTTAATGCTTTGCAGATTCAAAAACAAAGTTAGTTTACAAACTATGAACTATTTTTGTCCAGACCTCCTTGTGACAAATCTATAAGGTGCTGATTTCCCCTATTTGTCATGAATCCCCCTCACGGCTTGATAGTTGATTTGATACTTTAGCTAAAGAAAGCAATTTCAATATATGACATTTATTTGAATATATGTCTTGTAAACCATGCACTTAATCGCCAGAAGGACTTTGGTGACATGAAAGAAGGATGACAAATAAACCAAAGAAGCTTTTGTCTTTCTCAGTCTTATTCCAAGATGTTACAACCAGATTTTAGATAATACAACATGATTCCTATTGGAATTAATAGGAATTAATAATTAGAACAACTGAATGTTATGACCTCCTAAAAGAAATACATCAAAATCATCTCTGAAGGTATGGCAACCCATAAACTGCAGTAGTTAGATCATTTGTGAAGAAAGAGAAGATGGTGCAAGAGATCCGCAGGAGAGTCTAAGGTGTCAACATCTGTGTAAAGGAACTTCTCATTAATTTCAAAAATGTTCATGAGATGTACTTTATTATGAAATCTGACATTATCTTTGGTGAACACACCATATTAGGATAGTTGAGTGTGGAAAGACTTACTTCATTTCACTTACAAGAAAGATAGGTTCATACAGTCTGACACCATCAACAAAATTTTGGAACTGAAGTAGATGCATAGCTAGCCTGCAGCTCAATGTAACTTCATAAGCAACACTGATAAATTAGATGAGAATGACTAATCAATGTGAATCAGGGAAAACAAAGTCAATCATCCCAGTTGCAAGACATTGATGTGGGTATTGCTCAGGGCAATGTCTTAGGCCAAAACTTCCCAATGTGGGGATGGGACCCAAGTGGAGTCACAGGCTCTGAGGCAGCAATGACTGTTGTGGAGCTGTGTCCAAGTATAACAGCTGTACAATTGTCTGTCTGCTCTAACAGTTCTCATTTGGTGGTTGAGACACATTACAAATCTCAAGATGGGCTAACAGGGGGAAAAGATGTGGGAAGCACCATTCTAGGGCCTACCATCTTCAGCTGCTTCAATAATAACCTTGCACTCCCCTCATAAGATCAGAAAAGGGGATGTTGACAATAATCACTGTGTTCAGTTTAACTTGGATCTCCCAGTGCATTCTGGACAACATTCAGGCTTGGAACTAGATACCATTCAAACAAAATAAGTGTCAGACAATGAGCATCTTAAATAAGAGAGAATCTAATCAATTACCCTTTACACTCAATGGCATTACCATTGCTGAATCACCCCATCATCTTCCAGGGATAATATTGACTACAGATATAACTGAGTCAGTCACAAGTGCATTCTAAACCAGAGGGATTGAAAAATAATTGTCAGAGTCTCCGTTATTTCTAATAAAACATCTTGTAGCAGCCTGGAATGCTGAGAATTCTGTCATATTAAGAAATCCATAGAATATATGCTTGATAAAATTGTTATTGGACGATACAAGTTTCTGACCTATAAGCAGAATACAAAGGACATGCTGCAGGACATTCTAGATTGATCCAGATCATAGATGGATTTTGTTATGAGGAGAAATTGAGTAGGTTGGGCCTGTACTCTTTGGAGTTTAAAAGAATGAGAGGAGACCTTACTGAAACATCTTAGGGAGCTTGACAGAGTAGATGTGGAGAGGTGGTTGCCCATGTGGGAGAGTCTAGGACCAGAAGGCATAATCTCAGAATGAGGAGTCACCACATAAGAAAGAGATGAGGAATAATTTCTTCTTTCAGAGATAGTGAAATTGTAGATTTCTTTAATGGAGAGAGCAGTTGAGCCTGGGTCATTGAGTATGTTCAAAGCTGAGTTAGACAAATGTTTTAATCAGTAAAGGAATTAAGGGTTATGGAGATAAGAAAGGAAATTGGAGTTGAGGATTATCAGATCTGCCAGGATCTTGTTGAATGACAGAGGAGATTCAATGGGCCAAATGGCTTACTTCTGCTTCTACAATTTATAGTTTTATAATCTTATAATATTTTACAGCTGTCTGAAATACTGTTACTGACAATTCATGAGTCAAATACTCCAAAGGGATTAAAATTGTAATCTAAATTTAATTGGTACAAAACTGTTTGCCTTTATTTTACAGAAGATCATGCAACTATAATCGACATTCAGTTTAATTTCTCTCAATATTATGCTTTTTATCAAAATCAGAAGACTTCGTACTAAAGGGTTTAGAGCATTCAGAAGCATTATCTTGAAATAAAAAGTGTTCATGTGTATCAGCAAAAGATATGCCTTTTGTAAAATCAATTCTGTTGTTGTCTTTAGTTCTCAAAAGTGGAAAGGAATTTGTGAGTTATACAACAGTAAAGTTAACTTTGAATAGATTTTTTTCCAAGCTGTTGTGTAGTGACATTTTTGAAGGTTTTTGTCGACGTTATTATTGATGAATGATTTTGCGCATCTTATGATCTGATTTTGTTATGAAAGACCATTTGCTTCCAGATAAAGTTAAAGGTTTTTTTTTATGTAAGCTAATGCTTACTACCAAGCCGCTGAACCAAGCTGCGGTGTTAGTTTTCTCTTTGAACTGCCTTGTTGCTGATGGATTCAGATAGCAACACATGTCCCGGATCAATGCATTAGCATTTGCTGACACAGCTCAATCCATGCATTTCCAACCATGAATTTCACTATCTCTAATCCCATTTCTCCTGAGTCAAATGGTTAATGCCATGCCTCCTTTCTCTTTTCCACTCCATAAAGCTGGTGATCTCAGCCCCAGCTTTGTATATAAGAGGTGAAACTCTCAAAACTAGAAATTCCTCTCTCATATGCAGAAGTGTAAAGTGCAATCATTAGTATGGGGAGCACATGAAAAGAAGGTTTGGACGATGTTCTGTGCTTTAGTCTGAACTTGATTAAGAATATCATGAGCAAATAAAAGACACAGGAAAGGTTGGAACGCAAGGGCAGGGTAATTGGGAGTGCATGCAGATAGAAAAAGGCTTGAAAGAGTTGAAATGTTGAGTAATAGAGGAAAGCATGCAAAATGATATTAAGGATGGTCAGTGAAGGATAGAACGTACAAAATGAAGATAAGGTGGTAGGAATACAGAGAAGGATGAAAAATGGAAGAGTTGAGAAAATGGAGAAGAAGGGAGAGAAAGAAAGAAAGACATAAACCAAACAGATGGAAAGAGAAGCAAAATGCTTGAGAAAGAGGAAATAAAATTGAACTTACATGGAAGAAAAAGAGAAATGTGAGAGAAAATGGCAAGCAGGGATTTGGAATCTAGTCAAAGAAAGTTGTCAATTATATAGATGATGGTGAAGAGGGGATCATGGAATGTATGAAAGGAACATATGAATGAACAGAAGAAATTGGTATTTCTTTGGAAAGAAAGAATAAGAATATTTCTGTGAATGATTGAAACATTAGATGGAGTGCAGTCTGTCTGTCACCTAGATGGAGGAGAATTCTTTTCTATGCTTAGAAGGTTAAACATCATGGCTCATATCCTCTGATCGTGCTGTCTGCAAAACGTTCGGCACTCACAACTGAACAGTCCACTTTCAGCAGAAACTTTGATGGGTATCAAATGAGCGGATATGTAGAAAAGTGGGTGGTGAGTGAATGGATGAGTGAGTGAGTAAGTGACTGACTGACTGGCTGACTGGGCGAGTGAGTGAGTGAATGAGTGAGTGAGTGAGTGAATGACTGTGTGAGTGAGTGAGTAAATGAGTTAGTGAGCAAATGAGTGAATGAATGAGTGAGTGAGTGAGTGAATGATTGCCTGAGTGAGTGATGGAGTCAGTAAGTCAGTGACTGACTGGTTAACTGACTGAGTAACTGAGTGAGTGGCTGACTGACTGATTGGGTTAATGAGTGAGCGAATGACTGAGTGAGTGAGCAAGTGAGCGATCAATGGCTGTCCAGTGGTCGGCCAGTTGGGTTGGATAGCCTGTCGGGGGTTGTGGTCAGGCAAGGAGGTTGAGTACATTAGAGGCAGGGTGGTTTGTTGCTGGCATTGTCAGAGGGAAAGTCAGATCAAGTTGTTGGGCTCACCAGCTTCGGGTTTAGTTTTGCAAGGATGGTTGGGTAGAGGATGGGTAGTGGTATTATGGCTGGTGGTGGGAGAGGTTTTAGTTTCTGTAGTTGGGTTGGAGAATTAATTGTCAGTGAGGGAGGGGGAAGCAGTGGAGGTTGTTTCTCATGCTCAGTTCAGTTACATTGACTAATCATTGGCTGATGCCCAAAACATCGACTCTCCTGCTTCTCGGATGCGGCCTGACCTGCTGTGCTTTTCCAGCGCCACACCTTTTGACACTAATCATTGAGTCAGACTAGGTATTAATCAGAGTGACATTTCCAGAGTAAATATTCAGGTAAGTTACGTTTATGGTCTAAGCCGCTACTTTGAGCTCAGAGTCAGAGACTTTCTTGAATGCTTCAAATCAGTGCAAACCAACCCATGAGAAATTTGAACTCAGGTAATTACAGCACACTGTGTGTATCAGAGCCCTTGCAGGATTTTGTAGCAGCACAGAGACTAATGTACAGATTTTTCTGCTGTGCTCAGTGGAAGATTTGGGCTTCTGAATTGTAGAAGTCCTGAAGTGTAACCAAAATCTTCAAAAATGCACAAGTGTTTTGAGGGAATTATACAATGGACCCATCTGGAATTGCACCACAATTTTTGAGTTCAAAATCTGGATTGTCCTTTCAAATATTCATGTAGGAATGTTCTTTATCTCACTAATACAAAGGAAGAAATGTCCTTGGTATCTTCAACTTATTATGTTACACGGCTTATGTAGCTCATTGTTTTAACATGTCAATGCTGTTCTCTAGTTGTCAGCTATTTTTAGAGCTGGCATGTGTACTCCTATCTATTCCTGTTCCTTAACAGTTTTGCATACAGGTGCAATTCAATAGTTATAATACAAAATGACAGGGTTGAGTTGCAGTAATGCAAAATACAAGGATTAGTATTTAATGGAAGCTATTTCCTATCAATGTATTCATGGTTGGTCAGTGTTATAGACAGATGGCACTTTATAAAGATGATTACAGATATATATTTGTCAGCTTGCAAAAGCTGACCAACAGATTCACAAATGTCAGCATGGCTCCAGCAAATATAAAACTCAAAACACATCCTGATATGTGTCTTATGGTCTTGGAAATGTATTGAAAGAACAATTGGACATGAACAGATCACTGGTTATGGTACTAATTGGGCAAGTTTTCACTGGAATTGAAAAAAAGAGTTGATATTATTGAAAGGTTTAAGATTCAGAATAGGGCTTGGCAGGGTAAAGCTGTAAGGATATTTCTTCTCTTGTCAGAATTAAAAGCTGAAGAGACAGTTTAAAAATATTGTTCCAGAGTTTCTGATGGCCTGTTAGTCATTTGTGCAGCACAAATGAAAGTTGCGATTTGGGACTCTACAAAATCCCCCTCCTAGCAGACTGACAGAATTGTTGGGAAATTTAAGATTCTGATGGCCAATTCCTCTGCAGCTGGATTGCTCTGAAAGTATTCATTTAGAATGGAATGAGGAGATTCCCTTTTTGTTACGTTTAGAGTTGTCCAGGAGACATTAGCAATTAAAAACCTATTCTAAGTTCTGGGTAATTAATAAATTGTCCCTCTAATGTACCACATACATCCCAAATCTACATGATGACCCCTCAGACAATGATGCAACATGCATTTCTCTCCCAGGGACCTGACATTCCTGCCTTACCTCCCCATGACCCAACACTGACGTGCCCTGTGTACCCAGCATGGTTTCTATTCTACCTGCAGACATGATAAACTTCCCTGCAGCTTAACCTGACAACCAGCATTCTGTTGCTGGCACCGAGCAACCTCTTTCCATCTGAGACCTCACAAAAACCCCAACATCCCTTGAGACCTAAATTCCCCTAAGTGCCCCAGACCCGACTCACCCTAGCCTTCCACCAGACCGGACAACTCTTCTTTGGCCAGGGCCAATTACTGAACTTGACAAGACAGCTGAAGATCTGACCACCTACCCATAAGGTATTGTGTCTACTTGCCACCCTACCTACCCAGATTCTGGCACTGTGCCCGCCTAGTAGTTTACTTACATAGCATCCCACCCACTTGTCACCCATGTACTCTGACACCCAAACCACTTGAAATCTTGGCATTCTACACATGTGACAGTATACTCACCTGGCAAACTTCGAGCCTGACTTCCTAACCTTCCATTTACATTACATACTGACCGTTTCAAGAGGGCTGACTGTGCTGCTGGATGTTTAGATCACAGTATATAGCAATCACTGTCAAAAAAGGGCATATGGTTTGCCTTTCCCCAGCTATACTGCACAATGTAAACATAATTGCATTTAAGATACATGCTGCATTTTTGCAGGATCCATGACCAATATATTTTGCTAGAAATATGGAGCTTGTTCTTAAAGTAAAAGAGCAGTAGATTGCAATTTGATTATGATTGCCACTCCAGAGAGAATCCAACTCAATCAATCTCTAATATAAGACATGGATTCTCTTTCACAGATAGTCATGAAGCTTTGAAATTCTCTTCTCAAAAGTGCACTGGAGACTGTGTCAATGAACATATTCAAGACTGAGTAAGACAGATTTCTGACCTACACGAGTTATAGTTTGTGTATGTGAAAGGGAATGCAAATGTTTCTTTTTAATTTCTTTTTTATTGACGTACTCCTTCTTCCCACATGCTATGTTACTTTGTGTCTTTGCTGAAATTTTGGAACCTGCTGTCATCCTGTCTTCAGAGCAAAAATAGTTTCCCGAAGAGTTCAAAGATATTTAACATAAGAACTAGCTTCACATGCTGAAAAAAAATTACAAGGTGAAGTTAAAACTGATGTATTAGCATTCTGTATTAAAATAACAGAGTGAAAAATCAAAGAAATACGATACTATCATTGACATCAGTAACTTCTAATCTATGTTGCATTTTTTGAACCATCAAAAATATTTGTTTTCTTTTCCTAAAAGTAAATATCATTATATGCTATAATCATTAACAAAAAGGCTGTAAAAATGTAATCTCCAGCTGGAGAGCATGGCAGGAGTACCAAGCATTTTTAAAAATGAGGGCACTGATTTTCCAATGGACAAGCAGTATTGAATAGACTCTATAGAATTCCCTTCAGAACACACTTTTCCGAACAGCATTATGGATCTACTTACACCAAATGGAGTGCAGCAGTTCAAGAAGGCAGTTCACCACTAGCGGCTGAAGTCACCATAAAAGACTTTCCTTCCTTACCTCTCCCCTCGCCTGAGGAATGGTGACCCACAGGTTAACAGTCACCTCTCCCCAATGAGAAAGCAGTTTATGGTCCATTCAATCCATGTGACATTTTATAAATTCCTACTTTAGAAATAGAACCAGTCTGACTCAAGATTGGAATATATACAGACTCTAACCTCACACCTTTACGCATTGTCTGAGCTGAGATGTCACCTTTCTTTTTATAAACCCTTAAGCTATCTCATGAATGTGACTTGAATAAATCAAAACCTGAAACCCATTCTAAAAGATGAAAGACTTAACAGCAATCTAGGTTTGTTCAATATATTGCATCAGTGTATGATACTATGATCTTTTGCGATAAGCTCTGTGTCCTATGATCCTTTACCACTATCTATCTGATGAAGGAGCAGCGCTCTGAAAGCTTTTACTTCCAAATAAACTTGTTGGACTATAACCTGGTGCTGTGTGATTTTTAACTTTGTCCACCCCAGTCCAACACCAGTTTCTCCACATTATGGTCCAGTAGGAATATGGTGACGTTACTTTTACCTTTACTCACCACTAACTTCTCAAGGGCAACTAGGGAAGGGTAATAAATGTCAGCCCAGTTAGTGATGCCCACATCCCATAAATGTATAAGAAATATGTGTGGTAAGTTAAACATTATAGTTTGCTTTACACCCAACTGTTTGCCTTCGTTCTGAAAGAAGAGATCTATTATAATGTTACTATTATTATTTCTCATAATTTCCTGTAGATGTTAATTTTAAATATAAGTTTGTGATCTGTTTTCCTGGTTACTCCATATTACAAAAAAGGAGCCGTAATTTAGTGAGTGTAAACTGATTAGAACAAGATTATAGCTATGAATTGTGTCTCACACCAAGAAGCCAGAGTTCTGCAGCGCATTTCATAACAATAGATTGGAATTAAATTCTTCAGCTGGAATTTGAGGGTAATCGTTTTAATTAAAACTCATTATTGTTTCTATTAACTGTTCAATCATATAACTGACAGTGTACTTCTAGCAGGCTGTATGATTACATATGCTCAAAACTCTCCAAATAATTATACCTATTTCAAAGGAAAAAGACTGTGGTTGTTGGAGGACATCACCTCAGGCCCAGGATATTCTTGCAAATGTTCCTCAGTCCATTATCCTCAGCAAACATTCTCAGTTGCTTCATCAATAACGTTCCAACCTTTATACGGGCAGAAGTGAATTTCTTTACTGATAGCTGCACAGAGATCAGCTGTGATATGCCACCATAATCAATCCATGCACTGATGCAAAAAGAACTAGGCACTATTCAGACTTAGGATGATAAATAATATTTGTATCTATCTTCACAAACACATCTACTGACTTCCCCTGACACTCAATGATATTTCCATCACCGTAAGCCTTCCATATCAACATCTCAGGCATCACAGTCAGAAACAGATCCAAACCAGCCCATAAGTGCCGAGCCACACAACATTGGATATTCTGCATGGCATGGCTCACTTCCTGCTTCTCCAAAGCATGGCCATCATTCACAGAAAAATGATGGAATTATATTCACATCTTTGCTGCAACAAAACTCATGGAGCTCAGTAGCATTCAGTGCAAATACATTTTAATTCTGATGAAGAGTCACTGGGTCAAAATGTTAACTCTGCTTTCTTCCCACAGGGGCTGCCAGATCTGCTGAATTTCTCAAGTAATTTCTGTTTATGTTTCAGATTTCCAGCATTCATACTTCTTTGTTTTATGTAAATCAGTCTCCCTGATTGTCAGCTTATCAATGAACCCTCCACCATTGGCATGCCACCCATGTTTCACATCAAT
Source organism: Chiloscyllium plagiosum (assembly GCF_037043375.1). Classification (NCBI taxonomy): domain Eukaryota; kingdom Metazoa; phylum Chordata; class Chondrichthyes; order Orectolobiformes; family Hemiscylliidae; genus Chiloscyllium; species Chiloscyllium plagiosum. The sequence goes on along the minus strand of NW_028270145.1, from coordinate 67,680,161 downwards.
TTAAAATCATTCTGACAAAGCCATATTTGTTCATTGTTGAACTAAAATCGTAGAGTTCCATTGCTAACATAATTATGACAATATCTTCATCAGACAGACTGCAGCATTTTGAGAAGGTGGCCCAATTAGGGATGGTTGATATCAGCCTTGCCTATAATCCTGAGCATTAGGAAAAGACATAAATCCTCTTTTAAAGGTAAAATATGAAACATTCCAATATAACATTTATATAAATGATTTGGATGTGAACATAAGAGGTATAGTTAGTAAGTTTACAGATGACACTAAAATAGGAGGTGTCGTGGACAGTGATGAAGGTTACCTCAGAGCACAATGGGATCTTGATCAAATGGACCAATGGGCCGAGGATGTGGCAGATGGAGTTTCATTTAAATAAATGTGAGGTGTTGCATTTTGGAAAGGCAAATAAGGGCAAGACTTATACACTTAGACCCAGCTTCAATTTCAACCTCGGACGACTGTCTGTGTGGAGTTTGCAAATTCTGTCCATTTCTGCATGGGTTTCCTTCAGGTGCTCTGATTTCCTCGCACAATCTGTAGACATGCAGGTTAGGTGCATTAGTCAGGGGTAAATGTAGAGTAATAGGGTAGGGGAATGGGTCTTGGTTGAGTTACTCTTCAGACAGTCAGTATGGACTTGTTGGGCAAAATGGCCTTTTCCACACTGTGGGGATTTTATAATTCTATGGTGGGTTTAGAGGTATATGGGCTAAGTACTGGCATAAGGAACTAGGTTCGTTAAGGATATTTGGTCAGCATGGACGAGTTGGACCGAAGGAACTGTTTCCATGCTGTACATTCTATAACTCTATGACTTCTTCAGACTCTAACTCAAAATATTAATTCTGTTTCTCCCTCCACAGATGCTGATAGACGTGCTGAGTTTTTCCAACATTGTCTGTGTTTTATATATCATTCTTGTTGGAGAAATTCAACAAATTCTTGACCTGAAGAAAATATCATTCATATAATGCAACAGCTGGACATCTCAGCAAAGTCCTTCTGCAGAAAACTACAATTTTTGGCATCTGCATTATAATAGTTTGGTATATTGTCAACATTAATGTTAGTAGCAGTCATGAGAAAATATTCAATTGACACTCATGAAATGATCAAATCTTTTCTAAAACTTCATGGGGTAATTTCTTTGCAAATCTAACAAGAGCGAAGAAAATAAATGATTATACAGTTTTCATTGCCACCTTCCAGTGTTCTGATCTGTTGTGACAAGCCTGAATTATGCCTTCCAACTCATGATTGGCTCCTAGGACTAACTCCTTATTCTAGGGGAGAGAGTTGACTTCTCATGTGAAATGCTGACAAGTTGATACATATTTTGAGAAGTTATTAGGCAATTTAAAATGTAATTGCTGCCTTATGAATATTTAGGAATAATTGGAAATAATGATCAGGATTGATATAAAATGATTGGAAAATCTTAAGGTTCACTCCAATGTCAAGTCAATGACAGTAAATTTAAATTTAGGTTCTTTGTTTTTGATGTAAATGCTTCAGCAGCAGTTTTAAACCTTCAGTGTTGAAATCTATACTATTCTCAACCTTACTTACCAAAGCAATTCTTGCTATTCAAAGGTTGGAGGGATTCTCCATAGAGAGTCTAGATTCTGCCAAGTTGCTTGCCAGGAAATTGGCGGCTCAAAAATTAACTGTCAAGAAATCAATGAAGGGTATCTTTTTTATTGAGGGCTGAATTCATCATATGCTGGGATCTCCAGAGCAATCAGGAGTGCTTTTCTTTGTTATATCAGATTAAAGCCCTTAGGAATGTCAAAAGCACAATTTATTACAGCTCTAGAATCTTGCACAGTTTGCCTTTTCTTTTTGGATTCGCTCTTTAATAACCATTCCTCTGTTACTCGAAAATGATTTTATATGTGGTATAGTAACAACCAGCAAAGGAATATACAGCACAAAACAGTTCTTCTGCACCAATTAACACCTTAGTCTATGGTTGTTGTGTTTGCACTGTGTGCATTTCATATTCTAAACACTCAAATCCTAATGTGTGGAAAGCTAAAACCAGTTTTCTTGTCTTCATTATGAAGGTAATTTGACATTGTGAGGAAGCAGTTAGCTTCATAGTGAACAGTGCTGATGTAAAATGAAAAGAATATATGAGCAGGATTTTCCCAAAAGAGTGTTTTTTTTTGCATTTTCCTTTTCCCATAAATCTGCAGTAATTTGAATTGGCCTCACAATTATGTGATTTGGAAAACATTGAAACTCACGATACCTGAAAGGAACAGAAGGCTGTTCTGCATCTGTCACCAAGCTCAGAGATTCTTTTCTTTAAATAGCTACAGAGAAAATTTCTGGATAAATATTGTATGAACATCTGCTGTGATTATTAGAAATAAAACTTTGACATACTAGTCTCAGTTAATAATATTTTAAAAAGGGAGAGTAAAAGCATGTAAATTCAGTCTTGGGTTACACTAAAAATGTATAAACATCTTGTAAGAAACATATAAATCATGATGTTTTTATTATGATTTATATTAAGTAATAGTCAAATTTGTATAAAAATTAATCCCCATCTTTGGGTCAAAAACTTTTCAAGCTTCACAAATGTATAAGTTGAATCCAACGTTTTGCCAAAATCTCCTATTTTCTCATAGAAACTGATCACAGTGTCTTCTTTATGTTGATTGTCCATCTCTCACCAATTTTCTCTCTGCAACTACCTCTCTTGTTTCTTCTCTCAATACGCTCTCACTCATTACTTTCTACACTGAGCCCTTGCTGTGATTGAGGGTTCAGGAGAGGAGTGAGGCAGGAGTAGGAGGAGCTGTGAATGACAGATTCAGGAAGCAAATTGTGAATGGGAGGGAGCATCTAATCATTACTCCTTAACATTCAATGACATTGTTATTGCTGAATATCCCTGCATTAAATCAGGAGGATAATGGAATACTCCCCTGTTGCTTGGATGAGTGCAGCTCCAAGAACTCAAGAAGCTTGACACTATCTAGGAGAAAACAGCCTGGTTGATTGGTATCAGACCTGCAAATATTCAGTCTCTCCACCACTGCCATTCATTAACAGTGCAAGTTTGTTCTGGTAAAAAGCGTGTTTCATCTACGCAAATTGGCTACAATGCGATTGAGGAATTAGAACATAGAACCTAGAACAGTACAGCACAGAACAGGCCCTTCAGCCCACGATGTTGTGCCAACCACTGATCCTCATGTATGCACCCTCAAATTTCTGTGACCATATGTATGTCGAGGAGTCTCTTAAATGTCCCCAATGACCCTGCCTCCACAACTGCTACTGGCAACGCATTCCATGCTCTCACAACTCTCTGTGTAAAGAACCCGCCTCTGACATGCCCTCTATACTTTCCTCCAACCAGCTTAAAACTATGACCTTTCAAGTTAGTCATTTCTGCCCTGGGAAATAGTCTCTGGCTATCGACTCTATCTATGCCTCTCATTACCTTGTATACTTCAATTAGGTCCCCTCTTCTCCTCCTTTTCTCCAATGAAAAAAGTCTGAGCTCAGTCAACCTCTCCTTATAAGATAAGCCCTCCAGTCCAGGCAGCATCCTGGTAAACCTCCTCTGAACCCTCTCCAAAGCATCCACATCTTTCTTATAATAGGGTGACTAGAACTGGACGCAGTATTCCAAGTGCGGTCTAACCAAAGTTTTATAGAGCTGCAACAAGATCTCATGACTCTTAAACTCAATCCCCCTGTTAATGAAAGCCAAAACACCATATGCTTTCTTAACAACCCTGTCCACTTGGGTGGCCATTTTAAGGGATCTATGTACCTGCACCCCAAGATCCCTCTGTTCCTCCACACTACCAAGAATCCTATCCCTAATCCTGTACTCAGCTTTCAAATTCGACCTTCCAAAATGCATCACCTCGCATTTATCCAGGTTGAACTCCATCTGCCACCTCTCAGCCCATCTCTGCATCCTGTCAATGTCCTGCTGCAGCCTACAAAAGCCCTCTATACTGTCAACGACACCTCCAACCTTTGGGTCATCTGAAAACTTGCTGACCCATCCTTCAATCCCCTCATCCAAGTCATTAATAAAAATTACAAACAATAGAGGCCCAAGGACAGAGCCCTGTGGAACACCACTCACCACAGATTTCCAGGCAGAATATTTTCCTTCTACTACCACTCGCTGTCTTCTGTTGGCCAGCCAATTCTGTATCCAGACAGCTATGTTCCCCTGAATCCCATTTCTCCTGACCTTCTGAATGAGCCTGTCATTGCGTAAATGAGAGTAAAGTGGTAGATTTGGTAAACATGGATTTCAGTAAGACATTTGATAAGGTTCCCCATGGTAGGCTATTACACAAAATATGGAGGCATGGGATTGAAGGTGATTTGGCAGTTTGAATTAGAAATTGGCTAGCTAAAAGAAGACAGAGGGTGGTGGTTGACAGGAAATGTTCATCCTTTAGTTCAATTACTAGTGGTGTCCCACAAGGTTCTGTTTTGGGGCCACTGCTGTTTGTCATTTTTATGAATGACCTACACTGCGCTGCAATGTTCTATGTTCTATCTCCATCTCATGGGCAGCTAGGAATGGACAATAATTGCTGGTCTGGCTAGAGATATCCATATCCCATGAAGGAATGGCAAAAAGAGAACTATGTGAAATAAGTATCAGAAATTAAAATTCCATGCTTTTACCTTCAGCCATATACTTATTGATAATCAAACCTCAGCAAAAGGTTAGCTTCTGCTTCAAAGTTCCTTATTCTGTTGTTATAGCTATACTGTGTTTTTATCCAGCCAATGTCTGCATTTACTCAATGCAACTTCTTTAGTTAATGCTTCTTCATACCATTAAACAAATTGCTAAGACAGCTTACTTACTCCTGAACCCATGTTGCTTAAAGTCATCCATTCAACAACCTGAAAGGATGATCTCCTCCATGAAACCATTAAACCTCTGTTTCTGTAACTTGTTGCTTTCTAAGTTCTAAGCCATTCAGGACTTCTTTTCTTCTATCCTGACTGTTTAGTGAATGCTTAAACTACACTGCTGATGATTTTTTTTCTCTCTGATTGACCTGCTTCTCTTTCTGATGAAATCTTTCTACCTCACTGACATTCTGGATGGTTCCATCTCTCCTTCTCTCCATCTCTCCCCACATTATAGGACACCTTTACTAGGCCGGAGCCCACTACTTTTCCTTTCTTCTACCCTTGTTTTCCAAAATACAGAACAAATGAAGGTTTTATTTAAGCTAAATTTAAATATATGTAAACAAATTTCCAGGCAACCCTGCATGATTCAAAGAACTGAAAAATGAAACTAACATTTAAGGATGAACTTTCTCATCACCGAATAACTTTGACAATGGCATGGGGAAAATACAGGTGAGATCAGAATAAATGAGATTCTAAACCTCAAGGAGAAAAAGGTCCAATTTTCACCTGAGAGTTAACTGGTCAATGACAGTCTCGGGAATAAGTATTGAGAGGTTTATGTGCATGCTTTAATATCACACTATTATCTTTCCTCACCTTGATTATATGCAATTTGACATTTACCCAGAGAGAAACAAGATGGTGACAAAGTCTGACGTGTATGTCAAACAGTTAGCTCACCGTTTGCTTGGCTGGGACTCCAACTTGACCAGCAGTGCCAATATCTCAAATCACACCATTAAGCACTGTCCACCTGCAGCTTTTGCTCATGGAGGTTGACATAAGACAAGCGCTAGCCTTAGGATATAATTATGGCACATTTCTGACTCACCACTTCCATTCTGCACTTTGGAACTCTCAAGTACCTTGCATTGTAATGCCACTGTCAGGCCACTTTGAGGGCAAGAACAAGAACTCATCTCATGCATCAGACCAGGAAGCACCTCAGGGCTCTTAGCTTGCTTTCTTAGACTCACTCACTTTGCACTGACTTGAATGTTCACAGCTTTACTCTCTTGCCTTTTCTTATTGCACTTATTTAGAACTTACAGGCTCACAGAACTTCTGTCTTGTCTTTTAGTATGGATACAAAGCTAGGCAGGCTTTCATATTTGTCAGCAATGATCAGTCAAAGGGATGGGCACTTCACTGAATGGTACCATGCTATTCATTGCCATACCTCAGCATGTGTTAGCATCTTATGTGGCAAATGTACTGCACATACGTCTACCAAAAGGTTATGCCTCAATGTCTAAAGGGAATATTCATCAGTCAGGTCAAGAGGTACTGTCATCCACTCCACCCTCTCCTCCCTGACCTATCACCTTCATCTCCTCCCCCACTCACCTATTGTACTCTATGCTACTTTCTCCCCACCCCCACCCTCCTCTAGCTTATTTCTCCACGCTTCAGGCTCTCTGCCTTTATTCCTGATGAAGGGCTTTTGCCCGAAACGTCGATTTTGCTGCTCGTCGGATGCTGCCTGAATTGCTGTGCTCTTCCAGCACCGCTGATCCAGAATCTGGTTTCCAGCATCTGCAGTCATTGTTTTTACCTCGTTGATTTTAATCCTACTGCGAATCCTCTTGCAAGGATGCCTGCCTTGAAGAGGTTTTCCTCCTCTCTCTACAAGAATCCCAGAGAGTCCCTCTCCCACTGCAACTCCCAGGTCATTTCCTCTGCCCTTAAGCTCTTCAACCATGTCGTGAAACAAACTCGGTACCACAGCCACATTTGCTTCATTAGTGCATGCCTCCGTAACCAACTCATCCCACACGGACTCCGGACCACCTTTAAACCAGCATAGTTCAGACCCGAACAGGACAAACAGTACAGACTACAGATTCAAAAACACCAGCAACAGTTCTCCTTCAAGATCCTCCGCTCCACGCTTGCAGCAATGCGCCGGCACATAACCTCTCTACAGTCAGCCCTGCCTCAGCTGAGGGCCACACTCTCTCAGAATTGCAAAGGACCCACTCTGTACTACATCCTCAGGAGAATTCATACTCTCAACAAATAGTATTTCAATTCCATCTCAAACATCAAAAACTGTAAGTACAACAAACTTTTATCCACCCACCTCCATAACCAGCACTCCTCAAACATTCCAGAAGATTCCCCTGGCCTCGGAAACGCCATTAGCCATGCGGCTGATGCAGCTACCATCCCCACGCTGATTGATGATGTCACTTCTGCCCCCATCATGGCCACTCCCACAGCCACTTCCGGCCCTCACATCATCGCCGATGCCACACGCTCAGTGACTTCTGCCACCCCTACTGCCATGTCTGCCACCACTTCCGACCCCACCAGCGCCACTCACCTGAATTCTGCTGACACACCCCCCACAGACCCCACTGTCACTATCCCCACCCCCCAGAACCCCTAGGGGAACACTACCCCTGCTCATGCCTCCACCCCCATTCCCCCCACCATCACACCCACTCCAGGTCCTGGCTCCGACCCCACTCCCAGCTCCACACCCACACCAGATCCCAGCTCCCAGCCCTGCCGAGTTTTCACCATCCCTCCAGACCTCCCACTCACTGAGGACAAACGATCAGTCCTCAGCAAAGGACTCACCTTCATCCCCCTCCGTCCACGCATCAATGAATCTAATACACGCCGTGACATCGAACACTTCTTCCGTCGCCTCCGCCTCCGAGCTTACTTTCACAATCAGGACTCCCGCCCACCTTCAGAGGACGCCTTCGCCCACCTCCAACACACTGCATCCACCTGGACACCCCGCGCTGGCCTATTACCTGCCCTCGACCTCTTCATTTCCAACTGCCGCCGGGACATTAACCGCCTCAACCTGTCAACCCCCCTCCCCCACTCCAACCTCTCACCCTCACAACGTGCAGCCCTCCAATCCCTCTGCTCTAATCCCAACCTCACCATTAAGCCAGCAGATAAAGGGGGCGCAGTGGTAGACTGGCACACTGACCTCTACACCGCTGAAGCCAAACGCCAACTCGAGGACACCTCTTCCTACTGCCCCCTCGACCATGACCCCACCCCCCATCACCAAACCATCATCGCCCAGACCATACAGAACCTCATCACCTCAGGAGATCTCCCACCCACAGCTTCCAACCTCATAGTCCGGGAACCCCGCACTGCCCGGTTCTACCTCCTTCCCAAGATCCACAAGCCTGACCACCCTGGCTGACCCATTGTCTCAGCATGCTCCTGCCCCACTGAACTCATCTCTACCTACCTCGACACTGTCCTATCCCCCCTAGTCCAGGAACTCCCCACATATGTTCGAGACACCACCCACGACCTCCACCTCCTCCAAAACTTCCGTTTCCCCGGTCCCCAACGCCTCATCTTCACCATGGATATCCAATCCCTCTACACCTCCATCCGCCATGACCAAGGCCTCCAAGCTCTCCGTTTTTTCCTCTCCAGAAGTCCCCAACAGTACCCTTCCACCGACACTCTCATTCGTTTGGCCGAACTGGTCCTCACCCTTAACAATTTCTCCTTTGAATCCTCCCACTTCCTCCAGACCAAAGGGGTAGCCATGGGCACACGTTTGGGCCCCAGCTATGCCTGTCTCTTTGTTGGCTACGTAGAACAGTTGATCTTCCGTAATTGCACCAGCACCACTCCCCACCTCTTCCTCCGCTACATTGATGACTGCATTGGCGCCACCTCGTGCTCCCGCGAGGAGGTTGAGCAATTCATCAACTTCACCAACACATTCCACCCTGACCTTAAATTTATCTGGACCATCTCTGACACCTCCCTCCCCTTCCTGGACTTCTCCATCTCCATTAGTGACGACCGACTTGACACTGACATTTTTTACAAACCCACCGACTCCCACAGCTACCTGGATTACACCTGTTCCCACCCTATCTCTTGCAAAAATGCCATCCCGTATTCCCAATTCCTCCGCCTCCACCGTATCTGCTCCCAGGAGGACCAGTTCCACCATAGAACACACCAGAAGGCCTCCTTCTTTAGAGACTGCAATTTCCCTTCCTACGTGGTTAAAGATGCCCTCCAACGCATCTCGTCCACATCCCGCACCTCCACCCTCAGACCCCACCCCTCCAATCACAACAAGGACAGAACGCCCCTGGTGCTCACCTTCCACCCTAGAAATCTCCGCATAAACCAAATCATCCGCCGACATTTCCGCCACCTCCAAAAAGACCCCACCACCAGGAATATATTTCCCTCCCCACCCCTTTCCACCTTCCGCAAAGACCGTTCCCTCCGTGACTACCTGGTCAGGTCCACGCCCCACTACGACCCACCCTCCCATCCTGGCACTTTCCCCTGCCACCGCAGGAACTGTAAAACCTGTGCCCACACCTCCTCCCTCACCTCTATCCAAGGCCCTTAAGGAGCCTTCCACATCAATCAAAGTTTTACCTGCACATCCACTAATATCATTTATTGTATCCGTTGCTCCCGATGCAGTCTCCTCTACATTGGGGAGACTGGGCGCCTCCTAGCAGAGCGCTTTAGGGAACATCTCCGAGACACCCGCACCAATCAACCAAACCGCCCCGTGGCCCAACATTTCAACTCCCCCTCCCACTCTGCCGAGGACATGGAGGTCCTGGGCCTCCTTCACCGCCGCTCCCTCACCACCAGATGCCTCGGAACACTTCAACCCCAGGGCATCAATGTGGACTTCAACAGCTTCCTTATTTCCCCTTCCCCCACCTCATCCTAGTTTCAAACTTCCAGCCCGCACTGTCCCCTTGACCTGTCTGTACTTGTCCGACCTGCCTAGCTCCTTTTCCACCTATCCACTCCACCCTCTCCTCCCTGACCTATCACCTTTATCCCCTCCCCCACTCACCTATTGTACTCTATGCTACTTTTTCCCCACCCCGACCCTCCTCTAGCTTATCTCTCCACGCTTCAGGCTCTCTGCCTTTATTCCTGATGAAGGGCTTTTGGCCGAAACGTCAATTTTGCTGCTCGTCGGATGCTGCCTGAACTGCTGGGCTCTTCCAGCACCACTGATCCAGAATCTGGTTTCCAGCATCTGCAGTCATTGTTTTTACCTAGGTACTGTCATCTGTCATGATATTAGCACAGAAGAGAGGCAATGACCTAATGGTAGAATTGCTACTCAATTAATCCAGAAACTAGCTAATGTTCTAGAGACCTGGGTTCAAATCCCGCCTTGGCAAATGGTGGCATTTGATTTCAAAAGAGCATCTGGAATTAAGAGTCTAGTGATGACCTGGTTCACAAATGTCCTTGAGGAAAGGAAATCCTTACTTGCTCTGGTCTACATGTGACTCCAGACCCACAGCAATGTGGTTGACTCTTGACTGCCCTCTGACCAATTAGGAATGGACAATAAATGCTGGCCTACCAGAAACATCCACATCCGATGAGTGAATAAGACAAAATCAAGGAGCATCATCCATTCTAAATCCAGTGGATTAGACATGGTCAGTCAGGGCCTTGAATCAATAAGTCAGGGATCCATATCATTACAATACAGAGAGTGGGCCATGGTTCCTGCTGCAGGACTAGTGTAAACAGACCAGGAATTAATTGCGGGTCAGTCGAGACCTGCAGAAAAACCAGGCAGGCATCTGGTCATTTATCAGTCAGGGCTGTCTCCACATCAGGCAGGCAGTGAGCCATGGTCATCCCAGGTTAGTTCAGGGGTGGGGAAGTCATTTTTTTGGGATTGGAGTCACCGCATTGCGATGCAGAAGGGATAATAATTATGAAGGGTGAAACTCAATGTATCAGGGTAGGAGACATTGGAATATGAGAGGAAAAGCAATGCAGAGGATGGGCTGTCATTGACAGTCACTATCATTCAGACTGTGATGGGGGATAGAATATAATTATGATTGGCATAACTGCTGTGTGCCTGGAGTTCAGGGGTAAAGTGGGGAGATGAGCAATTAATTAAAAGAATTGGTTGGGAATGTAGGGAAGATTATAGCTGATGGGGTTGACAGGAAGAGCAAGGCAGGAAGGAACAGGAAGTTTTATTGGGGTCAGAGTCACAGAGATTGAGAATCTGAGTCTGTGATTCACTCTGTGAAGTTCTAATTGATTTGTCTTCCAAAATCTGCAGTATGATTCACAAATACACATGGAAATGAAAAATTGTCTCCACCAGATATGAAGTTGGTGGAGTAAGTGTCTTTTTTTTAATCTCTGAGGGCATGGGCTCAGCTTGTGATCAATATGAGGACCATCAAGGAGCAACGGAATTAAACAGTCACCTACACCATGCACGTTAATTTAATCTGTTATCACATAATTTTGTATGTGAGCCTTATGCATTTGATTAACTATCTTAACTACTATTCTTGGCCGAAAGCAATATTGACTGTATCTTTAAACATTGCAAACTAATATTAGTAATGCTGTGGTTCTGTTCGCCGAGCTGGAAGTTTTTGTTGCAAACGTTTCGTCCCCTGTCTAGGTGACATCCTCAGTGGTTGGGAGCCTCCTGTGAAGCGCTTCTGTGGTGTTTCCTCCGGCATTTATAGTGGCCTGTCCCTGCCGCTTCCGGTTGTCAGTTTCAGCTGTCCGCTGTAGTGGCCGGTATATTGGGTCCAGGTCGATGTGTTTGTTGATGGAGTTTGTGGATGAGTGCCATGCTTCTAGGAATTCCCTGGCTGTTCTTTGTTTCGCTTGCCCTATAATGGTAGTGTTCTCCCAGTCAAATTCATGTTGCTTGTCGTCTACGTGTGTGGCTACTAGGGATAGCTGGTCGTGTCGTTTCGTGGCTAGTTGATGTTCGTGGATGCGGATCATTAGCTGTCTTCCTGTTTGTCCTATATAGTGTTTTGTGCAGTCCTTGCATGGGATTTTGTACACTACATTAGTCAACTATGGGTTTTACACTACACTACACCACTAGGACTTATAACAGCACACAAACCAACAGTCACACTCAGACAACAACTCACCAGAACGAAGGACCCGATACCCAGCATGAGCAAAACTAATGTAGTGTACAAAATCCCATGCAAGGACTGCACAAAACACTATATAGGACAAACAGGAAGACAGCTAACGATCCGCATCCATGAACATCAACTAGCCACGAAACGACACGACCAGCTATCCCTAGTAGCCACACACGTAGACGACAAGCAACATGAATTTGACTGGGAGAACACTACCATTATAGGGCAAGCGAAACAAAGAACAGCCAGGGAATTCCTAGAAGCATGGCACTCATCCACAAACTCCATCAACAAACACATCGACCTGGACCCAATATACTGGCCACTACAGCGGACAGTTGAAACTGACAACCGGAAGCGGCAGGGACAGGCCACTATAAATGCCGGAGGAAACACCACAGAAGCTCTTCACAGGAGGCTCCCAAGCACTGAGGATGTCACCTAGACAGGGGACGAAACGTTTGCAACAAAAACTTCCAGATCGGCGAACAGAACCACAGCAACGAGCACCCGAGCTACAAATCTTCTCACAAACTTTAATATTAGTAATGGCTGTGAACCACAAGTAATGTCAAACAAGCTGTAGAGATTCACCTTCGTTCCAAAATTCACAATAACATCCCAAGTTTTCAGTACCTGCACAGGCTCCAGAACCATTTACTTCAGGCTATGGATCATAAAATGTTGATATTATTCAAAGCTATGTTCTAATCAGGACTGAAAACAAAAAATGCTGGAAATTACAATAGGTCAGGCAGCATCCATGGAGAGAGACAAAAGCTAACATTTTGAGTCTATATGAGTCTTTATCAGAACTATTTTCTAATCAACCTGTTCAGAAATGTTATCCCACACTTCTGGAGCAGGTGGGACTTACACCTGGGCCTCCTGGCTCAAAGGTAAGGATATTACCATTGTGCCACAAGAACAGCAGCCATGTACAATGCTGCCTTTCTTGATTAAAGTTGAGGTTGTGTGTTGCTGGAAAAATTCTCATTCTTGCTATCATTCTTACATTCTATTCTGCGTGTACCAAATGGCTGCAGAAACATATATTTGAATGAGGTCAACGATGTAAAATATCCATGTAGAGGCATGTCCCAAAATTTGGAGGAGTGTGTTTCAATGTCATTTGTGTGCTGTGACTGCTGAATGATCACACTACTGAGAAACAGCTTTGTTTCTGACATTGTGCGCACAAGTCCATTGGGACTGACCCTGTGGATCCAGACACTCTCAGTGTCTGCTGCACTAAGAATGTCCATAAAAATAGATGAGGAACACGTGCCTCTGAAAACCCAGAGCCAGCAGCAACCTGCAGCACCTGTGGTGCAGCTTCTGAATGTGGGTCTACAGCCCAATGTGCCCTCCTGATGTGGCAAAATTGCAGGTGACCCATAGTTGACACATAGTTAGAGGTGGCATTCAAAACGTCATGTCAAAAGGTCCAGTTTATCTTCAATGAAATAACTTACTACTATGAGTTTAACAAGAATCATAAGGTGTCATCTCCATATCAAGTTCTGATGCTGGTAATGTCTACTAGTTAGTTACAGTACTGTACAGTTTAGGCAGAGGACACTGCTTAATCCTTGGATGCTTTGCTCCAGAAATCTGATGGGTACAAAGAGGCTATTTGAGAAAGTTGAGGAACTGTGAGAGCCACATCATTGTATTGCTAGAAAAATTATGACTTTTTCCAGATGAAACAACGCCTTCAGCATCCAAAAGTGCAGAAGCACCATCATAGCAATGCAGGCAGGATTTCTTTGTGAAATTTCTTTCAATGCAACTGAGTGAAATGTTTCAATGCTGCTGAGGCCAGCTGTGTAATCATAACAGTACATACAATTTAATGGTATAATCTTTATCTGCTTTTCTTGTTGTTTAATAAAAGTTAAAATTACAAACTGATCAAGGACATCACAACTAGAGATGTTCACTAAAGAAGTTGAATCTCTTGTCAAGAGGAAGAAGAAAGCTTATGTTAGGATGAGATGTGAAGGCTCAGTTAGGGCACTTGAGAGTTACAAGTCAGCCAGGAAAGACAAAAAAAGGGAGCTAAGAAGAGCCAGCATGAGACATGAGAAGTCATTAGCAGATAGGATCAAGGAAAACCCTAAAGCTTTCTATAGGTATATCATGAATAAAAAAAATGACTAGAGTAAGATTAGATTAGAGTGGTCCAGACTCTGGTTTCCAGCATCTGCAGTCATTGTTTTTACCTAAAGTAAGATTAGGCCCAATCAAGGATAGAATGGTGCTGGAAAAGCACAGTAGGTCAGGCAGCATCCGAGGAGCAGGAAAGTCAACATTTTGGGTAGGGGCCCTTCATCAGGAGCAGTTTCCTGATGAGGGGCCCCTGCTTGAAGCATCGATTTTCCTGCTCCTCAGATGCTACCTGACATGCTGTGCCTTTCCAGTACCACTCTAATCTTGACTCTATTCTCCAGTATCTGTAGTCCTCACTTTCGCCCAAACAAAGATAGTGGTGGGAAGTTGTGCGTGGAAGCTGAGGAGATAGGGGAATGGCTAAATGAATATTTTTGATCAGTATTCACACTGAAAAAGACAATGTTGTCAAGGAGAATACTAAGATACAGGCTACTAGACCAGACAGGATTGAGGTTCACAATGAGGAGGGGTTAGCAATTCTGGCAAGTGTGAAAATAGTTAAATTTCCTGGGCTGGGTGCGACTTATCCTCGGATTCTCTGGGAAGCTAGGAAGGAGATTGCAGAGCCTTTGACCTTTATGTTGTCATTATCTGCAGGAATAGTGCCAAAATGTTTGAGGATAGCAAAAGTTGTCCCCATGTTCAAGAAGGGGAGTAGAGACAACCCGTGTAATTATAGACCAGTGAGCCTTACTTCGGTTGTGGGTAAAGTGTTGGAAAAAGTTATAAGAGATGGGATTTATAATCATCTAGAGAGGAATAAATTGATTAGGGATAGTCAACACAATTTTGTGAAGGGTAAGTTATGCTTCCTAAAACTTATTGAGTTCTTTGAGAGGGTGACCAAACAACTGGATGAGGATAAAGTGGTTGATGTGGTATATAAGGATTTCAGTAAGGTGTTTGATACAGAGGCAGGGGATTGACAGTGAGTTAGCAGTTTGGATCAGAATTTGGCTAGCTGAAAGAAGACAGAGGGTAGTGGTTGTTGAGAAATGTTCATCCTTCAGTTCAGTTACTTGTGGTGTACCACAAGGATCTGTTTTGGGGCCACTGCTGTTTGTCATTTTTATTAATGACCTAGATGAGGGCGTAGAAGGATGGGTTATTTGCAGATGACACTAAGGTCAGTGGAGTTGCTGGAGGTTACAGAGGGACATTGATAAGCTGCAGAGCTAGGCTGAGAAGTGGCAAATGGAGTTTTATATGGAAAAGTGTGAGGTGATTTACTTTGGAAGGAGCAACAGAAATAAAGAGTACTGGGCTAATGGTAAGATTCTTGGTAATGTAAGTGAGCAGAAAGATTTCAGTGTTCATGTGCATAGATCCCTGAAAGTTACCACCCAGGTTGATAGTGTTGTTAAGAAGGCGTACGGTGTGTTAGCTTTTATTGGTGGAGGGATTAGGTTTCAGAGCCATTAGGTCATGTTATAGCTGTACAGTATTGTGTGCAGTTCTGGTCACCACATTATAGGAAGGATGTGGACGCTTTCAAAAGGGTTCAGACGAGTTTTACTAGGATGTTGCTTGGTATGGAGGGAAGGTCTTATGAGGAAATGCTGAGGGACTTGAGGCTGTTTTTGTTAGAGAGAAGAAGTTTGAGAGGTAACTTAATTGAGATATATAAGATAATCAGAGGGTTAGATAGGGTGGACAGTGAGAGCCTTTTTCCTTGGGTGGAGATGGCTAGCATGAGGGAACATAGCTTTAAATTGAGGGATGATAGATGTCAGAGGTAGTTTCTTTTCTCAAAGAGTAGTAGGGGTGTGGAATGCCCTGCCTGCAACAGCAGTAGACTTGCCAACTTTAAAGGCATTTAAATGGCCATTGAATAAACATATGGATGAAAATGGAGTAGTACAGGATAGATAGGCTTCAAATTGGTTCCACAGGTCAGTGCATCATTGAGGGCCAAATGGCCTGTGCTGCACTGTAATGTTCTATGTGCTATGTTCTAACATATGTTGTTCCCTCATACCATCATGACAAAGTTTCAAGCTATCATACACTAGAACAAATCAGCCATTGCTCACATAGTGTGAGCATGTAGACAATAGACAATAGACAATAGGTGCAGGAGTAGGCCATTCAGCCCTTCGACCCTGCACCGCCATTCAATATAGTCATGGCTGATAATTCCTAATCAGTATCCTGTTCCTGCCTTATCTCCATAACCCTTGATTCCACTATCTTTGAGAGCTCTATCCAACTCCTTCTTAAATGAATCCAGAGAGTGGGCCTCCACAGCCCCCTGTGGCAGAGCATTCCACACAGCCACCTCTCTCTGGGTGAAGAAGTTTCTCCTGAGCTCTGTCCTAAATGGTCTACCCCGTATTTTTAAGCTGTGTCCTCTGGTTCGGCACTCACCCATCAGTGGAAATATGTTTCCTACTGCCAGAGTGTCCAATCCTTTCATAATCTTATACGTCTCAATCAGATCCCCTCTCAATCTTCGAAACTCAAGGGTATACAAGCCCAGTCGCTTCAGTCTTTCAGTGTAAGGTAATCCTGCCATTCAAGGAATTGACCGCGTGAACCTACGCTGCACTCCCTCAATAGCCAGAATGTATTTTCTCAAATTTGGAGACCAGAACTGCACACAGTACTCCAAGTGTGGTCTCACCAGGGCCCTGTACAGCTGCAGAAGCATGTGGTAATCTCTCTAACTTTATACTTGTAGCTAAATGACAATCACTCACAGAGTTGATGATGAAAAGTGGACATGTATTTAAAAATTTGAGGATATATGCCCTCAGAAGATTTTCTCTTTCCTTTTCCTCACACTAAGACAATATGTAGTCATGGGATCTGCAGCTGGAATAGGGGGAGCCTGCCCTATAATGAAGCCAGTTGGTCTTGAAATTTTTGGCAGGTGACCCCAATGCCCAGGGAGAGGTGTACTGTCCTCAGCGTGAATTCCCAGAGCTGAGGATAGCAGGCAGGTTGGAAGTGGAAGGCCTGGCTACCACTGGAGTGTCCTGAGGGGAGATTTCTGAGGAGCATGTGTGCGATTCCTTGTCCAGTTGGGTCCCTGCCAGAACTGCCCTATTTCCTTAAGAGGGAATGGTAGCTGGAGTGATGTCAAGATCTCTTGCTCCAAGCTACCTTGTTGTTTGTGCTGAGCAATGGAAATGAAAAATAGTCTCCACTAGAGATGGAATGGGTGGAGTAAGTGTCTTTTCTTTACATCTCTGAGGGAGCGGGCTCAAATTGTGATCAATATGAGAACCTTCAAGGGGCAACAATACTAAACAGAATCTTACACATACAGATTAATTTGATCTTTTATACCTGCAGGTCTGTACATGTATCCAGCAGATACTGATTATGATACTCTGGATCTCCACAGCAGCTGCCAAGCTGGAAATGCATACGTGTCAGAGACAGCATGGGACAGATATTATCAGTTGATTCCTCTCACCTTCAATTCAGTGTCCCAAGTGTCTCCTGCAATAAATCTGCCTGCTTCTGCTATATCTATTTGTGCAATCAATTTCCGACTTGGCAGGACTGAGCAGGTGCCTGGTCTCTGGCAATCCCTGAATGCCAGCAACCTGGATGTTTCTTCCTCAGTTGGCTGCAGAGACATGGCAGTGAAGTAATTCATTTTGGAAGGTCGAATTTGAATGCAGATTACAGGATCAAAGGCAGGATTCTTGGCAGTGTTGAGGAATAGAAAGATAGTGGGGTCCATGTCCATACATCCCTCAAAGTTGCCACCCACATTGATAGGGTTGTTAAGAAGGTGTACATTGTGTTGGTTTTCATTAGTAGGGGGATTGAATTTAAGAGATGTGAGGTTATACTGCAGCTCTATTAAGCGATGGTTAGAACACACTGGAATATTGTGTTCAGTTCTGGTCGCCTCATAATTGGAGAGATATGAAAGCTTTAGAGAGGATGCAGAGAGATTTACCAGGATGATGCCTGGACTGGAGGGCATGTCTTATGAAATGAAGGAGCTAGGGCTTTTCTCATTGGAGCAAAGAAGGATGAGAGATGACTTGAAATAGGTGTACACGATGATGAGAAGCATAGAGAGAGTGGATAGCCAGACACTGTTTCCCAGGGTGGAAATGGATATGATGATCGAGCATAATTTTAAGGTGATTGGAGGAGGGTTTAGGGGAGATATCAGAGGTAGGTTCATTACACAGAATGTAGTGGGTGCATGAAATGCACTGCCAGCAATGGTAGTAGAGTCAGATGCGTTAGGGATATTTAAGCAACTCTTGAATAGACACATGAGTGACAGTAAAATGAAGGGTATGTAGATTAGTTTGATCTTAGAGTAGGATAAAAGTTCAGCATACCATCGAGGACCGAAGGACTGGTACTATGCTATACTGCTCTATGTTCTATGTTCTATGTGCTTACTAGGTTGTGCACCTGGCTAAAGTATCCACTGATGTGTCAGTGTCTGAGCTGGAGAAGCTTTGCTGGTGCATCCGACAGGAGTATGCGTAATCTTCCTCAGAGATGGAAGGGGGACTGATGTCTGGAGGAGCTGGACTTTTCAGGGCAGAGACTGTGCTAATGTCTCTCAAGCTTGCACAAGACAAAAAATGAATGAGGTGCTGAAATAAAGGCAGAGGTTTTGTCATGTTAAGAAGTTCATAGGTAATAGGAGAGCAGCACAGAAGTTGACAACAAATCTTACTTGGCTGTTGGAACATGGAAGTCTTGACCACACCACATTAGCAGTCACAGTCCTCTCCCAATATGACAAGGATGCTCTCCTAATAGGGATAAGGAAATGAATATCACCACCTATCTTGGTTCATTCTCCTATCTTATGGGTTTTCACCTTGAATGAGACAAAGGGAGTAATTGATTGAGATGACAGTGGCTGGGGCTGGTGCCATGGAGCAATGTTAGTAATGTGTCTTGAGTGAGTAGGCAGAACAGAGGGCATGCAGGTTTACCAGTCTGTGAGGATGAGGTGGGTGAGAGCAATTGATGGAAATTGGTGTACGTGATAGTGAGGGTGGTAAACAATGAGCTTTGGGATGTCAATGCAGTAGTACAGTTAGAGTGAGTGTGAGGTAGCAGTGAGGAGATGGTAACATTTACCATGAACCTTCCTCTTGCATTGCTGTGCATTGTTCTGAACCACGAACACTACATTTACCTTTGGGCCACTCAATTTGAGTCTGTCCTCATTGCTATCTGCTGATTTCCCTAGAAAATGGCTGAGCAGTTGATACTAAGCTCCGTGTGAGGCCCAGAGTGTAAAATCTGCCAGGTTGTTATCTGCCCCTGCTTCCTACCAGAAGCTACAATCATTCATTTTCTTTTAGGTTTTCACTGTAAAATCAATTCATAAAATAAATAATGGGCAATGTAAAGAATAATAGCAGTGACCTACAAGTATCTTTACCTTAATTGCTCAACTTTACTTCCACCTTCTCTTGCAGAAACTAAGTGCTGAGCTAAGCTAAGCGATAAATAATTTTCTTGTGAAGTGGCTTTTTCATTTTCTCAGCACCGATGGAAGTTATTGATTTGGCCATATCTTTCAAAGTTTGAAGGAAGAAGACTGATAAATAATTAAGTGCATTTGAGCAAGATGTAACAAAACTTTAATTAGTTGTTCAGTTATATGTGTGTATAAACCAGAAGGAATATTTGTATATGAATTGAGTGACATGGTCATCTTCCTCAAACAATAGCTTTGATGAAATTATGGGCCAGAATTACAGTTTACATTTAAAAGATAGACAGAATGATTACTCTTTGCAAGGTTTGCTTCAATTCAATAACTCTCATTAAACAAAATGACTAAGTGTTACAACAACATAACAAGTTATTTACTACTACAATTTGCTGAATGAAGTTGGATGAATCTCAATCAGGTTCAATTATATTTGATTGGATTCGATCACAAAATTGAACTTGAACTGTAGTAAGCAAAACGGAACCTCTAAGTTGTAAGATAATTTTGCTAAGAATTGTCGTATAGCACATTTAAGACACCTTCAAGGATAATGTCTGCAAAAAACGTTTTTGGGAAAAATTTCTGCTGTTTCACTTTTTTGACATTTCAAAAATGGAAAGGCCATCTCTCCTAACTGGGCAAAGTTCACTTGGTGTTACAAACAGACGTGCTAACACATTGGGCTGTGATCAACTCAGATTTACATTGACTAAATTTAAAAGTATCTAAAAATAGACACAGTGATCATGATGCATGATTAATGCAGCCATTGTGTCTAATTGTAGGCATCATGCCAACTTCATGTTGCAAACTAATGCAGTCAGCATAAAACATATTGTCATTTGGCTGCACATTTCCACAGAAAAACCTATTCTGAATAAAACCAATACCACTTGCAGCTTTCCTGTACTACTTAAAACTGTTGAAGCTTTCAAAGGAAATGGCATCTTGGCTATGGCAAGTTCTGAAATAGTTTGTAGAAGAAACCCTGATTTTCCAGGTTGTGGGGATTTTCCAGATCTTTTAAAAGAACAGGAAGGGGAGTGAAAGAGATGGGGAAGTACCATTGTTAATTAGAGAGTGCATCACAACTGCAGAAAAGGAGGTTGTTGAGGAGAGTTGTCTACTGAGACAGTATATGTGGAAGTCAGTAACAGGAAAGGACAGTTACTTTATTGGGTGTTTTCTATAGATCCGCCAATAGCAGCAGAGAGTTGGAAGAACAGATTGGACAGTAGACCTTGGAAAGGTGCAGATGTAACAGTGGTTGTTATGGGTGACTTCAACTTCCCCAATATTGATTGGAACCTCCTTAGTGCAGATGGTCTGGATAGAGCCGATTTTGTCAGGTGTGTTCAGGAAGGATTCCTGACTCTATATGTAGATAGGCTGACTAGGAGGGAGGCTATATTGGATTTGGTGCTCAGCAACGAGCCAGGCCAGGTGTCAGATCTCTCAGTGGGAGACCATTTCAGTGATAGTGACCACAACTGCCTCTCCTTTAGCATAGGAGAAAGTGAGGAACGCAGATGTTGGATTGGTCAGAGTTGACAGTGGGGTGCTGGAAAAGCACAGCAGGTCAGGCAACATCCAAAGAGCAGGAGAGCCCTTCATCGGGAATGAGGCTCATTCCTGATGAAGGGATCTTGCTCAAAACATTGATTCTCCTGCTCCTCAGATGCTGCCTGACTTGCTGTGCTTTTCTAGCACCTCATTATTGACTCACCTTTAGCATAGCCATGGAGAGGGACAGAAGTAGACTGTATGGGAAGGTATTTGTTGAGGGAGGTGAAACTTTACTGCTATTTGACAGAAGCGGTGAAGCATAAATTGGGACCAATTGTTTTATGGGAAATCCACAACAGAAATGTTGAGGCTGGTTAAGGAGCACTTCTTGTGAGAATTGGAAACTTTGTCCCACTGAGACAGGCAAGGAATAGTAAAGTGAAGGACCTTTGGATGACAAGAGAAGAGGAGCATCTCATCAAAAGGAAGAAGGAAGCTTACTTAAGGTTGAGGATGCAAGGATCTGGCACAGCTTTCGAGGATGACAGGATAGCTAGGAAATAACTCAAAAATGGACTGAGGAGTGCGAGGTGGGGAAACAAAAAAGCCTTGGTGGGAAGGATTAGGGAAAATCCAAAGACCTTCTACACTTACATGAGGAATAACAGAATGATCAGAGAGAGGGTAGGGTCGATCAGCGATAGTGGGGGGAACTTGTGCCTAGAGTCTGAATAGGTAGGGGAAGCCCTAAACTGAGTTTTTTGCTTCAATATTCACTCGAGAGAAGGACCTTAATGATAGTGAGAACACTGTGGGCCAGATTAATGGGCTTAAACAAATTGATATTAAGAAAGTGGATGTGCTGGAAATTCTGGGAAGCATCAAGATAGGTAAGTCCCCAGGGGTGGACCAGATCTCCTACTGCTCCCTTGACCATGACCCCACCCCCCACCACCAAACCATCATCTCCCAGACCATCCATAACCTCATCACCTCGGGGGATCTCCCATCCACCACCTCCAACCTCATAGTCCCACAACCCCGCACCTCCCGCTTCTACCTCCTGCCCAAAATCCACAAACCTGACTGCCCCGGCCGACCCATTGTCTCCGCCTGCTCCTGCCCCACTGAACTCATCTCCGCATACCTCGACACGGTCCTGTCCCACTTAGTCCAAGAACTCCCCACCTACGTTCGGGACACCACCCATGCCCTCCACCTGCTCCATGATTTTCGCTTCCCCGGTCCCCAACGCCTTATCTTCACCATGGACATCTAGTCCCTGTACACCTCCATCCCCCATCACGAAGGACTCAAAGCCCTCCGCTTCTTCCTTTCCTGCCGTACCAACCAGTACCCTTCCACTGACACCCTCCTTCGACTGACTGAACTGGTCCTCACCCTGAACAACTTCTCTTTCCAATCCTCCCACTTCCTCCAAACCAAAAGAGTAGCCATGGGCACCTGCATGGGCCCCAGCTATGCCTGCCTCTTCATAGGATATGTGGAACAGTCCATCTTCCGCAACTACACTGGCCCCACTCCCCACCTTTTCCTCCGCTACATCGATGACTGTATCGGCGCCGCCTCGTGCGCCCACGAGGAGGTTGAACAGTTCATCCACTTCACCAACACCTTCCACCCCGACCTCAAAATCACCTGGACTGTCTCAGATTCCTCCCTCCCCTTTCTCGACCTTTCTATTTCTATCTCAGGCGACCAAATCAACATGGACATCTACTACAAACCGAGCGACTCCCACAGCTACCTGGACTACACCTCCTCCCACTCTGCCCCCTGTAAAAACACCATCCCATTCTCCCAATTCCTTCGTCTCCGCCGCATCTGCTCCCAGGAGGACCAGTTCCAAAAACGTACAACCCAGATGGCCTCCTTCTTCAAGGACCGCAATTTCCCCCCCGACGTGGCCGACGATGCCCTCCACCGTATCTCTTCCACTTCCCGCTCCTCCGCCCTTGAGCCCTGCCCCTCCAACTGCCACCAGGACAGAACCCCACTGGTCCTCACCTACCACCCCACCAATCTCCATGTACAGCGTATCATCCGCCGTCATTTCCGCCACCTCCAAACGGACTCCACCACCAAGGATATATTTCCCTCCCCTCCCCTATCAGCATTCCGTAAAGATCACTCCCTCCGTGACTCCCTCGTCAGATCCACACCCCCCACCAACCCAACCTCCACTCCCGGCATCTTCCCCTGCAACCGCAGGAGGTGCAAGACTTGCGCCCACACCTCCCCCCTCACCTCCCTCCAAGGCCCAAAAGGAAACTTCCATATCCACCACAAATTCACCTGCACCTCCACACACATCATCTATTGCATCCTCTGCACCCGATGTGGCCTCTTCTATATTGGGGAGACAGGCCGGCTACTTGCGGAGCGTTTCAGAGAACACCTCTGGGACACCCGGACCAACCAACCCAACCACCCTGTGGCTCAACACTTCAACTCCCCCTCCCACTCCACCAAGGATATGCAGGTCTTTGGACTCCTCCATCGCCAGACCACAACAACACGACGGTTGGAGGAAGAGCGCCTCATCTTCCGCCTAGGAACCCTCCAACCACAAGGGATGAACTCGGATTTCACCAGTTTCCTCATTTCCCCTCCCCCCACCTTGTCTCAGTCAAATCCATCGAACTCAGCACCGCCTTCCTAACCTGCAATCTTCTTCCTGACCTCTCCGCCCCCACCCCAGTCTAACCTATCACCCTCACCTTGACCACTTTCCACCTATCGCATTTCCGACGCCCCTCCCCCAAGTCCCTCCTCCCTACCTTTTATCTTAGCCTGCTGGACACACTTTCCTCATTCCTGAGGAAGAGCTTATGCCTGAAACGTCAATTCTCCTGTTCCCTGGATGCTGCCTGACCTGCTGCGCTTTTCCAGCAACACATTTTCAGCTCTGATCTCCAGCATCTGCAGACCTCACTTTCTCCTCGTGGACCAGATCTATCCAAGGTTACTATAGGAAGCGAGAAATGAGATTGCTGCTCCTCTGGCGATGATCTTTGCATCCTCACTCTCCACGGGAGTAGTATCGCATGATTGGAGGGAGGCGAATGATGTTCCTCTGTTCAAAAAAGGGAAGAGGGAAATCCCTGGGAATTACAGACCAGTCAGTCTTACGTCTGTGGTAAGCAAGGTAATGGAAGGTTTCTGAGAGATAGGATTTATGACTATTTGGAAAAACATTCTTTGATTAAAGATAACCAGCATGGCTTTGTAAGGGGCAGATCATGCCTCACAAGCCTTAAATTCTTTGAGGATGTGATGAGACAAGTTGATGAATGTCAAGCGGTGGATGTGGTGTATATCGATTTCAGGAAGGCACTTGATAAGGTTCCCCACGGTATGCTTTTTCAGAAAGTTAGGAGGTATGGGGTACAGGGAAATTTGACTGGGTATAGAATTGGCTGGCCAAAAGAAGACAGCGAGTGGTCGTGAATGGAAAATACTCTGCCTGGAGGTCGATGACCAGTGGTGTCCTGTAGGGATCTGTTCTTGGGCCTCTGCTCTTTGTAGTTTTTACAAATGACTGGGATTAAGAAGTGGAAGGGTGCATTAATAAGTTCGCTGATGACACAAAGGCAATGAGAGGCACAGAGTAGATAGCCAGAGGGCAGAATTATCCCCACAGCAGAAATGGCTGTCAGGAGGGGTCATAATTTCAAGGTGTTTGGAGGAAGGTAAAGGGAGATGCCAGAAGTAGGCTCTTTACACAAAGAATGGTCAGTGCATGGAATGCACTGCCAGCAGTGGTAGTGGAGTCAGAGACATTAGGGATATTTAAGTGACTGCTGGACAAGCACATGGATGGCAGTAAATTGAGAGGTGTGTCAGTTAGGTTGATCTTAGATTAAGATAAATGCTTGGCACAACACTGTGGGCCAAAGGGCCTGTACTGTGCTGTAGTGTTCTATGTTCTAAGAGATTTTGAGCACCAAGCAGCGTGAACAATGTTGGCAATTGACTTGATCCAAAGTATGATCCAGGTTCTCCAACACTGCACTGGAACAACTTAGTGGAGGAGGTAGAGAAGGAAAGGGATGTGATCTATTTGTAGAGCTATAAATCCCTCCAGACAAACGTTGAAGAGGCAGTGGGGGTAGATAGTTTGCTGGTCAATGTCTGGTGTCAAGCCCCAAGGACCTGACTGTACTGCCAGAAAACTTCAATGACACAGTGTGATGATGGGAGAACTTCTCTCTCAGCATTTTCGAGGAATATGACTTCATCCTGAGAATTCTTATTCTCCCCTTCTCTTTCTTTTAGCAGCTTGTCCTGCTCCAAATTGTATCTACTCTTTCTCCTTGTCATGTTGGAATAGAAAAGGGAAACATGCTACTGCACCCAGATCTGGGAAAATGTGGTGTGTGCTAAATTCTTGAAGTCAGAACATTTTCTGCCACCTCCACGACGTTACTCCCTGCTGTCTTCAACAACTTTAAACAATTTAATACACTAATCACTCCAGGACGTTGTTTAATCATTCTGGGCAATGAAGTGGGTTGAGGAAATCAAAAGCCAGTTAAAGACCTTTTAAGGAACAGTGATCATTCTATAATAGGATTTGCGATTGGCTGTGGGGATAGGACAGAGAGCAATCCAGGATGAAATAAAGGGAATGTTAATCTCAGTGAGGTGAGA
This sequence comes from Chiloscyllium plagiosum, assembly GCF_037043375.1. Lineage (NCBI taxonomy): Eukaryota > Metazoa > Chordata > Chondrichthyes > Orectolobiformes > Hemiscylliidae > Chiloscyllium > Chiloscyllium plagiosum. Next base: position 67,654,505 of record NW_028270145.1, on the reverse strand, counting down.
ATAGATCTGGGCTAGTTAGCTTACATTTAAAGTTTGGTATTCAAAATTCTATCTGAACAATAGACTGCCATTAAAGAGAAGATGTTTGGATACAGTCATGATGTATTGTTATATGGGCAAGCTGAGGACCCCAAGAAATGCAGTCAGCAACATGGATATGAGTGGATGAGTTGAGGACAGCAGCAACAAAAGGAACAGATAGGTGGAGCTAGCAATAGGAAACAGGACTTCGTATCTGATGCGAACTCCAGGTGCAGCTATTGGAAATCAACATTCAGACCTGGAGCAATGGCTAGAGTTACTGTGGAATAGCCTCAAGGTGAAGATTTTGATGGATAACATGTACATTGAGATAATATGTACACATGTAAATAACGGGTGAGTGACCACCAGACAAGTAGTGCAAAGGCAACAGGTACCTTCTGTTTCTCTTACAGACTATTGATTTTGGGTGTTGCTCGGGTAGATGGTATCTGTAAGGGATGAAGGGAGAGCCAATTTTGTGGATCTAGGAGTGGTTCGGCTGCACAGGAGGTATGAAAAAGAAAGTGTGAAAGCAATAATGGTAGGGAATTCTGCCATAAAGGGAATAGTTTGAAGTTTCAACAGAATGGTATGTTGCCTCTCTAGTGCCAAATTCAAGGATAATATGATAGAATTTCCTGTGTAATTTGAGAGGAAGAAGGTGAAATCAAATGTAATTGTATCACAGTTGAATAAAGGCAACGACAGAGACATGAGGGAAGAGCTGACCAGAATAGACTAGGAGAAGAGCTGAGCAGGAAAGACAGTGAAACAGCAATGGCAAGAATTTCTGGAAGGAATTCAAGAGACACAGCAAAAATTCATCCCAAGGAAAAAGAAGCAAACTAAAGGGAAGATGAGGCAACCATGGCTGACCAGGGAAGTCAGGGACAGCATAAAAGCAAAAGAGAAAACATATAATGTGACGAAGACCAGTGAGAAGCCCGATGATGGAAAGACTACAAAGTCCAACAGTGTACGACAAAGAAGGAAATAAGGTGGGAAAAGATTAAATATGAGGGTAAGCTAGCCAGTAATATTAAGAATGATTGCATGACTTCCTTTCGATATTTAAAGGGCAAAAGAGAGGTAAAAGCAGCCATTGAGCTGCTGGAAAATGATGCTGGAGAAATAGTAATGGGCAACAAAGAAATTGCTGAGGAACTGAATAAGTACTGTCGTAAGTCTTCACAGTGGAAGACATGAGTACTGTCCAAAAAATTCAATAGAGTCAGGGGGGCAGAGATGAGTACAGTGGCCATCATCAAAGAGGAGGTGATAGAAAAACTGAAAGGTCTGAAAGTGGATAAGTCACCTGGACCAGATGGGCTGCAGCCTGGAGTTCTGAAGAGGATAGCTGAAGAGACAGCAGAGGTGTTATTAGTGATCTTTGAGGAATCACTAGAGTCAGGGAGAATCCCAGAGGACTGGAAAATTGCAAATGTTACGCCTCCTCTCCCCCCCGCCCCCAACCACCCCTGGTTTAAAAAGGGAGCAAGGCAAAAGACACACATTATAGACCAATTAAATTAATCTTGGTCATTGGTAGGATTTTGGAGTCCATTGTGAAGGATAAGATTTCTGAATACTTGGAAGTGCCTGGTAAAATAGTGCAAAGTCAGCATAGTTTCATCAAGGGGAGGTCACACCTGGCAAATGTGTTAGAATTCTTTGAGGAGGTAATGAGCAGGTTAGACCAAGGAGAGCCAATGTGTATTATCTACCTGGACTTCCAGAAGGCCTTTGATAAGGTGCTATGCAGGAGGCTGCTGAGTAAGATAAGGACCCATGGTATTAGAGGTAAGGTACTAGGATAGAAGGTTGGCTGTCTGGCAGAAGGCAGAGAGTGAGGATAAAAGGATTCTTCTCAGGTTGGAAGCCAGTAACTGTTGGTGTTCCACAAGGGTCAGTGTTGGACCACAACTTTTCACTTTATACGTTAATGATCTGGATGAAAGAACTGAAGGCACTCTGGCTAAGTTTGCAGATACAAAGATTGGTGGAGGGGCAGGTAGCATTGAGGAGGCAGGGAGGCTGCAGAAAGTTTCGGACAAGTTAGGAGACTGGGCAAAGAAGTGGCAGATGACATACAATGTGGGAATTTGTGAGGTCACACACTTTGGTAGGAAGAAGAGAGGCATGGACTATTTTCTAAAAGGGGAGAAGATTTAGAAATCTGAAGTGCAAAAGGATTTGGAAGTCCTAGTCCAGGTTTCTCTTAAGGTAAACGTGCAGGTTGAGTCTGTAGTTAGGCAGGCATATGCAATGTTGTCATACATCTCAAGATGACTAGGATATAAAAGCAAAGATGTACTTCTGATGCTTTATAAAGCTCTGGTCAGATATTTAGAGTATTGTGAGCAATTTCAGGCCCCATTCCTCAGTGAGGATGCATTGAGGATCAAAGGTTATGGGGGGAAAGTGGGAAAATGGGTTTGAAAAACCTATCAGCCATGATTAAATGGCAGAGCAGACTTGATGGGCTGAATGGCCTAATTTTTGCTCCTATGTCTCATGGTCTTATGGATGTCATTGAGTGGGTGCAGGACACTTTGAAGGAGGAGGGAGAACAGCCAGGGATCATGGTCCATGTCAGCACCAATGACATGGATAGAAAGGGGGATGGTGTCTTGCAATTTATTCTAGAGAATAAATTGAATTGCAGGGTTACAAAGATGGTACTCAAAGGATTAATTCCAGTGTCAAGTGCTGGCAAGGTCAAGAATAGGAGAATAGTATGAATGAATATTGCTGAAGAGATGGTAGAGGAACATAGGCTTTAAATTCTTGAGACATTGGGACTAATTCTAGGGAAGAGGAGACCTGTACTAGCTGGATGCATTGCATCCCAATAAGACCGGGACCAATAACCTCTGAGGGGCATTTGCTTATGCACTGGGGAAGTATTAAACTGGAATTGCAGAGGAATGGGAACTTGAGTAAGGAGACAACAGGGGAGGTAAACAAAGATGAAAATGAAAGATAAAAAAACTACAAAGGCAGAGGAAATGAGAGCTCACACCACATAGGAATGAGGTATAAAAAGCATTGTGTCAAGAAGTCAGAAGAAAAATAAGTCTAAAGGTATTATACTTGAACACATGTAGAATTCACAATAAGGTAGAAAAGTTAACAGCACAAGTCATCATTGTCTATGAGTAGGATACAATGACAATGACAAACGCATGGGCTGCAGGATGACCAAGGCTGGGAAATGAACACTCAAGATTATTGACTCTTAAGGAAGGACAAGCAAAATGTAAAATGAGATAGGTGGTATTGTTATTGAAATATCAAATAAGAGCACTAGTAAGAAAAGATATTGGTGCAGAAATCTGAATGTAGGATCAGTATGGGTGGAGTTAAGAAGCAACAATGAGTGGAAAACATTAGTGAGACTTGTTTATAGACTCCAAATATTATTGGAAAAATAGGGGCTAGCACTAAACAGGAAATTAAAGATGCGTACAGCAAGACTTCCAGAGCCATCATGAGTGATTTTAATTTTCACATAGCCTGCACAAATCACACTAGCAATGATATTGCAGGGGATGAATTCCTGGTGCTAGATTAGAGTGGTGTTGGAAAAGCACAGCAGTTCAGGCAGCATCCGAGAAGCAGGAAAATCGACGTTTCGGGCAAAAGCCCTTCATTAGGAATGAATTCCTGGTGTGCATGCAAGATACATTTTTAGAGTAGTGTATTGAAAAACAAACTCGGGGGTAGGCCATCCTAGATTTCATTTGTGGGATGAAAAGGTGTTAATTCATAATCTTTTTGAGAAAGAAGTGCTATGGAAGCAAGGCTCCTTTGGGAAGGAGAAATTGAAGGAAATTTGTATTAATAAAAGAAGTGCATAAAAAAATTAATGGGACTGAAGGCTAATAATTTGATTATTTAAGGGAATCAAAGATTACAAGGAGAAGACTAGAGAGTGGGGTTGAGAAATATCTCAGCCATGAACAAATGGTGGAGCAGAATCAATGGCTTATGGTCTATTAAAATCTCAAGGCCTGATAACCTGCATTCCAGAGGCTAAAAAGCTGACCATGGAAATAATAAATGTGTTGGTTGTTATCTTTCAAAATGTAGTAGATCCTGGAATATTCCTGGCAGATTGAAAGATGGAAAATGTAACTCTGCTGTTTAAAAAAGGAGGGAGGGAGAAACCCGAGAATTATAGACTGATTAGCTTAACGTCAGTGGAAGGGAAAGGTCTATTATAAAAGTTGTGAAAACAGGAAATACTGACAGCATTACACAAAATCGACATAGATTTATTAAAGGTAGTTTATGTTTGACAAACCTACTGAAGCTTTTGAGGAGCATAACAAATAGAAAAGATAAGGGAGAACCAGTGACTGTGGTGCATTTAGATTTTCAGAAAGCTTTCGGTAAAGTCACATAAAAGAGATTATTGTGCATAATCAAAGCACATGATGGTACTATACTGCTAAGGAATTGTTTTCAGGTGAAGCCATTTGGTTCTTGGCTAACTGAGAAGGTTGGAATTGGAAACAAGTTACAGAGACAGAGAGAGAGAGCACAGAAGTGTGTGCTATTGTTCTTGCCAGCAGAAGCTGTCTATTCTCTGCTGCAGTTTAAACTTGAACAAAGTGAGTTACATTTCTTCCAGTTATTGGAATTGTGCCTTTTGATAATTTTCTTTTAATTTCAAAGTGAATCAATCATTTTGGACTTCGTACAAACCAGTTGAAGCTTCTAGGCAAAGACAATTGAACACTAAGGGCCTGGCTAGCCAAAAAGCATCTCAAAAATTAGAATTATCATTGTGTGTGTGCGTGCATGTGTATTATGTGTTATCTAATCATCGAACATGTCATTGTGGCTGTGATATTGTGTAACTAATCGGCTGCAAATTCTTTAGCTTTGCCTCTCATGACTTTCCATCCTGCCCGCCAAACCCACACAGACACTGCAAAGGTTGAAATAAAAAATTAACAGCAGGAAAGATTTTTGGTCAGCCACATAATAGAAGTGAAACACTCTACAATTGTCATCCACTTTCACTGGAGTGAAAAGTAGTTTATGTTTGACAAACCTACTGAAGCTTTTGAGGAGCATAACAAATAGAAAAGATAAGGGAGAACCAGTGACTGTGGTGCATTTAGATTTTCAGAAAGCTTTCGGTAAAGTCACATAAAAGAGATTATTGTGCATAATCAAAGCACATGATGGTACTATACTGCTAAGGAATTGTTTTCAGGTGAAGCCATTTGGTTCTTGGCTAACTGAGAAGGTTGGAATTTTCCCTCCCTTCTCCCAGTGAAGCATTGGAGCTGTTTCTCAATAATCTCTGTTTATGCTGTGCCAGGAGTCAAATAGTTAAATTACACAAGCCATGGGATTCAACAGTCAAGCTGTCTCCTCCACTCCCCACCCCTGCACCCCCTCCCACTCTGCCCCAGCGTAAATGTGGGCCACTCTGTTCTCAGTGCCAAATTTGGGGCTCTGTCTCCTGGTTAAAATCAAGATTGTAAATACAAGCAAGAGACAAGAATTTTACTATGTCCCCAGTTCTCACTATTGTGCAGGGGTTGCTTAAGCCTGTTGGAGTCTGGTGTGGAACAGAATATCTACCTTTCTAGTCTGACTAGAAGAGTCTTATTCAGTAAACAATATGAAGTTTGTTGCATTTCTCCAGCTATTCAGTTTACATAAAGATGACTTACATTACCACAGAGGCATGAACCCAGGACAGTCTCCTACAAGCTTTTATTTCACTCTGACCAAGCCCCCATGACATTAATATACAGTGGTGTGCTTATTGCCCTCAGTCAAATATTAACATGTTTAAAATGTGGTGGAGGTGGGATCAATTGAGTCATCCAGGAGGCCTTTGGTTGAGTATTTGGGTTAAAAGGGTGTGCAGGGAGAAAGGGCTGAAGATTGGCATAAGGTAATAGAACCGGTACAGGTACACTGGGCCAAATGGCATGTTCTGTGCCAGAACAGTACTGTGATTCAGTGAAGATCTACCACAGGTAGGGAAAGTAGGCAGCGATTGGAACCACTCCAGTGAAAATGGTGATGAAGACTCAGGCTTTTGGCATCAATTTGATTCAGTATGACACTATGGCCAACTAAGCGAATCAGCCCCCAATGAGTGTAGTTGCTGCAGCAGCACACACTTGTGTGTGTGCACATTGCAGCCTGAGAGCTATGGATGACAATTGTAGAGTGTTTCACTTCTATTATGTGGCTGACCAAAATCTTTCCTGCTGTTAAGACCTGCCATTGGCATGTGTTGAAAAGTTTTATAAATTGATACTCAATCTATCTGGCTCGTTTGCAAACACACCTTCCTTGCAAGCCCAGAATTTGGACTTTAACCCAAAGCACTACCACTACACCACAAGATCTCCACTTTTAACCCAACATAGACAAATTCAATCTTTCTTGTTTTTTTTTTCCATTCTTCAACTGCTCTGTGCATTAAGAGAGTAATTTATATTTTTGTACCAAATTTTACTTATCTGGTATTTTCTGGCATCTTCGCTTGAGACTTTAAATTTTCTATCTATCTGCCTTCTATGTGCTAATGCTTCTGTAGTAGGCTGAAAAAAAATCCAGCATTCAATCAAAAACCCATATACACTACAGAAATGACCTGATTGTATCAAAACCCAGAACAGTAGTTGATGACAAATATATTTGTCAATAGCCTGAAAACTTGTGAAAGTCTCGAAGACTAAACTCACCTGTGACAGAGCATTAGAATGACTCACCTCCAAATTTGAAAAGAAGAGCAATCCCCGTCTCCTTTCTGAAATGCCACGTTGTGAAAAATAATTTCCTTTCTAACCCAGGTGTCTTCCATTATATGTGATTAATACTGCTGGCTTAAAGCACTGAAAGATATTCTGTATCTAGAACTTTTGCTAAAAAAGATAAAAATGCAAAATTCTTTGAAACAGATCAGTATGATGCTCTTATGAAACCTAAACCTCAGTTGCTCACTAAATTACATCCACGGTTGAACTTGGAGACTGTAGTCATCATAATCATTCATGAAATGGCTAAAACCAAGGCCAGCTGGCTTTCCCACAAATCAGTCAGTTGTTCTATGTATTTGCTGTAATAAAAAAAAGAGATGAATAAATGAAATTAACAAGATTAATTCACTTGGTTAAACTGAAAAGAACCTAGCCAAGCTAATGGAACTTGGAATTAGAATGAAGTCTTAGAAACAGATTCTGTTGTTTTGACCATAAAAATGCCCACCAACTCTAAAATTCCTTCTAACCATCGTGCTATCGATGAAGATTCTGATGTTGGGCCAGATTTCCAAGTTCTAGCTTTTCCAAAGATGTGTCCTTCTGGATTGACTGCTGTCAAGGGAATTTCTCCTGAAAATGTTTAAATCTGGTCCCAACCCAAAGCAATATTAGTACTTCATTTTGATCCAACTTTAATGAGGCAAGCTTTCAAAGACATTTTACATTTCTGATGTGGATACTTATCCATAGGAATAAAACACATTACATTTCTATGTAAGATTATAATCCTGAAAAGAAAGTGTTGGACATTAAGCAAATTCTCCTGATTAATTTCTAAGAGTGTAGGAAATGTAGAAAGGATGGATTTGGTCACCAACTCAAAATGTTTACTTCAGCATTCTTTAGTTGGAGTCATAGAGTCATAAAGTCATAGAGACCTACAGCATGGAGACAGGCCCTTTGGCCCAAACTGGTCCATCCTGACAAAATGTCCATCCACGCTAACCCCATTTCCTTGCACTTGGCCCATATCCTTCTAATCCTTTCCTAGCCATGTATTTGTCCAAATGCCTTTTAAATGATGTTAATGTGCCCATCAATCACTTCCGCAGGCAACTCATTCCATATGCAAACCACCCTCTGTGTAAAAATAGAAAAAAAATTAGAAAGGTATCAAGTTTCTCTGTACATATTGTATAGCTAATTGGATGTATTAACAAAAAGCAAGGAACTGGGGGTTAGCTCAGCTTGTTTGTGTTGCAAAGGCTGAGGTTACTGTGAAGGACTGTCCTTCTCAACCTCTCTCCTTGTCTGAGGCGAGGTAACTCTGAGGTTATTTCTCTTTAACTAAAGAGCAGCCCTATGGTTCAGTAGGAAAAGGCAACTTTCCCTATTTAAAAAAAGCAATTAGTGTAAAATATTAACAGAAAACTAAATAAAATAGAGATTAAGAGCTGAGTACACTTCTCATTAATGTAGATTGGTGCAAGGCCCAACCTGGATAGGTGTAGACAGCTATAAGATGCAACAATAGAAATAAATAATGTAAATATATAAAAATAAAATAAAGTTAGACCATTGAAAGAAAATTCATCCATAAATAGAAAAGCATAATTGATCTAAGACAATAAAACAAAAATTGTAAAAGCTTGATTTATGAGTAACAAGAAAACCTCTGGCAAGAAAAAAGCTGTAAAATTACAGCACATTAAGTGAACAGGAGAATTAGAGGGCTCGAGTTAAAATTGTAGTAGGCTTATTAATGGTAGCCTATTAATTATCATCCTTTTTTCCAAAAGGATCCATTTATATTCTAGTGTAGATGATCTATATTCAATCCTGTGTTTTAGTTTTCAGATAGTTATGTCTCCAAGGTCTAAAATAAAAGTGTCTGTTTAGAAAGCCATCTGAATTGCTTGTGGCTGCTTCCACTTATGTGCATGTTTCATCATTGCTGCATGGTCTGACAATGTAAAGCTCATCTTCTTCATGCAGAAAAACACAATTCATTATTGAAATGATTCTATTCCTGATATCGAAAGACATTATCCAATTCAATTAAGAATTAAAATTCTACATAATACTAATGCATAAAAATGAAACTTTGTGGCATTGACTATAGCCATTCTTTCCTAACACAATGAAATCATATTTCACCATTAAAACTTAAATGAGCATATATTACGATGTTGCAACTGCAATCTGACAAAATTAATAGAAGGTAATGGTCTGAATGTTGCAGCTGTACCAACAGCAAAACTGTCTGCTTCTACTATTATTATTTTTCTGAAAAGTGACATTAAATGTTGGAGTCTATATCTGCCTAGTTAACTGTTGAAACCTCTAAGTTGCTGTGAAAGATTCTGAACTTCTTTATTCAATTGTGAAATCTCCACAGATCGGAAATAATTAGAAATTATTAAACAGATGAGTATTCTCCCTTTTATGCTCAACTTACACTAATTATTAAATAAATTTACTTATGAAAAATACCATGATTCCTGAAATACAATATTATACTAAGATATAAACAAAAATTATATCTTATTCACTTGAAAGACATATCAAATGACAAAATTTGCAGTGACTTTAATTTATTTCACTTTTTGTGACAAATATAAAACATTAATGACTAAGGTTTTCATTTTGCAGGAAATGAAACAAACTAAAACATTATTTCATTGCAATAAGCTGAACAATATATTGGGCAGATACCACTATTGCTTAGAGGTGTCAGTTAGCTTGGATGACTTGTTTGAAACATTGAGTGGCACCAGCAAAATGGGTTCAAATCCCGCACTGGGTATAGTTACCATGAAAGGCTCTCCTTCTCAGTTTCTCTCCTGGCCTGAAGTGTGATGACACTCAGGTTGAACCACTACAGTTATCTCTTTCTAATGAGTGAGCAGCCTTATGGTCCAGTAGGATTATGTTGCCTGTTGTAATAAAGTTAAAAATGAACTGGTTGTCAAAGTAGTTACAATATTTGTTTTTCAAGCATAACCTTAGGGTTACAGACTAACAGACTGAAGGGAATGTGTGCTCTGCTTTAGTAAGGGTTTAAAGTAAAATAAATTTGAACATGCTGATGCTATGTCTGAAGCTAGGAATTTGCTTTAGATTGGAGAGGAGCTTGTTGTTTTCTCAATCATGGAACAAAATCTTGCAAAAGATCAGCAGAAACCTCGTGATTACTTTCATCCTGGATTTCTGCCATTTTCTGGCAGAAGACAGTGAGGCTGATCAGTCCAACTCCAAAGAATAGAAACAATAGAAAACACCAATAAACTGATGGTCTATTAGAGAAAGAACATGAAAAAGACTGGTACAGAAAATAGCTCAATGTTCATTTGAGGTTGGTTTGAAGGTGTATTGGATTGGAGACCTTTGTTTAATACTGTTCTGCACTGCGACTTCTTGGGTGATTTGATAACAAACTAAGGTATAATCTATGAAGTGCTGGATTTCCCTGTCTGTCAATCCACATCCAAAAAGATACATTTAAGGCATTTGCACCAAAAATTAGTTGCCTCATAGGTTGCAGAAATCAAAGAAATAACACTCTCAATATGAATCTGAAGGTGAGGTGGAAGCATGTGGGGAGAACTGAAACGGTGGAATATGTAACCTGAACTCAATTGTGCCAATATATTTTGACTTCTATTTTTTCCTTCTCAAAGCTACTCAAAAGATATGATGGACATCTGCATGATGTGATTGCAGCTATATGTAAAGGGACATTCCATAAATGGAAATTGGAACTGTTAAGGATGGATATTTGAATTGGAGCAAGGGCAGCACCAGACAAAGTGATACATCACTGGATTTCTTTGCTGGGTTAGTCAGGAGGAGGAAGAATGGCAGGAAGAAAGTTGCTGGTCTCAGGTAGCAGGCCTGATTGGAGGTGAACACAGGACCTTTATTGCTAGGTCATCATTTCTTTGTTAAAAGTAGTATAATAACCTAATCAGGTCATGAAATGTGAGTATAATTGTTTACTTACCTCTATCCTGTGTTTTAATCCGCCACCTTCACTTTTCACTTTGTCTTATTAAATATTTGCCATTATTTTAGTATTCACATCTTCTCAACTTTTAGCGCATCCAGTTTCCATTTTGTCCATTGCATTTCCTCCTTTTATTCATCCTCAATTGACACATATTTAAATGTTCTGCATGTGATGCATGTGTCTCGTAGTCACTTTCACTGAATGCAATATCCATCAGGGGAATAGTTCATCTAAACTCACTGATAAATCTGTTTTTCCATTCGTTGAAGACTGCAAATGCAAGGATGGAGAATAGAACTGGAGATGCTCTGTCATAAATAGTGAACCTCACAGAAGCAGAGGATGATGGCCTGGAGATAAGTGGCACCTCGAATCCATCTCAGTCCGAAATGCAAAGATAGGAAGCTCACAAATAGTGAATGAGAGAATTACAATTACCTCTGACAGCTGTATATAGAGTTCATCAATAATTGCACTATAACTGAATTTGAATGTTGTGATTACATCTACTTTACTGTATAATATTAGCAAAACAAAGCAACTGGTCATTGACTTCAGGAAGCAAAGTTGAGAGCACACCCCTATCTGTATCAATAGTGGAAATGATCAACAGTGTAAGTTCCTGGGAGTGATGATCACCAACAATCTGTCCTGGTTTACCCATGTTGTTGTGATGTCAAGAAAGCATATTAATGACTCTATTTCCTCAGAATGCTAGGTAAATTCAGCATATCCACAATGACTCTAATCAATTTTTATAGATGCACCATAGAAAGCATCCTATCTAGATGCATTTCAGCGTGATATGGCAACTGATTTTTCCAAGATCACAAGAAACTACATAAAATCATGAACATAGCCCAGCCTACCTCTCAAACCAGCCCTCCAACCATTGACTCAATCTATACTTCCCACTGCCTGAGGAAAGCAACCAGCATAATCAACGAGCTCCCCTAACCTGCTTATACTCTCTTCCACCCTCTTTGATTCGACAGAAGATATAAAGGTTTAAATACATGTATGAACAGATTCAAGAACAGCTTTCTCCCCACTGTTACCAGACATTTGATTGAACCTCTCAAGTGCTAATTCTGATCTCTCTCTCTACACCTTCTCCATGGCTGTAACACTGTATTCTGTTACCCTGAGTTGTGCTACTGATGCATTTTGTATGCTAAGATTTGCCTGTATAACATGCAAAACAACAATTTTCACTATATCTTGGTACATGTGACAAAAATAAATTGAACTCTAACTCAAATGATTATCATAGATTTATATATTATCTACATGCCAGAAGATTGTGATCGGAATATTAAAGGATATAGGATATTTATGAGAATCAGGAAGCGAGCAAAAGGTGGAATGGTTGCTCTCTTAATTAATGATGGAGTTTGCACAATACAGAGACTTGACCGAGGTTTATGAAATCAGAAAATAGAAGCAATTTAAGCCAGGATGAGAAATGATAAAGTTAGGAAGTCACTTTGGTAGTGGTGTACAGGACCTAACAGTAATCACATAGTAAGACAGAATATAAAGAAAGAAATAACGTGAGCTTGTTAGAAAGTTTCTGAGATAACAATAGGCAATTTAGGTTTACATATATACTTCAAAATTAGATGAGCAAATGCGAGAAGAAGTGTTTATAAAATGTTTTTGGGATGTATTCTTAGAAATGCATGCTCTGGGGCTGGCCTAACAGCAGGCTATACTTGACTTGGTATTATGGAATAAGATGACCTCATAAAGAAAGTGCTCATAAAGTAGCAGGGATTCTGAAATGATTGAATTTTACACTTGGTTTGAGGAAGCAAGGACTGGGTGAAGATGAGTGTTTTGAACTTAAATCAGGGTAATTATGAGGGCATGAAGGTAAAGTGAGCTAAAATGAACTGGCAAATTAGGATATGGAATAGGCCAAAAGGGATCCAATGGCAGATATTTAAAGGATATTTCAGAACTTCAAATGAGAAAGAAAAAAAATCCAATGGGTGGACTACTCTCCAACCTTGCTTAAAAGATAAAGATGGTAGCAAACTTAAGGAGAAAGCACGTGATTGTTCAAAGTGGGTGCCAGAACAGAAAATCAGACATAATATGAATGAAAGCCACAAAGATTGACTGAAATATTGAAAAGGACAAAAAAAAAGTATGGGAGATAGTTAGTTGGAAGCATAAAACAAAATGCAGAAGTTTCTGCAGACATTTAATCAGTAAATGAGTCAACAAAATGAGAGTTTCTCCAGAACGTGAGCCTGGGGAAATAATATTGGAAAATACATGAAGGGCAGTTGAAAAGTGCTGACATTTTGTATCAGTCTTCACTGTAGATGATACAAGTAACTTCCAGAAGTAGCTATAAGTTAGGAAATGAAAGGGAAAGAGGAGCTTGAGAAAGTTATAATCATGAACAAAGTGATATTGACCAAGTGTTTGGAGCAGTGGGGATGACAACTCCCTAAGACCTCCTCTCCACAAATTCATCCACAAGCACCTCCAAATCCCTCTCTGTGTCTTGCCTGACTACTCAACCAACTCTGCTTCAAATCCAACCTCAGTCCACATCTCTCAGATCCCCATAATATTCCATGTAACAAATCATCCTAAAAAAAAAGAGATGATGGCCACCATCCTCCCTCACCCTTCATCCATACATACCACCAGAATCAGCCCATCAGTGTACCTACTCTCAGACCAAGTCAGACTCCACTCCGAGTTTAAACATTTTACTTGTGAGCTGAGCTATGTCTATGCCTTATGTGCCTCTGCCAGGTCTGGGATAACAATGCATTCCATGCATAGGATGACTTTGTTCTGACATGTACATAATCATCTTATGGCTCTGAGCTTCCCTTCTTAGTGTTCACCCACATTATAACTTAATTCAGGTTTCCAGCCTCTGTCTGCTTCCCATTCCTTTCTTATGACCCTCCCCCCCTGACATTAGCATTGAATTACAGGCAGTCACTGGCTTGCATTTTAGTGAAAAAGAAAGCAGGCAGCTTGTGATGTGCAAAGCATGGTACAATTAATCCACCAGTCAGGCAGGGAGTTGACATGTCACTGTATGGCATTGTGATATTTCAATGTCAAAGTTGCAGCATGTTCCAGCAACTTATGCAATAATCAGACTGCACATGCTTTAAGCAAGTGGAAAGGTCAAAAGGAAAATCTTTTTCAGGATGAAAAGAGACTATTTTTAGTCAAGAGGGTCACCCAATTACATTATGTGAGGTTAGCACAGACAGTCTTACAGTCGAAGTGCAAGCAGTCTGACTTACAAGAAGGTCAGTTAGAATACTGTTACGATGTCATTGTGATGTAGGAGATGGGGCAAGGTACAATTTTTCCTACAGTGTGATATAGGGAGGGATTGACTATCATGTATATGAATGAATGAGCAGTTAGTAGTCATATACGAGTGGGATAGGTGGCAATTTGTTTGCAGTGGATGAGTAAGAATCAAAGAGCATATGAAGGGTTAAGAGTTTCTGAGGATAACATAGGTGTGCTGCCATGAATGACATGGTGCACTCAATACTGAGATTGTAGCTCTCAAACCTTCTTGAATGCATGAGAAGTGGCAGAGTTGGAATCAGATCTGATTCTGTGGGAGTGACGATGGTGGCACTAAGCCTTGTAGAGCACACAAACCTTGTATGCTTCTGGTGGCATTGCCGGGTGTCATTTTTGATATGGAACAAAACCCATATTACAATTTCTCTCCAGGATTGTTGGCTGGGTCTTCTGGCATGTTGGAAATGTGTTGCTGGAGAAGCGCAGCAGGTCAGGCAGCATCTAGGGAACAGGAGAATCGATGTTTCGGGCATTAGTGCTTCTCCAGCAACACATTTCCATCTCTGATCTCCAGCATCTGCAGACCTCATTTTCTCTTCTGGCATGTTGTCCTTTAGTGGTCAGCAGGGGAAAGGACTGACTTCCTCTCCACCAGTACATCCACAAGCACCTCCAAATTCCTCTCTGGGTCTTGTCTTACTGCTCATCCAACTTTGCTTCAAATCCCGCTTTAGTCCACACCACTCAGATCCCCATAATATTCCATGTAGCAAAACTAACTCACCAACACATAGTAACTGCAAATGGGAAAATCCAGCTCAATCTCCATTATACTGGGGAGTTTGAAAGTGGGAACACAATCACTAATGGATAATTGATGTAGAAAATTGTGACACTATCTGTCATGGAGAGTGACTCTGCCTTCTTGGAATTTCAAGCAAAGCTTTTGAATGAGTGCTTGCAGATTATGATCATAACCATTCAGATTTTAGATGCAGACTTTTGTCTGTCACCCTAAACAGGATGGCAGATACCTTATCCAAAACTTTGCAAAATAGCAAGAAAGTAGCGTTAATTAGCTTCGCAATGCCGTATCATCATCCAGCTTTATATCAAAACTTGAATTAGCACAGAGATAATGCCCATCTGAAGTAATTGGGCATTTTGTGTACATATGTAAAGAGACCATTCTCTATTGCTGTTGGCATTTCACAAATAGTGGCTCAACCTGCCATTGTATCCAGAGATTGACTGCTAATTGGAGGCTGTCTTCCAACAGTAGCCTGAGTGGGTAGTGGAAGGGGTCTCACTGGCCAATGAAAGGACTGTAGTTGGGAAACATAGGATCCAGTCACAGTTGGGATTTGCCTTCTGACACACGGCACAGTGACTTTTATTTCACTTACCCGACCCATCTCCAGAGGTCTCCTGCACACACTCCCACCTATCTCAGTGATGCTGCTGAATCTTCCATTGGTAGCAGCAGGAGTCCAGACAGCACCTGTATAGAAAGCAGGCCATGAGGTGACAAATTAAGAGCTTACCTGTGGTGCAATAACCACACTCTGGCAGGTAATGGACCGGGGCATGCTTTCTACTCCAGAGTGGGGGTCCAAGAGCCATTACTAAAGTTAGTCCATGACTTTCATTGGCATTTATCTCATGTGCAGTAAACCAGGAAATGGACATCTGGAAATGGCTTGTGCTACTGCTGTGAAAAAGAAAACAATTACACACCCATTGCCATCATCCTTATTTTTGTGGGATATGTATCACTTCATCATTTCAATTGTTAACTTCCTTTTTCTCCCCTCCTACTTTCTTGAAGGGAGTTGATCCTTTGCTGAGATATTTGTTACTCCCCAGTACATTCAATGCTGTGTGAGCTAGACAGTTAAGTTTTGGCAGACAAGAACAGTGCAACCAATTCTCTCCTCACTCAATGCTCCATTGTGCTGAAAAAGATCCTTAAGAAGCTCGAATGCTCCTCCTTAGACCAAAGAATATTGAAGGAAAATTTAATTGAAATGGCCAAAGTTTTGGAGCAAACTGTGAAAAACCTTTCCATTGGCCATGCTGGAGGGTAGTGAGGGGTGCCAGTCATTGGAAAACTAAAGTCTGATATTCTTAGCAATTGACGCTATGAAGAGATAAGGAAAGTATTATTTTCTGCAGCAAGTTTTTTATAATCTGCAATTCATAGATACTTAAAAAGGAAACATGCAGAACAGTGTGGAAATGTGAGAAGGGTAGAATTGATTGGATAGCACTTTCAACGGGCTACAATGACTGTGATGAGCTGAATAGGCTCTTCTGTGCTGCACAATTGTACAATTCTTTTTTCCCATTCACACTTAGGAACACTAAAGCCAAATCCTACTCCTATCCTTGATGAGATAAGACAGTTGAGCTCGGACAAATCTGAAATCTTCTGATATACATGACTGCATTCTTTTTGGGCTGGATTCTATGGGGTTTCTAGTCCCCATCACCCCATCTGAAATGTTGCTCAGGAGTTAATTAGCTTGAGATGAGATTAGGGGCGGCAATGTGGCTCAGTGTTAGCAATGCTGCCTCACAGTGCCAGGAACCCAAGTTCGATTCCAGCCTTGGGTGACTGTCTGTGTGGAGTTTGCATATTCTCCCTGTGTCTGTGTGGGTTTGCTCTGGTTTCCTCCCACAGTTCAAAGATGTGCAGGTCAGGTGAGTTGGCCATGCTAGGTTGCCCATAGGTGCATTAGTCAGAGGGGAAATGGGTCTGGGTGGATTACTCTCCAGAGAGTCGGTGTGGACTTGTTGGGCCGAAGGGCCTATTTCCACAGTGTAGGGAATCTTATCTAAAGTTTGCGTCTTTACCATGGGGAGGAATATTCACCCTAAAGAGCTGCTAGTCATTTTAATCCAGTTTCAAGCAGTGGTCACTGTTGGAAACATGGGACTTCCTAAACAAGAACAGCCAGGGGATACTGGACTTCAGCTAAGTCGCGAGTATCAGTGGAGCTAGTCTGG
Source organism: Chiloscyllium plagiosum (assembly GCF_037043375.1). Taxonomy (NCBI): domain Eukaryota; kingdom Metazoa; phylum Chordata; class Chondrichthyes; order Orectolobiformes; family Hemiscylliidae; genus Chiloscyllium; species Chiloscyllium plagiosum. Next base: position 67,637,423 of record NW_028270145.1, on the reverse strand, counting down.
TTTTCACTGTGCCAGGTTTGTTTTCCATTGAAGTCGTCAATTTACTATTGATTGCTTCATATTATGGTTGAAATTCAATTTTATCCCTGTAATTTTGTTTGAGATTTTCATGTTCTTTTGAAGTTAAGAGTACAGCAGTATGAGCTGGTAATGTTTTCAGCAGTTCCTAATTAGCACCCAGAATCAGTGAATATATTGCACACTTAGATTTCTAATGGAACTGCTCACTTGTAAATCTTCTCAGTGATGTTCACGACACTGTCCTTGCAGATTAGAGACTGGAGATACTAACTCTCAAAAGACAGGAAAGAAAACATGTTAAAAATTGAGTATCTCAAACTATTTGGAATTCTTTTTGATTGGGATATAATTTCTTCAGTTTCATCTGCTTTTCACCGCATTTGTGTTGGACATCATGTTTACAATAATTGCACTTCTGTCAAACAATCAGTAGTGGAGTAGGCAGTTCATCTACAATTCCTTACTAATGTTTAGCAAAAGGGAGCAATTGATACTGAAATCATTTCCATTCATATTTATCTCATCTTGTATCCCACTGCAACAAGAGACAAAATGCAGATCAAAAGGTCATATAATATTAGGTTGGATACATTTATGTGGAACTGGTACTTGTGATGTGATAGGAAAACAAAACATTAGTGAAGTAAGTTGTCTTGTTAATGTTGTAAGAGATTATAGACTGCTGTACTAACCTGCTTGCATACATACTAAATAACATTTCCTGACTTACACAGTTAGGTTTCGCTGGCTATGCACTAATGAATGCTATGCTTCTCAGCTTGTGTCAGTATTTGCATATTGTAATGACAAAGTTTGGAAGAGTGCACCTTCGTTCCAGTCACCTACTTGAGGGGTTGCAACATATAATTGAATTGGATTGAACTAAATTGAATTGAATTTATTGTCACATGTACCGAGGCACAGCGAGCAATACAGGCAGATCACAGAGTTAAGTAGCATAGATAAGTAAATAATAGGTAAACAGCGGCAAAAACAAAAACACAGGTACAGGCGAATGTTAAGAGTTTGTGAATCCGTTCAGTATGCTAACAACAGTAGAATAGAAACTATTTCAAAACCAGCTGGTGCATATGTTCAGGCTTCTGTAACTTCTCTCCAGTGGTAGAGGTTGTAGAAAAACATTGCCAGGGCAGGATGGATCTTTGAGAATGCTGGCAGCCTTCCTTGACAATGGGCCTAGTAGATGGATTCTATAGATGGGAGGTTGGCCTTTGTGATTGTCTGGGCTGAGTTCACCATTCTCTGTAACCATCTCTGATCTTGAATGGTATAGTTGCCATACCAGGTAGTGATACATCCAGACAGAATGCTCTCGATGGCGCACTTATAAGAGTTGGTAAGGGTATTCGCTGTCATGCCAAATTTCCTCAGCTGCCTGAGGAAGAAGAGACATTGTTGGGCCTTTGTAACCAGTGCATCCACATGATGAATCCAAGAAAGCTTGTTGTGGATAACCACTCCCAGGAGCCTGACACTCTCCACTTGTTCCACCTCTGTGCTGTTAATGTGTAGGGGGGCATGAGTAAGATCCGGCCGAAAGTCAATAATGAGTTCCTTGGTTTTGCCGACATTGAGAACTAGGTTGTTCTCAGTGCACCATTTTTCCAGGTCTTCCACAACCCATCTGTAGTCTGTTTCATCGCCATCTGAGATTTGACAGACTATGGTGGTGTCATCAGTTAACTTGTAAATGGCATTAATCTGGTATTTGGTAACACAGTCATGGGTATACAATGAGTACAGTAGGGAGCTCAGTACGCACCTCTGAGGGGTTCCAATGTTGAGTGTTAGTGACGATGGAATATTGTCCCCAATCTTCACTGATTGTGGCCTGTGGGTCAGGAAACTGAGGATCCAGTTGCAGAGAGTGGGGCTTAGTCCGAGATCACTAAGTTTGATAATCAGTCTGGAGGGATAATAGTGTTGAAGGCGGAATTGTGGTCAATGAGTAAGATTCTTACGTAGCTGTTCTTGGTGTCATGATGTCCTAGGGAGGAGTGAAGGGCAAGTGATATGGCATCTGATGTGGATCAGTTGGTCTGATTGGCAAATTGGAGTGGGTCAAGAGTAGTAGGGAGACTGGAGTTGATTAATGCCATGGCCAGCCTTTCAAAATACTTCATGACCACTGAAGCTAGGGCTAGTAGGCGGTAGTAATTGAGACATGTTGCATGAGCCTTCTTAGGCATAGGGATGATGTTGGCCCTCTTGAAACAGGCAAGGACAGTGGTCTGCTGCAGAGAGAGATTGAAGATGTCCGAGAAGACCTCTGCCAGTTGATCCGCGCATGCCCTGAGTGCATGGCCTGGTACTCAGTCTGGTTCCATCGCTCTCCTTGGATTCACATGAAAGAAAACTGATCTTACCTCCGATGCAGTGACTGTTGGGATAGGTTCGTCAGGACATGTCGGAATAGGTGTTACCTCTCTGCTGAAATTCTGCTCAAAGCGAGCATAGAAGGCGTTGAGATAGTCTGGGAGGGATATGTCATCATCTGCTATCTTGCACTGTCTCTTTTTAGAACTTGTGGTGTCATTCAGTCCTTGCCATAGTTGCTGTGTGTCTGTCTGGGCCTCTAATCTGGATCGGTATTGGTCCTTGGCTATCTTAATGGCTCTGCAAAGGTCATACTTGGATTCCTTATATTTGAGTGGGTCTCCTGATCTGAAGGCCTCACGCCTAACTTTTAGCAGGTACTTTATGTCATGATTCATCCCAAGTTTCCTGTTGGGGAACACCCAGATTGACTTCCTCGGTATGCAGTCTTCCACATAATTGCTGATAAAGTCTGTGACAGTGGTGGCGTACTCGTCCAAGGTACCTGCGGACTGTTTGAACATGGCCCAATCAGCCAATTCCAGACAGCACTGGATATAATAAAAATACATGAAAATTTAAAAATATGCACCTTTCAGGAAAAGAGAAATGAAAAGTAAAACCTTTCTGCAGAGCACATTTGTATCTTCAGTAGAATATTTACCTTCAGTAAATTAGAGGAAAGAGAAATTTAATCTGGAAACAATGGCTGGATTTTGTGGGTAGCATTGAAGCTGTGCACCTGTTGAGAGGTACATTGCGAGATGAAGTGATCTATCTGATGAAAACTTGCAAATTGTAAATAGTAGCTTGTTTGAAAAGAGACTCACAGCATCAAGCCCAATAATTTTATCAAGCTGTCAGAGCTTTCAGCCACTGTCAAAAGTGTTCACAAATAATCAGTAGAAAGGGAAAGTATTAATCATAAAGTCAATACATAAAAATGTTAAGGAAAGTAATATGAAGATCAGGATACACAGATGGAGTTAAGGTTAAAAACAATACATTATTATTTTTAAAATCTAGTAATTAATCATAATGGGATACTTAACAAGAAATTTAGTTATTATCAAGTAGAATCCGTAACATCCTAAAGTTTGTCGATCTATCAATATAAAACAAAGTCTTACACTCAGCCATATGAAGAGGCATCAGGTCAGATGGCCCAAAGCTTTGTTAAAGAGGATGGTCTTAAGGGGTGTCTTAAAAGAGAAAAGTGAGATAGAGGTGGAGAAGTATGGTGAGGAAACTCCAAATCCTGTGGTAAAGGTAGTGGAAAGGTAGAGCGATTAATGTTAGCGAGGCACAAAAGGCCAGAATTTGTCAAACATGGCAATGTCCATGGATTGCAGGATTGAAAAAAATGGGAGGAGTGAGGCATGCAAAGTGAGAATTTTAAAGTCAAGACATTGTTAACCTCAGACCTAGTCAAGATCACTGACAGTCAATATGTTCAAGAGGGATAGGGGAATAGAATTTGCTGTGAATTAGACGTGGATAGCAAAAGTTTGGATTACGTGAAATTTACACAGGGTAGCATGTGGAAGACCAGACAGGAGAGTATTGAAGCCATTAGGTTTAGAGGTAACAAAAGCATGAAGGGGGCTTTCAGCAACAGATAAGTAGAGACAGGGGTGAAGGTTGAACAATGTTACAGAAGTGGAAACAGCCAAAATTATTGGTGGCATAAATCTGAGGTTGAAAATTCCTCTTGGGATGAAATGAGACATAAAGGTTATAAATAGACCAACCTAAGTTCAAACTGTTGGCAGGGAGAGGTTTGAGTCTATAACTAAAGAACAGAGGCCTAGAACTTCTGCGCAGTCTTGTAAACCATATATCTCACCCTGATCAGATATTTTAAAAATGTATAGATACTTTCGGATAACATTTTCTCTGAAATTGTCTGAACAGGAGCCTTTGCTTTGAAATTGAGGAGATTTACAAAAGGAATCGTCATTCAACAAGAAAGACCATCATTGAAAACCATTCTCTTTTTCAGCAATTGTTTAATTGTAGGTAAACATTGAAAACACTTTGAAGGCTGTAATAAGACAAAAAAAGAATCCAAACAAGTAGGGTCGAGACAAAAGGATAACCTATATGTACTTAAGACCATAAGACATAGGAACGGAAGTAAGGCCATTCAGCCCATCGAGTCCACTCCGCCATTCAATCATGGCTGATGGGCATTTCAACTCCACTTACCCGCATTCTCCCCGTAGCCCTTAATTCCTTGAGTTCTGAGATGTTCTTAAATGAGTTGAGAGAGTAAGAAAGGGGAATCACTTTCAGAGACAGTTTCAGAGTGTGAATTCTAGACAACACAGATGGGGCTCAGTTGTGTAGCAAAAAGGATATTAGAAGAGGCAAGAATACTGGAAACTAAGACTACTGAGGCATTGTGTGGCTAGAGGAAGTTACAGAAATGGGGAGAGGTGAGAGTTTTCATGCAATGTTCATTTTAATGTATGTGAATTTTATTTTTGTGCAGCATCAGTAATTCCATTTGCTGAATGATGTCATTTCATTAAATTGCATTACGTTTATTACTTTGAAATACTATTTTAATATTTCAATATGATGTCAAAAGCATTCTGTTACTCTTTATGCTGTATCTTTCTATTGTTTAATTCCTTTAAGTTCTTTCAATTGGTGACAGGGATGAGAGTTTCTGCTTCTGACTTTCACAAGAGGAAACCTGATCTAAAAGTGCTTCATATTGTGATTAGATGCAAAAAGTGGAAAAGCACTTCCTCCTCAAGTGCTCTCAACCTTTACACTATGTGCAATAAAAGCTTCAGTACTGTACATTGTAATAGCAAAATTATCTGCCATGCTATCCTTTGATAGTAGTTCTCATGTAATGTGATCCCATTGCTCTAACTTTGAAAATCCAATTATATACATAATTGATCCATAGCAATTAGTAAACAAAAGCTTGCATTCAGGCTTGGTCGGTACATATTCTCCTCCTGTATGAGCAGTATGCCATATTTTCTTTTATTAAACATTGGTCTGAGTGACATTATTGATTATTTTTATTCATCCTGATAATAGTTAAAAGGTTTTTTATTTGATTTAAACCTTCAATTCCACTCATGTTTCGGAACCTATATTCCAACAAATCAGATCACATTATAAACATTACAGGGAATCTACAGTCAGATCAAGTATATCAAATCAAAATTCCAAACAATAAAAATATTAGGATTGTTTCAAATCTATGAAGTCTTCCGCTCGATATTTTATTTGTTTTATTTTTGATAGATAATAAATGCTAACTTTTAAGAATGAGATTTGATTGTATACATCAGTAGTTAAATCATTCATACCATGTCAAGTTAATCAATCGTTTGCCCCCAAATAATTCTACTTCTTGTCAGCAATGTGGTCAAAGGTTCTTGGCCTATAAAAGTATATCTGTGCTATTATCTCATTTAGCAAGAGTAAAATGTGGGGCTAAGATGAACACTATATGTATCAACAATGGAGTAGGAGCACCCAATAACTGAGACCAAATATCCAAAGAAAAATTAGAGGCAACAACTAAATCGAGTTCAAAGACTTCTGGGAACCATTCATAACATACTGAAATGGCCATCCTTCAAACATGAAAGAGGGCTGTGAGTACTGGTAGATTATCTATAATAGGGCCATCAGAGTCCAACTGCTGGTCCCAGATGGTATTCTAACATGTGCGTTTTCTGGTAAAAGTAGTTAAATAACAAGCAAGAGCAGAAACATGTTCTCTGTATCAGACACACCCTTGGATTAGCAATTTCAGCAATAACTTAGCACCTTATTAATGTCTCTGGCTCAATGTAATATATTGCTTCTTTTTAAAAAGAATCTGCAACCTCCTCCTGTTGACGCTCTAACACATGCCTTTGTTTCTGCAAAGTGAATGGTTAATGTAAGTCAACCAAGACTATTTTGTTTACTTGAAAGTCAGCCAGAGTTTGAAATAGGATCTTTAGACCTTGTTCAAGTTTAGTGAAGGTATCCCTATCACCTATTACCTAATGAGTCAGCAGCACATTAAAGGTCTCCCTATAACTTAGAAAGTAAGGAGATGCCATCAAATTGGACAATGGCCAAATTATCATCTTACCATCTGAATAATAGGAGGCTTTTCGTATTTAGTTAGTGAGTACAGATAAACATCAAAAAGGTAAACCCAATAAAAGTACAGGTATATTTTCTACAGTTAGACTCAATGGAATAATAACTCTTCACAGATTATTACACACAGTGAATTCTGCTATTTCTTAAAGAAAGAAAGACTTACATTTATAAAATTCCTTCACCATCTTAGGATGTCCCAAAATGTTTTACAGTCAATCATTTTGTTTATTTATTCAGTGTTGCAATGTTTGAATTGAAGTCAATTGAATTGAATTGAATTAGCTTTATTGCTGCATGTACTCAAATGAGTGGAGTGAAAAGTTTATAATTACAGCATTACAGCACCATCGTAGGTACAAAGGTACCTAGACACAGATATTTAAGATCAAATTTTTAGGAAACAATTTAATTAAGAAAAGTAAAGAAATATATAGTCCAGCATTATAGGTCATTGAGATAAATTAGAAAACTAAAAAAAATTAAAAGTTCAGAACAGCAGTCCTTCTGACTCAGTCAGTGGTGGCACCTAGCCTCAAAAAAGATCTCCATTGCCTCACCATTACCAAGGATGGCTATTGGTCAGGACAGCATGGAGATTGCTCTTTTGTTTGAAACTGTGCCATGTGATTTAAACATCCATCTGAGATAACAGGCAGGACCTTGGTCTAACATTTCATTTGAAGAAATGCACCCCTGACTGTGCAGCAAAGACTCAGTACTGGACTGGAATGTCAGCTTAGATTTTGTGCTTGTGCCTCTGAAGTCGAATGTTAACTCATTGCCTTCTGGTTCAGAGCATGGCTAAGTTTTTACACAGACATGTAAATCCATTGTATGTAAGCCTGACTCCTTTTTGGCTGGGTTGCTCTTCATATCATTTGTAATGGCTGTTAGGCCACTAATTGGCATGGGGTAAGAATCCTATCCCATCTGGGTGGAGGAGATAGCTCCAGGAGCTGCTAGTCAATCAAATGGCTGGCAGCTTGCTTGTACCAGGTGGATCTCCGAGTGTGAAGGTTTCTGCAGGTATTATGCACAGTTCCTATAGAGGAGACAAGGAGCTAATGATCCAGGTTTGTCCAGAACTTCACGGGATCCAAATTGGCAGGCCTCTGAGAGAAGGAGTAGGAGTCCCTGTTCGACAGGGAAGTGGGGGAGAGCATGCAGGAGTGGGGAACTATCTTAGGCAAGGATTTCCATTGGGCAGAGAGTACAAAAAAGGAGGAGATTTCATCTGGTACACTCAGTATATATTATTTTAAATTTGTTCAGGAGATGAGGGTATCACTGCCCATACAAGCATTTATTGCCAATCCCCAATGTCCTTTAGAAGGTGGTAGTGACGATCCTTCTTCAAACATTGCATGTAGGTAGACATACAGAACTATAGGATGGGAATACAGATTTCCTGCTCCTGGTAAAATACCAGCAACAGTGGGAAGATATCCTTAATTAATTCTTCTTTACAAAATCAACCTGTTCAGATATGTTATTACACATCCCTGGAAAAGGCAGGATTTAAATAGAGAGCAGGGAATCAGAATAAATATGTCTTTATTTCATTGGCAAGACATAACAAGTGCCACAAAATTCAGTGCTTGGGCCCCAAACTTTACAATCTGTTTTAATGACTTCACTGTGAATATACAAAATACTATGGACAGGTTTGCAGATAACATTAAAATAGGTGAGAAAGTAAGTTGCAATGACAAACTCGGACATTTACAAATGGATATGGACAGTTTAGATGAATGGATCAAAATTTGGCAGCTGAAGTTTAAGTTTTTTTAATTCATTCATGGGATGAGGCCATATGCCAGCTTTTATGGCCCATCCCTAATTTCCCAGAGGGCAGTAAAGAGTCAGCCACATTGCTATGGATTTGGAGTCACATGTAGACCAGACCAGATAAGGATGGTAGATTTCTTTCCCTGAAGGAGGTTAGTGAACCAGATGGGTTTCTTCCAGCAATCAGTAATGGATTCATGGTCATCATTAGAATCTCAATTCCAGATTTTTATTGAATTCAAATTCCACTATCTGCCATGTTGGTATTCAACCCCAGGCCCCCAGAATATTATCTGGGTGTCTGGATTAGCAGTCCAGCACTGTGGATAAGTGTAAGGTTATTGATCTTGGTTAGAGGAATAGAAGGCAACTTATTATCTAAATGGAGAGAAACTTCAGAGTGCTTTGTTGCAGAGGGATCTGGGTGTCCTTGTGCATGAATCACAGAAAAGTTGTATGCAGGTACAGCAGGAAATGGGGAAGGCAAGTGGAATTTTAGCATTTATTGCTAAAGGAGTAAGATATAAAAGTAAGGAGGTGTTGCTGAAACTGTACAAGGTATTAGGAACTAAGAGAAGACAGAGAATAGGGATCAGGGAGTTAGTTTCAGGTTGGCAACCTATAAGTGGTATGCCACAGGGTTTACAATTATTTACGAGATACTTTCATGATTTGGATACGGAAAGTGAATGTATTATAGTCAAGTTTGTGAATATCATAAAAACTAGGTGGGAACACAAGTGGGAAGGAAGACACAAAGAGTCTGCAGAGGGATACAGGCCCATTAAATGAATGAACAAAAGCTTGGCAGATGGAATGTAATGTGGGTAATTGTAAGATTATTCACTTTGGCTGAAAGAACAGAAAAGCTGAATATTATTTAAGTGAAGAAAGACTGTAGAAAGCTACGGAACAGACGGATTTGGGAGTTCTCAATTATGAATCACAAAAAAGCTTGCATTTAAGTTTAGCAGGTAATAGTGAAAGCAAATGGAATGCTGGCTTTGATTTCAAAGGGTATAGAACCTAAAAGTGCGAGGTTTTGCTAAAACAGTACAAGGCAATGGTCAGACCACAGTTGGAAAACCATGAATAGTTTTGGGCACTTTACCAAGGAAACCTATTGGAGGCAGTGAGGACTGCAGATGCTGGAGATCAGAGCTGAAAATGTGTTGCTGAAAAAGCGCAGCATGTCAGGCAGCATCCAAGGAGCAGGAGAATTGACGTTTTGGGCATGAGTCCTTCTTCAGGAATGAGGAAGGTGTGCCAAGCAGGCTAAGATAAAAGGTAGGGAGGAGGGACTTGGGGGAGGGGCGTTGGAAATGCGATAGGTGGAAGGAGGTAAAGGTGAGGGTGATAGGCCGGAGTGGGGGTGGGGGCGGAGAGGTGAGGAAGAAGATTGCAGGTTAGGAAGGTGGTGCTGAGTTCGAGTGTTGGGACTGAGACAAGGTGGGGGGTGGGGAAATGAGGAAACTGGAGAAATCTGAGTTCATCCCTTGTGGGAAGATTGTTTCTCCTTGTGGAAGAGTCTATGACGAGAGGCATGATCTCAGAATAACATTTAAGATAGAAATGGGAAGGAATTTCTCTCAGAGGATAGTGAATCTACGGAACTCTTTGTACCAAAAGATTGCTGAGGTTGGATCATTAAGTTAATTCAAGGATGAAATAGATATTAAAATGTAAGGGAATCAATGGTTATAGGGAAAAGGCAGGAAAATGGAGTTGACGATTGTCAGATCAGCCAAGAATGGCGGAGCAGACTGGATGGGCTGAATAGCTTACTTCTGTTTCTATCCCTTTTGGTCTTATAACCCATTCGCCTCCATCTCTCCCACTGGTAAAATTCCCAGTAGAGTTGGGTAGATGGTAGGTATGGCCCACTTCCATGGCATGTAAGCTTCCATGTAAGCAATTTTACAATCCTATCGCAGCTGCCAACTGACTCACTGTTTGCCATAAAGCATTCCATCCCAGGTTTAGTATGTGCTAGCTAGATAGCTAGCTGTGAATATTTGTTTTGTAGAGTAAAATATGATGCTTTTTGGATTGTGTATTGAAGATAAGAACTATTTGTTCAAAATGGAAAAAGCATTGGGCATGAATCCCAGAATTTTGTGGAATGCCAGAAGGGAAGTTGCGGAGGCTCAAAAAGGTATATTTCAAAGATCCTTCTATGAATATGAAAAGGGCCCAATTCCTGTTTCAAGTATAAGTAAAGATTTTATATATTTTGTCCTACAGCATATAGTAGATTTTGCATTTCTGTATGGAATTATATACATATTTTCTTTATGATGTATTAAGGCTTTAGTAGGCCCATTATCACCCAAAAATTGAGCATTGTCTGGATAATGGTTTAGCCTCGAATGTTCTTTCAAAAATAATGATGGAAGCCAAGACCAAAATGTTTATATAAAAGGAAATAGGTAAATATTTTGAAAATACGCTTATGAAAAAGGTTCAGAGAAAGAGCAGGGTAGAAAACTCCAGGAAGCAGTCATAGTACACAGAATGATCTCTTTTGTAATGTGACATTTTATGATTCTGATCAGAAATTACCATTTCACCTTGTTCTTTGGTCAAAGATTTTCCATCGGAATGTCTCATTTTCTGCTTCGGAACACTTCAACCCCAGGGCATCAATGTGGACTTCACCAGTTCCCTCATTTCCCCTCCCCCCCTACCTTACTCCAGTTCCAAACCTCCAGCTGAGCACCATCCTCATGACCTGTCTTACCTGCCAATCTTCCTTCTGACCTATCCGCTCCACCCTCCTCTCTGACCTATAACCTTCATCCCCACCCCCATCCAGCTATTGTACTCTTTGCTACCTTCTCCCCAGCCCTACCCCCTCCCATTTATCTCTCCACCCTGGAGGCTCTCTGCTTTCAGTCCTAATGAAGGGCTTTTGCCTGAAACATCGATCTTCCTGCTCTTCAGATGCTGCCTGACCTGCTGTGCTTTTCTAGCACCACTCTAACCTAGACTCTGATTTCCAGCATCTGCAGTCCTCACTTTTGCCTAGAGGAATAAAAGTAGGCCATTCAACCCATTGAGTCGATTCCACCATTTTGTGAGGTCATGGCTGATCTGACATTCCACTTCCCTGCCTTTTCTTTGCAACTTATGTTTTCCCTACTGATTAAAAGTATATCTATCTCAGCCTTGGATATGCTTAACCCAGCCTCTGTATCCTTCTGCATAAAAGAATTCCACAAATATACTGTCAACAGAGAAATTCCTCCTCACCCCAGTCTTAAATGGGTGACCCCTTCCTCTGATATTATGTCGCCTGATCCAAATTTCTTCCACAATGGGAAATATTATTTTAGCATCTAGCCTGTCAAGCCCCTTTAAGAATCTGTATGATTCAATAAAGTTGCCTGTCGCACAAGCCCCACTGACTCAATCACTTTTCATAAAAAAATCCTTCCATATCTGGAATCAATCTATTCAGCCTTTTCTGGATTGCCTAAAATGCCAGTACAATTTTCTTTACATAAGAGACAAAAACTGTACACAGTGTGGTGTCAATGGTTGGAAAAACGTGCTTGATATAAAACTGAAATTGTTGCCTGAGAAAGTGTAAAATGAATGAAATGGCAAATTCTGAATGAAATAGAACTGAACTGTATAAAAGTATGCAAAGGGCTAGGAGATAACTAGCAGCATTGCAACACAAGCATTTATGTCAGTCAGACTTAATGAGAAAAAAAAGCCTTTATGTCTTTGCTAAGGGCAATCTATAAAATTGTCCTGACATGTGACAATCACATTACAAGCTTTACCTCCTCTCCTTTCTCCCATTTTGTGGCATGCTGTAATCAAGCTGCTGTTTCAGAGTAAATCAAAAAAAAAATTATATTTTGTTACTAACAGCATTCTGTAGCAATTCTTTTCAACATTTATAAGTGTAATGAATTTACACTTTTTGGAAAATGATATGGGTCCCAAATGCATAAAGTCTCACCAAACCATAAGACATGGATTGTTTCTTCAACATGAATTTGCTTTTAATTATAATTTTGCTATAATTTTCTTCTAATTTAGAAAGCAGATGTTCAATTGAACAAAACCATCAAGCAGTAGCATATCACTGAGTGAAAGTACATTTAGGAAAGGAGACAGCTGGCTACAGTCCATGATTATACTCAAAAGAGACGATCCTTAATTGAGTGAGATTACATGAAAAAGTAATAAGTAAGGGTTCCTAATCTTCATTTAGTCCTGGATAGCTGATGTTTCAATACCAAATCACATCACACTCATAAGCAATGTGGCACAATGCACACATTTCTTTCAAGAATATCCTCCCTTAATTGTAGGAATGGGGATCTGCAGTTCTGGAAATACTCAGTGGGTCTGGCAACATTTGTGGAGAGAGAAAAAAACAGCTATAGTTTTGAGTTGCATGGGATGTTAATTCTATTTCTGTCTCACAGATGCTGTCAATCCAGCAGTATGAGGGACTGTATGGGATATGAAAAGGTTAATGTCTGGAAGACTGATAGCAACACCCACAGTGATATCAGAGGTCATCTGGGAAGACCTTCTGTTGACTTCAAGGAAGTTAAATGTATTCCCATAGCATATTAAGTTCCAACCAGCTGAGGAGGGTTGAATCTGCTGCCCTCTTTTCAACCTCCTTGCTTGGCTGCAACAAAAATGTAATTATCTTTTTAGCATAGAGCTATACTCACTTCAATAAAGAATGAAGGTAACCAGCTCACCAGAGACATTAATGAACCAATTATAAGGTTTTTTTTCAAGTTGAAGTGTCAGCAATTTTATTAATTACTAGCCAAGAAAAATAAGACATAACAGTAAATACACACACATAAAAATAAATAAAGTTAAGAAGTTAGTATCTATTACAAAAGGCAAGATAAAAGAAAATATGCAGTTTAAAGTTCTTATGGTGTTCTGAAGCTGTAAGGAGTAATGCTGAGACCATAGTTGACTAGCAATGTCTGGGACTAATAACAACCGTGAATACCTTTTGACTTCTGTACAGATATTTTTATAGCTCTTAATGTTCTAATATCCCTCCAATTTGTTTCATCAACTATTGCTTCGTCTTTACTAAGCAGGAGCAGATGGAAAGAGAACGAAAGCAAGAGAGAGAGTTTCTTTCAGTTTGGCTATTATCCATTATTCTGTCAAAACAGTTTCTTGAAATATAGTTTATTCTTAATTCTCGTGTCTGGGGTCATTGTTTCTAAGATGAATAATGGACAGCACATTTTTCATCATCAATATGTGAAAGATATCATACAGGTATTAAGTGGGAGATGAGAGATATTTTACTCCTGACTGGTTTCAATAATGTTTGATAAAGGGGTTAATTTGAATTCAGACAATTTCATTTATTCCATATCAGTTTCCTGGAGTTTGGCTCTACTTGTGGTTAAGCAATCACTGTGGCTATTTTTAAGTCAGTATTATTCCTTTTTAAAACCATTTCCAGATGTCAATGTATTAAAATTTGATGATGAAAGGCAAAAATTAATAGTCCATATTTTATCACAATCATGACACCTCCCCACCTCAAGGAATGTTAATAATTTTCTCTCCTTTATTTACATTGAGCATTTTATTACAAAGAGAGGATCAAACAGCAATGCAAAAATTGGGACAACATTATACACACATTCCATGTTTATTCACTTCACCTTGATTTAAAACCTGCTTTCAGAATGGCAGTTAGAATTGTCCCCTGAGATCTCCAACTTGTGGTGTCTGCTGTGGAGTATGTTCCCTTCCCTTTACCCTTTGTTTTCTGAATGGGGTTTCTGCTTAACCTATTGGACTTCTATCCTTGAACATTACTGTTCTCAAAGTCAAGGTTCAGCTTCTGCCATACTCCCTGGTGGCTCATCCACTATGTGAGGCTTCACCTTCACGTCCTCCTGGCCTATAGAAGAACTCCTTTGTGGTTTCTTTAGGACTCTCAGAGAATTATCCAGGCTATTGTTGTGAGATTGGCAAACAAATTTCTCCCATCTATTAAAATATACTCAGAATATATTTTCTTTTTATTTATTTAGTACTAATAAATGGAATTTCTTAGATTTTGATATAAGATGCAATTGTATTTTTTTTCCTCTCTGACAAAGATTGAGTACATTGCTTAGTAAATACAATCTTTTTTTAAAAGCCATAAAGAGAAATTAATATAGCATAAAGTTCGTTTTTTCACTGCCTTCATAAAATTCATAATAAGAAGATGAGATTCAACTGTCTTTGGCCTGGACACTAGTCAAATCAAAGGTTGTAGCCCCAGTGCAAAATCCAGCTTCATGGTTATTTACAATGTTGGATTGGATTCCCTACACCTGTAAGAGTACAGCAAAAGCCCTTTACAAACTCCATGTACTGAGCTGTAGAGATGTAAATCACAATGCTGAAGGAAAGTAAAATCTTTAAAGTCTTTGACTTTTCTGAGGTTAGAAATGTTTCTTGCTCCAGTAAATCTGATTCGATTTCTATTTTTCAGTCTTTTGCCAATGGGTGTTGAATTTCTGTAAGTCCAGAAGGAAACCATAATAAACTAGCCATATAGGGCTGTTGTGGTGCAGAGGTAGAATCTCTGCCTCTGTACTATGAGGCCCAGGTTCAGGTCCCATCTGTTCTGGACGTGTATAATAACAACTCTGAACAGGTTAATTAGAAAATACCTAAACTAGCCACATTTATGGTAGCATGGTCTAAGGTGCTGGATTCTCTAAGCAGGCATGGGCTTGAATCTGAGAGCTGCCAAGTCTTCCAGTGGTTCAGCTTTCAGGAAGTTCCTCTTTCAGTAAGTAACTGCTGCTTCAGTGTAATGAAGTGCAGTTTCCTACTGATTTGAAGGGCAAGAGGTTGCAGTACAATTGTTGGACAGACGTAGCTGGTCTCTTTTACAAAACAAAAAATAGCTATGTTATTATCATGTTATGGTTCCTTGCTGCCCATTAGTGGAGGCCACAGTTCGAGAATGACATTTTATGCCGGTTGTAGGGGATCATGGTCATCACCATGGCCAACAAAAGCAGGATTTGATGGCAGAAGTCAAGAGTTGGCAACCAGAGTCCAACACCACCAGGGAGGGTGTGGCTGCTGCCTTTTTGACCTCCACTCATTGCTGGACTCCGAAGCAACCACATTTCCAACTGACTAGAATTGCAAGCAATATTCCAACAGTGATCTAACTAATATCCTGTACCGCTGCAATATGACCACCCAACACCTATACTCAATACTCTGGCCAATAAAGGAAAGCACACTAAACGCCTTCTTCACTATCCTATCTACCTCTGACTCCACTTTCAAGGAGCTATGAACTTGCACTCCAAGCTCTCTTTGTTCAACAACACTCCCTAGGATCTTACCATTAAGTGTATAAGTCCTGCTAACATTTGCTTTCCCAAAGTGCAGCACCTCGCATTGATCTGAATTAAACTCCATCTGCCACTTCTCGGCCCATTGGCCCATCTGATCAACATCCCGTTGTAATCTGAGGTAACCTTCTTTGTTGTCCACTGCACCTCCCAATTTTGGTGTCATCTGCCAACTTACTAACTGTACCTCTTGTGCTCTCATCCAAATCATTCCTATAAATGACAAGAAGTAGTGGACCCAGCACCGATCCTTGTAGCACTCCAGTGCTCACAGGCCTCCAGTCTGAAAAACAACCCTCCAACACCACCCTCTGGCTTCTACCTTTGAGCCAGTTTTATATCCAAATGGTTAGATCTCTCTGCATTCCATGAGATCTGAACCTGCTAACCAGTCTCCCATGGGGAACCTTGTCGAATGCCTTACTGAAGTCCATATAGATCACGTCTACCACTCTACCCTCCTCAATCCTCTTTGTTACTGCTTCAAAAAATCTCAATCAAGTTTGTGAGACATGATTTCCCACGCATAAAGTCATGTTGACTATCCCTAATCAGTTCTTGCCTTTCCAAATACATGTACGTCCTGTCCCTCAGGATTCCATCCAACAACTTGCCCACCACCGACGCCAGGCTCACTGGTCTATACTTCCCTGGCTTGTCCTTATGACCTTTCTTTAACAGTGGCACCACGTTAGCCAACCTTCAGACTTCCTGCACCTCACCTGTGAATATCTCAGCAATAGGCCCAGCAAACACTTTCCTCGCTTCCCACAGAGTTCAAGAGTACACCTGATCAGGTCCTGGGGATTTATCCACCTTTATAGGTTTCAAGACATCTAGCACTTCCTCCTCTGTAATATAGATATTGACATCTTGAAAAATGTCCATTTCCCTACATTCTATTTCTTCCATGCCCTTTTCCACAGTAAATACTAATGCAAAATACTAATTTAGTATCTCCCCCAGTTTATGTGGCTCCACACAAAGGCTGCTTTGCTGATCTTTGAGAGGCCCTATTCTCTTCCTAGTGACTCTTTTGTTCTTAATGTATTTGTAAAAAGCCTTTGGATTATCCTTATCTCTATTTGCCAAAGCTATCTCATGTCCCCTTTTTGCCCTCCTGATTTCCCTCTTAAATATACTCCTACTGCCTTTATACTGTTCTAAGGATTAACTCGATGTATCCTGTCTATACCTGGCATATGATTCCTTCTTTTTCTTAACCAAACCCTCAATTTCTTTAGTCACCCAGTATTCCCTATATCTACCAGCCTTTTCTTTCACCCTAACAGGAATATACTTTCTCTGGACTCTTGTTATCTCATTTCTGAAGCTTCGCATTTTCCAGCCATCCCTTTACCCGCGAACATTTGCTCCCAATCAGCTTTTGAAAGTTTGTGCGTAAAACTGTCAAAATTGACCTTTCTCCAATTTAGAACTTCAACTTTTAGATCTAATTTACCCTTTCCCATCACTACTTTAAATTTAATAGAATTATGGTTGCTGGCCCCAAAGTGCTGTCCCACCTGCCCTGCCTTATTTCCCAAGAGTAGGTCAAGTTTTGCACCTTCTCTAGTAAGTACATCCACATACTGAATCAGTAAATGTTCTTGTATGCACTTAACAAATTCCTCTCCATCTAAACCCTTAACACTATGGTAGTCCCAGTCGATGTTTATAAATTTAAAATCCCCAATCATAACCACTCTATTATTCTTACAAATAACTGAGATCTCCCTACAAATTTGTTTCTCAATTTCCCTCTGACTATTTGGGGATCTATAATACAATCCCAATAAGGTGATCATCCCTTTCCTATTTCTCAGTTCCACCCAAGTAACTTCCCTGGATGTATTTCCAGGAATGTCCTTCCTCAGTACAGCTATAATGTTATCCCTTATCAAAAATGCCACTCCTCGCTTGTCTCCCTTTCTGTCCTTCCTGTAGCATTTGTATCCTGGAACATTAAGCTGCCAGCCCTGTCCATCCTTGAGCCATGTTTCTGTAGTTGCTATGATATCCTAGTCCCATGTTTCTAACCATGCCCTGGTTCATCTGCCTTCCCTGTTAGATCCCTTGCATGGAAATAAATGCAGTTTATCAGTCCTATCTTGCTCTCTGCTTTGTCTCTGCCTGCCCTGACTGTTTGACTTGCTTCTGTTCTCAACTGTACCAGTCTCAGAGTGATCTCTTTCCTCACTATCTCCCTGGGTCCCACCCTGCTTTGATCTGATAGGATTTGCAACCAATTGCATTTATTACAGATATAATCCACAGTAACCCGTAAACTGTCCCTAAACTCCCACATCCGACGAGAAGAGCATATCACTCTACTGAAAGCCACTTTTGTTTCTTCACAATCTGCAGACCCAGAAAATAGCACCCTCTTATTCCTCCACAAAACACTGCTCCGGGTTAAATTAATACTTATGGCTTATATTTTAAGTTTAGTCAAGAGACATATCTCAAAAAACATATATTCAAGAAAGAACCCACTCTATTCACTACTGCAGACTTACAGTAAGGCCACACTTAAAATATTCACTTCTGTTTCTGTGCTATGACCTCTCCAAAACAGGTTCCTCCAAGATCAGTTGTAAATTGCACTGTTTGTTAATTTGCCCAGATGCACTTCGATGTCCAGCGATACATGAATTCAAACAGCAAAGGCAGTAACCGTGCAGGTTCACTGCTGTGTCATTTTCTTTCTCTCTTTCTCTCCTGCACTGACCTCACCATGTGCTACCTTTGTCTGTACCTCTCCCTTTTAAAACTGCTGTTGCTTCGACTGTTTTTCTCCAAAGTTCCAAAATAGTGCAACAACATATAAAACAGTAATTGCTGCTCTTGGAATTAAAGAAATCACCTCCAACACCTAAAATACCTCAAAAAAGGAGCAGCTGTTACAGCCAGAAATTTTTCCTGTCCTCCTGTTGAGTAATATGGCAGGGGAATAGATGGGTTACTCCTCAGAGGGTCAGTGTGGGCTTGTTGGACCAAATGGCCTGTTTCCACACTGTAGGGATTCTATGATTCTATGTTATCTCATTCATTACATAAGTATATCCATTGATAAAGCAATCAACCTTCCCAACTTGCCATGATCAATGTCACAGAAAATCTGGCAATAATATATTACAATGTATTTGAAATGATCTGTTCATGTTTTCAGATAATCTCTTCAAGAAACTTCAAATCTCAAATTATAACTACATTGTTCAACAAAATTATTGTCTGTTGGCTTACAATCTTACACCAACACTTCACAATTGGCTTCATATCTCTCTGGCTTTCCTGAGTCTGTAAGAAGGTACTGTAATGCAGAACAGCGTGCAAATGAAGCAATTGGCACTTTTATTGAATCTAAATAGAAATTATAGTAATAGATGTTTAGAACTTGGAAGATTCCTTCAGATTTAACACTGGAAACAGTTAAAATGTAAACAATAGTATCATACATACTGATGTTATGCTTTCAGTAATCAGTTATCTATAATCATTCATAATCATAAAACTGTAACATGACAAAAACTGCCACTTGCTAAAATGATCAACGAGGCAGCATTGAAATTTATAGTAACTCACATATCTAAAACACAAAACATTCCACTGTGCACATGATCCAACTCATGCTGTTCTGTCATAGTGTCATCCGTGCATAAAGAAAGAAAATGTCATTCTGCTAATCCACATTTATTCTTCCCTAGCCATCAGAGCAGGCAGCATCTGGCTGTCATCACAGAACAAAAGGCTGCCATTTAAAGAAAATGTATTTTAATTTTAATAATCCCATGGTTTGATTCCTGTCCATTTAGTGTGAGGAATGTGATCTCATTAAGTCTAATGGTAAAGTATATACATTCAGGTTCTGGCAGCCGAGTTGCATAGAATTAGTGAGGGGATTATATGTTAGCTTTGATAATCATACATCTGTACTAACTGGCAGTTAGCGGTATCTATCCAGTCTTTTGTGATCTGGTGTGGGTTAATGCTAATGTATTTCATTTTGGCCTACAGGTGAGTAGGGGTAGATTCCTTGGTGGTATAATGTTGACCTTAGTTGTGGCCTCTGCACATCTGAAATGTGAACCTTGCAAAGGTTGTTTAAACTGCAAACTCATCTCTAGTGTTTGCATTATTCATTCTTTATACATTTGTTAAAGTCAGCAGCCTTGATCTCAAAAGCCCAAAAGCAGAGTTCAGCAGCTTTGCTTAAATTTCCTACCTCTTATGCCAGTTTCAGGCTGTGTCAGGGGGCAGGCCTGCACCAAGAATATTCCAGATTATATTAGTCATCCAGGAAAAAAAAAATCGATGCCTCTGGACCTGGTCAGAAGTAGCAGGTTTCATACATGCTGCAGTCGGAGAGGCAGGATAATTGGCACTTAAAACCTGATACTTGTGAATTGCAAAGATTGGCCTCAAAAGAGGACTCTTCACGAAGAAATTTGTTTATATGAAAAGGTTTGACAAAATGAATGCATGATTGCATAAATAAGAATATTAATGCCAATTATCAAGACAAATTATTGAATGCTGGTCATGAAACAATGAAATGTTATAATTGCCACAATAATGGACATAATGTGAATTATATCAATTTATCAAGTATAAAAAGTTTGATGACTGTAAAAACTTGAACAATATTACAACAAAATACAATTGAAAATAGTTATTTTTAACCAAGTTACCCTTCTATATTGATACACATGTTTTTCTGATTAGCTTTTTTAAAAAGACATATGGTCCACAAAAATATTGACAAGTCCAGCATATCTCAGAAAGGTTGGGAAATTTTGCTTCCAAATGACTTTCTCCCAGTGTATGCAATCCAAATGGAATTTGCTTACCTCAAGTCGAAAAGATTCCTCAGTATATGAAATCATCCACTTTTATTTAATAAAGCTAGAATTTGTGTCACGGAAGCATCTGCTCAGATATTATTTTCATAAGTTCATGATGTTAAAATCAGCTTTGTCCAAAATTGAATTTGCAGGTACAATAATCCTTTTCACTATGTATCGTATTCGGTGGAACAGCAGCAAATCTAACTTGACCTATTTGACCAATGAGGTGAAAAGAAATATATAATCAAAACATGCTCTGCCATTTCAAATCTCTCTGTACCTTCACACCAATTTGCAATATCATTTGTATTTTATGAAATCCTGTGTCTCTACGTTTTAGATGTAATTACAAATAACTGTAATGTAATAATTTAAAAATACATATAAATGTGTGACATTTTTATATATCATAGGCAGAGCCATTTTTTTTAATTAAACATTAATCATTCCTATAGTCATACCTAAAAAATAGAATCTTTCCAGATGGTATTCTTGCTTTCTTTTTCTTGAAAGAATCAGTTTCAGTTACAGATAATCACTTGTCACAAATGTGTGATATTTAGGTAGAAATGAGGGCAAATTCAGGTCAGAAATCCAAACTAATCCAAATTTGGTTAGATACATTCTTCTTGGACAAAATTCAGTTATGTTAACTTCTGGTTTTCATTTTTTACAATTTTACAACGTTGCAAATTAAATTTATTGTAACTGAAAAATCATTCTTTCAACTTTATGATTCTAAGAATCACATGGTCTCGAGGGTTTAAGTTTTCAACTTGCCACCACTTCCCTAACAGAGTATTTATTGTAATTAATCATGAGTAACACCTTGCACCCTTCTATACTTGATATAATATGCCAGAGGGTTTTAGATTGTAGTCGAAGAATGTGGTGCTGGAAAAGCA
Organism: Chiloscyllium plagiosum; assembly: GCF_037043375.1. Lineage (NCBI taxonomy): Eukaryota > Metazoa > Chordata > Chondrichthyes > Orectolobiformes > Hemiscylliidae > Chiloscyllium > Chiloscyllium plagiosum. The sequence continues at coordinate 67,616,015 of NW_028270145.1, read as the reverse complement.
CAGCCAGTCAGGCAGCATCCAAGGAGCAGAGATGTTTCGGGCATAAGCTCTTCATCAGGAATAATAGTTTTACAATTTTAGATTGTACTTTTGTACTTGTGTGGGGATAGGAATTTAAGTTACATTGAGGAACTGATGATCTTAGGCTTAGGATTTGGTGACACAGCCATTTGGCAATATGATTGGAAAACAATTTGAGGGCTTTGACCAAGGTTGCTGATGTACTGCTGTGAACTCTGAAAGTACAGGCATGGAATTTAATAAATTGGATTGGAGCCAATGTTGTCTGCCTGATTTGGATTCATTCTCTTATTCATTCAAGAAAACAAATTCACTCATTCAGTATCTTTCTCATTTTTTGTCTTCTATTTTCTCAAAGAAATTATATTGACAAAAGAATTGAGATACTGTTCATTATGCAATTTTAAAATATAAACCATTTTTTGGCTGGAAATTTCAATGGTTCACTTCAGTGACAGTGCTACGGCAATGGCAGCTTTAAGAGTATGATGTTGACCTGTAGAAAAGTTTAGGACAAGGGCCAGAACCTCTGTGGATGCATAAGCAGTTGTCATTCCTAAGGAGACCTTAACATTGGACTGACACCATACTGCTTTCATCTTATTGCTCTTGGTGAAGCTGAAGTTGTCATGCACAGTAATGAAATACATAATGGATGACAACTTAATATATCCTAAATAGACTGAGAATGAGAACATTGTCAATGACCTCTGTTCATTGAAATACGAAATGAATGCAAATGCATCCCTCTCAGCCAAACTACTCCAATTGCATACATCCTCCACCTGACTGAAAAAGATTTAAAACAAAATCAAGGCTTCTATTGAGATTTTTTTGTTTCTAAATTGGTAGGTTGCATCCTGATTTTGGGATAGTTGGTAAACATTGTTTAGTTTCAAATTTAAAGCCTCTTCTCTCCTGGACAATTCACTTTAATTTGTTTCAAGATGTAGAAACTAGCTAGTTGTTAACCTACAGAGACGTGGTTTAGGATTAGTTTTCAAGGAACCAAAATGACCATTCTGTTCAGTAGATTCTTGAAGCAGAGAAATTACAAGCACAGAAGGAAAACATTTCAGATGCTGGAACTCTGAAGCAAAAACAGGGAGTGCTAAAACTACTCAGCTCGTCTGCCAGCAAATATGGAGAGTTAACATCTCACATCAGTAATCTTTCATCAGAACTGAAAACAGCACTGCAATAAAATTTGAGCAAGTGAAACGAGTAAGAGAGAGAGAGAAAAGTACAAAAGAAATAAAAGAGGTCTGTCTAGGGTAGGAGAGCTTAAGTGATAAATGATCAAAAAACGTGTTCATGGAATAAGTTGAAAAACAGCATATATGCCGAGAGAAGATGTGAATGGAAAAATCCTGAATAAGAATCAAGATAGAAGAAAATTCAAATCAGCAAGAAAAACTAAGCAAGATCACAACAGGAATTTTGGACTAATATTATTGTACTCAATATTGAGTCTAAAAGGCTCCAAAGTGTCCCGTTGAAAACTGTGATGCTCTTTCTCAAACTTGCATTGAAGTTCATTAAAATACTCCAACAGCCAAAAACGAAAAGGTCAAGGTGGGAGAAAGTGATGAATCAAAGTGACAGGTACCAGAGGCTCTGGTCATATTTGAAGACTGAATTGAGGTGTTCCATAGAATGGTTACCCAATCTGTTTTTCTGGTCACTCCAGCATAGAGTGGACCACATTGGGAGCAGCAAGTACAGTATTTAATTTGGAAGAAGTGGAAGCAAATCACCATTTTACTTGAACAGGATAGTTTTGTGTCTGGGATAATGTTAAGGAAGACAGTAAAGATTGTTGTATCTTCTTCACTTGTGTGATTGGGTGTGATTGATGAGTGGATCAAGGTGTCATGACAGGAATGGTGCCTTCAGACACTGAAAGTAATAGGCAAGGGTAAGTGTGTTTGGCATAGCATTATACAGACAGTGGCAGAAATGATGGATGGTAATCCATTGAATGTGGAAGCTGTGTGGATGAATAGTGAAGACAAAGGAAGCTCAATCATTATTCTGAAGTGGAAGGTGAAATAATGTGAACAGAAATATGGGAAGCGGAATGTACACAAGCAAGGGTGTCGTCAACCATGGAAGGCCAAAATTCTTGATTCAGGAAAAGGGAAGACCTATCAGCAGTGCTAGTATGTGAACAGATGTGACTGAGATGGAGAAACTAAATAAATGGCGTAACGATCTTAAAAGAAGTTGGTGATGAACATGTAGTCAAAATATTTATGGGGATTTTAGATTGAATATTGGTTTAACAGTGTGCAGGATCATAGTTCTTTGAAATTGGAGTCAGAGGTAGACAGGGTAATGAAAAAGATGCTTGGTATACTTGCCTTTATTGGTCAGTGCATTGAACATTTGAGTTGGGAGGCCATGTTGCAGCTGGTCAAGACATTGGTTAGACCACTTTTAGAATATTGCATTCAGTCCTGGTCCCCCTGCTACAGGAAAGATGTGAAACTTGAAAGGGTTTACAAGGATTAGATTAGATGCTCTACAGTATGGAAACAGGTCCTATGGCCCAACAAGTCCACACCGACCGTCTGTTCAACAGTAACCCACCCAGACCCATTCCTCTACCCTATATTTACCCCTGCCTAATGCATCTCGCACTATGTGCAATCTAGCATGGCAAATTCACCTGACTTGCAAATATTTGGATTGTGGGAGGAAACTGGAGCATCTGGAGGAAATCACACAGATGCGGGGAGAATGTGCAAACTCCATACAGACAGTCACCTGAGGCAGGAATTGAACCCAGGTCCCTGGTGCTACGAGGCAGCAGTGCTAACCACTGAGCCACCGTGTCACTCTTATTGTTTATCTTCGTAATGAACAGCTTACACTTCAATTCAATTCATGTTGAGTGGTTGTGTGGTTTGAGCTATAGGGAGAAGCTGAATAGAATGGGGCTATTTTTCCTGGATCATGGGAGGCTGAGGGGTGACCATATAGAAGTTTATAAAATCATGAGGGGCATAGATAGGGTGAATAGTCAAGGTATTTTCCCCAAGATGGGGGAATTCAAAACTAGAGGGCATAGGTATAAGGTGGGAGAAGAAAGATTTAAAAGGGACCTATGGGGCAGAGGGTGGGTGCGTGTGTGGAATGACCTGCCAGAGGAAGTGGTAGAGGCTGGTACAATTACAATGTATACATGGCATCTGGATGGGTATATGAATAGGAAGGGTTTAGAGGGATATGAGATTAAATGCTGGCAAATGAGATTAGTTTAATTTAGGATATCTGGTCGGCATGGACGAGTTAGACTGAAGGATCTGTTTCCGCGCTGTACATCTCTATGACTCTATGACTATCCCCAGAAATAGGACTGAAAAATCAAGGAAGGGACAGGCAAAAGGGTGTAATTGCAAGCAAAAGTAATGGGCTTTTTTCAGTTCAGGGCAAGGACTACAAATAGCAGCAATACATGAATGTAGCAGATAAAAGCTACACCGGAGGGGACTGAAAGAATCAGGACAAAGAATGTACAAAATATTCCCCAAAAGAGGCAAACATAGCTAGGAATAATGGGGTTACCCAGAGCAAAACCTTTCACTTGGATGACATGAGCTGAGTTGAAGTGTAAGCTGTTCATTACGAGGATAAACTCATGAAGGCAGAAGAGAATGGTGGTGATGGGGACCAGTTGGGCATCCAATCAAAGAAGAAGCACACGGCTTTTAAACTATCATGATGGAGGATGGAGTTTTTAAAGTGATATCATTGGTGAAGGGAAGATTGTTCACTTCAGGAAATAATTAAATTGCAGAAAACATCAAAACTCTTACTAATTGACATGGAGACTGAACAAGGGAAGAATTTGAGTCAATATAGGAAGAAATATGTTTTTAAAGCAGGGTCAGACAGAAACATTAGGCAGGAGTATCCCCTTCCCAAAGGTTGTGAGGGATGTGGTGGGAATTGAAATAATCAAGCAGTTTAGCATCAGTGAGATATCCACTCCCTTCCTGCCTCCACACTAATGAAGTGCTGGGCACAAAGGTCCATATATGACATTTAAACCTGCCACAAATTTAAGCCCTTAATATGGTAAATTAAGAATCACAAAAGGGCTTCAATATGCCATCAACTTCATTATCTGCCTTTCAATTTGACAAGTATAATGGCTGCTTTGCCCAATCTTTCGGCACAGATGGGAGGCAGCAGGTTGACTGCTTAAAGCACACCCATTTCCTTGTCTCGGTCTTGCTTTTTCTCTCTTTCTGCAATCCTTTATATAAATAAAAATTACCTTTATGGGTGAGTGACTAAGTCCTCATTGAAACCCGATAGCCCTAAGTTGCTACCAGCCGCTGATTGATTGGCAGCTTTTGCCATGGCCTTTTGGTCACGGTGCCTGATTGGCCAAAAAGCTTGCCAATGAGCCTCATTTGATCCAGCTGACTTTCTTATTTGTGGCAGTAAAGGTTTATTTGCTCTGAACGGCTCTCACACCATTTTACAGTAAATGGAAGACAATCCAGGCCGGTAGATCTACCAAGGCAATCCTACTTGTAGATTTTAGAAAGGACATAAAAGTGACTGTTCAGTGTTGCTGGATTGTGGCTTTTGGGCTGTGGAGGGCAGATCGAAAGAGGAGCTGAGGTCAGTGGCACTTCTAGAACAGTGGCTTGATGGTCGGTAGTGGTTCATGGTTTTAGAGGGTATGTAAAGTGAACTTTCAGAAGTTTGGCATTTGGGGAAACTTAGATGAAGGTTAATGAACTAAACAGGAACAACAATAGCTTTGTCAGCAGGTTTGTTGAAAATCTTAGGGGTTTATCTGACAGAACAGCATGCTCCAAGTTCAGAGGAAGATAGATTAGAGTGAATGAAGGGAACTGGGAAATTGAGATTTCCAATGTCACACTCACAGTCCTGATTGAAAAGATTAATCATGGTTCGGAGGCCAGATAGAAGGCTTGGGATCCAACTATTCAGAATTCTAGAGGTGAATAGAAGTATCCACTGTATGGGGTAAAGACTCCTTATCAAAACAATGGTTGTCAGGTTCAAAATTTCAATGAGGCTTCGGTGTAAGTGGTGAACCTAGTGCCTTTGTTCAGGACAACTTGTTCAAGGTCAGAAGGAGAAAGGTCAGTTTCTTGTGAACACATGGCAAGAGCAGATGAAGCTCTAGGGAAGTGAAAAAGAAGTTTCCAGAGTGCTTTTAATATCCGTGAAATTATGAAGTTTTTGATCTTTGATGACTGAAAGGAAGAAAAAATGTTTTTTGCTAAGCATCATTTAAAACTTAACATGCCATAAAACTGCAAGCCTGTACTGCTTTGAGGCAAAGGAGTCAGTGCAGTTAAAAGATGGTTGGAGTATATAGTTGGCAGCAAATGAGGTTGAGTTTGGATCTCAGGATGAAGCAGGAACAGTTGCTTTGAGGTATGTAAACATCTAGTAGATGTCTGAGCTCGTGGGTGGATCTGAAACATGAAAGTGGAATATCAGTTGAAATCCACCTAGAATAAGAATAAGATAAGAGCCAGAAATGGTTGCTAAGGAAGGAAGTTTGGCTGTGAAGCAATTTTTTTTTATAGATACATAGTCAGACACAAGATGGTAAATATAAAGAAAAGAGGGTGAACAAGAAGAAAGAAATGGAAATTGCAGCAGAGAAAAAAATGTCTTCAGGTAAGCATCCTTGGAAAAGAATTATCAGTGAATGAAACATTCTACAGAAGTGAGAAATCTGAAAACAAAGAAAACATTGGAAATGTCCAGTAAAAAGAAAAATAAACATTTTTATCAAAGCAGTTTGAAAGGGAGCTATAGATTTATTAGTAAATACACATTAACATAATTTCTTTGCATTATTCACACATAGTATGTTGAGATTCCTAATCTTTAGAAACAACAACTTTTGTGACAGTGCTGTTGGTGCTGCATGTGGAAATTTAGAAAACTCTTAAAATGTCATCATTTAGTGTCTGTATGAGTTTGCCTTTTGATGAGACCTGAACATCTGTAAAACATGAAGTCAGAAAAGAAACTATAGTTATAATGCTATTTAGCCTCAGAATTATAGAGCTAGGCTTTTTACTGCACAAAGTGAATGCAATGTAATAATGATGATTGCACAATGCTGATTGTGAATATTCTAACAACTATTCTTACTTTCTGCTAAATTTATTTTCACTGTGTATGTTGTTATCCTAATGCTGTCAATATCAGAGTCTCATCCACTGTATGATTACAATAAGAGACAATTCCTGGATAGGTTAAGCAAAGGATTTAGTGTCTATTGTAGGTTGGCATAAGTTGAGAATAAACCTTGCTTTGAAATGGAATATTATGACTGGAGAAGGAAAACTTTGCTGCCGATTTTCCAGTGTGTGTTATCAATTTATTATTTATTTCTTACATTCAGCTCTGCAACTTTGACAGTCAGCAAAATGCAAATTTGAAATTAAACTGAAGTAATATTGGCAGAAATGCATTGAAATATAACTAAAATGATCACTTATCTTACGTATATTGTTTGTTCAATTATGGAGGAGATATCATTGAAGAAATATTGTGATGACCTCACTTTCATATCTCCAGTCCAACAAAATGTCATTTAAATTAACAGTCCCTAGCCCTTGGATATGGAAAGGATATATGTTTGTTTTCCATCTGTTGAGAAGAGTAAATGGGGGTAAACTATGGTCTAGAATTCAGTTCCACGAGGAATTTGCATTATTTGGAAGAGTGTCAGGATGGCACTGGATGATATACTGTATATTCTGTCATATAGCTACGGAACCAACCTCTGTGACCCATTGTTAAGATAGAATGCTGCTGAAATTCTTGTTTTTTTTAAATCACTTTCAAGGCAGGTGATACTTGAATCCAGATCTTCTAGCTCAGAGGAGGGGGGGGGGGACACTATCACTGTGCCACAGGATCCTGTCGGATAAACATTTTTTCCACACTGATTCTAAGAATCTCATTAGCATTGTTAGAAGATAAACTGCTATTGGACCTTTATGAGAAGACAAGCATTTACTTCCATTAGGACCTTGTGCTGGGCTGTCTCTTCTCCACCTAAAGGTGGAGTGACATCATTTTATTGGGTGGTGCTCAATACAGGTTCAACATGAACTCTTTGCAAAAACATCATGTTATATACTAGGTTATTCACCTTTTATTTTGAAGAGAAGTCAGAAACAACAGAGGGGTTTTTGATCCTGATGTGATTTTCTTCAAATCATTGTAAAGGATCCAGACTTATATTAATCTATAATAATCAATCCTGGAGAGAATTATTGTCTTTACTAATCAGAATAGCTCCAATGGGAACCAAAGACTAACTGCTACAATATACGCTGTAGCAATGCTACAAATTTTTCAATGCTGTATGATGTAAATATTCCTGAAGAAAGCGACATGTTGTACTTATTAAGACAGAATTGCATGACAGATTTGATGCATTAAAGCTCAAAGTGAATATCAGTTTATACTACATGAGAACAGAGTCCTGATTGTAAGTAGGTTCTGACTGATTGGCCAAGGCATTGCCTTCAGATTCAGGGCCCTGTCCTTTGCAAACTGAGAGAATCTGTGTACACATTCCACCTTTTTCACCTGCATAATTGCATTCTCCACATCCACATCTCTACCAATAAGAAACCACTTGCCAATCAATCTGCACATTTACGTACTTTAAAAAAGGTGAGAATAATAAATCATCAATATAAAATGTTATTATCCAATCAGGCTAGAAAAGCAAATGATTTTCATTTCTCATTAAAGCTCTGTATTATTTGAATTAAATTAGAAATGTTATTTGGAGTATTTCCAAAGATATGGATGGCTGAATATTTTGTATATAAATAGAAACACAATGAAAAAACAAGATGTTGATGCCCAAATTCTTTTTAATTACAGTGTCAGTTTTATTTGACTCATTTTTAATTTCATTTTCTCGAACATTTTCATTTTTCAAATATTTCACAATGGATTACGCAGGCATCCTTTTTAATCAGAGCTTCTTAAGCAAAACTGGAAATAATTCACTTGTAAATGTGGAATTTTTGAAACTTGTTTGCAAATAAAAATAATAAGCTGCATAGCTTTACATTCAGCTCTGCAGCTTTGACAGTCAGCAAAATGCAAATTTGAAAATAAACTGAAGTAATATTGGCAGAAATGCATTGAAATATAACTAAAATTATCAATTATCTTACGTATCTTGTTTGTTCAGTTATGGAGGAGATATCATTGAATAAATTTATACATAACAATATATGCATTTCTGTTATTCTTCCACCATTTGTAAATTGGGCTAACAAAGTACCATGACATGAGAATGCCATCTATTGAAAATAGACATCACTTTATAGCTGGAATCTATCTTCTTTCTTAACACAAAATTTGCAAATATTAAGCTTGATTGAAACCTACCCAAACAGAATACTGTGCAGTCAGATTACATTCCACTCAATCCCATTCACCTGAGTACAGGTTCATGAGAATCATTTGCACTTCACACAAACACAATATATAATATTGTGATGAAACCTGTGCAAAATAGATTTGTGTTTCTGTGGAAGATCACAGCCAACTGTTGTACACCAAAGCTGTCAATGTTATTTTATTTTTGGTACTGCATATGACACCTGTTTATTCCTTTTTATGAATTATTTTGCAATTTAATGTGATCTAAATACTTTGAATTTAATGCTCCCCACATAAGAAACCTGAGCATTTGGGTGAGCAGGGAGCAATGTTTGTGGAATCAAATAACAGACTGCAGAGTGAGGACTTCGTCATGTTCCCATCTCACTTCAAGTCCAGGTGTGATAGTACTTTGAATTCAAAGAGACTCAGGTTGTAATTACCATCAGGAGCCTAAGTGAATGGAGGTGTGCTGCCCTACCAGGAGAGTTCCAACCAAACAAATTGTCCTAATCCCCCTTGTGTTTCTAAATTCTGTTAACAAATCTATTGGTGAAGGGAGATGATAACTGTGATTGGCAACAGCCTAATTTCAATCTATTGTTTCATCACTGAATTTTCACATTTAAAATTTAATTTGCATAACTGATCAGTTGATCAGCAATGTTGCTCTCCTAACTGCAGTTTTTCACTCAACCTCCACCACTCCTGAAGATATTGACTCATGCTAGACAAGAATTCCATAGACGTTAGCTTCTCACCAGTGCCGTATCTAAGTGGTCCCTCTTCAACGCTGTATTGAGGCAGCAGCTGCTAGCAGGTTATCTGATCATGCAGAGTTACAATTGAATATTACTGTACTTTTTCCAGATGTTCACATAGAGAAACCTTTCAATAGAAATTATTGGTTAGAGATCAGGAGTGTGTACCACTCTTAAGGTAAAAATAACAAGTGCTGGTGCTGAAAACCTGACACAAATCTGAGAAAACTGGGAAGACAATAGAAACAGAAGTTGTGACAAAAAATAAGAGATGATATTTTGAGTATGGACCATTTGCCAAACTCTGTCAATTTCACTTCTCTTGAGATTAATTCTATTGCTTTTACTGTCTGTATGGGATCTTTCTAATCTATATTGAAAGGATTGAAGACAGATAAATCCCAAAAGCCTGATAATCTACATCCCAAAGTGGCTTAAGGAAGTGGCTTTAGAGATAGTTGACACATTGATGGTAATTTTCCAGGATTCTATGGACTCTGGTACAGTCCCTGCAGATTGGAGAGTAGTTAATGTCACTCCAATATTCAAAAAGGGATGTAGATAGAAAACAGGAAATTATAGACCAATAAGTCTAACATCGATAGTTGGGGAAATTCTCGAATCCATTATCAAGGATTTTATAGCGGAGCATTTAAAAAGCATTGGCAGAATCAAACAGTCAGCATGGATTTATGAGGTGGAAATCATGCTTGACAACTATGTTGGAATTCTGTGAAGAGTTAATAGGAGAGTTGATAAGGGGGAGCCAGTCAATATGGTATATTTGGATTTTCAGAAAGCATTTGACAAAATCTTATATAGGAGTTTATTCTGCAAGATGAATGCAAATGGGATTGGGGGAACTGTACTGAGATGGATAGAAAATTGGTTGGCAGAGAGAAAACAAAGGATAGGAATTAATGGGTCCTTTTCAAATTGTTAGGCAGTAACTAGGATGCCACAGGGATTGGTGTGGGACCCTAGCTATTCACAATATATATTAATGATTTGTGAACAAACTGTAGCATCTTAAATTTTGCAGATGATACCAAATTGGGTGGGAAGGTGAACTGTGACAATGGCAGAGTTCTCTCAGCATGATCTGGATAGGTTGGGTAAGTGGGCAATCAATGGCTAATGCAATATAATTTGCTTAAATGTGAGGTTATTCACTTTGGAAGCAAGACCAAGAAGGCAGATTACTATCTGAATCCTATAAATTGGGAGAAGGGAGTGTGCTGTGGGATCTGGGTGTCTTTTTGCACTAGTCGCTCAAGGTAAGCATGCAGGTGCAACAGGAGGTAAAGAAGGCAAATGGCATGTTGGAATTCATTGTGAGAGGTTTTGAGTACCAGAGTAATGATGTATTATTACATCTTTATAGGGCCTTGGTGAAGCCACACCTAGAATATTGTGTGCAGTTTTGGTTTCCTCTTCTGAGGACGGATGCTCTTGCTCTCAAGGGAGTACAGTGAAGTTTTGCCAGGCTGATTCTGGGGATGGTGGGATTGACATATGAAGAGAGATTAATGAGGTTAGGATTGTTTTCGCTGGAGTTCAGATGAATGAGGGGGGATCTCATTGAGACTTATAAAATTCTAATAGGACTAGACAGGGCAGATGTGGGAGGATGTTTCTGATGGCGGGTATATCCAAAACCAGGCATGACAGTTTGACGATTCTGGGTCGACCCAGGATAGAGATGAGGAGACATTTCTTCACCCAAAGAGTGGTGAGCCTGTGGAATTCATTACCATAGGAAGTAGGTGATGCCAAAACATTGATTGTATTCAAGAGACTGTTAGATATAGTACATGGGGTGAATGGGATCAAGGTTATGGGGAGAAAGAAGGATTAGACTATTGAGTTGGATGATCAGCCATGATCATGATGAATGGCAGAGCAGGCTCAAGGGGACAAATGGCCTTCTCCTGTTCCTATCTTCTATGTTTCTATGGGCTACACCTTTTGTGGATGATCGACCTGGTTAGTATTTTGAGCCCATTTGTTCTATAACTTCCTGCATGACTACCATTGTCTCATTGTGAGCACACATATATTTATGACATCATAAATGATCTGTTCCCCCATTCTCATACCAGTAGCATTTTTAAATGTATCCATCCCATCTGGTTGTGGTTACATAATATTTTCAATGAAAATAAATTTAGTAGAATCCATTCTTCACAGGAACTGAAAACACTAAAATTGCATTGGTTTAAAGTTGTACCAGTAATTGCAGCACTAGTTAGTACACAGCAAATGTCAGCCTATGTAGCAAAGCACTAAACATGACTTATGCCTTGCTTTGCACATCATGTTGCATGTGGGAATTAGAAACAAAGATCCATTTGGATCTGTTCCAGATGTTTGAAGTAATGACTTCAGGAAAAAACGAACTAGAAATGAACAGAACATAAATTACAATAATTCTCTTTTATGACATGTTTATTACTTTAGCTTGATAATTGTATAGGTTTTCCTTTGTAAAATAAGTTTGTTTTTCCAAAAGGTTTACCTAATGAAATGTAATTTGTTTTGGCAGCCAAATATGTCAGTAACTACTGCAAAACTTATTTTCTTTCTACATTTTCAATGCCGGTTTTAGTGAAGCATGAAATGTATCGCTAACACAACGTTATTTGTCTGTGTTAGTGTGTGGCAAAATCTGTCTCTGAGACTGACAGCTTAATGATGTTGCACTTTCTGAATGCCATTCAGTGACATGTCAAAACTGCTTTCTAAATAACAGGCAGAATAAAAACAGGGCATCTATGATATAATTAACTCAACATCTGGCCTCACAGGGAATTGGCACTGTCCAACTTGTTTTATTTTAATTTATTTCATCTTAACAGATTACCCAGTATGCATTTTTCCCTAAAATGTAATTGATTGCCCCAAAAGTCCTGGCTTTGAAAAGATTTTAACTTTCATCCCCATGGGAGTTAAGAATATGAATCAGAACCTGTGGGTTTATCACCCTTTTTAGCTCAGACATCTATTTTATGTTTCAAGGCAACGAAGGATGGATCTTCTGCATCACATCAAGAGAACATGTCAGAGGGGCTTCCCCAGGAATTTCCTGCCTTTACAGCCTTTAAAACCTTAGCTGAATGAATGCCAGCTGTGGATTTCTAAAGGTCTGAAACCTTTATTAGAACATGGATCCTGGAGGAATCTTTAAATAGCATAGACACAAAGCCCATGTTAATGATTAGCCTTGTAGGTAATGGTAAACCTTTTAAAATGCAATTAGATAAAGTACAAAAGTTCCCTTCTAATATTTGTGAGCTTCTGTAAATAAACCAAATCTTGTTAAAACATCATAATTTTGATTTTAATGGAAAAATAATAGCACAATTCAGCATCAAAAGGCTTTAATGTATATTTTGGAATTATTAATTTTGGATTCGGGACCTATTTAAACAAAGGTTGCCGGCTGCAGTAAATTGGAGAATGTAACGTAGCAACCTTCTTCCAGCTCTGACTCTGCTCATGCATGTCATTGAAGCTAAATTACTTCCTTAAGGAATGTGTTTGTAGTGAAGGGACTGCCTGAGAGTCACTCAATCAAGTGCATTTCTCTTAATAATTGATAACGGAAATAAACTCTAATGAAATTTCCATCTTCCAGAAAGGTGAACTGTTTCAAATATTCTCTTTGCTTACTGAAAGAATGCGAACACCAATCTTGTTTTGTTACTTTCAACCTTAGTGAAAATATCTTCTGTTTGCAAATGTTTGCGTACTAATGAATATATATTTAGTTTAGATAATAAGAACTGACAACACACTAAAGTCTCCTTTTCTAGAAATGACAGAAAGAAACAGATGTTTGGAATGTGCCATTTGAATGGACTAAATAATTTGAGTGAGCTTCTACAATGCAGATTTTTGAATGGAATATTCCCAGAAAACATATCCTGAATAGTCTTCCAAACTAAATGCATAAAAATGAAATTGAGTAGGAAAAAATATGCATTTCTTTTTAATTCAGAAGTTAAAAATTGTGCACTGAATAAAAACTGATTTCCTGTTGTATTTATTTAGTTTTTTAGTATTTCTAATTAGTCTTCAAAATAAACAAGACCACCAAAAGTATTTACTATGTTCCATTTCAGTACTGATACTCATGACAAATGACCAATGCCTTTGCTGTGAGCATATTTTGTTGTAGTATTCCCAATTTCTTCAAAAAATAAACATCATTATTATCTGACCTTGTGAAGTGTTGTGTATTCCATTTTCTTAGTTTCCTGATGAGAGATGGGATGGTGGTATTAGAGAAAATAGGTACCTGCTATAATGAATAACTTGCATGAATTGAAAATGGAAATGAAAGTAGCTCAGTATATTTTCATTATAGAGTTCGGGGCAATCACATAAAACATGAGAACTTCAAGAATTCTGTTGTTTGATAGGTGGTGGTATATTTTACCATTCTTTTCCTTTCTCCCTGGATACCCTTGTCAAAAAGTGTGGCATTGGAAAAGCACAGCAGGTCAGGTAGCATCGGAGGAGCAGGAGAGTCAATGTTTCAGGCAAAAGCTCTTCATCAGGAATGCCGCCACCTCCTCTCCCTGGTTACCCTTCTGCAAATGTTCACATTTCACAGAGGATCAGTCATTTGACATAATTTATAATGAATATTTCTGTTGAACATCTTCTTGAGTCAGCACCTTGTTCAGCTTTGTAACTTTAGTCGAAAGGGAGATGATAATTCTAAAGGATTGCAGAGTGAGTCTTTGTGGAGATCAGCAAGGAGCAAGATCGCAAGCTGGTACTACAGGGAACTGAAAACATATCAGCGCTTTAATAAAGTTGTTTTAATATGGAAGATCAGACTTCTGTTCAAACCAAGTAGGTATCAGAAACTGAATTGAGAGTGTGGTACTGGAACAGCAGGTCAGGCAGCATCCGAGAAGCAGGAGAATCGACATTTCAGGCAAAAACCCTTCATCAGGAATAAGGCTTGTGAGCTGAGGGGGTGAAGAGATAAATGGGAGGGGGGTGGGGCTGGGGGGAAGGTAGCTGAGAATGCGATAGGTTGGTGGAGGTTGGAGTAATGGCGATAGGTCAGAGACGAGGGTGGAGCAGATAGATGGGAAGGAAGATGGACAGGTAGGACAGGTCAAGAGGGCAATGCCAATGTTGGAAGCTTAGAACTGGGATAAGGTGAGGGGAGGGGACATGAAGAAACTGGTGAATCCACATTGATGCCTTGTGGTTGGAGAGTCCCAAGGCAGAAGATGAGGTATTCTTCCTCCAGGCGTCAGGTGGTTAGGGTGTGGTGATGGAGGAGGCCCAAGACCTGCATATCTTGGCGGAGTTGGAGGGGGAGTTGAAGTGTTCGGCCACGGGGCAGTGGGATTGGATCATACGGATGTCCGGGAGATGTTCTCTAAAGCATTCTGCAAGCAGGTGTTCTGTCTCCCCCAAGTGTAGAGGAGACCGCATGGGAGCAGTGGATACAGTAAATGACAGGTGTGGAAGTGCAGGTAAAACTCTGATGAATGTGGAAGGCTCCTTTGGGGCCTTGGACGGAGCTGAGGGGGGAGGTATGGGCGCAGGTTTTGCAATTCCTGCGGTGGCAGGGGAAAGTGCTGGGAGGGGAGGGTGGGTTGGTGGGGGCGTGGGCCTGACAAGAGAGTCGCGGAGGGAATGGTCTTTATGGAAAGCCGATAGGGGAGGGGAGGGAAATATATTCCTTTAGGAGTGAAGGACAAAATTCCATTTGTCTTCCTAATTACCTGTTGCACCTACAACCAACCATCTGTGATTCAAGGATACCCAGATTCCTCTGCACAGCAGCATGCTGCAATTCTTTACCTTTCAAAGAATAGTCTTTTTACTGTTATTCCTACCAAAATGGATCACTTCACGCTTACGAACATTGTAATCCATCTGCCAGACTTTTGCTGACTCACTTAAACTGTCTATATACCTCTGCAAACTTTCAGAGTCCTCTGCACACTTTGCTCTACCATTCATCTTAGTGACATCTGCAAACTTTGACATACTGCACTTGGTCCCCAACTCCAAATTAAACAATTTGTAAACAATTGCAGTCCTAACACTGATTCATTAGGCACACCACTAGTCACTGATCACCATTCAGAAAAGCACTCTTTCATCCTCACTCTTTGCATCCTGTTAAATAGCCAATCCTCTATCCATGCCAAAACATTGCCCGTAATGCCATGCACATTTATCTTATACAGAAACCTTTTGTGTGGCACCTTCTCAAATGCCTTTTAAAATCCAGATACATCACATCTACTGGGTCTCCATATCTAGATCTACACCGTTTGAGGTCTCCATTCAATAGTTCCAGTTCGGGTCCTGAAAATGTCATCTGACCCTAATTGTCGTGGTGACAGAAAGAACACAATCGTTGTTTAGGTTGGGCTGTCTATTTTAACAACAGCCTAAGGAATTTGTAAAAGAAGGAGAGTTCTCCAGTGACAGAGTAAACCAACAAAAGAAAACATCTGATTGATGTTAGTAGGTCCACAACATTTCCAATAAAATAAGTAATTTTAGATTTTGGAAAATGCTAGTTAATTGGCTTCTGACTGGATCTGGGGAAATAGATGATTATTCTAGAAATGTCCTACGAGGAGAATAATTTGCTCTTCCCTTGACCACAAACCAATCAATTTATTGAAATTGTATTTGAGTCTACATGTTATTATACAATGGGTTATTTTGCTTTGCATTACTTTTGAAAACTGTAATTTGTATTCCTAGAACATCCATGTGCTTTGACAAATAATTTGCTGAGGAGAAAAAAAAAGATTTCCTCTCTCTGCATGATCTAACAGCACTAAGAAATATGCTGTGTAAAACTGTGATGCCACCATGTTTTGTGTACCATACGTTGTTCATTGTCTAAATATGCTAGGAATCTCATCATTATTAATAGACTGTTTTGTTCAAGTTTCCTTCAATTAAAACATTTAAAAATGTTTAGTCTTTTTAGTCAACCTCTTCAAGTTTATTATGAACACATTTCCAGAACATGTAGGACTCAAATCTGGAAATTCTGGCTCAAAGAAAGGGACATTACCATTATACCTCAAGAGCACCTATTTTATAAGTATTTAAATACTGCAGCTAAATTAAGCCACATTATGGAAGGTCGAATGGAATCATACAATTAAATTCCTTGATACTTGAAAATGAATAACTTGGTCCATTAATGGGCATGATTAATTTCTACTGTCAGGCTGTAAAAGTAAAAGGTGTGGAAATGTCCATTTAAAATTTAGCTATATTTTAGTCATCAGAATATTTAATATATTTTGTAGAAATCATAGGTTTAATGTTATTTACCAAAGGAATGTGAATGTCGAAATTACTGAGGGTTGGATTTCTACTGAGGGATGGCTCAAAATGCTTTTAGAAATGATGCATCTGATTCAGATGCAGACGACCCATCTCGATTTCTAACAAATCCTTTTTCTTCAGTTTGGGGAAGGGCAGACCCAGAATCTCCTAGGTTGGAAACTCAGACTCAGCCGGGCCATTGGAAAATAATACCGAATTCAAGCAGACCCCCATTTGCATTGTTTCAATCTGGAATGAAACTGGAATGAAACAGCTAGGAATTTATGGATGAGACGTAAATGATCTGTAAAGTTGAGTAAGTTCTGCAGAACTGTCGTGATCCGAAGTTAATTTATAAGTGATTAAAGAAGATCAGGTGACAGCTTGTGTTTGTGTCAATATTCATTGACATGACATCAGGTCTAGCTTATAAAAAACATTACCATCTGTTCCTGCGATTTAAGATCCTAAATTGTTGACATTTCTCAAGCGTTGTTGTTTCAGCTGAACCCATAATGAATGCTTGGTTGAGTACCAAAATTTCCAGAACCACTTATCTCAGCAGGGGATTAAATTCACATTTTGATTAACAATTTTAAATTATTACCAAAGGATCAGCATTCTTGCTTGTGGTTAAGGAATAGAACTTGTTTTTGTATTTACACCAGAATAACCCACTTGAGGGTGTTTTTAAAAATATGCTTCAAAAATGCAAGTTTTTATTTCAAAGTTAAGTATGTATGAGTGAAATTTCTCTTAGATTTTAATTATTTTCATTTCCACATGACTATAGGGGATACTGGATGGCTGTCTATGAGGTTGGCATAGGAATTCAGTGATGTATCATGTGATGTTCAGGTGGCATGAGATATGGGAAGAGAATGGGACTGAGGGATAAGGGCTAAAGGGCCTAAAATCCTTTGATATTACTCGGCCAAAGCCACAGAGAATAACATGAGTCATCTAACCAGCCTGTCTTAGTAACGTATAGTGGCCTCCAGGCAGTCTCTGGGGGTGGTCAGAATTTCTCCAGTGCACCACATGTTCCAGAGTGAAAATACGACACACTAAGACAGGGCTGCTAAATCAGGTTACTTCCTAACTCAAACTTCCCACCTAGCTGGCAAAATCCAGCTGTTTGATGAAACTGTTATTGCTCCTCATATCACATATTTGGGCAGCTCCTAATTAACAGGAAGACAAACTGATTTACCAGTTCAAAGGAACAGAGCCACCATGAGATATGAAAGACTCTGCCAATGAAATATAATTCACCAAATCACAAAAATTATGGTTTGATTATTTTTTAGGGATAAAACTATTTTACCTACTATTTTCTGGCACACATTGGAATAATAAAAGAGAAAATATTTCAATTCTGAAGCTTTTGATTAAATCTGGAGTCAGGACCCAAGATGATTTCGAATAAAATCAGAGCGAGACTCCTTGGAGATAGGGAAATACTACACCATTTCCATTTGACATTGCGCAGAGTGCAAGTCCAGTGAGGTGTCAAATCTTGTGTAAAGGGTGCCCAGGGACCTCCTGTATCCCAATACGGTTAATTTAAGTAGTCAGGCTATGGATCCTGCTATCCACATTGCTTTGATATTTGAGCATACATGCACAGAGCTCTTTCTTGGACAGCTGAATCCAGACATTGCAGTTAGCTTATAAAATAAAAACAAAAAATACTGGCAAAATTTAACAACTTGGCAAATGTGTTGGGAGACAGAATTATTTGATTTATTCATTGTCATGTGTATTTTATTACAAGATACAGCAAAAATGTTGAATTAACACTTCAGGTTAATAATTACAACCATCGATTTCATTTTATACCACAGAATGTTAAATTTTCAACATTTCTCATATATATTTTAGTTACTTGAAAATTTTTTTTTACATTATATGTGACAATTAAATGCATCCAAGTTAATTCATTTACACTCATGTACTGAGCATTTTCTAAAAGATTAAAAAAATGAAACCTTGCATTCCATTATTTTGCAGCATATAACTACTTATCTACTGTTTTAGCATCTTTAATGACATTTTCTGAGACCAGATCATGTCTAACCAATTTTAATTTTAAAATAAAATCTGCTGTCACCCAGAGTTTTCTTTTTGAGATATCATGCATTAATGCTTGTACCAGTATCTTAAACAATATCCTTCCATTAAGCCAAAGATAATGGAGATGCAACAAATAAATCATTTAAAGTTGGGTGTCTAGAATGGCTTAAAGAGGCCACTGTTTGCAAGGCAGTTTCTACCACATTTGCTATACATGAAGCTTTTATGTGTGATCTTGGGTTGTCATCTGTTGCCAAGTGCCTGAAAGCTTTGGTTATTATGGTGAATGACACCTGCCCAAAGGATGTATCCCTTTTCATTTGGCAATCAGTACGTGACTTCCAAGTGTGATAACTGACACCTGAACCAGTCTGGTCTTGTATGCAAGCACCTTTGCAGCAGAACTTTGAATGTCCTACTGGTCATCTGACTCTGACTGTCCCATCATACAGACCGTAACCATCTTCCATTCTGGAGGTACACACAGCCCAATTAAGTTACTCTTGTTTAGTGAGGGTTGCAACATATGGAAGCTGTATCTTTAAGAGAAATGTTTAATTCAAGGTTTTGACCTGTCAAGATATACATAAAATTCATCCCCCAAATAAAATGGGCTTTTGGCATGTTGGCTTAGTACATTTCAATAATGTCACTTGGATTGCATCCTAGTTAGACTAATCTCCTTATAATAAAAGCCAAGTAGTGAAAATGTTAGACAACTGAAATAAATCAGAAAGTGCTAGGGAAACTCAACTGGTCTGGCAGCATCTTTACAGAGAGAAAAACAGAATGAATGTTTTCACCTGAAATCTTCTTCCTCAGAACAGACTGATCTCCTTGTCTGCTGTCTATTTGGGCTCAAAGTAAATTGATTTGAGAAGTGTGACACAAACTGCTTCATGGGCACAGACTACAACATGCAGCTGTTAACAATTTGGTATATTTAACCTAGCAATGTCACTAATTGAATTTGATAGGGTGCATAATGTGGAGCCTGGAAACATTTACCCTGGTGTAATTTTGCTTGTGAGGTTGAACCATATCGTTACATTGTACAACAGAGGACACAGATGCATTTAGCTAGCCTGAGTTAACTTGATGTCATCTGGGAGTGCTCAAATGCAATTCTGTTTCCTATCCTTAAGACTGGTTTTGTTCACCTCGACAAAATCAAAATATTTAACAAATATTTGAATCTGTATCATTTACTTGCAAAATCTCAGACAATTTTGAGTAAAGTGTACAATAGTAATGTAATAAATTCTAGCTGAATTCTAAATCACGCTAGATGCAATATCATACAGGTCGTTCTCCTATAACATGATTTGGCTGTAATGCAATTGGTGAATTGGGGAACAATTTTTTTAAAAATGTGACCTCCCACTGGCTATTACACAATTCTATCCTCAGTTACCTTAAATCCACTCATGATGTGTACTTCTGTAACCTCCTATGGCTCTATACTCTCTCTCATTGTGAAACCACTTGGCTCTCTCTGTAACCTTCTCCACTCCCAATAACCCTTCCTATTTGTGTCACTTCCTTCAAGACCCCCACCTCTCCGGCTTCCTGAAACATCTTCCTGCCATTGTCAACCTCATTATTTCTGCACCATCCTCCTATGCTTGAACCCTCCCTATCTTGGTAACTTTCTCCAGTCCTTAAAACACTCCAAAACTGTGTGAAACCTCTTCAAGTCCCTGCAAGCCACCCAACCTCTGTAACCTCCTTCATCACCATGAACCCTCACAATTACTGAAGCCGTCATTTGGAATTTTTATTCTCATTATTTTGCGTAGCATCTCCCACCAGCCTCAAAGTTGAGGTCTGACAGAAAGTATGTCTTAAGTGATCACAATTATTCCCTCAATGCTTTAAATTGAATCAAGGGCAGGCAGAC
This sequence comes from Chiloscyllium plagiosum, assembly GCF_037043375.1. Classification (NCBI taxonomy): domain Eukaryota; kingdom Metazoa; phylum Chordata; class Chondrichthyes; order Orectolobiformes; family Hemiscylliidae; genus Chiloscyllium; species Chiloscyllium plagiosum. The sequence goes on along the minus strand of NW_028270145.1, from coordinate 67,595,501 downwards.
AGGCTAACCTAGGCCTCGTGTATCCCTCTGGCAGGTCATGTGGGTGAGAAAGCCGGAGGGACATTTTGCAGTCCTGCCTCACCATTTGCAAATTTGTTCAGTGTAGCCATATTAAGGCAATACACTCCATGGTGCATCTATAATAACTCAGTAAAGGTACTTCATTAATTTTAAAAATGAAATATTTTGTTTGAATTGTTTATAGTCGAAAACAATTCTGATAGAGTGCATTGAATTCAGTGGCTGTTTCGTGCATCAAGCTTATTTGCACAAATAAAACTTAGGAATGTATTACTGCAAATTCTGCACTAACACAAAGTCACTTGCACCTAACTTATGAGTTTAAAGTTAGTCTGGTACAATTTAAGCTCTGTAAAAACCATAGTTTTTACATCTTTGTTTGTCAAGAGTGGATTGACCAGCTAATTCTTTCTTAATATCATAGTTAACTGCCATTTAATTCCCTTGACCAGAAAGTGCTGCATGGACCTGGTATAGCCTCTTTGTCCCTAAGTAGCAGTGACGTTGTGTGGTTATTATCACAGCACTGTCAAAATTACAATAATTAGAGAAACAATCAAATGCCTTTTGCTTAACTGATCCATTTCAGAATGCTATAAATGTGAATAGGATGGTTCAGGTGATGAACAGTGGAAAAGTGAATCAATAAGTTTTACTTCTGCCATTTCAATTTGGGTGAAAATTGTTTTGCTTGTCATGGAACTATCCATAAATTACTGCACACAGGAAAAATAAGGATAGCCACTGTGATCTCCCAAACACAGTTTTTTCTCAGACTAGAGGAAAATTTGTTTAAGCGCATTTGTAAAACATCCATTTATGTTTTCGCTAAACTTCAGATTTTTCCAATTTTTGAGAATTTATAATTCTGTATCATTTTAATTTCATTTTTGCAAAACTATACCATAATTTTAAAAAAAAAGTTTCTGTGTCCTTACATTCTGTGTGCATCAGTCAACGATAGTTAGCTATATAGTTTTCAAACAAGTTCTATCAATAAAGTCAGTATGCAATGTTTGTGGCACTTAAAGATTAAGCCTCTGAACCTTAAATCTTTCTCTATCAAAAATCCATCTAATTCAGCCTTTATTAAATTCTCAAGAGAAATCTTCTCAAAGAATCTTTCTGTCTAAATAGGATAAATAAAGAGGAGTCTAGCTCAAATTCCCAATGAGGTCCCAATCCTGGGATTCTGATAAACTGAGTAATGATATTTTACTAGCCATGACAATCTTTTACCTGTTACCATCATCCAATAAAAAATATACTTTTAAACTAACACCTCTTTTTAAGACTAACTGGTATTTCATGCTGCCACTGTTAGCATAACAGACTCTTAGTCAAAGTATAGAAATATTCATGGTAGCAATTCACCTCAATCATTAACTGATAATGGTTGATTATGCAGCACATACCATCCTGACCTAAAACTTCCCTGTGTGTCTTGCGGGCAGAGATGCTTTTCTTACACAGCTGTTTGCCTTGTTATCCTAGATGGTAGAAGTACCATCAAAAGAGCCTTAAACAGTTGTTACAGTGCATACTTTAGATGGTACACACTGCTGAACCTCTGCATTGTTGGTTAAAATAGTGAATGTTTAAGATGATGCCAATCAAGTGAACTGCTTTGCCTGAGATGGTGTTAAACTTATTGAGTGTTGTTGGTGCTACACTCATCCAGGCAAGTGGAGAGTTATTCCATCACACTCCTGGATTGTGTCTAAGTGGCAGACAAGCTTTGGGATGTCAGAAGGTGAGTTACTAGTCACAAAATTCCTAATTTTTGAAGTGCTCTTGAAGCCATAGAATTTATATGGCTGGTCAAGTTCAGTTTCTAATCAATAGTAACTCCAAGCATGTTGATAATATTGAATTTAACTATGATAATGCTATTGAATGTTAAGGAGCAATGATCAGGTTCTTCCTTATAGAAGATGGTCATTGCCTGTAAGTCACAGATGTTACTTTCCACTTATCAGGCCTAAACGTGATGAAGTCCAGGTCTGTTTGCATATGAACACAGACTTCTTCAGTATCTGAGGAGTCAAGAATGGTGCTGGGCATTCTGCAATCATTCGCAAACATCTCTACCTCTTACCTTATGACGGAGAGAAAACCATTAATGCAGCAGCTGAAGATGCTACACTGAGGAACTCCTTCAGTGATGTCTCAAGATTGAAATAACTGGTCTCCAATAAAGACAATCACCATCCTTTGTGCTAGGTATGATTCCAACCAGTAGAGACACGTTCCCCTGACTCCATTGAGTGCAGTTTTGGTAGAGGTCCTTGAAACAATACTCAACTGAATTCTGCCTTGGTGTCAAGGGCAGTTAGTCTCACCTTTTGTCCATCAAGGATATAATAAGGTCATAAGCTATCTATGATTGTACTATATTGCCCCAGTAAATTGGCTTCACATGTAATCATTTCAGACTATTATATAGAAAAGATATTTGTACAGATTTGTATGTTAGGGAGTAGAACATTAATCATTCCATTGATTATCCTGTTAAACATCCCATTTACCTCATAAGACTAGCTGATGTTGCTGTAATGCAGATTGCATGGTCATTACATACAGAGACTCAATTTTAATTATACATTTATTTAATACTTATCTCCTGTTACTGGGAATTGCTGTGAAATATTTGATATTTAAGATTGATATTTATGGTCCTAATTGCATATTTGTGGAAATAAAATGTTTGTAGCTTGAAATGATTAATGTAAGTATAAGCATTTGAAACTCATAGCATCAAACAGAAAATCAACTAATTCCTAACTTTCTTCAACTATGCTGGAACCAAAACACTAATTTCATCAATATGATACTTAATTCTCTTAATGATACTTAATATTTGCAAAATTAAAAGTCAATCTTCTAGTCAGTGCCCACATCACATTGTAAAAAACAACACTGCACCTGGAACTGTGGCATGGCATAATTTCAAAATTTTGCCCAAAATGGATGCAAGGTCATTGTTGAAACTGCAACATCTGCCTGGTGGATTCAACTATGGACATATACCATTCAGATTTGCACCTCATTTGAATAATGAGCTCCTCAGCAGGTTGGGGCAGCATGGTGGCTCAGTGGTTAGCACTATTGCCTCACAGAGCTAGGGACCTGGGTTCAATTCCAGCCTCGGGCAAAAGTCTGAATGGAATTTGAACATTCACCCTGTGTCTGCATGGGTTTCCTCTGGGTGCTCTAGTTTCCTCCTACAATCCAAAGAGGTGCAGGTTGGGTGAATTGGCCATGCTAAATTGCCCTAAGTGTTCAGGGATGTGTAGGTTAGCTGCATTAGTCATAGAAAATGTAGAGTAATAGGGCAGGGGAATAGGTCTGGCTGGGATACTCTTCAGACGATATGGACTTGTTGGGCTGAATGGCCTGTTTACAAACTATAGGGATTCTATTCTATTCTAAGTTGCCTTGGGCACTTGGCAGTTGAAAATGCTCCCCTTTGCAGCAGTAGGGGAAGGAGTTATGGCCAGGAAACCTGCAAATTCAAGTTTTACCAATGGCCTAGAGCTTTAAAGCTGATTGACAGATTTGGCTACAAGTCAGACAAGAAACATTCCATGAAACCTGGCAGCTAAGGATCATGTATATTTTCCAAAGTTATTGGATGAATCAGGGTAACAATGTTGAAAATCAAGGAAGAAGTAGGGAGAGATCAGAGATGAGGATCAGGTAAGAGCAATCATGAGGTGTTTTGTGATTGGTGATAGGTGATGGTGCCCATTTTATAATGTTGCTTTGATAAAGTAAGCTTAGTGAGTCTAATGGACATGAAGAAAACAATTCTACAATTCCTGACCAATAAACTGAAACGTAATGATACCTGTGATTGACTCAGCACCTTCTCAACCACTTTTGCTTGCAGGCTTTCTGAAGCTGGGAAACCAGCCAAGAAGTGTTAAAATTAGAAACATTGTAAAAATAGAGGCATTCAATCTCCTTCAAAATATATGAGTATATGAATATATAAGTCAGGAGCAAGAATTCAGTTCTATGACCCTGCTCTGCCATTCAATAAGATCATGGCTGATCCTACATATTTCACAATCCCACTTACCTCTGATAATCTTTCACCCCCTTGCTTAACAAAAATGTATTTACCTCTGTCTTAAAAATATTTCAGGACTCATAAAGTGTGTTCCAACTCAATCAGAGGAAAAGAAAGTTGCCTAATCCCTGCTTAAATAACCAACCAATGGTTTTAAAAGGGTAACCCTAGTATTAGACTTATCCATCAGAGGTAACCTCCTTTATACAGCTGAGGTGTCAAGATCCTTTAGGATTGTATATGTTTCAGTTAAGTCATTTCTTATTCTTCTAGTTTCCAGCAGATAAAACTTAGTCTGTCCAAACTTTCCTTATAAAACAACCCATTCCAGCCTCGTAAATCTTCTCTGAACCATCACCAATGCATTTAAGTCCTTTCTCAAATAGGTGATCAATACTCTGCACTATCCTTCAGATGTGATCTCACCAGTGCCCTGAATAATTCATGCATAAATTGTCTACTTTTGAATGCAATTTCCCTTGCAATAAATAATGACATTCTATTAGCTTTCATTACTTGCTGTACCTAACCTGTACTGATTCATGCATGAGAATTCTCAGATCCTGGGTCTTAACATTAAAAACTGTTAAAATGTTCAATGATTGACCAGCCTCCTAGAGTTAAACTTAAAAAGCTGTTTGTATTCATGAAGGTAACATCACATTAACCACCACATTTCAAACACTGGTCACCGAACATGGCCATCAGAGCCTACGTTTCCACAAAAACCACAAAAGTAGAAGACTTCTCCTTAGCGAATTGTATGGTGTTTGACTGTCAATCAAAAAGCCTGTCACCTATCTTCAATACTTTGTTTTATAATTAATTAATGGAACTGTTCAAATCTTTTTTTTTAATTTCCCTTATGATTTGTCTCTGTTAGTTTGCTCAAAACTGTCTTGGAGACTAATCTTCAGTTCTTGAAGACTGTAGGACATCCTTAAATGGTCAACAACCCTATTCCTCAGGGCAGGTATTAGCACCTGTCCAGGTCTCTTAAAAAGCATAAGTGGTCAGGTACCTGGAGTTTAGTTTTAGTATTTTTTTATTAGCATTTAAACCTCTTGTCCAATACAATTCCAACCACTTTGAGGATGACGGTTACACCTATATTTCCAGAGTCATTCAGTGCAAAAAATACTTTTTCTGTTCGATATGAAGCATTTTGAATGGCTAAGTCCAAATGATTCAAAACTGTGAACACTCAGCAGAAAACTGAGCAATTGCGGTGCATGTTTTGCCAAGAATGTTACTGACCTGGGGGAGGAAGATGAGGAGAGAAGTGATAATATCACAGGGTGCTAGATTGGATTGGTCTCCTGAGAAGATCCCATTCTTGGGACATTTTACTAATGGTTTGATCAGATGTATGGAAGCTGCTTGTTTGTGGTTGGGGATCAAGAAGCATAATTTACATAACTGGAAGTCCAAACAGAGGCCATTTACAGCAACATTGACATTTTGCTGCATGGAGAGGCACCAACCAGATGGAGTCTGCCTCTCTAATACAAACCACAAGGCAAGGCCACTTGGGCCAAAAAAGGTGCAATGGGCAGGGACCATAGTACATCCAGCCCCTAGTTCCCTGGAAACAACTGCACTCCACTTCTTTGATTACACTGATAGCTAAGCAGAGCAAGGTGCTGTGAATGTCCAGTGTACTGCAGTCAATGAAAACCTTTCTAATAGGTTTGAGTAGAGCTGAAATTCATGGACAGCAAATACCATAAAAATAACTCAAATAAGATTGCTCAAATAATTTTAATACATTTTTAAAATTTATTTTCTTTACTACTGTGGCTGTGCATTTTTAACTGCACATAAATTATTATTTCATAAATACATGAAATATTTTTGCATTATTGAAGTAAAATTTTCATTAATAACCAATTAATAGATACATGCAATGTTAGACATTCCCACAAGAAGTTTCCTTCTTGGAGGCGAGGATTTACATCTGGGATTTGTTTTGAAAGTTTCACTTGGACTTTGAACAAGGGATATGTAGCTCCTATGAATAAGATTTGTTTACATAGAACAAATATAACCCCTGGAGTTGCAGCTTTCAGCCACCTTCTGTTCAAATACAGCACTGAGAGAGCACCATGACAACCTATGACATATGAAAACCAGAAAGAAAAAAGGGAATGATAGTTTTCATGCCAAATTTTATTTGGGGAAGTGAGAAAAGCATCTTCTGCGCTGTTTTCATTGAAAGGCAAGACCTAAGATTTTGCCCTGAGTCAAGAAAATTCCTGGTCCTGGATATTCCAATTTTAATTCTGGAGACGAAGTAAGGCCATTCAGCCCATCGGGTCCACTCCGCCATTTAATCATGGCTGATGGGCATTTCAATTCCACTTATCCACACTCACCCCGTAGCCCTTAATTCCTTGCGAGATCAAGTATTTATCAATCTCTCCCTTGAAGACATTTAACATCTCGGCCTCCATTGTGCTCTGTGGCAATGAATTCCACAGGCCCACCACTCTCTGGCTGAAGAAATGTCTCCTCATTTCTGTTCTAAATTGACCCCCTCTAATTCTAAGGCAATGCCCACAGGTCCTCGTCTCCCCACCTAGCGGGAACTAATTCCCAGCGTCCACCCTTTCTAAGCCATGCATTATCTTATAGGTTTCTATTAGATCTCCCCTCATCTTTCTAAACTCTGATGAATACAATCCCAGGATCCTCAGCCATTCATCATATATTAGACCTACCATTCCAGGGATCGTCTGTGTGAATCTCTGCCGGACACACTCCAGTGCCAGTATGTCCTTCCTGAGGTGTGGGGCCCAAAATTGAACACAGTATTCAAAATCAGGCCTACCTAGAGCTTTATAAAGTCTCAGAAGCACATTGCTGCTTTTATATTCCAACCCTCTTGAGATAAATGACAACATTACATTTGCTTTCTTAACCATGGACTCAACCTGCAAGTTAGAGTCATAGAGTCATAGAGATGCACAGCATGGAAACAGACCCTTCGGTCCAACCTGTCCATGCCAACCAGATATTCCAACCCAATCTAGTCCCACCTGCCAGTACCTGGCCCATATCTCTCCAAACCCTTCCTATTCATATACCCATCCAAATGCCTCTTAAATGTTGCAATTGTACCAGCCTCCATCACATCCTCTGGCAGCTCATTCCATACACGTACCACCCTCTACATGTAAAAGTTGCCCCTTAGGTCTCTTTTATATCTTTCCACTCTCACCCTAAACTTATGCCCTCTAGTTTTGGACTCCCCAACCCCACAGAAAAGACTTTGTCTATTTATCCTATCCATGCCCCTCATAATTTTGTAAACCTCTATAAGGTCACCCCTCAGCCTCCGACGGTCCAGGGAAAACAGCCCCAGCCTGTTCAGCCTCTCCCTGTAGCTCAGATCCTCCAACCCTGGCAACATCCTTGTAAATCTTTTCTGAACCTTTTCAGGTTTCACAACATCTTTCCGATAGGAAGGAGACCAGAATTGCACGCAATATTCCAACAGTGGCCTGACCAATGTCCTGTACAGCCGCAACATGACCTCCCAATTCCTATACTCAATACTCTGACCAATAAAGGAAAGCATACCAAACGCCTTCTTCACTATCCTATCTACCTGCGACTCCACTTTCAAGGAGGTATGAACCTGCACTTCTCTTTGTTCAGCAACACTCCCTAGGACCTTACCATTAAGTGTATAAGTCCTGCTAAGATTTGCTTTCCCAAAATGCAGCACCTCACATTTATCTGAATTAAACCCCATCTGCCACTTTTCAGCCCATTGGCCCATCTGATCCAGATCCTGTTGTAATCGGAGGTAAATCGTTGTCCACTATACCTCCAATTTTGGTGTCATTTGCAAACTTACTAACTGTACCTCTTATGCTCGCATCCAAATCATTTATGTACATGACAAAAAGTAGAGGGCCCAGCACAATAAATGCCGGAGGAAACATCACAGAAGCACTTCACAGGAGGCTCCCAAGCACTGAGGATGTCACCTAGACAGGGGATGAAACGATTGCAACACAAATTTCCAGCTCGGTGAACAGAACCACAACAACGAGCACCCAGCACAGAGGCACTCCACTGGTCACAGGCCTCGAGTCTGTAAAACAACCCTCCACCACCACCCTCTGTCTTCTACCTTTGAACCAGTTCTGTATCCAATTGGCTAGTTCTCCCTGTATTCCATGAGATCTAACCTTGCTAATCAGTCTCCCATGTGGAACCTTGTTGAACGCCTTACTGAGATCCACATAGATCACATCTACTGCTCTGCCCTCATCAATCTTCTTTGTTACTTCTTCAAAAAACTCAATCAAGTTTGTGAGACATGATTTCCCACGCACAAAGCGTAGAGAATCCTGGACTAGCACTCCCAGATCCCTTTCTACTTCACCTTTTTGAATTTTCTCATCGTTTAGAAAAAGTCCATGCCTGTATACTTTTTTCCAAAGTCCAAGACCTCACATTTGCTCATGTTGAATTTCATCAGCCATTTCCTGGACCACAGTCCTAAACTGTCTAAATCTTTCTGTCGCCTCCCCACCTCCTCAGTACTACCTGCCTGTCCATCTAACTTTGTATCAATGGTGAACTTCACCAGAATGCCTTCATCCAGATCGTTAATATATAAATTGAACAGCTGCGGCCCCAACACTGAACTCTGCAAGGCCCCACTTGTCACCTGCTGCTATTCTGAAAAACAACCTTTTATCCCAATGCTCCATCTTCTGTCAGACAGCCAATCCTCAATCCAAGCCAGGAGCTCATCTCGAACACCATGGGCCCTCACCTTACTCAGCAGCATCCCGTGAGGCAACTTATCAAAGGCCTTTTAGAAGTCTAGATAGATAACATTCCTTGGGTTTCCCTGATCTAACCTACTTGATACCTCTTCAAAAGAATTCTAACAGGTTTGTCAGACATGACCTCTCCTTACTAAATCCATGCTGAACCTGCTGTGCTTTTCCAGCAACACATTTTCAGCTCTAATCTGACCTTGCATTTCCAAGAATTTAGAAATCTCATCCTTACTGATGGATTCTAGAATTTTACCTACAACCAAAATTAGGCTAATCAGCCTATAATTTTCCATCTTTTGTCTTGATCCTTTCTTGAACAAGGGGGTTACAACAGCGACTTTCCAATCATCTGGGACTTTCCCTGACTCCAGTGATTTTTGAAAGATCACAACCAATGCCTCCGCTATTTCCTCAGCCACCTCCCTCAGAACTCTAGGATGTTTGTGGGGAGTGTTGAAGGGAGTCAGGCTCACCATCCCCAAAAACAATGAAAGGGCATCCATAGCAGCTACCAGGTGCAGAGACAAGCTTTCTGTAAGACCAGTCTGACCTAGCTGTTAAAATAAAACAAGAAACCAAAAGACACCCTCATCTCCCCAGCTTCCCCCCGATATACATGTACCTTTCATTTACGGTAGTTCACCTTTAAGGACTCTATGGCTTGTGTTTTCTTTCTATTCATACAGGGATGAGGACTAATTATTGTGGAATAATTGCCCTACAGATGGTAGCCATGGCATGGAGATGCCAGTGTTGGACTGGAGTGGACAAAGTTATGGACCTGGTGTTGTGTGATTTTTAACTTTGTCCTACAGATGGTGGCAGTGAGCTGTTTTTCTGAGCCACTATAGTCCTTGGAATGGTGTTAGGAAGGAAGTTCCAAGATTTTAACCCAGTGACAGTGAAAGAATATGATATAGTTCCAAGTCAGGATGGTCTGCAGCTTGTAAGGAAATTTAAAGGTCAGTATACAATGTTGTAACTCTGTCTGCCAGTTAGTCTGGTTGGTGTTTGACAGTTGCACAAACAATTGGTTGGTGTAATGTCTGTTTCTTAACATAAAATTCAGTTCACTGTTTTGAACAAATTAACACATGGGGAGTTAATCCTTGACAAGCCATTGAAGTTTAGACCATTAATATTAACATGACATGCTGAACAGTGATGCAAAAACATCATGAGGCCTAACATGCTTCAAAGATAAGCAAATAAGTTAATCTACAGGTATATCGCATGACCATAAATCTTAAATCATACTAAATACAACTTTCAGTGTCTTGCTCATTACAGCATCAGACAGTGTTGAAAAATCTACTTGCTATTAAGCTGACAAATCTCTATTGAGAGTACAGTTTAACTCACTTGAGAAAGGCAGTGATTAAGGTGTGTGATTGCAAGCTGATTGTTGGAAAAAAGAGGAAGCTTCAGACAAAATTCTCATCATTGAGTTATGAATATATCAACTAATTATCAGCAGTTGCAGTGATTTTTTGAGAACTTGTTATTGTAAGTAGTTAAACTTTCTTTTGGGAAGAAGGGGATGTTGTATGTGTATCTTGCCTTGAAGAGAGTTCACCTTTAAGGACTTCATGTGCTGTGTATATATATTGTTGTAGTTCTGACTGCCAATTATTCTGCCTTAAGTTTGCAAGCTGCAGACTTAGCAATCAGTTAGGATGTTTTGGTGTTTTAAAAAATCTAAACCGTAGAGTTAATTAATCCCTGATCAGCAATTGATTCTTAGATTATTGTCACTACCATGACACCCCTCAAACTCCACACAATTCCCAAGCTCCATTCATCACAACTCACACCATCTCATGCTTCCTAGCTGTGACTCCCATGGTCCATCCTGTCCATCATGCTATCTCAGCCATCCAAAACCCTTAGTGCACCACTAGTCATGCCTTCAATACAATGTAAACACCTCTACTATCCTCATGGCCCTTCATACTTTCCATGTCAAGCTGTGTCTTTCTATGCACTAACCACAGTCCTTTATTGTTCCTATGACAATATAATGCCAACTCATGTCAACATGACACCACCACCCACCACCATTTTCAACTCTTAGACCAGTTCACCCAATATTGACCATGGACCTATCTCTAGACATAAATGAATTGAACTCAAATTAAATTTGAAATGTTGATTCAAGACTTTAGTGTATAAAGAAAACAGACTCATTAATCTTTTTTTAAAAAAAATCACCCATTTAAATTCATTCAACTTGATTCCTAATGAAAACAAGCATTTGCATTCATCACTCCACATCAATGACTTTATAACCACTTGCAGTTATCAATCAAGCTGTAAATGAAGAGGCACTCCATTATGATAATGATTGCTTATGAAAGCAGTCATGCACCATAAATCCACTGATGATTACCTTCAGGATCATGTTAGCTGACAAAATTAAATAACAAAAACTGGTTGCTGCAAGGCTACAGACTGGTCTTTTTTAAAAAAGGTTTAACACTAGGAATTTTAAATGCCTTACTGTTTGACGATTCTTTTGAACGCTTGATTGTTTCACTGAGTTAACCCACTTTTGCACAGATACATGTCTACTTTTAACAATCCCAAAGTGTCTCTCCCAAATCTAACATGTACCAAAGGGCACTTTACCTTTTTCAAATATGTTCCTGGACCTCTTGAATGCATTACCTCATGTCCTCAAAAACTTGAGCAAATTTGAGCTTTGTTTTGAAAAGTGCAAATCCCATGAGTCAAATTCTGGATGTCCAATGATCAAAAATTGGATTTGTTTGAAGACACTTGTAATTTAACATGTAGTATTGTCTCCATGAACCATGATTGTGCAAATCACAACCCAACCCAGTACTTCAGCCTCCACCCCCTGCTTGATGATAAAAGTAGATGGCAGGATGGGGAATGGAAATCTTGGATTTGGTGCTCTGGTGCAATTTTGACTAAGCTGAAAACTATGTTTGTCATTGCCCTAATATCCACTTTTGCAACCAAGTGGAAAATATTCCTGTTACAAAACTATACCACATTTTGGAAGTAATATGAAAAACAATTTGCCTACTGTTTCCTATAGTTTAAGACCAAGCATGCCAGGAACATTTTTGCAAAGTAACATTTTGAAAGTTGGTAGTATAAAGATCTATGAATTATCTTGCGTCAGGATGTCTATATCAATAGCTTAGTTTCATGGAAAGCCACAGTATAAGACAAGCTAGTTAACCTTAAACGGAATATGGGCCAGGATTTTCTGTTTTGGACATAAGCCTGAAAGCAGGAGAACTTGTACACAGAAAACCCACAGCCCATTGAGATGAGAAAGCCGAGCACCTCTTCTAAGGTTCAGACAGTTATTGTGCACAGATTAGTGCAGATCAAGAGACTACACACCAACTAACAGCATGTATGTGTTGGTTAACCATTTAGAAAGGCCATGTTTTCGCGTTCCATCTGGAGCTGAAATAATTGCAGCCCAGCTGGGATCAGGCCATTAAGTTGATCAGTTAAGGGCCTCAATTGATGGCGGAAGGAGAATGTGGAGCTTGGGCCTTCCCACTTAGAATTTAATTCAACCAAAGTCAAAAAGATGCAAGTTCCACTCTGTCACCACAGAACTTATGTGCCATCTGCAGGCCTATCACCTGACACTCCTACTGAAGAAAATGAAGTTTCATGAGGCAGAATTACAGCCCATCACCAAGCTTTCAAGATAATCCAGTTGTAAATTGCATGGCAAGATGATCAGCATCCTGTTGGACATTCAGATTGTGCAAACCAACCTGATAAAGAGATGGGAAAAGGCAGAGCTTAAATACCAAATGTGCCCATAATTGCTCCCAGAGGTGTGATTCCCTTTGAGGGCCTAATGACAGCAGTATAAGAGGTGGACAAACAGAACTAGCTTCCCTGGACCTTAATCTCACCTTTGCTGGAACACCTACAAATAACAACAAGGGAAGGCAATGGATTAGCACAGTGCTGAAGAGAAGCACCTTCAGTCCTAATATTGACATATGTTCATTCTTGGTGAGGTTTTGTGTTTGAGATCGTGTTTGGAGGTTGTCTTGCAATAATGCAAACAGTTTCTTTCTTTGTTTCTGAATACAGAAAAAATGCTCCCTTAAGTAGTCAGTCATTTCTGATGGGCAATAAATTAGGTCTAACATTCCTGAGGCATTTAAATAAAGCCTGAAAATTGCTGTGAACATTGCTTGTTTGACCCTTTGTTGTGTATAAATGATCCTTCTCTTCATTATTTATAGACACAATATGCAAAAAAATGATGTGCACACTTGAGATATTATCCCAAACACTCAGAAGCAATTTGTTAATGATCACTCCAAATTATCCATTAAAACCTAAAGTTGAATAATCATAAAGTTTGCATTACACCTTATTGACTGGACTGGAGCTTGTATTATCGGTGTAAAGGAACTATTAGAGTCTTTTCAACGTAAGTGTTGTCTTATTCCATGTTATTCCCCTGACTCCTATTGACTCAATTTTAAAAAAAAGTTTCTGGAGAGCATAATCAACCAAATACTACCTTTATGTCAATAGTTGTCATGCTCACCTCACCTCTAGCATTCAGCTCTTCTGTCAATGGCGGTATCAAGGTTGCACTGAGGCAGGGAGTCAAATGTTCTTGGTGACACCCTAAATAATCATGAATGATCATGTTATTTGTAAGTGCCACTTGATAGTGCTATCAATGACATCTTCCAACACTTTGTTGATTAAGAGTAGCTGATGAGTTGGAAATAGCTGGATTGGATTTTGGCTGCCTTTTATGGACAGGGCATACTTGGGAAAATCTCTTCTTATGCATGTACTCTATTTCACCAAAATATAAGTCCCAATTATAATTTAGCAAAATAATTATGTGAGCGGGGCTTGAGGTGGAGAGCAAACTGTGTGAACTGCAGCAGGGTGTTATGGTGGATATTTTAATCTGCTTAGCCATTTAGACTACTGTCTGCATCTGGGAGGTAAATATCAATGGTTGCTACATGCACCAGGCTAAGGAGTATCGTGAACTGCTAAATACGTGAAAGAATAGTCCTGTCCAATTGATTAAAAGAACATTTGGGGGAACCAACACAGTTGAGGAAAAGGATAAAATCTACAGCAAAGGAGACCTAAGCCTGCTCTGAATGTTGAGGGTGTGCTCCTACTCTGACCAGTCTCGTGAGCAAAGATTTGTTTTAAACAAAGGAAATCTATTTTCCTTTTTTGGCTTCCCCGAACAGGCTACAAATTAAACTGTGGGGAACCCACACAGGCCTTTCAATGCAGGTTTCTGATTAAAATTACAGTCATGCCCTGACGGTAACATTGGAACCAGATATGCATATTAAAAGAAGGTCCCTGCTGGCTTCTGGAGGATACCCCTCTTATCTATTCAAATGAGAGACTCAAATTGGAACATACAGAAAATCATGATTTTTAAGCCTCAATTCTATTTTGACTGTGTGCATGGATTCATCTGGCGAGGCATGATTAATATCAGATCTTTAATGTGCAATTTTCAATGAATAAAGTTTTGCCATTTGGATGTCCATCAAATTTCTAGCTCCAGCACCCATCTCACCCATTTCACCCCACCACCAAATTTTAGATCCTGAAGATTTGCTGTGACAATTCTTATGCTGGTTCATAGAGGGAATGTAAAACATTTCAATCCTGTCCTGTCATATTTAATGTTGCAAGAGAAATGAAATTGATTCCATCAATAGAGCTTTCCATTCTATACAATAATCTGATAGCAGACTATGTTGATTGATGATGCCCAAGTGCTACTCTGAAATATAGATGTGAAGCTCTGTGTACTTACAGCATCTCAACAGACTGTTTCAAAGTACTATCATCATATGAGTTGAATATTAGACATTACAATTTTGGAGGCCTTTAGTTAACTATAAAGTATGCCATTATACTGAAATGCCAATACGTTAATAACTTGTGTTTACTTCATGTCAAATACCAACCATCTTTTTTCTTTACTATCTGTCAATCATGATATTGGAAGAGGATGTATCTATTTATATGACAACATCTGAATGTAATCCCTATCATTGTTAACTTTCTATTTATTGGTATTACATTTTTATCCTTTCAAAACTTTTGCTTTTTGTCTTCAGATTTGTGTTTTCTTATCACTCGAAATCTAATTGAGCAATTCAAAAAATAACTTTAATATTTTTTAAAAATGTTTCTGTGAAACCAATCAGAGCAGTGTGGTCTCCCAATTCCATAGAATTATCAACTCCACCTCTGCAACTCATCCTCCACGTAGAACTTAAGCTGCTGCTGGTGAGACAAGCAAAATGAGCTCCATTTTTAAAATGACTGTACTACTTAGGGAAGCATAACAGGCACAAGCAGCACAGCCAAAAAATGTTAATGAAGGCTGTTATCCAATTTTGGTCTTGCCTTGGGGCATCCCATTAGGAAGACAGCCCATGCAGGGTCCCAATTTCAGGCATAGAGAAGGGCTTAAAGAAAATTCCATCTTGTGCTTTTATGAGCAAATTGTTAATTATGAAGCAACGTAATTATTCTATTATATATTATAAGAACTTTAGATTTATATTAAATACATTATTTTGATCAATTTTTAATGATTTTTGCAAGAATTGGTTTTATTTTGAAAGTAATACAAGGAAAACGATCATACATTATCTAGCCAATATTATATTAATCATCCCCTTAGTGTTCAGCATATATCTATACTTACTGTTAATTTTCTAGTTTCTTATTCCAGTATAAATAATGCTGGGGGGCATTAACTAGTTGTCAAATTATATCAAGTTGATTAAGTGAATGGTGAAAACAACTGGGATGCTGCTAGAAGCATTTTTAATATTATGCCTTAAGGGAAAGAGTGGCAGCTACAGTATGAGTCTTGGAATGTTGCAACACAGAAACAGGCGTTCAACCCATCGAATCTATGGGCTACAAATTGATACTACCATGTCAGGTTCCTGAGGGCTAAATTAGCACCTGATAGGTCATGGAAGAACTGCATGCATATTATGGGCTTAAAATACAGAGCCGCACAAAAGGAAAGACTGTAAGTTTTGAGAGCCTGTCTAACACAGACTTGAGGCCCTTTGCTTAAGGAATCTGTTTTCTGTGAAGACCCCTTCAAACTTCTGAAATAGTATGGCACGGATGATGATATACCTTTCTTAGTCTAACTGGAAGGATCTTGTGCACGTTCAATGTGGAGTTTACAAATGGTCGTTCAGTAATGCAAAACTTAAGTATTGCTGAATTTCAACGTTTATGTGATGCTGTCTATGTTGGACATAAATTCAAAGATTGATGGATCATTACCGACGAGTTTATCTTTAGGCTGTTTGTGGTACTGACCAAACCCTGGTTAGGATGAGAGTGGTGCTAAAAGCACAGCAGGTCAGGCAGCATCTGAGAAACAGGAAAATCAATGTTTTGGGCAGGAACCCTTCATCAGCTCCTGATGAAGGGCTCCTGTCTGAAATATTGATTTTCCTGCTCCTCGGATGCTGCCTGACCTGCTGCGCTTTTCCAGCATCACTCTAATCTTGACTCTAATTTCCAGCATCTGCAGTTCTCACTTTTGCCTCACCAAACCCTGGTTAGACCCCACTTGGAGTAGTGTGAGCAGATTTGGGCACCACATCTTAGAAAAGATGCATTGGTCTTGGATAGAGTACAACATAGGTTTACAAAAATAATAGCTGGACTTTGGGAGGTACGTTATGGGGAGAGATTGTACAAATTAAGTCTATTTTTTCCAGAGTTTAGAAGGTTGAGAGGTTATTTGATTGAAGTCATCAATATTCTAACAGGAAAAGGCAGAAGAAATAATGATAAACTATTTCCTAATAAATAGGGGGAGATGTTAGCCTAGTAGTATGATCACTGCACTGTTAATCCAGGGACCCAGGTAATGTAGTTCTAGGAGCCCTAGGTTTGAAACCTGCCACAGTAGATGGTGGAAAATCAATTCAATAAAAATCTGGAGTTAAGAGTTTAATGATAACCATGAATCCTTTGATTATGCCCTTTAGCAAAGGAAGTGACATCCTTGCCTGGTCTGGCTTGCATGTGACTCCAGACCTACATCAACGTGGTTGACTCTTAATTTCCCTCTGAGCAATTAGAGATGGGTAATAAATGTTGGTTTACCAGCAATGCCGTCATCCCATGAGCGAATTAAAAGAAAATTTCCACTGGTGGGTGGATTCCAGAACTAGGGAGTCATCGTCTGAGAGTTCGGGCCAGACCATTCAGGAGAGATGTTAGGAAGAATTCTCTTCCACAAATGACAGTGGGTTATATCTGTTGTTAATTTTAAATCAGAGATACATTTTTGTGACTTAAAAGTATTAAGGGATGTGTGCAAAAACAGATATATGGAGTTCAGCCCAGATCAGCCATGATTTCATTGAATGATGGAAGAGGATTGAGTTACTGAATGGTCTACTCCAATTCTTATCTTCCCAGACCCAACCAAACTGTTCTTGCAAAATTCAAAACATAGGGTTCAACAGCAGATGTGATTCTGTCTTTGGACAACAGTTGTTAAATAATCTCGAGTGTGCTAAGAGCTATGCTGACAACTAGTTTAGGTTTGTCAGTCAGCTCAAATAATAGAGCACTAGTGCAAACTGGAAGTTGCATATATTAAATATACAGGGCCCTGTTTTTGTGCACGGAAAGAAAATACATATACATTGTTCCAATTTCAACAAAACAGTCAATTTGGTTCATTTCTCAGACTAATGGCTTAATCTGAGTCAGCCTTTCTGGTTTAAAATTTGAGCAAATTGTGACAGTTAACTGTCGATCATCATGTAATTGTTACATTCTCCATGGCAAAGCCTCTACCAGTCAAAATCCATTTGCCAATCAATCAGTGGTATCTTTTCATACAGTAATATTTACCCTTCTTACATTTATATTTGTTGCAAATTGTCTCGTTGAGTGCAAGATGGAAAGTTTCAACGAAATGTATCTTTTTTCTCCAATATGAAGCATATTTCAGTAGAATAGGGTCTGGTCTGCAACTTATCAACCCCTTTTTTAGTCTGCTTAAGACTTCATGGCATCATCACAGTGAGTAGTGTTTACTACACTCAGTTATGTATAACCCTTTTGGATTCTTTCAGGTGCATTATAACAGAACCTGTTTCTGGTTGAGGAGATGTTTAAGTGCAGCTGGAGCTGGCCAGTTTGACAGAAAATGCAGGGGTGCATGCAGCTAGAAATAATGTAGGTTTCCACAAATAATTCTTGTATTCTTGAGTGTAGATCAAGGATATTAACACAACATTGTGGTTGTGGAGTGCTGCTAGCCATCATTCTTACAAAGTTTGCTATCAGTCAACTCAATCACTGTGTTCCCTACCACCATCACAACTAGAACCTTGCCACTACATCTGAATCTTCCTGACATTTTCATTTTCCCTGTCTTCTCCCTTCCTTCTCTTCCTCTCACCACTGCCCGTTCAATCTACCTCTCAGTACCATAGAGGGAATTTTGCAAAGATTCTAAACCTTGAATCTTTGAAAGATCCTAAAAAGTGTGATAGTACATTGAGAGGCAAACAATCTTTGAGAGATTTAAATAAAAACAGAAATTGCCGGAGAAACACAGCAGGTCTAGCAGCATCCATGGAGAGAAGCAGAGTTGACGTTTCAAGTCCAGTAACCACTCTTTGAGAGTTTATTCTACTTGATTTTTTTCTGAGGAGACATTGCTTTTGAAATGGTCACTGATTGTCTGGAGATAATTTTAAATATCTACTAAGATTAATATATATTCTTACCCAAAGAAGAGTACTATGTTGCAGTCAGAAACACATTAACAATGTAATATTTCATCAGATGTGATTTCATGCAAGGAACAACTGCTGTTTTCCTACTTGCCACTGGCTCCCCATAACTAGAATCCCTTCTGTCTTATTTGGCAGTCATAATATATAGGGCTTGTTCCAGGAGTGAGCTGCAAAGCTAGTATCATTCTTAAATTATGTGGCTCTGTGTAGTTTTAAAATATATAATTAATTGTACTATCAGCAGCTGCCTAAAGAAAAATCTATTATCACTATGCAATACGAAAATGAAGTGGTAAACTTGGGTCTTATTTCCATACAGCAGCTCATAGTTAACTTAAATGTATATATGAGATAATTTAAGCTGAGCTGAACATAATTAGTGTTTCAACACTTCCATGTAGTTTTCATTAATAGCTCACACACATTTTTCAGGTTTCAATGTGTCAGAACAAGTTTGGTAGAGTTTTGAAAGAGGCTAGTTTTGTTTTAAATTTCTTATATGATTCACACTTCATTAGGTACATGAACTGGATGAGACATGTATGTTAGTCATTGTGAATAATATTGTAGTGATTGGAATGAGGTCAGCCAGATATAGATCATAGAGTAAGAGATCCTTGATTGGGGCTGTTAACCTGGTGTAATCAGGGAATCCTGGCTGACAGATAAGTAGGTGTGTCAGGGGTTCTGCTCACTTTAGGAGCCACCTCTGAGCTAGCTGGGTTAGCTTAATACAAAGAAAATCTATATGGGACAAGAAATTGTAAATATTTCTGCTTAACAGCAACAATTTGAGTTGGTATTTAATGCCCTCCCCAAAGACAATTTGGTTTCTGGGATTGACATTGCAGCAGACAGGGGATTGGAGATACTGTAACCTCCACCCCAGTTAATTACATGGTGAGAAGATCCATGGATGGCTTTTGCACCATGGCTCTACTTGAGGCCTTGAAAAAGACTATTAATGCCAATCTTAGAGCCTCATCAGGCTGCCATATGTATCAGGAGAAAGTGAGGACTGCAGATGCTGGAGATCAGAGCTGAAAATGTGTTGCTGGAAAAGCGCAGCAGGTCAGGCAGCATCCAGGGAACAGGAGAATCGACGTTTCGGGCATAAGCCCTTCTTCAGGATTCCTGAAGAAGGGCTTATGCCCGAAACATCGATTCTCCTGTTCCCTGGATGCTGCCTGACTTGCTGCGCTTTTCCAGCAACACATTTTCAGCTGCCATATGTATCAACCCAGCAGCAGGTGAGGGGAGGCAGATAGTGCTTGACATGTAGGGAATACAAGTAGCAAATATGTGTAGTTCCCTAAGAGTTTCCAGTAGGAATGCCTCATTCAAAATCAATCAATGTGTGTTCAAGGAACTTTGCATTGGGAAAGTGTGAGTCCACTGAATGCCAAACTCCTGACAAACTTATCCTTATCCCTTACTCTGTCTTTGCCACTGATTCCTATTCCTCCCTTCTTCTGTGACCCCCACTTGTTAACTCTCCTCCCATTATCACAAATTTGTGATACCTGAGACCCAGTGATGCTAGTAGGCCTCTGCTGAGTGTCATACCAACCACAGTCACTGCCTTCCTGATGGCTCTGCTGTTCAATAGAGATGCTGGCTTCTGGTTTCAGCCCCAGCTGTTCTTCATCCTGGGGACGACCTGCTTCTGTCTAATTAAGTGTGTGACTAAGATTTAATTCAGTGGACCTTCCCTGAAAGGTACAATGTTGGGCTTTCTAACTGATGAGCTCCTCATTGTTTGATTAAAATATTCCTTTAGGGTTTAAATCACGTACCAACCTTAGACAGCGCCTTCAAAACCTTCCACTTCCACCTTCAAGAACGACAAGGACACGAGGTACATGGAAAAACCATCACTTGCAAGTTTCCCTACAACTCACAAACTGTCCTGGCCTGGAACTATATCACCATTCCTTCACTGCTGCTGAGTCAAAACCCTAAGACTCGAGCACTCCTGATGAACTGCAGCAGTACCAGAATGCATCTCATCACCACTTTCTCAAGTACAATTAGGGATGGGCATGAAATGCTGGTCAGGCAGCAATGCTCACATCCCATAAATGAGGAAAGAATAACTGTAATTCACTTTAAATAGACTTGTTTTGAGGCCTAAAATTTCTCTTGAATAGAATTCAAATCTAGCCATTCCTAAGAGATCAGCCAATTCTCTTTGGAGATAGATGTCTCACATAGCTAAATAAGAAACTTTGATATTCATTCCTTCCAACATCAATGCTTACTAAAGTTAACGACTGTAAGTAATAAAGGATTACAACTTCTAATTGTCATAGAAATTGAAAAACCAAAAGAATAAAGTTCACACATTCCATGATTACATTCATGGAGCAGTTTACAGGTATATACTCTCAAGTTAATTTTGTAAATCTTGTTGCCATTAATATATCCTTTTGTTTCTCACACACAAACAAGGCAGTAATAGTGGATCATGTATCTCTATGCCCATGTATTTTAATCTCACTTAAGCACTGCTACTGATGACAATATTTTTTATTGGGTGTAGGAAATTATTGTGAGATTTTATCCATTCCTTCTCTCTAATGCTCCTTTCAGTTGGTTTCCCCCTTGAATTACCACAGTCCTTTTGTTTAATGTGTCAGGTAAGGAATTCCACATTATTGTTCTGCTGGCAATTGAAGGATTGACGAAATATATTCAGAACATAATGCTGTGTGACTTAGAGTCATGAAGAAGGGCTCATGCCCGAAACGTCAATTCTCCTGCTCCTTGGTTGCTGGCTGATCTGCTGCGCTTTTCCAGCAACACATTTTCAGCTCTGATCTCCAGCATCTGCAGTCCTCACTTTCTCCTTAGAGTCATGAAGTCATACAGAAGAAAACCAGACCCATCTTCCCACCATATCGACACTGACCAGCAAATACAATTATACAAATCCATTTTCCTTACATGTGGGCCATAGCCCACTGTGCCCTGGCATTTTAAGTGCTCGTCCAGCTGCTTCTTAAATGTTACAAGAATACTAGCCTCCACCACGCTCTCAAACATGTTCCGTATTTCTATCACACTGAATGAAAAAAAAACTTTTCCTCAGAACCCCTCTAAATCACCTATTCCTCACTTTAAATTTATGCTCCCTGGTCTTAGACATGTTTGCCATGTGGAAAACATTCTCATGATCTGCCCTATCTCCACCTGTCCTAATTTTGTATACCTCAGCCTCCTTTGCTCCAGGGAAACCAACTCAGCCTATCTAATCCTTCCTCATAACTGAGATTTTCTATCCTAAGCAACATCCTGGTGAATCTTCTCTACCATCTCCAGTGCAATGTACTTCCAGTAGTGTGGCAATTAGAATTGCATACAGTATCCCATCTGTGGCCTACCAATGTTTTATACAGTTGTAACAAGACTTCCTTGCTCCAATATTCTATGCCCCAGCTAATGAATACAAGCATACCCTATTTCACCTTCACTACTAAGTATATCTACCTGTGCTGACCCCTTCAGGGATCTGGGGACTTGTCCAACAAGGTTCCTTTGTTCCCAGTATGCCCTTGGAATCTACTATTCATTGTAGATATCCTTCCCTATTAAAACTCCGAAAGCGCATCACTTCACACCTTTGGCACATTTAAGCGACTGCTGGACAAGCATATGGATGGCAATGAATGCAGAGGTGTGTAGGTTAGGTTGATCTTAGATTAAGATAAATGCTCTGCACAACATTGTGGGCTGAAGGGCCTGTACTGTGCTGTACTGTTTTATGTTCTTTGCTCATGTCCTCTGGTTCGAAATACATATTGCCCTTTTGGTCTCGGATAGGTCCCACTCTCTCCTTGGTAATTATGTTGCTCTTAATATAACATGCTTTGGGGTTTTCTTTAATTGTATCTGCCAAAGATATTTTGGAGCCTCTCTTTGCCCTCTTAATTTATTTTTTAAGCAGCCTCCTATACTCTATGTACTTTTGAAGATCCTCACTTGTTTTTAATGCTCTGTACCTAACATATGCTTCCTTCTTCTTTTTAATCATACAATTGATATACCTTGACATCCAGGGTTCTCTGTACTTGCTACCCTTGTCTTTGCTCTTAGAATAATGCAAAACCAAAAATCTAGGGTTACAGGGATAGGGGGAGATGGATCTGGATGGGATGCTCTTTGGAGGATCAGCGTGAAGTTGACGGGCCAAATGACCTGCTTCCATACTGTAGGGATTCTATGATTGTCACTTTTTTATTTTAAGGCTCTACCAGATGGCCTCATTTGGAGATCCTTCTAAGACTGATTACTGCTGGGATGATTTTGTTTATCAATAAGCAATGCTCCACCTGCGAACACCTCCCTCCCAAGCATGCCTGAAACGTCTATTCCCAAGAATTTTGAACTGCCAATCCTGCCCTTCCTTCAACCGCACCTCAATGATTGTGACAATATCGTGTTCCCACATGCTGATCAATGCCACAAAGTTCATCTGCATTACCAGTCAGATTCATTGTATTAAAATAGGTACAATTTAGCGTTTTGGCCCTCCCATGTGACTTGGAGTGAAATTTAGAACTGATGCTATTTTCAGTGGATAGCTAGTTATTTTTAAACCAACCTATCCAGACATGCTATGACATGTACTTAGTCATAGAGATGTACAGCACAGAAACAGTCCCTTCAATCCAACTCATCCATGCCGACCAGATATCCCAACCCAATCTAGTCCCATCTGCCAGCACCTGGCCCATATCCCTCCAAACCCTTCCTATTCATATACCCATCCAGATGCCTTTTAAATGTTGCAATTGTGCTAGCCTCCACCACTTCCTCTGGCAACTCATTCCATACACATACTACCCTCAGAGTGAAAAAGTTGCCTCTTAGGTCTCTTTTATATCTTTCCCCTCTCATCCTAAACCTATGCCCTCTAGGTCTGGACTCCCCCACCCCAGGGAAAATACTTTGTCTATTTATTCTATCCATGCCCCTCATGATTTTATAAACCTCTATAAGGTCACCCCTCAGCCTCCGATGCTCCAGGAAAAACAGCCCTAGCCTATTCAAACTAAACCCAGCCTCTCCCAGTGCACCATGACAGCCCCTCATTAAATTGCTACTCAAGCCTTTCTCATTGGTTGCACTAATGGGCACATAGGTGCTGTTTAGTAACCTTGCCGAGTTGCATCTGTGACAAATTCAAATTGATGTGAAGTGCTAAATGGAAAGCAATGAGAAAATTATGAAGATGTTACATCAATATCCTGAGATGAAAATATGTACTATAGCAATAAGCTGTTGGTAATGGGACACAAAACAAGCGTTGTTGATATTGAACAAGTTTCTTAAAGATTATTGGAGACCAAAAAGAAAATTGTCTTAAGAAAAAATAATTGTCTTCCCAACCAATGAATAACTGATCAATAAATTAATTACAATCTGATGTTCCTTTTTTATGGCATGCATTTTCCCTGCGATAAAATGCATTAACAAGATATTTTAAATGAAATTTGATGGAAACAAGAAGTCTGGTAAAGTGCTGTTTATAGTTTTAACAGATATAATTCATGACTAGCAAGAATAATCGAGAAACATCACATGTGACAATATTTCGCTAACTATTCCTTGAGATAATAAAATTATAATTGTTATACCACAATTTCATTGGCATCTCCTGGGGTGCAGGATATAGGCTTTGGAATTTGTTCCTTAGTGTAGGGAAAGTCAAAAAGATTCTGCAGCCTGGGACAGTAATAACCCTGACTGTGAAACTGATAATTAACACCACTTGGTCAAAAAGAATAGACTCAAATCGCAACAGTGCCTTAAAAATATTGTTTACAGCCAAAAGCAGCAATATTTGAGACTATACTGTTGGTGTTCTGTTCTGACTCTGGGGATTGTTGCAGAATATTGAGTGTTAGTAAAATTAGCTCAAGAGTTCCAGTAACAAATTATTTAAAGGTCATCCTCATGCTGTTGATCATAAGGAAGACTACTTTCAATTCTTCAATGTCATATAATAAGGTTAGGTTTAGGGTATTCCCCTCAATTAATGGATGACTTTGTCTGTACTGGGCCCTTTAGCACAGGAACTGGTTTTCTCTCTGACCCATCAAACAATGTTACTACATTCCTTCGCTGGCTGCAAACAAGCTCAGACAGAAAAGTGAATAATCAACATTATCAAGAAGAGGTGGAGGCTTGTACATTCATCTAACCACATTTTTCCATTATACTTTGGATTTGATTTTTCGAAAGTCAACTCCGTATCTCTATGGAGCAGAGCTAGTTTGGAAGTATTATTTGGTCCTTTTGATAGAGTTCTTCTCTTAAGATCCTCAGCTCTGAATAATGTTTTTGGCTTATTTATTCCTACCCTGAAAGTTAAATTCATTAAAATGCCAGAAAATTGTTGATGTTAGTGAAACTGGGTGGTTTCCAACTTACAATCTGTTTAGTAGGCATAATAATGGGTAAATAGTCAAGGGAGACAACTGTAACAGATCTTTACAGAAAATAAATACCTTACTCTTTCCAACTAAATGATTCAAAATCATTTATAAGACTGTGTAAATCTTTTAATGCAGCTGCTGCGAGTAAATCAGCAGTAATCTGTTGATGGTCAATCTCTATTCATAATCTTATCCAATGGTTGCATTCAGATGCTATGAAAAAAAGAACATTTCCTAACATTAGTTGGGCTTGTCTTTGAAATGTCCAGACCTAAAACCATTTAACCATAGTAATATCTTTTTGCATTTAGTGACATGGGCAAGTCCAGTCCTTAAAGTTTATTTGCATTTATTTTATCATTATATGAAAAGTCAGACTATTATGAAAAATATTTTATTTGTACTTTCCATATTTTTCTCAGTAAAAAACTTGATTGACACATCTGTTAATTTATTCAATATAAATTACAACTTAATGTTCCACTATACACCATTAGATGCAATCATTAGGAATCTTGTCTATTGTGATGTTAAATGTTTTAATTGATTTGCATTGGATTTTGTTAGTCTGTTCACTGTACTTGAGTCCTTAAGTCTGGATAGAGCAGCTGAAAGCTAAAGTAAACAAAAGAAAAGACCTGGGAAGCCTGAGCTTTGAATATATAGGGAGTGAACTTGCAATTGCTGAGATAAACATTTGTGAAGCGTTAAGTTAGATGTAAACCTAAGTTCTGCATACTTCAATTATTGCTAATTTGTTGAATTCCCAGTATATCCCAGAGTGGACTTGTACTGGACACTGAGTAGGAATTCATGAGATGTAAACATTCTTATTGACATAATAGTTGCTTCTTGCTGCTGTGCTTCTCTGAAAAGGCTATGAAAGATAAGCCTGAAGAAGGCACCACCTGATATCGTTGTACGATTGTTTAGCATGATTATGTCAAATTCAGCTGCCAAACATTTTAACGCCATTCAATTTGGTTAAAAAAAGGAAGTTTGGAGGATTTAACACAACTCATTAAGTGTTCATTTGGTAATATTGCACAACATAATTGATGGCACATAGGTAGATACATAGAGTTAGACAGCACAGAAACAGACCTTTCAGTCCAACTTGGCCATGCCAACCATATGTCCTAAACTGATTTTGTCCCATTTGCCAGCATGTGGCCCATATCCCTCTAAATGCTTCCTATTCATGTACGCATTCATGTTGTAATTGTACCTGCCTTCACCACCATATCTGGCAGCTCATTCCATAATTCTTTTAGAACTATGCTATTACAAGCTATGATTTAAACATTATCTTTTAATGTTGCTTTACACAAATAATTTTATTTTCCTTATGTATTCACACTTTTCTCCCCTGCTCATGATGGAGACTTCTATTGGGGTGAGAGTTCACAGTTTGAACCATTCTCTGCTAATACATCTTATTGCATTTCTTTTCAAATATAAAGACCTAGAAATTAATAGCAGTAGAGAGCTGAATTAGAGACCTGGTGAAGGTTGTAACTAGGTGGAAAATTGGTATGGAATCTAGGCAATGATCAAAAGATTAACAATGGCCAGAAACAGTTCACAATTTTAACAAGCAGTCAAAGAAGATCTCTCCTCCTCACATTCAGCGAAGTATTTTTTCCAAGCATATATTGTTCATCCCTTATTGCTCTGAAAATGAGTAATTAGCTGCCTTAGAATCATTGAATCCCTACAGTTCATAAAGAGGCTCCTTGAGTGTGTCCCAACCCTTCGAAGAGCATCCCACCCACACCCACCCCTCTACCCAGTCCCTGTAACCCTGCATTTATCATGGCTAACCAAACTATGGACAATTTAGGGTGGTCAACCCATCTAATCTGCACATCTTTGGGCTGTGGGAGAAAACCTGAGCACCTGGAGGAAACCAGACACAGGGAGAATGTGCAAACTCCACACAAACAGCCTTTTGGATGGTTATGGTCTTGTGACCTACAACTGATAGGAAGAGATGTTCAATCATATTAACATTGCAAAGTCTCACATCATCAACACCATATTTTTGACCAGAAACCTTTTTGGATCAACCACATAAACATTCTGACCAGGAAGGATCAGTGCTGGGACCTCTGTTGTTTGTAATATATAAATGATTTGGATTAAAATATAAGTCACTTGATTAATAAGTTTGCAGACAACATGAAAATTGGTGGAGCTGTGGATAGTAAGAAGATTGTCAAAAGGATACAGCAGAATATAGATCATTTGAAAAATTGGGAGGAAAAATGGCCAATGGAGTTTAATCTGGACAAGTGTAAGCAAATGCATTTTGGTAGGTCAAATACAGAAGGAAAATATACAGTAAATGACAGGGCCCTTAGGTACATTGATATACAGAGAGATACAGAGGTGCAAGTCCATAGTTCCCTGAAAGTGTTAACACCAGTAGGTAAGGTGGTAATGAAGACAGATGGCTTGCTTGCCTTCATCAGTCAGGGCACTGACTATAAAAGTTGACAAGTCATGTTAACTACAACTTTTGTTAGGCCACATTTGAAATATTATGTACAGTTCTAGTTACCACACTATAGGAAAGATATAGAGGCTTTGGAGATGATGGAAAAGAGGTTTACCAGGAAGTTGCCTGGATTGGAATCTATTAGTTATAGAGAGAATTTGGACAATCTTGGATTATCTTCACTAGCACATCAGAAACTGATGGGTAGCCTGATAGAAGTCTAGAAAATTGTGAGAGTCATGGATAAAGTGCATAATCGGAGTCTTTTTCTCAGGTGGAAATATCAAATGCTAAAAGGCATAGGTTTATGGTAAGAAGGGCAAAATTTAAAGGAGTTATGGGAGAAACCTTTTTTATGTAGAAGGTGCCTGGAACACACTAGCAGAGGAGGTTGTAGAATCAGTGATGATAGCTATGTTTAACAGGCATTTATGCAGATGCACAAGCAGGTAGAGAATAGAGACATATGGCCCATCTGCAGGCAGATGGAATGAGTTTAAAATGGTTGGCACAGGCATGCTGGGCTGAAGGGCCTCTTCCCGTGCTGCACTGTTCTAAATTCTGTGTTCTCGGAGTAAGTCAGAATTTCTGAATTCTGCAACTCAGAGTTCATCTCCAGCCTCTCCAAAGCCTTCTCACCACCTATAAGGCACGGGTCAGGAATATGATGAAATGCTTTCCACATGCCCAGGTAAGTGCAGTTCCAACAACACTAAACAGGTTGAACACCACTGAGCACAAACCTACCCACTTGATCAGCACACTATCTACCACCTTGAAGAGCTACTCCCTCCACCACTGGTGCTCTGTGACAGCAGTGTGTAGCATCTGCTAGCTGCAACAGCTCAGACAATCTTTTCCAAGCACACAATATCCACCATCTGGAAGGTCAAGGAAAGCAGATGCATGTAATACTATGACCAAGTATTGTCTCCAAGCGACACTATAGCCTAACTTAGAACTATATCACAATCCCTTTACAATGTGATCCTAGTAGGTCTGTGATTGTACCTACAGTACCTGGACTGCAGAGATTCAAGGATGCAGTTCACTACGATATTGCCAAAGGCATTGGCAGGCAGGAAATAAATCCTGGCTCTGCCAGCATACATCACATTACAAAAATGAATTTAAAATGTGAGTTGAATTGGCTGACAATTGGCATCTCTGCTTTTTGGGCTTCAGGATGAGGTCAGGATAAATCTTCATCTCAGCATCTCTGGCTCGATTTAGATGCAAATGCATCAATTTTCCAGCCTCATCGTCAATAAGGATAGGAATATCAATGAAGACCTTCTCCACACAGTTAAATAAATGTCCATCACCATTCATGATGGATGCTATAAGAATAAACATCTCTTATGCGGTCTACTGGTAAATGAATTGTTCAGCTTTGTCTGTTGCATTCTGCTTCCATTGTGCAGCATCTATGCAGTTCTGTGTTGCAACTTTGAGGTTACTATATCATTTTCAGGTATGCTCAGTACTGCTGCTGGCATGTTGTTCTACATTTCACATTTCATCCACATTTCAGGGCATTGTTATAATGATGGGCCACGGGATTATAGATTGAGATGGAAATCATCCTGCTACTACCTATGGCCTGCACACCTCATGGCTGCTCACCTTTCAGCTGCTAGATTTGTACTTAGTCTATCTCACTTAGCATGTTGATAATAGGTAAAGAATGATGGAAGGTGTCCTCTGTGAAAATGAGGCTTCATCTCCTCCGGACTTTATGCTGGTAACTCCTACGATACTCTCATGGACAAATGCATCAACAATAGGCAAATTGGTGAGAGTGAGACCTTGTAGGTTTCATTTTTCCTTCAGTCAGTCTCTCATCTCCTATTGCGAGCTCTGTGTGGCAAATACATCCTTCAGATTTCAGCCAGCTTGGTCAGTAGTCATGTGACCTAATCGCATTTAGTGATTGACTTTGAAATCCTGCACCCAGATAGCATTCAGTGCCTTGCCACTTTCAGAATGTCTTCCAAGTGGTGCTCAACATTGGGGAATGTTGATTCTTCAGCTGAGGGAAGGTAGTAGGTGGTAATCAGCTAGAAGTTTTCTTGCCTATGATTGACATAATGTCAATTGCATAACCATGTACCACCAATTATGATATCTCACTGACAGGGTAGATATAGAGATTGTGCTGAAGCAGCCATTGACTATAAAATATTTAGTGATTCTGATTTGGCTGGATTTAATGGCCATGTCTCTTGATACATGTATCGGTTGGAAGGCCACTGGTGACTCATATCACCATTCCTGGCACCATGACATGAGTAAAAGTTAATTGGGCCTTTATATGATTGGCCTTAGGGTTCCTGGCTCCTTTAGAATGGATGCCTGCCTCGGATCGGCATCTCTCAGTATCATTAGTGCCACTGGTGAGGTGGCAACTCATAGGTACTACAGGAGGTGCATGAATCTGAGTTGCAATGGAGCGATGAAGGGATTTTATAAGAGGCTAGTCTTGCAGGCCCAGTGAGTTCGACGCAAGATGTATGGTTCACTGGAAAGGGCAAAGAGGCGTCTTACCAAAGTGGGTGGTCTTTTACACCAACAGGTAGTCCTGTTGCCAGAACAGGACCACCCTCATCAGGTACTCATCAGGGCTTATATGGCGTTTTTTCTCCGTGCTCTCCCCTCACCCTGTGCCATTCACACACTTACTGCCCTGGAGTGATTGGGGGAAAAGGGAAGGTGGGCCTCTATGACGCAATGTTGCATTAAATTCTGCCGATTCTGCCAGACTGCTGCTCAACTCAGATCTTCCGAAGCTCTTCCAATTTTGGCAATAGTTTCCAGATGTTACTCAGAAGAACATTGTTGAGCTGAATATTGTTTCCATTGCCTTGGCTGATAGGAGGTTCTCTATTCAGTCTTATTTATGTCCAACTGTTCTGTCATGGTCTGATACATCTGAATGGCCAGGCTATTGCAGAGGGCAGTTAAGAGTCAACTATTTTGTTCTAAGTCTAGAAACACATTTACTCCAATCTGAGTTGAATAAGGACATTAGTGAATGAAATGGATTTTTATGACAATCATTCAGCATCACTGATGCTAGCTTTTTTTTTAGTTCCAAGTTTATTTAATTGAATTTAAATTCCCAAAGTGCTATAGTGAGATTCATGAGTAATAAGCATTCTTTTTGTCCTTGGGTTAATAATCCAGTAACATTACCACAATGCAGCAGTGGAAGTGTTCATTTAAATGCCATGCTTAAGCTGCATATGGATTATCCTTATACATTGGGGACAATTCAGTATCTCACATGGACCCTCATATATGGATGAAAACCATTCTTCAGCCTGTATCGAATAGGAAGATAGTGTATTTATTTCTAGATCATAATTTTTACCTGCCATGCTGCAGTGTCAGGGACTCAAAAAACATCACTTACAGTACTTTCCCAATGCATGAGCTCCCACTTGTACTTCCCGATGTAAACCACTTCCAAACCATATCACAAACAATATTTACATACATAACAACTACAATTCAACAGAAATCAAAACACAGAATACAACAGATGCTAGAAATCTGAAATAAATAGTAAATGCTGAAAACAAAACACCCATGTTTGATGCAAGAATTAAGGATATGAATATTTTAATTCATGTGACTTGTTTATAAGTGTGACGTGAATTTAGCATTTGAATGTATCCTGGAGCTAATCCTCAAGAATTTTCCTACTTCCCTAATGGCACTACATTTGCTGCTATTCACTCATATGGTGTGCTCACTAGTGCTTCCCACTTTAACTCTTAACACCATCTCCCAGAGTAGGTAGTAATAGGATACACTTCTGCAGGAATAATGAATGCAATGTAGGAAGAGAAGTGGACCACTCAGCTCCTGAGCCTGTTCTGCTATCCAGGTAGATGATAGAAGATCTACACTTCAGTGGAATGGATCAACTATCAAATGGACAAGTCTTCCTTCCAGCAATCTATAAGAAGCTGTTCCTCAGGCAATCCTGTGGAAAACAATAGGAAAAACATTGACCATTATATTCAAATAAACATTTTCATTTCAGACTTAAAGTAAATGTCAAAATTGATCATATTGTGGAATCAATATACTTTCGTATCACAGTTGTCAGAGCTACAAACAAAAATGTTCTATTTTAATATTTTGTATAATGAACAGCATTAAATCATGAATAGACCTGACTTAACATTGCTGAATATTTTTAAATGATGCTTTGATCTATATTATTAAAAAGAAATGAAGTACAGTTCCATTATTTTTATCTCAATGACTTGATTTTTGTAAATATTATGGCATTCAAGACAAGGAAATCTTCACTCAATCAACAACCATAAAATGGAACCATGTTTCCCAGTGAAATCATAATGTGGGTGAATACTTGTCAGGATGCGAAGAGGGACTTTGATTAATTAATGTAAATATGGATTGTCTTCAGTTCAGAGATATTAGGCTAAATTTCCTTGTTGGAGATTTTGAACAAAGATTTTCTGACAAAGACCAATTTCCTGTTACCACAAATGTTAGAACTAAAGGTGCATTGAAATTTTAGTAATAGAATAAGACAACCATGGACAATCATATTAGTTTTGAAATTGAATTCAATGTGAAGTATCTACAGGAAGTCTCAGCAGAGTCAATACTATTAAAGTAAACTCTCAATTTTAAATATTTCCTTGTCATGTAAGTAAATAAACATTTTTGGATGATAACATTTCTAGCTCAACTGTTCTTCAACCTAACTGACCAATTTGAAACTGCCATTTATAATATCTAACATACAAACTGTAAAGCACAGACAAATGTTTTCAATATAAAAGAGTTCATGTCTGGCTTTTGATTACAGTTTATTAGAATACATTTCTTTTTGAACATAGAGAAGATATGCTTTCAGTATTGTACCAGAAACCAGAACCATAACCATAGGATTACTTTTAATTTAGAACTGAATTAACAGGCTCTGGGGTTGATTTTAACTCTTGTCATTGCAGTTAAAACTGGATAAATAGTCAATTAAAATCACCCAGTCCTTGGATTGACTGGAATTGACATTCCTTGATCTTGACTAACAGAGTAGGCACTAAGTACTGGTTGTCCACCTAAATGCAGCAATGTCCTTTTTAGTAGATACATGTTTAACTCCCATGATGCAATGGAATCAATTAGCACTTCTTATTCTGTAGCCTAAATGACAAAATGGTC
The DNA here is from genome assembly GCF_037043375.1 of Chiloscyllium plagiosum. NCBI lineage: Eukaryota > Metazoa > Chordata > Chondrichthyes > Orectolobiformes > Hemiscylliidae > Chiloscyllium > Chiloscyllium plagiosum. The sequence continues at coordinate 67,562,646 of NW_028270145.1, read as the reverse complement.
GCACATTTTCTGTTGAATCAATCCAAATGAAGTTTGGTTGGGTTCAGAAGAGTTCTAAAAAGATATATTCTTGATATATGTTTTGCCTTCCTTGTGGGACCAGAAGTACACCTCTGGGCCCCACATGTGAAGCTTATACCTCCCATGCCAAGATTTGGTCCCTAAACTCCTGACTGTGGAGTCCTGCAACCTACAACTGACCTTACTTTTTCTAAATTGATGTAAAGATAATTCCATAACTTCAGGAGAGTTAGTTTAACCTCAAGAGGTAGGAAATATTTCAGAAAAATAATTCAGGAGAGAATTAGCTGTCATTTAGGCAATTATGGATTGATTAAGGGAAATCAGCATCATCTGTTAAAGGCAAATTGTGATGAGCTCTTGATTGAGGATTTTGATGAGGTAACAGACAAGATGGCTGAGGGTAATTCAGTTAAAAAATCACACAGCACGAGGTTATATTTGGAAGTACTGGCTTTCGGAGTGCCTCTCCCAATTCAGTTGATATGGTATATATGGACTTCCAAAAGAAAATTTGATAAAACAGACTTGTCAACCAAATCAAAGTGCATGGAAGAAAGGGCAAAGTGGCAATATATGTATGAAGTTTGCTCAGTGACAAGAGGCAGAAAGTAGTGGTGAACATGTTTTTTTCAACCTAAAGGAAGGTGTATTATGAGGCTCCCCAGGGGTTTGTACCAGGACCAGTGCGTATCTTGACACATATTAATGACTGAGACTCAAGGGTTCACAGCACAAGTTTACAGGGAAACCCAGAGAAAGAATATTAGCTGGATTTTGCTTGTACAACATTGAGCATTTTGAAAATAATTGCAGGTTCATTAGGACCATTTCCAGATCCCAATCCCATATTGACTGACAGCACTCCTACCTTGAAGAACTTCCTAAAGGTGATCAACTAACTGGCCCAGCCTGTGTGTCACATTTAATTAAGGATAGCAAATTCCTAATACTATAGCCTTGACAGCCTCTTGGGCAGAGTTGGGTAATGACGTTGGGAGGGAATTATGTCGGAACTTCCATACTGAGGAATCTTCTGAAGAGGTTTAGAATCTTTTAAATAAATTCTGGCCAAAGCTGACAGGCTAGCCCTGTAGAGGGAACATTCTTACATAATCATTCCATATGTGGACATTTAATCTGCTGCCTCCCATTGCTGGGTAAGTAACTGTTTCTCATGATGAACAGCTTCAAGCCAGGTCACCTGCAAATGGGAGCATCTCTTGTCTATTCTGACTCCCTTATATTTAAATTTCCTCCTGGTTCTGCGTCAAGATTACATTTGTGGTAAGGTGATATTCCACCCACAGAGGGAAGGCGTAAACAAGGTAGGCCAAGTAGCCTCTTCTGCATTGCAACCATTTTAAGACTATTTATCTCCTGCTCATCAATGGGCAGTGTCCAAGTCTAGCAAGCAATTTTCTGTCACATTTTACTAATATCCAAGCCAAAATGGATAGAAGCTTGCTCAGAGCATTAAAGTTCCCCATGTTTTAGTGGAAGTTTTATTCGCTTATTGAAAACTGGCCTTCATTTATAAGCAAGCCTGTTATTTTCTATGGGAGTGACTTTAACTTAACCTGCCCTACGGCAGACTGATGTGATCGAATCCACTGCGTTTTTCATACGCAGCTTTTTTTAAATTTCAAATGTAGAATACAATTAGGTGAGACATAAAATGGGCAGACAATCTAACCCTGACAGTTTCCATGGGGTGGTAGGTTAAAATTAGCCCAAAGCATCTGCAAGTTTGATTGGTAAATTGGTGCCAAGTTGAAAATTGCATTCTTGGCTTTGAAGTTTGTTTTGACATTCTGAATGCCATGTTGCATTTTCTGTGATGAGTTTAACTCAATGGTAAATCCTTACCAGTAGTGGACTAAAAACAACAACTGAGCCAGTGAATACAAAATATATTCAAACAAGCAAGTAAATAAAATATGCCTCCTTGCAACTACTGCAAACTCAACATCAGTATGTAAACTCGTGTTGAACCAATTATTTGCAAATGAGAACTGACTGTGGGAACTGAGGGCAACATTTTACATCTTTTTGGCTAAGTCTGAGTTGCATCAAGTGTTTAGAGGGAATTCCACTTCGAGGCTAGTGAGCTTTCTTGCCTTATTGTACCAAACCTGCCTCATTAACTACTTACGTAGGCCCTATGTGTCACGCATGTTTGTTTCTGACCCATCTTACCATTCCCAGAACAACTTGAGACACAGCGTATCCACTGCATTGGCATCCCATTCACCTGCACTATCTTTGAAAGCATGTCATGCATTTCGGCAAGTAGTGTCAATCCAGAGCTGCCCTGAAAGGCACAGTTCCTGATGTTTTCCCCAGACATAACAGACAGGGAGAAGTCAGTGTCCACTTTGCAGGCAGGGACCTGGAGGTCCTGCTGGACAGAATGGGCTGAGTTGGGTCTTCCACTTCCCACATTATCCCCACCCCTCCCAATCTCCCCACTCCCCCTAGCCCCCCACCAATAACTAGCAGTAGAGGCCATAATACCGAACTGTGCCAGCCTAGTCTGAAGTTGCCAGCAATTCAACTATCTAGAGGAATAAAACCATCACCGAAGGAAAAAGATCAATGACATTCTCCATTTGGCCAGCATAGGTGCCACCATCTTCCCCACGATAACTCACACTCAGCTAGCTCTGTAACTGTATCCACTTCCCATCATGTACCACCCTTCCTATCAGCTGCAACATCTTTCCCCACTCACTTTCACTCATCCCAACCCTGACACTATTAACCCTGCATGCCCTTTGCACTGCCTATTCATTCACTCAGGACACATCCCCACTTGCACCAAAAGTAACAGCTATGTCACCTACTTACATGCCTGTAATGCTCGTCTCTCTCTCTCTGACTCTCTCTCTCTTTCCTTTCTAAAGGAAAACAGCACCCAAAAGGCAGAAAGATTCAAGACAGGTGATGGTCTGCCTAGTAATTTGGCTTCTCATCCCATGTGTGGAGAAGATGCTAACTCTGCCCAAAAGCACAGCAAGTCAGGCAGCATTCGAGGAGCAGGATAATTGACGTTTTGGGCAATATGCCTTCATCAAGCTCTTGCCCAAAACGTTGATTTGTCTGCTCCTCAGATACTGCCTGACCTGCTGTGCTTTTCCAGCACCCCATTCTCGACTCTGATCTCTAGCATCTGCAGTCCTCATTTTCACCCTCTGGTTGCCCAAGAGGCAGACTGACCCTTTCCAATACCTTGGAGTGGTATTATAAGCTGCCTCCTAAGTGAAGGCTTTGGCTTGACTAGGACTTACTGGCAAACTTCCTTTGTAACTGTACTGTATGACAGGATAAAATAGATGTAATATGAAGCTGGTATGAATGGCTGAGGAGGCAATGTGCAAAAAATGCTAGGCAATACAAGATCAGGATGCTCTAAGTATGCAGGCACGTTCAGCGTGAGTGAACCCTCTGATAGTGAACAATGAACTCAGAGATGTAGTCTGGTCCATCCATGAGCTGAGATGCATGAGTACTGAGTACACAGTGTCTTTTGTTGTAGCGTTATAGTTATAGTTGCTTGTGCAGCCCTAGGTGTAGCATTGAAGTGCAAAATTATCTTGTAAGTGCATCAGAGAAGTGCCATGGGGGTTCTTAGATACTGGCACATGTTGGACACTAATATCCATGGATGTGGGGTACATGTGGCTTATACCTATGGAATATACCCTGAGATGTTGGTGTCCAGTGTATAACATGAAGACCATTTGGAGAAATCAGCAAGCTGAATTTGCCAGGTACATGCTTTGGCTGCCATTTGCAAGTATTGTCAACATCTAACTTGTTTGATGTGTTTGGTAAGATAAGAACCTGAATGTTAATATTGGGCTGTCAATAATGTGTTGAACAAGCACTAATTCCCCTTATTTGGTAATGCATGCTGCCTAGCAAGAAACTCACCTCACCCCACTTCAAAAGCATAAAAGATGCAGTGAGATGCTCCTGATGTCAAGAATGGCTTCACTGGACATTTCCCCTGTTTCTGCCTCAAATCTTACTGTAGCCCAGATCATTCAAACCCCATAAGATTCTGCTGTCACTTTTATTTGTCCCATGAAACTACAGGACTAGATTTTCAGAGCAGTTCAGAGCAGCGAACACGCCTCATGTTATTCTTTAGCTCAAAATGAATATTTGTTAGCATTAGTATAAGCAGGTAAATAACAAGTATGTTGCATACTCGACAAAATCTTCCACATACTCAATCAGATAATGAGTACTTGGATTGCTTTGTGAACCTATATGTTAAGAAGCAATGAAGATTGTGGTTTAGTATTTGTTATTTACTTTACATAAAATATGCAGCACACACGCTCCACGCAATACTCTTTTCGCTTTATTTCTTATCACCTAATCACTATCCTCTATTCCTTTCTGCATTATGTATTTAATTGGCTTCCCCTAAAACTTACCTGTGCTGCTGTCTCAATCTTCTGGATATGGTAGCATATCCACATTCCCTCCACTCTGTGGAAACCTTTAGGAGATTTTCCTGAAATCCTCATTGGATATCTTGGTGACTATATAACATTTGTCACCCCAGAGGACTCATTCAAAGATGGAAGGATCTTCTCAATGTCTGTACCATAGAACCCCATCATAGAGTAGGGAGGTAGTGATATGATGGTAATGTCACTGGACTAGTAACCCCAGGCTGATTTTTTTCATTTTGTATCCCATCATGGGAGATGGTGAAACCTGAATTTCAACAAATTAATTCTGGAATTAAAAGCTAGCCTAAAGACAAACATGTAATCACTACTATTCTTCATAAAAATAAGCCCATCTGATTTATTAATGTTCTTTATGAAGGAAATCTGCTATCTTCCCTAGTTTGGTCTGAATAGGACTCCAGACCAACAGCAATATGGTTGACTCATAACCTGTTCTTTGAAATGATGTAGTCGGCTGTTCAGTTCCAAGGCTTTCTGCTGCCTATTTTACAGTAAATGGGTTTAGGTTACTACTTATTGCAATCCCCATGGTAAATTCTGGAGACCAAATTTCAACTCCTACTCATGGATTATTGGTTATTCTCCTTTTAATTGCCATAACTGGGATGTGTGCCAGCAAGGATACGAGAAGACTATAAGACATTAAATTATAGGAACGGAATTCACCCATTTGACCTATTAAGTCTGCTCCACCCTTTGATCAAGGCTGAACTACATTAGCACAGGTTTGTAACATTAAGAAGCCACTATGCCTGGGGAATCAATAGTCATCAATTTAAATCTGATACTGAGAGAGGAAGGAGACAAAATACCTTTGCATAAAATTGCGAGCAATAGATTACTTACAGTGTGGAAACAGGCCTTTCAGCCCAACAAGTCCACACCAACCCACCCAGACCCATTCCCCTAACACTACGGGCAATTTAGTATGGCCAATTCACCTGACCTGCACATCCTTGGACTGTGGGAGGAAACCCATGCAGACATGGGGAGAATGCACAAACTCCACACAGACAGTTGCCCAAGGTGGGAATTGAACCTGAGTCTCTGGGGCTGTGAGTAGTACTGTGCCACCATGCCACCCAGAAATAGGGAATAATTTGGATCCCTCCTGTCCTCAAGTTTCAGTCAAACTGCTGCAATATTTTTTCATAATATTGTCAGTTCAATTGATTCTTTTTCGAGTATTGTTGATTTATTTTGCTGTCACAGATCCCTGTTAATTAAATTCCATTAATTCCATTTCAACAGCTGACATAAAAGACTATCCCAAAGCTTTCTAGACCATATAAATAGTAAAAGAGTGATAAAAGGAGGAGTAGGGCCAATTAGGGACCAAAAAGGCAGGGGTATGTTCAAGGTTCAAGAGTTAAATGAATACTTTGCACCCAAATTTACCAAAACGAAACTAGCTTTCCAGAGGGCAGAATGGTTGACATTGTCAATATGTTGGATGTCATGTTGTTGTTGTACAAGACACTGGTGAGGTCACTTTTGGAATACTGTGTACAGTTCTGGTCGCCTTGCTATAGGAAGGATATTGAGGAGAAAGTGAGGTCTGCAGATGCTGGAGATCAGAGATGGAAATGTGTTGCTGGAAAAGCGCAGCAGGTCAGGCAGCATCTAGGGAACAGGAGAATCGACGTTTCGGGCATTAGCCCTTCTTCAGGAATGATAATATCATTCCTGAAGAAGGATATTATCAAACTGGAGAGGGTTCAGAAAAGATTTAGCAGGATGTTGCTTGGACTGGAGGGTTTGAGTTTTAAGGAGAGGCTGTATAGATTGGGACTTCTCTCACTGGAGCATAGGACGTTGAGAGGTGACCTTATCGAGGTTTATAAAATCATGAGGTGCATAGATAAGGTGAATAGCAAAGGTCTTTTCCCTCAGGTAGGGAATTTCAAAACTAGAGGGCATTTTAAAGGGTGAGAGGAGACAGATTTAAAAGGGACTTGAAGGGTACTTTTTTTTCACACAGAGGGTGGTTCATATGTGGAATGAACTGCCAGAGGAAGTGGTAGATGCAGGTACAATTACAATATTTGAAAGACATTTGGACAGGTACATGAATAGGAAAGCTTTAGAGGATTATGGGCCAAACGGAAGCAAATGGGCTAATTTAGTTTGGGAAACCTGCTTGGCATAGATGAGTTGGACCAGAGGGTTTATTTCTGTGCTCTCTGACTCTATAACTGGAAAATTGCAAACACTATGGCCTTGTTCAAGAAAGTTTGTAAGGATAAGACCAAAGATGAGTCAGTTTAACTTCAGTGGTGGAGAAGCTTCAAGATAAAATTATTTAGGATAGAATTAGCAATTACATGGAAAAAGGTGGATTGCTTAGGAAGAGTTAGCATAGATTTTTAAAAGAGAGAAAGGTTTGTAGTGGAGTTCCAAAGACTTGTTATCAGGATATTTGCTTTTCCTGATGTCTGTACATGATCTAGATCTTGATATGCAGGGGGGAGTTTCAAAGTTTGCAGATGGCAGAAAACTTGAAAGAATTGTAAACTTTAAGGATGACAGTGTAGAACTTCAGAAGATCAAAGAGGTTGTCTTTATGTTGAACCCCAGGAGATGGGAGAGATACTAAATGAATATTTTGTATCAGTTTTTACTGTGGAGAAATAAATGGACTCTAGAGAATGCAGAAAAATAAACTTTGATGTTTTAAAAACAGTTCAGATTATAGAAGAGAAGTTTGGGAGGTCTTAGAGAATATAAAGGTGGATAAATCTCCTAGGCCTGATCTGATGTGTCCCATAATCTTGTGGGAAGTAAGGGAGGAAAATACAAGACCCCCAACATAAATATTTGCATCATCTATACCTACGGGTGAGGTGCCTGATGACTGGAGGGTGGCTAATATTGTACCTTTGTTTAAGCAAGGTTGTAAAGAGAAACTGGGGAACTATAGATCTGTGAGTCTGACTTTGGTTGTGGGTAAATTGTTGGAGGTGATTATAAAAGATAGAACTTATGGACATTTAGAGAAGCAAAAATTGATTAGTGATAGTCAGCATGGTTTTGTGGGGGGAAATCGTGACTCATAAAGCTTGATGGAGTTTTTTGAGCAAATTACCAAAAAGTTGATGATGGCAGAGCAGCAGGCATAATTTATTTGGATTTTAGTAATGCGTTTGACAAGGTTCCACATGGTAGACTAATTAGTAATGTTAGGTCACATGGGATTCAGGGTGAGTTTGCCAATTGGGCACAATTGGCTTAATGGCAGTGCACAGAGAGTAATGGTGGGGGGTTGCTTTTTGGACTGGAGGCCGGTAAGCAATGGTGTTACATAGGGATTGGTTCTGGGTCTTCCTTTGTCATTTATATAAATGATTTGGATGAGAACATAGAAGGCGAGGTTAGTAAGTTTGTGGATGACACCAATACTAGTGGCATAGTTGACAGTGAAGAAGGTGTTTTAAGATTACAAAAGGATCTTGATCAAATGGGTCAATGGGCTAAAAAATGGTAAATAGAATTCAATCCAGATAAATCACAGGTATTGTATTCTGTACAATGAACAAGGCAAGGGCTTATACAATTAATGGGAGGGCCTAGGGTAGTGTTGTAGAACAGAGGAACCTAGGGGTGCAGATACATAAAAGGCATTTGGTGCATTTGTCTTCATTGCTTAGTCCTTTGACTTTAGGAGTTGGGATGTTATGTTGATGTTGTACAGGACATTGGTGAGCCCTCTTCTAGAATACTGTGTCTAGTTCTGGTAACCCAGTTATAGGAAGGATATTATCAAGTTAGAGAGGTTTCAGAAAATATTTACCGGGATGTTGCCAGGTACGGAAGATTTAAGTTATAAAGAAAGGCTGGATAGACTGGGACTTCTTTCACTGGAGCTTAGGAGGTTGAGAGATGACCTGATAAAAGTTTATAAAATAATGAGAAGTATAGATAGAGTTGATGGTAATTATCTTTTCCCTAAGATAGGAAATTTCAAGACAAGGAGGCATATTTTAAAGGTGAGAAATTTAAAAAGCACATGTCAATTTTTTTACACAGAAGATGGTTCATGTGTGGAATGAATTTCCTGAGGAAGTGGTGGATACTGGTACAATTACAAGGTTTAAAAAAACTTTTGAATGGATATATGAATCAGAAAGATTTGGAGGGATAAGGGCCAAGAGCAAGCAGGTGGGACTAATTTAGTTTGGGGTTATGTTCGGCATGGACTGGTTGCTCCAAAGGGTCTGTTTCCATGTTGTATGATTCTATGACTCCAAGAACACAGACCAGATGGTGGTTGGGCAGATGAATTGGAATGCAGAGAATTGTGACATGGAGTATTTTGGAATATTGTCTCTCAAATTCAGACACTGGGTTTTATTCTGTGGTACCCCTTTCTCTATCCCAACAAACAACATATTTCAACACTTGGAACAACTCTGTTTTTTGAGTAGTGTCACGGTCTTGGTTGATAATGATGCCAGAGTCAATTACTTGGATGGCTGGTTTAGGATGCAGTATAACAACAACACAAGCTCAATTCCCACATCCAGTGAAGTTATCATGAATGTCCCGCCTTTCATACTCACCCCTTGACTGTGGTGTGATGTCCCTCAAGTTAAGCTCACCACTAGTCATCTCTCTCTCTAAGTGAACTGCTCTCTGGTCCTCTGGGGCTATGGTGACTTTACTTTTTTACTTTTAAGGTCATAGATGTAGGAGCAGAAATAGGCCATTCAGCTCTTCGAGGCTCCTCCATCATTTGATGAGATCATGGCTGATCTGATAATCCTCAACTTAACTTTTCTGCCTTTTCCCCATAACCCTTAATTTCCTTACTAAATAAAAATCTGCATATCTCAGTCTTGAAATTACTTAAAACCCAACCTTTACAACCCTCACTGCTTAGGAATTTCGTACATTCACTACTCTCTGAGAAAGGAAACTCCTCCTGATCTCAGTCCAAACTGGGTTACCCCTTACTCTGACATTGGGTCATTTTTTTCTGCACTCTCGACCAAGAGAAAATACCTTCTCATCCTCTACTTTTTCGAGGCCCCTAAGAATCTTATATGTTTGAATCAGATCATGTCATTCTTCAAAACTCCAGTTAGTACTAGCCCAACCTACTCAGCTTCTCCATAATAAGACAGACCCTCCATATTTGGTATCAACCTAGTGAACTTTTTCTGGACTGCCTACAATGTGAATATGTCTTACATTAGATCAGAGGACCAACTCTGTTCACATTCTGCTGGGTGTGGTCTAACCTGTGTTTTGTATAGCTTTAGCAAAATGTCTCTACTTTTACATTCTATTCCCTTTGAACTCATTGTAACTCAGTCATGACTTTCAGGTTCATGAATTAATCACCCAAATCATGCGTGGAACTTTTCTCTTATCTTTCTTATCTAACCAAGCAACACAACAAGATATCTGTATAAATGGAGAACTTCTGAATGTCATTTCAACCTCATAATGTGAAAACAGAATTCGCCAAGAAATTGAATTGTTTGTAATTTAAAGCATGTTACTTTCTCAAGGCTACAGGGTGGTAATCATAATATCTCACATTTAATTGCTGAACAATCTCTTCAGTGATGAGAAATAGCTGAATAATTCATAATGTTCAACTGGAACTTAACTATTTTCTGCATGTGATTAATAACCAGCACCATTGCTGGTTTGAAGGAGTTCATGGGTTAGGTATCCTAGTGCCTTCTGTCTGTTTTTCTGTAGAATTTCCAGGCTGGATTCAAAGTGGTTTTCATGTTTTGACAATGTGGCCTTTAGAATTCTGGACAGAACAATACAGGCAATATCATACTGGTTATAGAACTGATAAAGGAAGCAGCTGCCAGCTTTGGGCACTGTGCTGTTGGTCGGTCCCTCTAGTTAGGTGTTGCCAACTGGCTCCATCAGGTCAGTCCACAAAATTAGTTGAGTTTGACTCTTTCCTTCTCATTGAGTCATTGAGCAGCAGCTCCTCTAAAAACAATATTGCAACCATTTCTCATTTTCAGCAACCGTCAGAAACAGAGAGCTGCTGTTTCTGACGCTCGAGCAAGTTTGTGTTTATCTGGCTGGCTTTCATAGGCAAGTCTTGTGGTGGCATTGATTCTGACTGCCAACCATACTCTCTCACACACACACACACACAGCTTGATTGTCCTTCCCTCAAGAATCAACAAACCTCACCCTCACTCACCATGGTTTGTATTCCTTCTCCACCTTGGCACATGTCTACAACCTGAACACTCGCAATGTCTTCTCCCAAGCGCACAACCCTTAATCAAGGGGCCTAAAGAGAAAATGATTGATGCCTGATCCTCTTCATTGGATATTTTCAGCACTGTTGTAATGAGATCCAACCTGAATCACTGATTTCCTCTGACCTCTCAATTCAAACATTGGCACAGCAGCATGTCCAGGTTTCTAGTATACTTATTTATTTTAGTAATCTCAATAGGGAGAATATTTGTAGGTAATGAAAGTGCAGTCCTTGGAAAATGCAAAGAGAGTTGAAATAGAAGTAAATTTGGAACAGGCCTGGAAATTAAAATCTCATTACATCATCATATTGTGAAATGATCTTATTAATTTACTGTAAAACAATCAGTGCTCTTTCTGCTGATAAATGCATTGCACCTCTGCCCAAATTTAATCATACAGAGGTTAAAAATTGACAACATTCATCCTCAACAAACGTATCCAAAGCCATTTATTTTAGTTAACACACATAATCCTCATTTACACAGACATGTCTCAATATTCAACATAGTTTATTAACCTGGCATGAAATTCATGCTTTCAGTTTCAACCATTAAAGCTTCATCCTATTTTATACTTTGATCAGGACTAGTATTGTTTAATACCAAAAGAGCGCTCTCAGCTTGGTCAACCTCCAGAGCAAATACCAATTATTTTTAGAATAAGATGTGGAAGGTCTATGCTTCAGTGCAAAATTAATCCATCGACCGACAAAAACCTATTTATAGATTGGAAAAAAATGCTCTGTATGTATTATGCTGCTGCCTGGTACAGTTTGCACTTCAAATTACATCTCATATTAATCTGATCTTCTGTAAATGAAGCAATTCAAGCAAAAACATAACAAAAGGCAGACAAGGGAAATAATAAAATAAATGCTAATGCAGGTTTTCAATAAGTATAGCCATGCAAGGGTTTTGCACTAATATTACATTATAAAAAATTTAAAAATTAATGGAATAATGACAAAAATTCCTTGCATAATCTGAGTGATTAATTCATGAACTTAAGTCATAATTGAGTTACAATGAGTTCATGAGATATGTCATATTAGCAAATATTCATTATTATTTGACATAATGATAGGATATAACTTAATCCAACAAACTTAAAATGATTTTAATGTAAACACTGCATAATAATTCAAGTTTTTCTTTGCTTCATTCATATAATCCATCAGTTTGACATAAAGGAAGATGGATCATATTGTCTGGGCAGAAGATAAAATGACTTATGTAGTGGACTTTAAGTTGGCAGAAAAGAACGGATTTAACTACTATTTTGTACAAAACAAAAACAGAAATTGCTGGAGAAACCAGGCAGATCTGGTGGCATCTATGAAGAGGAAAAACAATTAACATTTTGAGTTCAGTGACCTTTCATCTTTTTGCTGATATTGGGTATTGATGTTGGGGGTGGGGTAATCGAAAGAGTTAGTCAAATAGATGGAGATGGTGGTGAGAGAGAGAAAGTGATAAGAAGCAGATAAAGGGGTGGTTGATCGTAAACCAGGAGAGAGAGGAATGCTGGAAGGGTGCTAATGGGAAATGTAAACAGTTAAAAATGGGTTGGCTGTGCTGGGACAAATATATACAGAAAAGTTCACAAATTCATAAGATATAGGAGCAGAATTAGTCCATTCGGCCCGTCAAGTCTTTCCTCCATTTGATCATGGCTGATATGCTCCTCACCCATTTTTCTGCCTTCTCTCCATAACCCTTCAACCAATTACCAACTAAAAATCTGTCTAATTCCTCCTTAGATTTACTCACTATCCCAGTATCAACTGCACTTTGGTGTAGCAAATTCTACAGATTCACAACCTTTTGGGAGCAGTAGTTCCTCCTCAAATCTGTTTTAAATTTGCTATCCCGTATCCTAAGACTATGACCTCTCTTCCTAGAATGCCCCACAAGAGGAAGCATCTGCTCCACGTCCATTTTAATCCATATCTTTTATCATCTTGAAGACCTCAATTTGATCTCTCCTCACTCTTCTAAATTCCAGAGAATGTAGCTTAAACTGTTTAATCTCTCTTCATACGACTAACCCCTCATCACTGGGACCTGAGGGTTGGTAACAAACATAAAAGAAGGTGTTTATATACTGAAATTATTAAACTGAATGTTGAGTCCAGAAGATTGTACTGTAACTAAGTGGAAGATGAAATGTTGCTCCCCCAGCTTACATTGAGCTTTGCTGAAGCACTGTAGCAGGCCTGAGACAGAAATGTTGTCATGAGGACATTGTGGTTATTGAAGTGGCAGCCAGAAGTTTGGCGCCATATCTAAGGGCAGAGTTGAAGTATTTCATACAGCAGTTGTCCAGTCCGCATTTCATCTCCCCAGCGTACAGGAGATTATATTGTGAGCAGTGAACATAGTAGACTAGATTGAATAAAGAGCATGTAAATTGTTGCTACATCTGGAACGTGTGTCTGGATAGTGAGGATGGAGGAGGTCAATGGGCAAGGATTGCACCTTTGCTGATTGCATGGGAGGTGCTGTGGGAGTGTGGGGAGGTATTGGGAGTGGATTAGGGTGTCTGGGGGAGTCGGGGGGAGTGGTGGAAGTGTGGAGCACAGTCTCTGCAGAATACTGCCCAGCCTTCCAGCTCAGCACCGCCCTCATGACCTGTCCTACCTGCCTATCTTCCTTTCCACCTATCCATTCCACCCTCCTCTCTGACCTATCACCTTCATCCCCACCCCCATTCACCCATTGCACTCTTTGCTACCTTCCCCCACCCTCCTCTCTAACCTATCACCTCAATCCCCACCCCCATTCACCTATTATACTCTATGCTACTTTCTCCCCACCCCCACACCCCTCTCATTTATCTCTCCACTCTGCAGGCACCCTTCCTCTATTCCCGATGAAGGGCTTTTACCCAAAATGTCAATTTTCCTGCTCCTCAGATGCTGCCTGACCTGCTGTGCTTTTCCAGCACCACTCTAATCTAGACTCTGGTTTCCAGCATCTGCAGTCCTTGTTTTTACCTCTGCAGAATACTGACAAGGGAAAGGAGGAGAGTATGTGCCTGTCTAATTTCTCCTTAGATTTACTCACTATACTAGTATCCACTTTGGTGTAGCAAACTCTATAGATTCACAACCCTTTGGAAAAGAAATTTCTCCTCAACCCTGTTTTAAATTTGATCTTCCTTATCCTGAGACTATGACCTTTCTTTGGAATGCCCCTCAAGAGGAAACATCGGCTACATGTCTATTTTATCCACACCTTTTATCATCTTGAAGATCTCAATTTGGTCTCCCCTTATTCTTCTAAATTCCAGAGAAAGTAGCTTAAACTGTTCAATCTCTCTTCATACAACAAACCTCTCATCGGTGGGACCTGAGGGTGGAGGTGGCAGAACTGATGGCTTATGATCCTTTGGACATGAAGGTTTAATTCATAGAATCTTTACAGTGTGGACAAAGTCTGCATTCAGATTCCATCCAGTCCACACTGACTATCTGAAAATTATTCAACCGAGAGGCAGCCCCCTACTCTATCCTGTAGCTTTTAGCTTTAAGGAGACGCTGAACAGGCTGGGGCTGTTTTCCCTGGAGTGTCGGAGGCTGAGGAGTGACCTTATAGAGATTTTAAAAATCATGAGGGTCATGGATATGATAAACAGACAAGGTCTTTTCCCTGGGCTGGGGGAGTCCAGAACTAGAGGGCATAGGTTTAGGGTGAGAGGGGAAAGATATAAAAGGGACCGAACGGACAATGTTTTCATGCAGAGGGTGGTGTGTGTATGAAATGAGCTGCCAGAGGAAGTGGCGGAGGCTGGTACAATTACAATATTTAACAGGCATCTGGATGGGTATATGAATAGGAAGGGTTTGGAAGGATAAGGTCCACTTCTGTTCTTGTTTCTTATGTTCTTATTAAGCTCTTGCATGTTATTGTTAATGTTACTGAACTACAATAACTTGTAGAAGTTCAACACTTTAATAAATATTGACCAAATTTCTTGAATTTGTGTGTTTTAAATCGAGTATGATGCTAATTTAGCAAAATGTTTGCCTGCCTTCAATATTGTATCCCAGAAATTTGCATAATTTCTATTAACAAAGCAAAAGGTTGTGGCTGAAAATTGTTGAACACAGAAATACAAAATATCCAACCAAAGATTGTATTTAGACAGTAAAAAAAAGTCATTATATATTCTGCATAGGATGAACATGAGAAAAGAATGATCAGTTTGCATTCCTGAAGACTGTTCTCTCTTCCACCCAAGAGATCACAGGTCAGAGATCATAGGCCCACAGTCAAAGGTTAGAGCAGTTTCTGGAAACTATGCTTATAGATTCAACAACATGTGTATTGATTTGTCACAAATGTTTTCTAATCACAAAACATGGTTGACTAAATGGACCATACTTCGATCAATCTATTGGAAGCACTGGAGACAATTCAGTGTTCTTTCTTGATTCAAAGTTCCATAGAATCAGCTGCCAGAAATTTTGAGGGAAATATTGGTGTTATGATCAATCTTTCATCAAGAGCCAGAACCAGGTGATAGAGGTGCAGTAGGGGAGGATAAATAATTAATGTGACAAGTTTGATAAGATACACGATGATGTCATTAGGCATTGTGGAGAAAAACCCTCCAAAAAACTCAATGTCACTGATGCTTTTTGATTAAGATTCAGCTCTTTGTTTTATTAGCAGCAGAAAATTAAGTTTTCCTCTTTGGAAACTCCCAACTTACTAGGATGCTGCTGTGACATGCCTGCTTTCAGAAAGGATGCCCTTTCTCAAAGTGAGGTTTAGCTTTCAGGCACTAAATTACTTTGTTCCTGAAAAGAACATAATATTCAATTTATCTGGCTTCAAAATTCTACTTTTTTTTTGTAATTGATATGTTTTCATTCTGCAACATAGTTTAAAAAAAAGTTATTTTGGGAATAAGAGATTATTTCAAATTCAGAAAATGTGACATCAAATGCACAATGCCCTAATCATGAAGTGATCAATCTGAATCTCTAATTTTTTAAAAAACATTTTTCTTTGTAGGGGGATAGTTTTGACCTTTAAATGGTTAGGGCACCACCCAGAATTAAACCATTGCCCATTGATGGTGCCCATTTTAAGAGTCAAATCTCATTAGCAATGCCCCAGAAAGCAGCTCTCCCAATTAACCACAGTTAACTGCATTTGCCAATAGGAAGTGAACTCCTAAAAATTCTTTCAGGGATATAAGCAACCATTTGTTACCCATCCTTAATTCTCCTTGAACAGATTAATTTGCTATGTTGTGAATTCTGGACTGATTATTGCTGGGTTGAGCCCAAGGCAGCTAAAATAATTCCACAGAGGCTGATACCCCAGCACCAAGTTACCTTTTGTTTACACATGGAGAGTCCTTGACACTGCACCAGCTTTTTCAGAGCCAGCTCTCAGAATGAACACTCCTGTTTAATTTTTATTTATTTATTTTCTTTTTTCTTGCTTTTTTCTCTTGTTTCTTTCTTCTCCAATCTCCCACGCGGCAGGTGGGGATACCAACCACTATACTACCGATGACTGGATCACTCCTGTTTATTTTTTTTATTTTTTTAAAAATTTTTTTATTATTACCCCCACACTACCGCCTAACTGCGGTAGTGCTTATTATTTTTTCCCCCAGCACCCATGTTGTATGTGTGCAGGAGTGAACACTCCTGTTTAATTTTTTTTTGTTTTTTCTTCTTTTTTGTGTGTGTGTGCAGGTGTGAGACACAGTGAAAGAACAAAGTGCACGAATCTTTATTCAAATTCCACCACCAGGAAGATAGGAAAACACCCGGGTGGCCAGTGACAAACATTGCCCTTCACATCAAAGGGCAATGCTGTGTGATCAAAACACTCCTGTTTATTTTTTTTTTATTTTATTAAACAAATTACAAAACAGTTTACAAAAAACATTGACAGCTGTACACAAAAGACAGCAGTTTTACAAGGGAGAGGAGCAGCAAAGCTAGGCCCCGAACCCTACCATTCAACCATTTTACAGGGAGAGGAGGACAAACCTCAAATCCCAGTTCCACATATGACAAGACAGTGACAATGACATTTGTACATTAGACAATACCGTTACATACAAAAGTGCAGACAATACAGACCCAGCAAGCCGCCGCCCCTCCCACCTAACACTCCTGTTTATTTATATTTTATTAAACAAATTACAAACAATTTACAAAAAACATTTACAGCTGTACATAAGAGACAGCAATGTTACAAGGGAGAGGAGCAGCAAAGCTAGGCCCCGAACCCTACTGTTCAACCATTTTACAGGGAGAGGAGGACAAACCTCAAATCCCAGTTCCACGTGTGACAAGACAGTGACAATGACATTTATACATTAGACAATACCGTTACATACAAAAGTGCAGACAATAGACCCAGCAAACCCCCGCCCCTCCCACCTTCCGACCGCTCTAAGGCAGCCCGCCCCTACCCACCTTCCGGTTTTCGGTCCACCCCATGCCCCTTCCAGTTCTCGGTCCGCCCTGACACACCTTTCGACCACCTCTAGGACAGCCCGCCCCGGTACCCGCCCAGGGTGACAGCAGTCAGGACGGCCTACCCACCTTCCGGCTTCACTAACCACCCTCAGCACCTTTCGACCACCTCTGGGGCAGCCCGCCCCGGTAACACTCCTGTTTATATCTGTCAGCCAGGACTCCCTGATTGGTCCAGATTAACAGCCTCAATCAGGGAATTCATATTCTATGAGATCCACCTGTCCATTTTGTTAGAAAGAACAACAGCTAAGCATATTATCTAAACAATAAAAGATTGCAGAGCTCTGAGGTACAGAAAGACCAAGGTGTCCTAGTCCATGAAGGACAGAAGGCTAGAATGCAGGAGTGGCAAGTAATCAGGAAAACTGATAGAATGTTATGGCTTATTGTGTGAGGAATTGGATGCAAGAGTAGGGAGGTTAATGCATTAGTTATATAAGATTAGATTAGATTACTTACAGTGTGGAAACAGGCCCTTTGGCCCAACAAGTCCACACCACCCCGCCGAAGCACAACCCACCCATACCCCTACACTTACCCCTTACCTAACACTACAGGCAATTTAGCATGGCCAATTCATCTGACCTGCACATCTTTGGACTGTGGGAGGAAACCGGAGTACCCGGAGGAAACCCACGCAGACACTGGGAGAACGTGCAAACTCCACACAGTCAGTCGCCTGAGGCGGGAATTGAACACGGGTCTCTGGCGCTGTGAGGCAGCAGTGCTAACCACTGTGCCACCGTGCCGCCCACGGCATTGGTAAGGTCACATAAGAAGTATTGTGCACAGCACTGGTCACCATACTTATGGAAGGATGTTAATGTATTGAAAGTAATTCAGAGAAGGTTTACTAGGCTAATATCTGGGATGGGCAGATTACCTTATGAGGAAAGGCTAGACAGCTAGAAGAGTTTAGGAGAGTTGGAGGTAACTTAGCTGAAACATATCAGATCCTGAGGCCACTTGACCAGGTTGATCTGGGAAGGGTGTTTCCTCTTGTGAGAAAGAGATGAAAGAATGTTGGAATATGCAAGAATGTAAAGTTGAGGTTAAAAAAAGATCAACCATGAGCTTATTGAATAGTAGAGTAAGCTCAAAGGGTTGAGTGACTTACTCTTGTTCCTTGTTCATATGCACATACATGAATCTTTGAAATTCTCTAGCCCAGAGGGCTGTGGAAGCTCAGTCAATGAATCCAGTGAAAGAAGAGATTGACAGATTTCTAAATACAAATAATGTAATGGGATATGGAGCCATCTAAGAAAAGGACAATGAATTGGCTATCAGGCATGATCATATTGAATAGCAGATCAGCTCAATTAGATGAATAGATTAATCTTAATCCTATGTTCCTAGTTATAAGTTACATTTTGTTTTATTTATTCATGGGATATGGGCTTCCCATATACCATTGATTTAATAAAGATTGTTACAAAGACTCTGAAAAGTACCTGATGTCAGAATCTTAGAAGAGTAAATTCTGGATTAGTGGTGCTGGAAGAGCACAGCAGTTCAGGCAGCATTCAAGGAGCAGCAAAATCGATGTTTCGGGCAAAAGCCCTTCATCAGGAATAAAGGCAGAGAGCCTGAAGCGTGGAGAGATAAGCCAGAGGAGGGTGGGGTTGGGGAGAAAGTAGCATAGAGTACAATAGGAGAGTGGGGGAGGGGATGAAGGTGATAGGTCAGGGAGGAGATGGTGGAGTGGATAGGTGGAAAGGGAGATAGCAGGTAGGACAAATCCAGAAAAGTCATGGGGACAGTGTTGAGCTGGAAGTTTGGAACTAGGGTGAGGTGGGGGAAGGGGAAATGAGGAAACTGTTGAAGTCCACATTGATGCCCTGGGGTTGAAGTGTTCCGAGGCGGAAGATGAGGCGTTCTTCCTCCAGGCGTCTGGTGGTGAGGGAGCGGTGGTGAAGGAGGCCCAGGACCTCCATGTCCTCAGCAGAGTGGGATGGGGAGTTGAAATGTTGGGCCACGGGCGGTGTGGTTGATTGGTGCGGGTGTCCCGGAGATGTTCCCTAAAGCGCTCTGCTAGGAGGTGCCCAGTCTCCCCAATGTACAGGATACAATAAATGATATTAGTGGATGTGCAGGTAAAACTTTGATGGATTTGGAAGGCTCCTTAAGGGCCTTGGATAGAGGTGAGGGAGGAGGTGTGGGCACAGGTTTTACAGTTCCTGCGGTGGCAGGGGAAGGTGCCAGGATGGGAGGGTGGGTTGTAGGGGGGCATGGACCTGACCAGGTAGTCATGGAGGGAACGGTCTTTGTGGAAGGGGGAAAGTGGTGGGGAGGGAAATATATCCCTGGTGGTGGGGTCTTTTTGGAGGTGGCGGAAATGTCGGCGGATGATTTGGTTTATGCGAAGGTTGGTAGGGTGGAAGGTGAGCACCAGTGGCATTCTGTCCTTGTTATGGTTGGAGGGGTGGGGTCTGAGGGCGGAGGTGCGGGATGTGGATGAGATGCGTTGGAGGGCATCTTTAACCACATGGGAAGGGAAATTGCGGTCTCTAAAGAAACCCCAGGGCATCAATGTGGACTTCAACAGTTTCCTCATTTCCCCTTCCCCCACCTCACCCTAGTTCCAAACTTCCAGCTCAGCACTGTCCCCATGACTTGTCCGGACTTGTCCTACCTGCCTATCTCCTTTTCCACCTATCCACTCCACCCTCTCCTCCCTGACCTATCACCTTCATCCCCTCCCCCACTCACCTATTGTACTCTATGCTACTTTCTCCCCACCCCACCCTCCTGTAGCTTATATCTCCACGCTTCAGGCTCTCTGCCTTTATTCCTGATGAAGGGCTTTTGCCCGAAACGTCAATTTTGCTGCTCCTTGGATGCTGCCTGAACTGCTGTGCTCTTCCAGCACCACTAATCCAAAATCTGGTTTCCAGCATCTGCAGTCATTGTTTTTACCTCTTAGAAGAGTAAAGCTTTTTTGCCCACAAGTTCATAAGACATCAGCATAGTAGGTAATGTTTGGTTTTAACCCTTTCAGAACCAAATGCAGCAACAGCATCACAGTGAAGGAATTGGGACAAACAACTGCACATCTTAGCAAATCCAGTCAAGGAATTCTTAAAGTAACAGCAGAAAGATTGAAAAGGAAGCATAAATTGGAAGGAGGTAAATTCAATGTCAAATCAAGTACAAAAGATAAATAGGGAGGCAGAGAAAGTTGCATTAAGAGGAAGAAAGGTGGAAGAGATGACCATTTTAATATCTTCAACAATTAAAATCAAAAGGAATAAGATTCCATAGACTAGTTCAAGGCCAGAGATTTTATGGTATTGATTAATACTTGCTACACTGTTAGAAAATTACTTGCTGCGAACTGGAAAAGACAACTTTCAGTGGCAAGTTTAATTCATATTAAGAGCATAAGTACTGCACTAAATACAATTTAACACATTTCATTGGTGAGACAGAGAGTGAGATCTCACTTTCACAGAGCTACTGGTCAAATGGACAAGAACATTTGGATTTCAGCATTCAGGTGGTAAAAACAATGACTGCAGATGCTGGAAACCAGATTCTGGATCAGTGGTGCTGGAAGAGCACAGCAATTCAGGCAGCATCCGAAAAGCTTCGAAATTGACGTTTCGGGCAAAAGCCCTTCATCAGGAATAAAGGATTCAGCATTCAGCCAGGCATCTTAACAAGAAGAACCATAAAATTGAACACTATTTCTTTATTCTTCTGCCTTTATATTTTATGTTTTGGTTTATTTTTCTGTGCTTTAAGATGACATTAGATAGTGGTGACACTACACAATACTTTTCACTGTATTTTGTAACAAAATACTCATGACAATAAATAAATCAAATCAAATCTGTTTTTTGCCTGAAACTGCTGTGCCATTTTCGCAAAAATGTGAGCGAGTACTGTTAGATTCATTGTTAGTTTCAGCAGCAAATAGTAAGCCACCTATTTCTGATTGAACCCCTTATAAGTTTTGAAAAATATTTTGCTGATATAGTGTCTTTTACATCCATTGGATATTTGAAAGCATTTTATGCTAATGGGTTATTTCAGAAGTGCAGTTACTTGTTACTCAGGCAAATGCAGCTGTTAGTTTATTTATAGCAAAGTTCCACAAACCTAAAAAGAATCAATGGCCAGAAGCTCCATTTTGAGTGAACTTTGTTGAGGTAATTACTCATGTTTTACTTAGAATGGAATGACTCAGGTTGATTTAAAATCCTGAGAAAGAAATAACATGGCAAAGGCTGATTTCCCTACTCCACTGTTAAAAGTTAAAATTAGTCTTATTATGTAGATAAGCACTGGGTTCTCAATTTATGAACTCGGTTAACATATATCATATGGAGAATGCAGTTATCCCCATTACGGGACTGATCGTTTTCTTGCTATTACATTGCACCAATGACTGCCCTTCAGAAGTATATAATTGGCTGTATAGCATTTTGGAATATCTAGTTGATGTGATTGGCATATTCGTGCCAATCTTTCATTTTTTTAACTTCATGTTATGAAATGCTAGCACTCAATAATAGATCCATGACCAATTGTATTATTGCGATAATTATTTGCAATGGAAATACAATATTTACATAGGACTGATCTGGATTGTAAAAATACATTTCCATTGGTCAGATCAAACTCAATGGTCACAAATATCATACCTCACTTCCCTCATCAGTCTCGTCTATTAACATTTTCTACATTGTCCTCATAACAATGATAACTCCATATGCCTCTTTGAAAAGGCTATTTCAAATGTACACAGCCTTCAATGCAAAGTGCTATCATTATATTTCAACCAAGTGTTCACTTTTTGTGTCATAGCTTGGATCTTTTCTCCTTATCCCAGAGTCTGTGTTCATATTGAGTACTGCTCTGACATCCAGTTTGTTGTTCTCTTCAAGATCTTAATGCTTTTATGACCTCTGTGTCCCACAATGGTTGGAAGGATATAGACAAACAAATCTGAAAGAACATTGCAGAGAGGTGTAAACATTATAGAGTATTTATCTTGGGGGATTTTAATTATGCAAATGTAGACTGGATAGTGTTATCTCACAGGCCCAAGCACATTGATAGACAAGCAGAGACAGTTAAAGGATACATTTTAAAAGAAAAATAGCATAAACAATTGCAATTTACCAGTTCAACAGTTTCATGATGGATGCCAAGTCTTCAGAAATCTTTGATTAATGTAGTTGTTCACTAGCAAATAAACTATAAGTCCTGAATTCCAAAGTCACTGATCCATGCAAACTCATTCAATAGCTTTCCAGGATTATTCACTTACTTCTTACAGCATGGTATTTTCTTATCAGAACAACCAACAAGTTGTCAACTGCAATGAAAACCAGAAAGAAAGAGAGAGAGAGCAAAACATAGCAATACCATTAAGATGTATTTTTCAAAACACACATGACCTCAAAACCCCAGTCAGAACTGCTTCACTTTTTCTTTCCCCATTCTTTTACTAACATTCTCTTTGTTTGGCTGACCAGCACTGACCTGCCCGTGATTGACCAATTCAACATGCAGCCAGTTGCCAGTCTTGAGCCTAGAATGTTTCTGTGCTAAAACATCTGTAGTGTTCTCGGGGCAATAATTAACCTGCAATTATCTCTCCAGACAATTGCCCATAAACAAACATCAGTTTATTTGCTCTCTCCTCCTTTCCAAAAACAAGTTGCTGCTCAAAGTTCAAAGGTCAATTCTCAACTTTACCACAGTTTCAAACTAAAAATAGAAAAATAAAGAACAACAGTGATTATTTCAACAATAGTGCTAGTGTTAAATTGTGTTCTGGTAGTGGTAGTGTTAGCAGGTGTTTTGAAATTGCGTTCAGGAGAATTTTCTACAACAATCTGTGACCTGTCCAATGAGAAAGGAGGCATTGCTAGACCTGATTCTTGGCATTGGGTTTGGCTGGGTAGATCAAGAACTCATTGAAGATAAAAAAAAAAGCAACATAGAAACAAAGGTAAAAATCACACAACACCAGGTTATAGTCCTACAGGTTTACTTGGAATCACGCTAGCTTTCAGAGCTCCGCTCCTTCATCAGGTGATAGTGGAGGACACAATTCTAAGGCACAGAATTTATAGCAAAAATTTACCGTGTGATGTTACTGAAATTATACATTGAAAAATACCTTGATTGTCTGTTGAATCTTTCATCTGTTCGAATACCGTGATAGTTTCACTTCTTTCATGTGTAAATCACAAAATCATTTTTAAAAGTTGCATTCTCAGGTTAGCTGTAACAATGGGCGTTAGTTAGATAATATTTTGAAGGTAAAAATCAACTGCTTAGTCACTAAAAGTGGCAGAAAAGATGGAGAGAGCAGACAATATAGTATATCGTAGCATAGTACACAAGCAAGGAGGCTATGCAGAATTAGACACCAGTTAGACCTCACCTAAAATATTGTATATCTGGGTGCCACACTCCAGGATGAGAATGCATTGGAAAAAGCACAGAAGAGGTTGATAACAATGGTTTGAAGAATAAGAAATGTCATGTTATGAAGAATGATTGGAGAATTTGGGATTGTTTTTCTCAGAGAGTCAAACAGGAGATTTGATATATACTTTCAAAATCAAAAGTCTGGATAGAATATATAGGGAGAAGCTATTCCCACTCATAAAAGTATCAAAAATGAAAGAGCATGGATTTCAAGTAATTTGCTGAGAAATAAATACAATAAGAGAAAAATCTTTTTCACACAGGCAGTAGTTGGTGTCAGGAATGCACTGTGTGGAAGTATTGTGGATATAGATTCAAGAGGACATGGGATGATTATTTAAATAGAAACAATGTGCAGGGTTATGGGGAAAAAGCAGGCAAATGGCACTAAGTTGAAATATTCATTCACAGATCTGATGTAGAGATGATAGACCAAGTGGGCTCCATGTGCACAGTAACACTTTTGTGATTCTGCATTGAAAATAATGTGGACTCATAGTTCAGTGGCTTTATAAGAGCATACTTACTTACAAATTACAATTTAACTTCACAGAGAAGTAGGATTCACACCTGTACAACTGATTCAATATAACACAACAGTCAATATAGAATTAAAATATTGACTGATGGAAAATTGGAAAATGGAGTTCACTATTTTTCAAAATAATTCATGAAATTAAAGTAATTACATAGGCCCATGACCTAACATTTGAACAACTGGAGCTGCTATCAGGTGATTAATTTTGGCACTAAACAACAGAGTATTTCCAGTCTACATAGCAAATAATTCTGATCACTTAGCATTGACAATATGCTTTGCATATATTTGACTCTTGAACAAAGTCATGAGTAGCAAAGTTATTAATTTTATAGTATAACATTATATTTTGTATTATTCTGTCAAACCTTAGTAAGAACACCAATGATGATACTTAACCTATTGAGTTTTACATTGAGAACTACTGTAGCATGCTGTAATGTTATAACAATAGTCTGGTGTTGCTGGTACAGCTGAAGCGGAAGAAACAGTGTTTACATCACTGAACTATTAATCCAGCTGTACATATTAATACAGAGAATGTTAATTTGAACTCCATGAACTGGATATTGCAAGCCCCATTGTGTTTCCTTTTGCTAGTGGAGTATGTCATATAGATTGGTTGGCTGGGCTATCAGCTTTTCTCACTCCTCAGCTCACCCCAATTACACAGAGGGTGGGTAAGAACTGAAATCATCAAACTGCCTGCCATATGTAATTAAATAATCCAAAGTCAATTGAAGTTGTTAAAAGCTCAAATGAACCAATATTACCCTGCCCATATATAGGGCTTTGGAGGCACTGTAGTAGGGCTACTGCCTCTGGGTCAGACTCTGGGTTTAAGTCTTAAATATACCAGGAATATCTCATAACATGTACAAATGGCTTTATTCAAAATACTTAAACTGCTCATACCATAAAAGACTTTATATGGAAAAATCATTTAAACACTTTGGAGTAAATAAAAAGCTGGACATAAGGGGTGAGAGGGTACGATCATTGGAGCATGCCTCTTGTCCATCAGGGAGTATATTCCTTAGAAGATAGGATCACCTTCTTTCCAGCACATGATACTAAACTCCTACAGCTACCCCTGACCCTTCTCCCCAGTTTATGAAGGGCCACAACAACCCTGTCCTGGCACCTTCTGACTAGGCTTGCCTGCAGTCCTGTCTGCACTCACTAGGAATGCTGGTGGTCCTGGACTGCTGAAGTTGCCAAGCTATCTGGGTAAGTGTCTCCTAAGGGTGGGATTTCTTCCCAGTGAGGGACAAAAGTCCCACTAGGATATGTTTGGCTTGTCCACAGTGCTTTATGGCAATCTTCTAAGCAACTGTCAGTTTTGCATTTGAATTTTGTTTGAAAGATTAAGCAACTGGAAATATGCTGAATAGTCTGGATTGGCAATGAAAGTCAAATTGGTTCATTATTGTCTTTCAAGGAACCTTCTGACCAATACTCTGTGCAACTTAGATTCTAGGGATGACCAAAAACATTTGTTATTTCTTATAAATCAATAAGCAGGTCAGAAAATTCCATTTCAAATGTCAGAGTAATATTAATTGCAAGGTACAGCACCATGGTTATGATCTTACAAGACAGCAATGAATTATCCTGCAAAGCAATTGGCTAGCTGTACTAAATTCCAATTTACACAATGACAGGTACCTGATTTTAAACAGTCAGTGAAAGTAAACATAAATATATCATAGACAAGAGCTTTGTTTTTATTGAAAGTTAATGAAGCCCAGCCCCCTGTAGCTGGAGCCTGAAGAATGTTCTGCCTCGTCTCCTCAAGCACAAAGTATTCAGTCAATTGAGGATAATGATTCATTGAGTTTTATTGTCAAGGATAAGCTGAAATGTTCTAGTCAGTCCTGGACCCCCAAAAGATATTGAGGACCAGGCCATCTACCTAAAAGGGTCTTCTTGGCAGAAGATGGGGGCTTAGCCTGGTCAGTGCTTCTGTTAGCCTGTCTGTCTGACATTGACTAAATTCACTCCTGCACAGAGAAGGCCCAACTCCTGAAGCATTTCTTCTTTAATTCAATTATTTTAACGTGCCTTTTCTCTTTCTCTCTTATCTGATCTGTACATTTCTTCTCCTTTTGAACTGGAGGCCCTCCCACTGGCCCTCCAACTTCAAGATTGCATACTCCATTCTTAATTGGATATCCACCTTCCTTCCAATAATTAGTCAATTTTGGGGAAATCAGAGATTGTGACTCCAATTTAAACTATCATTGAGGTCCCAAAAAGTAAAATTCTACCCTACTTCATTCTTTACATCCCTTTCTTCTCGTGTTTTCTCTATAATTCATCCTCCATTAAGAGATTTCCTCTATTTACGTCTTTGCATTCCAAAAGAGTTCCCCATCCTTCCCTATCAACCCCTCCCTCAATCTTACTTCAAATAATGCCAGCTTCACCCTCTGTCATTCTTCCCTTTGCCTCCTGAAAAGATTCCTTGCTCACCCTCATTCCAGTTACCTTTCCTTATCTCCCTATTCCCATCATGTCACCTTTTATTTCTCCCTTTCTTCCCTCTCCTTTTCCTTTTCTCACCTATCTTCCCATCTTCTCTCCCACTTTTCTAACCTCCCTTCTGCCTCCTTCCTCTTGCTCTTTGTTAATTGTAATTAATTTCAGCCTTGCTTGTCACGTGGTTCAGCACCAAAAAGGTATTGCGCCAAAGGAGTAGTTGTAGCCAATAAAAGCAAATTTATAGTGAAATAAACACAGGTGGAAGAGATCATATATCATGTCATTAAAACCATGTCTGTTTGTTCTGATTATTTCACATCCTGGTACAGCACACAACCCTGATGCACAGTGATTTATTTAATGAATCTATACATAGTCCTCTGGTAAACAAATGTCTGCTTCCTTGTATCGAATAACACAATGACGTCAAGGGCCTATTCCCAGTAGACTATCATCTTACCCTTCAGTTACCCTTAACAAATGAGCATCTATTTGAATATGAGCCATACAAAATCACAGATGTTTATTGGCTTAAAAAAAGACTTGAAGGTTTCTTTTCATATAAATAGGACACAGGTTTTATAATCAACGCTCACCCAAGAAAGAATAAAGTGTTATACTTTGAAAGCGTAGTTCTTTTTTTCAATTGGAAATACTTGACAGTTTACTAGTTGATTGGCTGACACTAACATTCAACTCATTGCTATTTTTAGAAAAATTAATCTTGCAGTGGTCCATCCATGGCCAATCTATACTTGGGTGGTTACAAAGTTCTGACTCTTCACTTGAGTATAATTAGTTTAGGGGTCTTCAACAAGCTCTCTGTGTTTAGTGCTTTCTGTGAAATCATGAGGAACACAATGCAGTTACTTTAAATAACACATTGACATTATCAACATGCATTTGTATCAGTTGTAACTGTGAATGTAGGAAAATAGTCATAGGCATCATAACAAGAAATAATGAACAAATTCAATAATGTTTATAAGAGAAATGTTCTGGATTTAACCCTAAAGAAAAGTGGTTTTGCTTAAGAGACTTGCCCTAATGTTTATACATGGGGAAGTACATTACTACCACTAGAAGTATAGAATCAGACTTGCAAACACATATCCTCTCTATTTACTCAATTTTGGTCAACAAGCTTCTCCTAATCTCTTTCAGTGATTATTCGCTCTGTATCTTGCTTTTTTATAGCTACTTTCACCTTCTACTATCACAGATCTGTAGAGTAATTTTAAAATATGATTGTATGAATATAGAATTGTGAAACCAAAATTAATTTGTATTTCTTCTCAAGCAATTGTGGTGTTCTCTTGAGGAAAGGTGGCTGTGTTTGCACATGTGTAACCTCTGTAAGACAAGTCATAGTGTTATTTAAAGTAACTGCATTGTGTTCCTCATGATTTCACAGAAAGCACTAAACACAGAGAGCTTGTTGAAGACCCCTAAACTAATTATGGTTTGAAACATTTAATTGATCCACTGTTTTTTTTTGTGATTCCGGAAGGATGTTTGCATTGTGAAAGTGCATGTTGTATGGATTTAGAGGTCATGGTTCCTCAGTTCTGTGAAAAACAATATCATTGATTAGTTTCCTCCTGGCAACACTGATTTAAAGATTTTGATGGTGCCGCTTGAAAGAAAAAATCAGGGGCTGATCCTTCTTCACATCTCAAGAAATATACATTATATCTGTTAGCAGTTGAATACAATGTTGTTATTTTGTTATGGGCCAGCAATGCAATTCCTTTATGGCCACATGGTCCCAGACTAATTATAAACATAGGTACAACTGAACATAGTATATCATTTTTGACATGAATGAAGGAACAATGAGAATGTTTCAATTAAAGCTTAGTGCTATACATTAATCATGTAGACAATTTGCAATAAGAAAACAAACTGCACAAGCAAAATAATGTCAGCCTGCACATTGTTACTGTCACTCTTCCAAACACTCAATGCATTGTCCAACTGGAATTACAAAAAATAGATTGTGTGCAGAGTATTTATCTTATAGAAAATGAATTGTGGCATGGATTCTTTCTTACGGCAAACTGAATGAACCAATCATTTGTAGTAACTTCCAAATCAAGTTATAAAGATT
This sequence comes from Chiloscyllium plagiosum, assembly GCF_037043375.1. Taxonomy (NCBI): domain Eukaryota; kingdom Metazoa; phylum Chordata; class Chondrichthyes; order Orectolobiformes; family Hemiscylliidae; genus Chiloscyllium; species Chiloscyllium plagiosum. Next base: position 67,533,799 of record NW_028270145.1, on the reverse strand, counting down.
TCTGTAAGTCATTTGGTTTGTGGATTTTTCAGTACAGTACTGACAGAATACTATTAGTGATATCGTGTGGATAAGGTTCTGTGTGTCCATGCAAACACAAAGCTCCATTATCACAAACCTTATTGCAAAAATGTTAACAATGCACGAGCTGGGATTAGACCTCTTCCCACCCTACCTCCTGCAAAAATGCCATTCCGTATTCCCAATTTCTCTGCCTCCGCCATATCTGCTCCCAGGAGGATCAGTTCCACCACAGAACACACCAGATGGTCTCTGTCTTTAGAGACCACAATTTCCCTTCCCACGTGGTTGAAGATGCCCTCAACGCTCTTGTCCACATCCTGCACCTCCACCCTTGAACCCCATCCCACCAACCGTAAAAAGGACAGAACCTCCCTGGTGGTCACCTTCCACCCTACCAACCTTCACATAAACCGCATCACCTGCCGACATTGCCGCCACCTCCAAACAGACCCCACCACCAAGGATGTATTTCCCTCCCCACCTCTTTCCGCTTTCTGCAAAGACCGTTCCCTCCGTGACTACCTGGTCAGGTCCACGCTTCCCAACAACCCACCCTCCCTTCCTGACACCCTCCCCTGCCACCGCAGGAATTGCAAAACCTGCGCCCACACCTCCTCCCTCACCTCCATCCAAGGCCCCAAAGGAGCCTTCCACATCCATCAAAGGTTTACCAGCACATCCATCAATGTCATTTATTGTATCCGTTGCTCCCGATGTGGTCTCCTCTACATTGGGGAGACTGGACTCCTCCTCGCAGAGCGCTTTAGGGAACATCTCTGGGACACCCACATCAATCAACCCCACCGCCCTGTGGCCCAACATTTCAACTCCCCCTCCCACTCTGCCGAGGATATGAAGGTCCTGGGCCTCCTTCACCGCCGCTCCCTCACCATCTGGAGGAAGAACGCCACAATTCATTTCCTCATTTCCTCTCCCCCCCCACCTTACCCCAGTTCCAACCTTCCAGCTCAGCACCGTCCCCATGACCTGTCCTACCTGCCTATCTTCCTTTCCACCTATCCACTCCACCCTCCTCTCTGACCTATCACCTCCATCCCCACCCCCATTCACCCATTGTACTCTTTGCTACCTTCCCCTAACCTCCTCTCTGACCTATCACCTCCAGCCCCACCCCCATTCACCTATTGTACTCTATGCTATTTTCACCCCACACCCACCCCCCTTTCATTTATCTCTCCACTCTGCAGGCTTCCTGCCTCTATTCTTGATGAAGGGCTTTTGCCCGAAGCATCAATGTGCCTGCTCCTTGGATGCTGCCTGACCTGCTGTGCTTTTCCAGCACCACTTTAATCCAGACTCGGGTTTCCAGCATCTGCAGGCCTCGTATTTACCATCATTTACTGTCAATCCTTCATTACTTTGAAGAAGTGGTGATTTGCCTTATTGAACCACGGCAGTCCATTTGCTGTATAAATGCCAACATTGCTGTTGAGCAAGGAGTTCAAGAGTTTTGACCCAGCAATGCTGATGGAACAGTATATATTTCTAATCAGGATGGCATGCACATGGAGGGGAGCTTGCAGGTGATGGTAATGTTCTTATGTATCTGCTGCCCTTGTATTTCTAGACAGTAGTTGTTGAGAATTTGGAAGATTTTGTCTAATGAACCTTGGTGAATTTCTGCAGTACATCTTGTAGATGGCAATCTGCCATTACCTTGCTTTCCATGTTTAATTTCCTAAACTCACTTTCTAGAATACCCATGCTAACTTTGTGAATTCTGTTTTTAACAGTGTCGATAGAAATTCTTGCTTTTATTTTAATATTTTTTGTTAGCCTTCTCTTATGCTCTACGTTTTTCCACTTTATTAACCTTTTCGTCTTTTTTGCTGTTTTCCTCTATATGCTTTCCACTCTTCTGACCTGCCACTTTTCTTTGTGCAATTATGGTTTTTCTTTAAGTTTGGTATTACATTTAACGTTTTTAGTTAACAAGGGGTCCATTCTGTATATTCTAAAATGTTGCCCGACATGTCTGCAATTACATCTCTGTTGATTATCACTTAATTTGCCAGTTTACTGCAATCAGCTCTGCTTTCATGGCCTTGTAATCACTCTTATTTAAGTTTAAAAATATTAGTCTTGGACCCATTGTTCTCTCCTTCAGATTGAGTTTAAAACTAAATTTAATTATGACTGCTGAAATCTAATAGTACCTTCATTATAAGGTAATTAGTTAATGCTAGCTCATTGCACAACACAATGTGTAGTATAGCGTGCTCTCTGGTAGTCTCAGAGTGTGCTGTTCGTAGGAACTATTCTGGAAGCATTGCGCGATCCTGATCTAGGTTACCACTGCCTATCTGATTTTTCTAATCTTTGTGCAGACTAAATTTCCTCATCGTTATTGCTGATACTTTCAGACAGGCTTCTATTGTTTCTTCCTTTACACATCATCCCACCATGTGTTTGCTGTTAGTAGGCCTGTACACCCCTTCAAAAAGTGATTTCTTGTCTTTCTTATAACTTAGCTCTACCAAAACTGCTTTTACCTTCTGGTTTTCTAAACTTAGGTCATCCCACTGTACTATGCTAATAATACGATTAATCATAAAAAGCCACATCTGCATCTTTTACTAGATTCCTTATCTTCTTATATATCATGTCCCCTTCAACATTCAGGTCTGAATCCATGTCATCCTGTAAACATTGTTCTGTGATGGCTATTTGATTGTAACTGGGGAGGCAGTGGTGTAGTACTAATGTAACTACTATGTAACTAATGGTTCACTAATATCCTTTATGGAAAGAACTATTGCCATTCCTATCTAGTCTGCCCTATGTGTGACTCTAGACCCACAGTGAAGCAAGAAAAACTGAATGACCTGAAGGTGGATAAATCACCGAGATCAGATGGACTATACCCCAGAGTTCTAAGGAAGATAGCTGAACAGACAGTGGAGGTGTTGGTGGTGATCTTTCAGGAATCGCTAGAATCAGGAGGGTCCCAGAGGATTTGAAAATTGCTAACGTGACACATCTGTTTAAAGAGGGAGCAGGATAGACCAAGGAAAGCCAATGGATGTTATCTACCTGGACTTCAAGAAGGCCTTTCACAAGGTGCCACACAGCAGGCTATTGAGTATGGTAACAGCCCATGGTGTGAGAGGCAAGGTACTAGCATGAATAGAAGCTTGGCTATCTGGCAGAAAACAGAAAGAGGTGATAAAAGGGTCTTTCTCAGGATGGCAGCTGATGACAAGTGGTATTCCACAAGGCTCAGTATTGGGACCACAAGTTTTCACTTTATACTTTAACGATCTAGATGAAGGAACTGAGGGCATTCTGGCTAAGATTGCAGACAATACAAAGATTGGTAGCGGAGCAGGTAGCATTAAGGATGCAGGGAGGCTGCAGAAGGATTTGGACAGGTTAGGAAAGTGGGCAACAAAATGGCAGATGGATTACAATGTGGGAAAGTGTGAGGTCATGCACTTTGGTAGAAAGAATAGAGGGTTGAAATATTTTCTAAATGGGCAGAAAATTCAGCAGTCTGATGTTCTTGGGAGTTCTAGTCCAGGATTTTCTCAAGGTAAACTTGCAGGTTGAGTCAGTAGTTTGGAAGGCAAATGCAATGATGACATTTATTTTGAGAGGACTTGAATATAAAAGCAGGGATATACCTCTGACGCTCTATAAGGCTCTGGTCAGACCACATTTAGAGTATTGTGTGCAGTTTTGGGCCCCATATCTCAGGAAGGATGTACTGGTCTTGGAACATGTTCAAATGAGGCTCATGAGAAGGGTCCAAGGAATGAAAAGCTTAACATGAGGAACATTTGAGGAGTCTGGGGTGATACTCGACTGAGTTTAGAGAGGGGTCCAATTGAAACATACAGAATACTGAATTGTCTGGACAAAGTACGTTTTGGGAAGATGTTTCCATTGGTAGGAGAGACTACAACCCAAGGGCACAGCCTTAGAGTAAAGGGAAGACCTTTTAGAATGGAGATAAGGAGAAATTTCTTGAGCCAGAGAGTGGTGAATCTATGAAATTCATTGCCACAGAAGGCTGTGGAGGCCAGGTCATTGAGTATATTTAAGATGGAAATAGATAGGTTCTTGAGTATCAAGGGGATCAAAGATTATTGGGATGAAGTGGGAGAATTGGGTTGAGCAACATATCAGCCATGATTGAATCGTGGAGCAGACTGGATGGGCTGCATGGCCTAAATTTTGCTCCTATATCTTATGGTCTTATTCTTAACTACCATTCAGGCAATTAGGTATAGGATGGTCAAAACAATGCTGGCCTGGCTGACAAAGCTCACAATCTAAAATGAATTTTTAAAAATTCTATTTTCCCTATTAGTTTATCTGCTTGTTTTGAATATAACATGCAAACTGTTACAGAGTCTGAATTAAACAGTTTTTTTTTATTATTTATGAAACTTCTTGTTTTTTCTGTTGATTTGCCCTTAAATCCCTAGCCTCTGACCTTTCTTGTCGGGGTCAATTTCATTTTGTATTACAATACTTTAGTCTCTTGCCTTGTCTCTGCTTTTTGATTTGCATCACCTTTCAAAATTTTATCCGTTGCCCTCACTATTTAGTTTAAAACCCTTTATAACGTCGTTGGTTATGTGACTCACTGGAGCACCAGGATTAAACTGTCCCAACAATATCTCCTCAACGTCCCTCAGTCCTGAAGCTAGTATCCAATAGATAACCCACTTCTATCACACTAGCCTTTGAACATGTCGTGTTACGGGGAAAATGCATGAAAGTGAACATGAGGAATATCTGATCACTCATGAGCCTAATAAATGGCAGAGCAGGCTTGAGGGGCTGAATGGCCTACTCCTTATTACCTATGGTCATTATGGTTATTATGGTCTTCCTTTCATCAAACTTATTTGTCCCATGCTAGCTTTCATGAAAGTTCAGTAATGAATTTAAGTTTCTGCAAAGACAGAAGTTGACCAAGAGAGCATTGAAACAGTTGAATCAAGAAGTAAACATAATATAGGTGAAGGAAAGGTTTTTCCAATAGATGAGCTGCAAAGATGCAATATTAAACAAGGTTAAGGTTGGTGGCATTGGTGCTGGAGAAAATATTAGGGTTGAATATCATTTTGGGATTGTAAAGTACAGCCGGTTTGTGAATAATCAAATCTGGTTCAGCCTTAAATAGGGACCAGAATGGCCTGGATTGGACCATAGACAATGACTTCTATCTTCTCAATTCTTAATTCGAGGAAGTTTCTTTTGACCCTATATTAGACCCCAGGAAAATCATAAAATATTAAGCACAAAGCAAGGAACAAGAGAAAACTTGCAGAGAGATTGACCTGGGATATAATAGTGAAGTTGTTCGATATGGTGACTTGTATATCATTACAAAGGATTATTGTGAATAACAAGGGCATCTATTCCATAACAAAACTGGTGATTGTTCAGTAGGAACAGATGATTGTCTGGGTTAATACCACTTACAAAGCATTAAACACATCTTAAAATGTTATGACCATTTTTTACTTGTGAGTTATTTGAATAACAAGAAGAACAACAATAGTCAGATAAGCCTTGCCTCATGGCTTTCTCCATGAAATCACTGAAAGTTTTTGCAGTTGGACAAAAATAAAACAGTTGTTAGATTTTCAAATGTAAGATCTCCATTGTAGCTCTGCAACTGGGCTTTAGGCCTGTGGCAACAAGGAGCTTTGTTGCAGATGTTGCAACATAGCAACTTAATAGGTACAGCTAATTTATAGTGTCATAGAATTATAGAAATATACAGCACAGAAACAGGCCCTTCAGTCCAACTCATCCATAACAACTGGGTCTCCTAAATTAATCTAGTCCCAATTTCCAGCATTTGGCCCATATCCCTTTAAACCCTTCCTATTCAAACACCCATCCAGATGCCTTTTAAATGTTGTAATTATACCAGCCTCCAACACTTCCTCTGGCAGCTCATTCTATATACCCACCACCCACTGCATGGAAACATTACCCCTTAGGTCCATTTTAAATCTTTCCCTTCTCACCTTAAACCTATTCCATCTAGTTTTGGACTCCCCCACCCCGGAAAAAAGACTTTGTCTATTTGCCCTATCCACGCTCCTGGGAGAAAGTGAGGACTGCAGATGCTGGAGATCAGAGCTGAAAATGTGTTGCTGGAAAAGCACAGCAGGTCAGGCAGCATCCAAGGAACAGGAGAATCGACGTTTCGGGCATGAGCCCTTCTTAAGGAATCATTCCTAAAGAAGGGCTCATGCCCGAAATGTCGATTCTCCTGCTCCTTGGATGCTGCCTGACCTGCTGCGCTTTTCCAGCAACACATTTTCAGCTATCCATGCTCCTCATGATTTTATGAACCTCTATAAGTCACCCCTCAATCTTCGATGCTCCAGGGAAAATAGCCCCAGTCTATTCAGCCTCTCCCCTTAGCTCAAACCATCCAACTCTAGCCACATCCTTGTAAATTTTTTCTGAACTCTTTGAAGTTTCACAACATCCTTCCTACAGCAGGGAGACCAGAATTTCACATAATATTCCAGTAGTGGTCTGACCAATGTCCTGTACACCTGCAACATGACCTCCCAACTCCTATACTCAATGCACTGACCAATAAAAGTAATAAATTTGTTTTTGTTCATGTGTTTTTGGGATATGGGCATCACTGACTAGAGTAACATTCATTGTCCATTCCTAATTGCCCTTGAGAAGATGGCGAATTTCCTGCTGAAACCACTGCAGTACTTGGATCTGTGCACACTATGTTGTCTGGAAGGCAATTCTAAGATTTTAACCTAGTGACACTAAAGGAACAGTGATATAGTTCCAAGTCAGGGTGATGTGTGCCTTGAAAGTGAAATTATATTTGGTATAGTTAGAAATCTGCTGCTTTATTCTTCTAAGGCATGCAGGTCAGCTGTTTACAAGGTGCTGAAGGAGCAGCTTGAGTGATTTGCTGCAATATTTTTTGAAGATGGTAAAACAGTGTTGCCACATTCACCATATTGTAAAGGCAGTGTCTTCTTATTTTTCTGTATTTTTGATTGTGAGCTAAAATCAGAAAATAACTACTTTAAAAACTAAGGATTGTTAGAGTATTACTGCTTTTTTTTGAAAACAAGTAACTTGAAACTCATTGTAAGCAATGTTTGCATAGCTGCTGGTTCAAGTAATATTAGGAAAAGATGCAGATCTGCTGGAGCACAGGGTGTGTGTGAATGGAGATTCAGCTAGCAACGAGTAGCTGATTGGTCTGTAGACTAGTGACTAGTTATTGAAGACAGAACCCTTCTTCCTGCCAACAACAATGTGATTGGTTTTCAGGTAGCTGAACAGCTTGGGGCTGCGAACAAGATAAGGAGAAGATTTCAAATCTCCATCAACTCAGAAGTCATGTTTATTCTTTGTTGCCAAACCAACTTTTAATCCTGAAGAAAATGAGTTTAATCATCCTTAATCTGTTGCTAGAAGCAGTGGCATTGAATGTATAAGGCAGTCACCTCTAATATATTCAAACCAAACACTCTGTGCCTCCTAAAAACTAATGAAAGCGTCAGAGAAGGGAGACTGAAAAGCAATATTCTGATCAGTGTAAGAATCTTCTCAGCAGATTCTGTATTTGTAAGGAAACATTCATAAAGGATGACAGGCATTTTCATGGCACAGTGATTATATCCTCTAAACCAAGAGATCTGGGTTCAAGACCCACCTGCTCCAAAGGTATGTAATACCATCTCTGTACAGGTTAATTAGCAAATGTTAATAAAAAGTTAGAATTTTAACTAAGATTTATATACTGACTGTTCATAATTGTTTACCTGTAGCTTGAGTATATCCACTTGTAATAAATACTAATTTGTGCTAAATAGAGAAACCTAATCTGTGCTTTCTGGGTCTGAAAATCAGGTAAATTGGTGAGCTTGTACACCTCTGTAAAATCTTCTGTGACAGTTCTGAGAATAACTGGCCTTGATTTCCAGCCCACTACCCCAGTGAGGCATAATAATAACTATAAAAAAACAAAAGGACATAAATGTTGGACTTTTGGCTGTGTGATACCTTTTCAAATAATGATTGCAAAACACTGTATTGTATATTACCCATGGCATTGTGCCTAATTGTCAGACAGTGAGTGAATGGAGATAAAATAACAAGACTGCCCTAGCCCTTGGTCTCACCACTTCTATAATCTATCACTTTAAAAATACATTCAGTGTGACATTTAAAAATTTAATCATGGGCTTCTAGTTTTTAATTCTTCATGTTGCTTCAGTTACATGTTGCTTCATCATGCAAGTTGAGAAGTAATCTTGGACAGTTAAAAATGTCAGGATACATACCTTTAAATAATGTACAATGGCCATCCTGTCGCTCAACTTACGTAAGCAAATAAACATGTATTCTGAATCCAGGTCACGTACAGAGTTTCTTTTCCAAGATGTTGGCTTGTCAAATGTTCCAGTTTACAATTTTCATTTTGAATTTCTGCCTGGCTATGATCTACACACACAAGAGTGTGGTCGGAGTGTCTTGAATGTGTACAGTAACTGTGCACCAGCATGCAGGGGAACACCACAGCATCCAAAATTTGTACACCTGCTTGACATAGCTTGTTAGCTTTCCCTTGATAATATGTTCATAAGCATCTTTTGATTTAGCTGCTGGACTAGTTGTGCCTGGCTGATTAAATATTTAACCTGTGTACTTCCAGAGTATTATGATTTGAAAGAATGTTCTGAAGTATTAACCAGGACAACTCTATTCTCCCACACCATTTGGGGCTGTTGCTGAAACTGCTGTATTCTCCATTCGATATTCCAATGCTTTTGACCACAACATAAGTGATATGAACCACTGAGAATAAAAATAACCTGTCCTGAAAACTCTGCTTCTAAATTACAAGATCCACTAGATAGGCAGATTGAATTCCAGAGCTTGCGTCGGGTATATAAGGCAAATAAGTGAAGCAGGAACGATTCTGTAAAGTACTTGTGAACACAGGATGTCTGCTGTAAGAGAGAATCTGCCTTCAGTTATTAGCAGCAGACAGTGCTCATTTTGATTGGCTGTCATCATAATGAAGACAATGTTCAACCTGTCATTGCAGTATGTTTTCAAGTTTGGTTTATTTAACATATTTGCGGTGGTAAAATTGGGGAGGCCCTAGTGGTATTATTGCTGGACTATTTATCCAGGGACACAGGTAATGCTCTCGGGATCTATGTTCAAATCCTGTCATGGAAGATAGTAGACTATGCATTCAATGAAAAAGTATCCAGAATTAACGATGATCATGAAACCATTGTCAATTTTTGGCCATCTGGTTCACAAGTACCCCATAGTGAAGAAAACTGCTGTCATTTCCTAGTCTATGCCCACATGTCAGTCCAAAACCATAGCAATGTGATTGAAAGTAGGGATGGTCAATAAATGCTTGGCAAAGCCAATGATACCCATATCCTATTATTGCATTTTTTAAAAAAATGTCATGTCATTACATTCCTGGGCTGAGCCTGACTGCAGCCCATATGAAGGGGAAAGTTTAAGAATCTCATGATAATATTGTGAAACATGCTCAGTTTCAAACTTACCTGTAAATCAAATTGTCATTGTGTCATTGGAGCCCATTGTTTAGAAAACACAGATCTCAGAGCTTGCTGGTAATTATGGATTTTCTTGCTGAACCAAGTTGCCACCATCTCTTCTCAGTCACCAGAAATAGGCGTATCATTCCATACTGCAACTTCTTGTTCTGTAGTGTATTAAACTGATCATCAAAAATAATCAATAACTGCCCTAAGAAGAATCTATAAATTTCAAGCACTCCATTTTTTATTGTAGTTTTAGGTGATAACTGTCAATATGCTCTTTTAAAAACCAAACATTTCAATCTTTGCTACATCTAGCTTCATTTCTATTAGTGTTACACAGGTTTTCATGCTTGTGTTAGGATTGAGCATTGTCCCATTTGCACCATTTCCCCAAAGAATGCCAGCTCATGTTTGTTAATGCATATTACTCTCTGCATAAACATACAGCTTAAAAGAGGAAGATGCCATTAAAGTGCTGTCAGATTTAGTTATTGCCACCCCAGGGCCATTTGTGTTGCCGAGCAACTGCAAAGCCTGCTGGGGTAAGGATTCTGAAGGGACTTTAGGCAGTCATTTGGTTAAATTACACATATTCCAACATTGCTTTGCCAACTTTACTCCAGATTTTAAATTCATCCCAGAATCACTTTAAAATGAAACCTATGATGGTTGTGTGGTACAAAATATTACAATAATCTCTGCATTAAGGTGCATACTGAAATAATTCCTTCCCAACAAAATGCTACTCTTTAATCTTGACAAAGGATACGGGATTGTGTTACCAAGTGGGTGTATGAAATCAAAATGTGAGATTTGTGTTAAATTATACAACAGAAATCACCTAGCTGAAACTATCAGACTGTAGAGTAAATCAAAAGGTTGAAATTCTGTCAAGAACATGAACTCAATGTGGATCGTAGAAAATATGGTACGGGGGAGGTCTTTTGACCCATCATGCCTGTATTACTTTTTTGCTCTTTCCCCAAAGCCCTGCAAATTGTTTCTTTTCAAGTAGGTATCCAATTCCCATTTGAAATTATTTATGCTGTTTCTAATAACCTTTCAGACAGTACAGTTAGGAAGATCTTTTATGGCACATTGACAATTGTAATGCCAATGTTTGTGATGGATGACAAAAGTGAAATGACGACTACTTATAGCAATTCTGAAATAGTGAAAAATGGGCACCCATATTAATTCGGAGAAAGTGACGACTGCAGATGCTGGAGATCAGATTCAAAAAATGCAGTGCTGGAAAAGGACAGCTGGTCAGGCAGCATCTGAGGGGCAGGAGAGTCCACGTTTTGAGCCTATGTCCTTCCTTAATCACCAACTCTCCTGCTCCTCAAATGCTGCCTGACCGGCTGTGCTTTTCCATTGCCACACCTTTTGACACCCATATTAATTGGAAATAACTTGCCCAGATAGGAAAGCATGGACAGAAACCATCCAAGAAGATACCTCTCACTCTGAGATGGCTGATGTGAATATGTAATATTTATCCCTAAAAATCTTTTAAATGTTTAAACTTATGTTACTCAACTTTTTTTATTTTCTTATTTTATTTTATTTTATTTGTGTTCCCTTGTGCATTTGGATAATAATATTAAGTACTATTGCTATGACCATGGAGTATTTTACTGCAGGGTTGCTGTAGCCAGCAAACAAATCCTGTTATTATTTCAGCTTATATTCTGACAATAAAACCACAGCTTACTTCTGGCAAGCCCATTAAGAATAATAATCAGAATTTGAAATATGACAAAGTTAAAAATCGTTATTTAACTGCTTGACAGCATCACTTAAAATAATTCAGTTTGTTCTACCAATCAGTGCAATACATTTAAGACTGTCAAATATCTAAAGCATTTAAGCTTCAATGTTGAGTTTTCAAGCATCACACATACCCAGAAAGAAGATTAGAAGTTTGTCATTAAATAACAATACAGCTTTCAGGATTGCTTTTCCCTTTAGTGAGAAAAAACAGACACTTTGCGAATAAGAACTGCTGTTTCAAAATGCAGTTTTAGCATGCAATTTTGCCAATTGCTGTTTATCATAGTTTCATCTTACCTGGAGGCTCCAAGAGCAGAGATGTGTGCCAATTAAGCAATATTCGTATCTCAAGCACCCACTTCACTTGAGGGATTGGAATGGCCTGGCTGACACACAGCCTGTTTCAGAAAGGCTCAAGGACAAATTATGGGGAGCCATATGTTCTTGAACATGGCACTGTCATTTCTAGTAGAGGCTGTCCAGGTTGGGTGGATTGGCCATAATAAATTGCCCATAGTATCCAGGGATGTGCAGAGTAGGTGGATTAGCCATAGGAAATGCAGGGTTACAGGGATAAGGTAACGGGTGGATCTCAGTGGATTGCCCCTTGGATAATCAATGTGGGTTTGATGAGCCAAATGGCCTGCTTCCACACTGTAGGCAATGTATGATTCTACAAAGTCCAAGAAAAGAGGACAGCCCTCTACCTGAGGAGGGAAGAAATCTAACTGACCTTCTCGCTTCTTCAACAATATGTACCGATTTATCTGGTGATACATCTTCATCCCATTCTTCACATAAACCAAGAGGGATTCCCAGCAAGATTCAGTTGATCAAGCATTCCCTTACACCTACTGACTCCTAAAGGTGTCCAATAAGATTGAGCTTAAAGCTTTTTGGTTAATGTTGTCATTATAATTGCAAGAGAATGAAATGTTGGTAAAGCATTGATGAATCTTGAGAAAGGATCCCAGAGAACAATAAAACAGAGTATATCTTTTAAACAGAATTGAAAATTCCCTGCAATGATATTTTGCTTCCAGTCAGTTGGTAAAAGAGTTTCAGGTCAAGTGTGAACCTCTAAAATTCCATACAAAATCATTAAGGAATGTTAGCTGATGCTTTAATTACCAATCATTTAACTAAACATTGTCCAGTAAGTATAAGATTAGATTACTTACAGTATGGAAACAGGCCCTTCAGTCCAACAAGTCCACACCAACTCTCCAAAGAGCAACCCACCCAGACACATTCCCCTACACCTAACACCACAGGCAATTTAGCATGGCCAATTCACCTAACCTGCACATTTTTAGACCATGGGAGGAAACCCACACAGACACAGAGAGAATGTGCAACCTCCATACAGACAGTTGCCTGAGGTAGGAATTGAACCCAAGTCTCTGGCACTATGAGGCAGCAGTGCTAACCACTGTGCCACTCATAAGCCTGAATCCCTTTAACAAAATCAGCATTTCAGCCTCTAACTCAATTTTTATCAGCTTGGAGTTTGCTACCATCTGACAACACCTTTCATTTAGATTTACAAAGGGGAAATCATACTTGACAAATCTACTGGAATATTTCAAGTGTATAACTAGTAATGTTGATAAGAAGGAGTATGTGGATGTGGTTTACATAGAATTTCAGAAGACTTTTGACAAGGCATCACAGAAGAGATGAACATGTAAAATTAAAGCACATGAGAATGGGGGTAATATACAGACATGGATAGAAAACTAGTTGGCAAACAGGATACCAAGGTTAGGAATAAACAGATCTTTTTTCTAAGAGATGGTGACTAATAGAGTACTGCAGGGATCATTGCTTAGACCCCAGTTAATGATGGTATATGTTAATGATTTCAGTGAAGAAACTGAAGGTTGACACAATGGCTCAGTGGTTAGCATTGCTGCCTCACAGCACTAGAGACCCGGGGTCACTTCCACCCTCAGGTGACTGTGTGTTGTTTGCACATTCTCCCCACGTCTGCGTGAGTTTCCTCCCACAGTCCAAAGATGTGCAGGTTGCGTGGATCGCCATGCTAAATTGCCAATCGCGTCCAGGGACGTATAGGCTAGGTGAATTAGCCATTGGAAATGTAAGTTTGGTGGGATGCCGTTCAGAGGGTCAGCATGGATCTGATGGGCCAATTGATCTGCTTCCACACTGTAGTGATTCTAAATGTAATATGTCAAAATTTTCAGTTGACACAAATCAGGATGGGAAGGTGAGCTGTGAGGATGCTTCATTGTGAGTTGGACAATTACCGGCTGAGGTGTCCATGAAAGTCCTACCTTCTCAACGTTGTTTCTTGCCTGAGATGTGGGTATCAGTCATCCTTCTCTAATAAGTGAGCAACTTTACCTTTTAATCTGCATAAATAAAAGGATATCCACATTGGTAGCAAAAACAGAATGGCAGATTATTGTCTGAATGGCAATAGATTGGAAAAGGGGGAGGCGCAACAAGACCTAGGTGTTCTTGTACACGAGTCACTGAAATAAGCATGCAGGTACAGCTGGCAGTGAAAAAGGAAATTTGTTCACCTTTATAGCAAGAGGGTTTGAGTGTAGGAGCAGGGATGTCTTATTGTAAGTGTACAGGCCCTAGGTGAGAAGAAGTGAAAGAGAAAGCTTTGTGGGGAGTTTCCATTCCACACATGAATCAAATAGCAGTGTTCTACTTATAAGTGGAAGGTGTGAACAACTTGAGGATATGGCAACCTAAAGACACTGGAAACCAAGAGGAGCCATCCTAATATAAATTAACACCAGCAGAACTTGGCTGTCAGGCTGATCCCCGTGTGAGCTTACCAGTCTAGAAATCAAATGTTTACTGTGGTACTGATTGAACTAGCAGCCCCATCATTCTACATACAGTGTGGACATATTCCAGCCTCTGAATGACATGGGCAATGGTAAGAAACCTGGGAGAGTATGGCAAGAGGGAAAAAGTGAGATTCTCATGCCAAGAGAAAAAAAGTCCGCAATCTTCTATAAAATTTTAACAACTAGCTGGGAATCTTACTAGTAAGATGCTGGCACCCTATTTGCAACATCTCATTATTATTTTACCTCACCTCAGTTCCATGCTAGTTGTTATTCTCCCGGGTACAAATGAGAAGCTAGATGGCACCAATTGAACGTCAGAGCAGTAACTAAGCAGCTGCGGCACAATGGTATTTCTTCTAGGTCCCCATGTCAGCCTGTATGTGCTTCAAGCAAATAGTCCCCTCTGAAAGCCTAAGTGGAGTCATTCTTAATCCAGTCAAGGGGACGATGGCCATGCAGTGAGTTGATCCATCCTCAGTCAGGAAAGGTGGTGAGTTGTCTCAACTGAGTAGATAGGAAGCACAAAGGGCAGAAAGGTTGTGTCGACCGGGGTTGAGAATGGGGTTGGTGGCAGTAATGGGGTGGTGGCTGAGAGCCATGCAAAATTGAAATTGGTCAACCAAAAGCCTTGAGTGGGAAATAGGTACAATAACAGAGTGAATGGGAGTATGAGATAGCAGATAAAAGATTATGACACTTGGTCTTGAGGAATTCAGAAGGTCATTAACCTTCTTGTGGCATGGCTGCACAATTTCCTGTACAGTGAACACCATGTTGACCTGCGTGGCTACTTCAGACCAAGGTGGTAGTGTACGGTCCTATCGTCTGCCCTGGTGGTCCTGTGGAAAGAGTATGATCCTCTTTTCCACCATCCTATCCACCAGGACTTCCAAGTCCCTACCTGCAAAGCCAACTTGCCTCTCTAAGCCATGGTGTTTGGAATTATACAACACAAACTCTGAAAGGCAGTTCCTGGCTTGTAGTGTTTGAAATGGTGCATAGCTGTGATTTAAATGTGGTGCCTACAAGATCCCAGCACCAATGAATATCACCACCCCTGCAAGAGTCATGCCATGGAGATAAGCTACTTAATTAATAAAGTGCACTGTTCAACACTGTGTGAGAAAAGTCACCAGAGCTAACTGAGGGAGATCCTCCATGAAAGTCCTTAAAATTGCCATTTAGCCAAAATATGGGAAAATTTACCCATATGTTCTGAGCTTGTTCTAAGCCAAAATGGCCAGGAAATTCAGGGTCATTATTGGTCTAAAACTTATAATGTCCATTTATGGATCTAATGTCCTTTGAATGCTATTCCATGCCTTCATAAACATTGTCATCAATTGTAGTAGTTACTTATATAAACAGATTAATGTGTGTGTTAAAAGAATGCAGGCAGGATTTTCCACTGATACGTTAATTAACAAACCATAATACTGTTCAGAAGAAGTTTGTTATTAATTACACTCGCTTCCCTGGATATTCAAAATTGTTTTTTGGCAATTTAAGAATGCTATTAAAACTGCTATACATAGTCCTGTTGCAAAACTGAAGTTCTAGTGTGGTAAATAATAAAACATTATCAAATGTTTTCACTATGTGTCTCAGCAGCATTCCTGTAATGCATTCCTCTCACTCTGCCTTACTCTAAGGAATGCCTTGTTTACTATGTGTACATGGTCAATGCAGTGTCACATGGTCTGCCCTTTCCTTGAGTAAGGACAATATTTCTCATGCTGCTGGATCAACTCTTTACTACTCTTTTATCTGGAAATTTATATACTTCTCTGCAAAATGGATGGGTGAGAGGTGATTTCTGGAGCAGTTCAGAGAGCCCTCTGGTGGCTGGAACAATGCCACTTGATTTCTTGGACTGCAAAATGGTGTCTTATTTTTCCTTCAGGCAAAATCGAAACAATAACCAAGAAGTGCATGATAGGAGAAAGACTGCTTCCATTTTCCATATGATTTAATAACTTAATTGGTGGAAGTTTGATTCCTACACGGCACCTTTAACTCACTTACCTGAGCCTTAAGCATGTCAAACCTCCTTTTCTACGTATCATTTCTACATGATACATCAAAGTTAAGATTAATGGTTTAGTAGATGCTTTATATTAGGATAAATTTCACTTGGTGAGCAAGATTTCTAATTTACTTGATTTCATCTTAAAACTTTGCAGTTGCATTTTTATGACAATTCTGTAAGAATTAGGTTCACCTTTTTTGCTTTCCTAGCATGAGAAAATTTGCTATTATATCAGACATTCTCCCATTATAAAGCTGAGGCCACAAAGCCATTTTAAACAAAGGGCTGGTGGTCCATTCCTAAAAGGTAATTTAACTGTAACAAGTTTGTTTTCAACTAACATTATGGAAGAAATACATATTCAAATCATTGTGATATAATCCTATTATCACATAAGGAGAATTGAATATAATAAACTTGTATAAATTGTTACATTTCCTTTGACAATATACATGATTATGCTTTCCTGTTTCCAGCATTTTTCCTTCTTATCTCTGAAGAACAAAGTCAATAATAGAGAAGATACAGCAGAGAGATTTCTTCAGAACATCAGCTAATGTCAGCACTGGATTTCAGTGACAGTCTTATAATAGTAATAACTATATTTAGAAAAAAGATAATTAAATATAGTATTGGAAAACACAAATGTTACAGAGATTACAAAAAACACTAACTAATGGCTAATTTACAGCACCAGTAGTGAAAAACTACTTTTAACTATTCATTAGTAAATTACATTGCAATAAGTAAACAGTGGATGTTAAGAACTCTATTTGTGAACAATTGTACATTTTGAAGGAAATGGAAGCAAGGGCTGTTAGTGTTCATCTGCTGGTGAAGTGGATGGGGCACTGTAAGCAGTTGGGTTTAGTAGGATGGGAAAGGGTTTCATCAGGTTAATTCTCAGTAGACACGATGAATAGAAATGTTGACAAGATTGGAGCTGGATAGATGATGCTGCTGGATAAGGTTGACTTGGTAAGTCTTTTGGAAAATTCCAAGAGAAATACTGAGTTAGATATGAAGCTACTAAAGGTAGATTCAAACCTGGAAGGGCAGGAGGAGAATGGGATAGCAGAAGTACAGTAATGTGTTTGTTTGAGATTTGGAGGAAAAATAGAGGATAGAAATGAAAGATGGTATAATTAGGTGGCAAAAGGAAAGGAAAAATTCAAGAGCCTGAGAAAGACCAAGTAAAATGAACTACAAAAGAAAGGAGAAATAAGAGGTCTTGGATCTGGCGCATAGTCAAAATGTATATGTAAATGGACACAAGAAAAAGGTTTCATTGTATGGCAGATGTCAGATGAGATTACTTTTTGTTATTAACAGAAGACATGAAGGAGACAAGATGAAGGCATCTAAAGTTAAATGTCTGAGATCTGGTGATGGATTTAAGTTGACTTATAGATGACAGTGTGTGCAGTCAGAAAACAAGTCATCATCCCAATCATGGGATTTGTTTTGTATACTTGTAATTTTATTGATCACAGAAAGCTTTATCCCATTAAACCATTGGCTCAGCTCTGTAAAATGTGCAATGGGAAAGACAGATGCAGTCAGTAAGAGAAAACACAGATTAAAGCATCCAGACAACCCATTTGGTCACAGCTATTGCATTATTCAATCAGTGTCTTTAAGGTCTGTATCATCTAATGGTCACTTTGTAAATAAATTTGAGAAAGCATTGTCAATTATTAATTGCAGAAAGAACTGCCAAAGGAAACACAAGCTCAGTTTGTCAGAGACACGGCTCTGGAACTCAGTAACAGAAAAGTTAAACTAATCCTGCAAATGGTATAAATTTTAATGGTTACAAGGAATGTCTTTTGTGAAGAAGGATATGGAAATACAACATGTGAGCTGGCTCACCTGACACTAACAGTGAGGTGTAATTCAAGATGCTTTAACTACTGTGTCTCAGAGTATTGTTCTAACTGTGAAATTTACATTGCAATATTGATTAATTAATATTACATGAATTAAAGACTGTTCACTCTCAAAATTTATTTAATTTTAGTCAATTGTACTGAAGAACATTTTTAATTAGTTTTAATGCTTGAAGTAAAGGCATTTACTGATGAAAAATAAAATTCTTTCTCAATGTTAGGCTTCCAATGTCACAAGTGCAAATTCTTCCTTTGCTTATATTATTTGATTAAATAGCTTTGTTTTCTTTATTAATTAACAGGATCCTTTATTAATTAACAAAGTTCTTTATTAATCAACAGGTTGCTCTTTAGATGAGAGGGTATACGGTGAGGAGGATGCAGAGAAGCTTCAGTGTGCTTTGGACAAAAAGCAAGTGATCAAATAAATGGTAGATGCAGCATAATGTCAATAAATGTGAGGTTATCCACATTAATAGCAAAAATAGTCAGGCAGATGATTATCTGAATGATGATAGATTGGGGAAGGGGGAAATGCAATGAGATCTCAATGTCCTGGTACATAAGCCATTGAAAGTAGATGCAGTAGGGTAGTGAAGAAGGCAAGTGGTATGTTGGCCCCCATGTAGTGAGAGGATTTGAATACAGGAGCAAAGAAGTCATGCTGCAGCTGTGCAGGGCCTTACTAAAACCACACCTCGAATATCATGTGCAGTTTTGGTTTCCTTATCTGAGAAAGGATGTTCTGACTTTTGAGGGAGTGTAAAGAAGGCTTATCAGACTGATTCCTGAAATGTAGGTGGGAGAGACTGGATCGGTTAGGATAATTTTCACTGGAGTTTAGAATAATATAGGGTATCACCATAGAAATCTATAAAATCCTAACAGAATTAGCTAGGATAAATGCAGGAAGAATGTTCTCAATGACTGGTGAGTCCAGAACCAGGGGTCACAGGATAAGGATAAGGATAATGATAAGGATATCTCAGGCCTTTTATAACTGAGATAGGGAGAAATTTCTTCACCTAGAAAGGGTACAATTCTCTGCCACACAAAATGCTGTGGGCAAAATATTGAAGACTTTCAAGAAGGATGTAGATTTTTTTTTGGATGTAAGCAATTAGAGGATATGGGAAGAAAACGGAAAGAGGGTTTTGGATGACCAGCCATGGTCATATTGAATGGCAGAACTGGCTCAAATTGCCAAATGGCCTATTCCTGTTCCTGTATTCTCATTTTCTATGTAAAAACTTCTGCGTCTTTCGTGTAAAGGAAATAATTTGTTCTTTATATAACTCAATCTTCCAGTCAGCAAGAGCAGTGTGTGCATTGCTGCTGCACTCAAATATTTGGACATACTTTCCCATTTGTTATGGATCTTCTAATCCCAGCTGATAAACAAATGAACAGTGCAGCATCTCCCATATAACTCCTATGAGCAGAATAGAGTCATGGAAAAAAAGGACATGCCTCTCTGCCCCACCCTTCTGCCCATAATGGAGCTGCCATAATCTGGAAATTGGTGGAGGCATGAGTGGGTAGATGAGTAAGTAGTTGATTGGAGGGATTGGTTCATGGTTTGGGATAGTAGTGGAGTCACGAGGGTAGTCGAACAGGGGGAATAGTCACATGGTCAGGGCTAATTGAATGGTGAGGTGGAGGAGATTAGGGGATCTCAGGAATGGAATTACCCAGCCGTTTTAAACTGCTGAACATTTCTTGGGTAACTGTGAAAGGAATTCTCATGGACCTCTCCCAAATCTTCACACCTAAATTGAGGTTCAGGCACAAGCATGTAAGATCTACCAATGGAAGATGGCCATCATAATTCTAATTTACTGTTAAATTCCCATTGATGGCAACACATCAGAAATTCCACATGATCTTGCTGATGTACATCGTACATCATAAAAGAATATAAGAAACAGGGGCATAGGTAGGCTATTCAGTTCTTCAGCCTATGTTGCCATTCTATATGTTCATGGCTGATCTGCCCCAGGCCTCAGATCCTCTTTCATTCCAGCTGCTCATATGCCTCAGCACATCCATATTTCAAGAAGATATCTGCCTTCTATTTCAATAATTTCAATGACCTACCTTCCACACTTGTCTGGTAGAGAATTTCAAATATTCACTACCATCTGGGAGAAGCAATTTCTTTGCATCTCACTTTTAAATGAATGTCCATTTATTCTGTAATTATGTCCCCTTGTTCATGATTATCCCACAAGTAAAACATCTTCTCAACATCAATCCTGTCAAGACCCTTCAGGATCTTAAAATGAGAAATCTAAATGTAGTTCGTTATTTCAATCTGGACTTAAAAAAAAAGAGTACAATCTTACTAGGCTTCGATTAATATGGGCTATGGTGAGATAAGTGTTTTTTTTTAGATTCGTGGGCGGCACGGTGGCACAGTGGTTAGCACTGCTGCCTCACAGCGCCAGAGACCCGGGTTCAATTCCCGCCTCAGGCAACTGACTGTGTGGAGTTTGCACGTTCTCCCCGTGTCTGCGTGGGTTTCCTCCGGATGCTCCGGTTTCCTCCCACAGTCCAAAGATGTGCAGGTTAGGTGAATTGGCCATGCTAAATTGCCCGTAGTGTTAGGTAGGGGGTAAATGTAGGGGTATGGGTGGGTTGCGCTTCGGCGGGTCGGTGTGGACTTGTTTCCTGAAGGGCCTGTTTCCACACTGTAAGTAATCTAATCTAATCTAATCTAAAAGTGTTCAACAAGTCCAGTTCACGTCAAGATCATTTTGTTGCATCTTGTATAGTTTGCCCAAGTGGCATGATGAGATTTTCAGGAGTGGGGAATTCCCACTTCATGTTCATTATTGTTTGTTAAAGCCTTATTAAAAGCCCAACATTGTCACATTGCCCTCTCACTCTGAGCTGATCTGAATTTTCATTAGCATCCCCTGCCTTGCATTACCTTTTTGCACATTACCCCCTCAGCCAAAGATACCAGCACCAAATTACTGCTGTATCACTATGCTTTTCAATGCAGAAATAAAGCCAGTAAGTATGCCATGATTGTAATCAGTCCAGTTCAGAGGATGGTTTTCAGTCAGAGAATTCTAGCTCAGTCAGTCAAGGGCAACCTCTAATATCAGTTCTCGTCATGTTCCAGGGCAATTGAAGTCAGGAACTTCTGCTCATAAGGAGTGAGGAGCTGAATGATAGGGACTACTTCACTTAATCTTGACCTTGTGGGCTGTTTTACTCCTGGACTGAGAAAGACTCAGGTATTATGGGAGATGAAAGTAAATGGCATAGCAATTACTGTTGATGCATGGAGGGTGGTTTCCTAACTGATTGAGAAGGCAGTGAGGGGATGGGGGAGGTGGGGGCGAGGAGGTTAGTGAACCTTCAAATCTATAGATTACCTTCTCCCTGTCAATGCCATTAGCTTCGATCAGCCCCACATTCTGTACGACTGCACCATTGCTGTTGCTACCATCGGGCCGAACAGCTGGACAGGTTGATGGCCCATGGGGAGCCAGGTCCAACACTTTCAGAGTCTGCTGATAGGGTCCTTAATCTGGTTTCACCTGAGCTGGGATCCACTGCCACTGCTCTGTTTCTTTGTAAGGAAGGAGCTCTTGGATTGAGGTTAGGGTCCATTGTCCTGCTGTCATCTTGCTATTGGTGCTAGAGTCTTAGAGTGTAGGTCTGTGCATCTATCAGCAGACTCTGAGAGTGCTGGACCTGGCTCTCCATGGCAGCCAACAACCTGTTCAGCCATTCGGCTGGATGGTATCAGCAGCAATAGTGCAGTCGTGCAACCTTTGTGCACGTTTTCCCAGTTCCAGAGACAAACCTAGCTCCTGCCTCTTTGTAAAGTTGAAATAAAACCTAAAATAAAAAATTAAGTTTGTAGGAAGTTGTAAATTGCTGACACCCTGGGGTACTCTCCTCTGGAGCTGAGCAAGTGCCTGGTTTCCATAGTCCTCTGAGTGCTGGCAATGACCTGGGACATTGATGCAGAGAGATTAGAATTGGGAGTACCTTCTGCAGAGATGCAGCTTTGATTTGCTCATCAGCATGTACACCTGACTCTAATCTAGCTAATGTACTGATTGAGGTTTCAGGATCTGAGCTGAGAGAGAGCACAAGGCAGTCATATCAGGGGTTCCTCTGAGGCACCTGCACCTTCTTTCACAGAGGGGAAGGAGAAATACTGTGTGGTACCATCATGTTGGCTGCTGACATCATGGTGATGGCAATAGTACCTGGAGGATACAAAAGAAAGAATGCATTGGTTACAAAGGGTAGCAGTTGAATACCCAAACAATACGTTCAGTATGGTGGTAGTGGGAGAGTAAAACAGAAATGGACAATGCTTCTTACTTGGTTGTTAGGACATAGAACTTGCAGCATTTCTGCAGGTACTGAACCAGTTCTTGGAAGCCAGGGCCATGTAGGGGCTGAGGAATTGAATATTCAGCATCCTACCACCTGTCCTGGCTCTCTCCATGTGATTATTAGCCAGTTTCTCCTGGAAGGAAATAGAGGAGAGGGATTAAGTGAAATGAAAGTGGCTAGCAGAGCTGTTAGAGCTGATGCAGATGAGGGAAATCTGTTGAGGTGATTGATGAGTGAGTGGATAGGCAGATTGATACATGGTTAGTATTCGGGGTGTTGGAGGGTGAAGTAGCAGACAGTGAAAAAGAGGGAGTGACATAGCAGAGAAAAAATGGTGGTGCTTAACCTTGTGGAGCAGCAAAGATCACTGACGTTCTTCCTACACTGCCGCTATTTCTATAGACTATTGAGATAACACTGACCCAAGTGGAATTATAGAATCCCTACAATTTGGAATCAGGCTATTCGGCCCTTCGAGTCCACACCAACCCTCCAAAGAGTATCCCACCTAGGCCCACACCCCTACCCTATACTCTAACCCCACATTTCCCATGGCTAACCCACCTAGCCTGTACATCCCTGGACATTATGGGCAATTTAGCATTGCTCACTCACCTAACCTGCACATCTTTGGATTGTGGAAGGAAACTGAGCACCTGGAGGAAACCCACACAGACACTGGGAGAATGTGCAAACCCCACATAGACAGTCGCCCGAGGGTGGAATCAAACCCAGGTCCCTGATGTTGTGAGGCAGCAGTGCTAACCACTGAGCCACCATGCCGCCCCTGCTGGGGAAGAGGATGGCAGCATATGGGATTGTGACCTCCTCAGCCAGTTCTGGGGAAAGAGGACAGCCCTCTTATGCTGCACGCCATCCACCAGATCTCCAGGTCCCTGTTCACAAAGCACAGCATCAAGTACCCTACTATCCACCTTGTGTGGGATAAGTTAATAGAACTATACAGGGAAGCTCCAGACTGCCAAACTTTGACTGGATGCACAATAGCCTTTTAAAGAAGGCACCAGTGATAGGAATCCCAGGAGATTCTGGCAGTGACAGTACTTCTGCCCACAGCAAATGGGAGAGTAGGACAAGTGCAGCACCATTGGGGTATAGCGTACACTTTAAGGTGCAAGTTTGGGATGATAGTGCAAGAAATCTTACCAGTACTTATGAAGAGAAACCTTCCATGTAACTTTTCAAAAATGACAATAGACAATTGTCTATATTTTGTCCTACAGGGGCAAGGAACAGAATAATTCTTAACGTAGTTATAATGTGAAAGTTTTTTTTTCAGTTTATCACTATCCCGATGAGATAATTGTATGTGTAAAGATGCTTTGGAAGCATTGAATAATGTTTGAGATGAAGTTGTTAAGCAATCAGTGAAGAAATAGTGGCACCAAAAATAAACATTGTCAAATAATTATCTGAATTAAAAGCAATTAAAAGCAAAAAGAGATTTGAGGAAGTGAATATATAGTAAACTCAAAAGCTTTCTCTCTTCCAGCTCAAATGCAAATAAGATATTACAAATGGACAATCATTCTGCTACCAGACTGTGGTAGAAATATTTAACATTTTGGTATTTCTTCAGTGATTGCAATTCAGAAGTTGCAGCCCAAATTTCAACTGTAGCTGTGGCTATTTTACTAAAATTGAAAGTCCAGTCTCCAGTTTTATTATAATTATGCCCAAATTCGAATGTGCATAATTTAGCTTATATCAATATAAATAATCAGGACCTAAATGTTGAAATAAGCTCTTTGTTTCTTTATGCCTGATAATTTAACATTTCAACATATTTAGCCAACAGTAATACATATCAAATACGGGATGTTTAAGCAAGGAATGAGAAATCTTTTCCATTTTATTGCACAATGAAAGCAGATCACAGTAAGCATGTCTTTTTTAAAGAAAAACAACTGAGAAAAAAACTTATTTAAGAGGTCCAAAAAGTACTTTCATATAATGTTGAGAAACCTTGCCAACCAAACAACCCCAGTTGGAAGATATTTGCACCAGACATTCAGAATATGACCAGTTTGTGTCCTGAAATTCACTTGGTCATAAGATTTGACAGGCATCCATAAAAGATTGAGGAGATTGGAATGCATTGTTGTTGCACACATAACTCGCAACCAATTTTAAGACAATCTGTTTTCATGTGTACTTGGTTACAAATGCTGAGAGAACTCTAAAACACTAATGTTATCTACAGGTTACACCTGTGAATCATTATAAGATATAACAGTGAACTTGAATAAAAATTAAAGACAGTAATCTACCATCGCTACTAGTGTTGGTAAACAGTCCTGACACGTTTGTTGCAGCACAATGCAATTAACTATCCCATCAATCTGTAATTTGTGATTCTTAGCTCCCAGAATATTGAATTTCATTTAATTTGTGAATAATACTGGCAGCTTTATGTAGGTTTCAAAGTCAAAACAAAACTGTGGCAAATATTGTTTATCAACCATATATCACTCAAAGTAAGGGACTCAAAGTATGGGATAAGGTACATTGGCATGATATCTGTTTTGTCCCATCATTCGAGGAGTCTTATCAGTGCCATTAAAATTCACATTAATAAGAGCTTGAAAGATAATATTCATGTCAAATTTTCCTCTTGCCAATATTTCCTAATAGCGCACTGTCAAAGTGGGAGAGGCTATAAATGCAACCTTTTATTTGTACATCATGGAATTTGCTGCAGGTAAAATAATCCTGCTGTTGAAACTACTTAATAAATTGTCTGTACTACTTGCATTGCGCAGCTGGTGTCATGACATGAGTTATGAAAGAATGGACAATTGTGGAAGACAATGCGTTCAACTGATTGAAAAGCACATTATAGAATTGACAGTGAATAAGAAACGCATTTTGTTTTAATCAGAATTTGGACAACTGATTTAAATATCAATTTGATAGAATAAATTATCTAGTCTTATTTCATTTCTTGTGTAAAATCTTGATGTAAACTAATATAACTGACAGGAAAATTAATCCATTCTAATTGTATAATTTCTGGTTGCCTGAACAAAATATGCATTTTAATCAGTTAGCTGCCACCTAGAATTACTTAATGTTTTTTTCATGAAAATGTTGTTTTCTTTTAACTCCAAGTGTGGATCTATATGTGTTATATGTAAATTAGTTACATTTTAAACTGCACTTACATATTTTACAAAACTATATACAATTTATAATAAACATGTTGTACATTAAGTCAAAATGTCTTAGGAACCAACCTCATAAATATAACTGGAATAGATTACTGAGTTAGACATTCATTGCATTTTTAATGAAATAATGATGAAACTATGATTAATGCATTCATAATATTTAACAAAATGGCATATTATTCATCATATCTGTAAATCAAATATAACTAAACATACACTTAAGCACAGAACTGATGTGATTTATCACAATGAACAAGATGCTAATCTTAAAAAAAACCCAAATAAGTATAGATGCTGGAAATCAGAAACATTATTCGAAGTGTCTGAAAAAAACACAGCAAGTTTGGAGAAGATTTGTAGCTCAGGTTGAGGTTCTGGATGTAAATTTGCTCGCTGAGCTGGAAGGTTCATTTGAAATGACACTGTCCAAAACTCAGCAAGTCTGGCAGCATCTGTGGAAGGAAAGCAGAGTTAATGTTTCGGCTCTCATGATCCTTCTTCAGAACTGTGAACAAGATATTAATCTTGTTATCTAAGATGTTTGATATAGGTATCAATAATTGAAGCTTGGATAGATTTGGCACAATTCCAATCAATTTTATTCCTTATTATGAGATTATCAGATCAGCTATCAAATTAAATGTTACTTCATCACCCATACAAGTAATGCATAGTTCCCCTACAAAACAATCAAGTATATCAAGGAAACAATGACCAATTTTACCTTTTCACTTTCTTCACACATTGCTACATTAACACATTTACACATTAGCTATCATATTAAAACAAAGTGTGGCACTAGAAGCAAAACAGGACTCCGAGTTCTTCTGTTGTCAAAGTATTTGACAGTGAGGACTTCAGATGCTAGAGATTAGAGTCCAGAGAGTGGTGCTGGAAAAGCACAGCTGGTCGGCAGCATCTGAGGAGCAGGAGAACTGAAGTTTCGGGCAACTGCCCTTCATCAGGAATGAGGCTGTGAGCCAAGAGGGTGGTGAGATAAAATATGTGATAAAATATGGTGAGCCCAAAACATCAATTCTCCTGCTCCTCTGATGCTGCCTGACCTGCTGTGCTTTTCCAGCACCACACTCTCGACTGTTGATAAGTATGTCAATGCTTACTCAATTATGGTAGGTGCTTAATCAATATCTCTCGAAAAGTATTTTAACAGAATACACCATAAGACCAGAGGACATTGAATACTGAACATTTAAGACATCATAAGGTAAATCATGTGAATGGAATCAATTCAAAATCTCATTAAAAATAACACTAGTACCACTTTCTACTGCTGAGTCAACTGAAGTCCTAAATCACATGCTTAAAGTGTAAATACAGTTCATTTGTATTAACAAGAATTGAGTGTCAGAGAAGTCACCATTTTAGTATAAATTCCATATATACAAAGGAGAGAAAAGACTTCCAACCAAGCAGTCATGTTTGGTTTAAACTCGAGCTCCAAAAATGAAGGCACAATACGTACTCCAATTTTTATATGGCCTTATAGAAAGAAGAAATGCAAGTCTGGCAGCATGAAATCCCTGGTAATAGATAGTCAATGCGACAGCCAGCCAAAACTGTGAGTTCAGTCATATTCCATCAAGTGGCAAGTACACCTATAACTCTTTTACAAAGAGTGACCATAAACTTTCTCATTGTACTGCATTGTCAACTGGTGAAAGAGAATTGCATGTGTCATGTGTGTAAGCTGCCAGCATTTTATATTGTGATCATAATTGTGCAGAAACCAGTGAAAAACAAGTGAGCTGAATTAGTGCCTGTCCCCTATTCTATAAACCAAGGTTAAAATATTGGCTGAAAACAACAAATGCCAGAGATCACAATGGGTCAGACAACATTCATGGAGAGAGAACAAGCTAACACTTCAAGTCCAGATGACTCTTCATCAGATGAAGGGACTGATGAATTCTGATAAAGAGTCATCTAGACTCGAAGTGTTAGCTTGCTCTCTCTCTGTAGATGCTGTCTCACCCACTGTGATCTTCAGCATTTGTTGTTTTCAGTACAGATTCCAGCACCTGTAGTAATTTGATCCTTAAAATGTTGGCCATGAACTCTCAGTTTCTCTCTCCATAATTGCTATCAGATCTGCTGCATACTTCAAGCATTGTCTGTTTTTATTTCTGAGTTCCATTGTCTGGTGTTTTACTCTTTCATACTGATTTTCCTATTGTCATATTTTCTCCTTTTCATCACTATTCTTTCCATCTACAGTCCCAGAAGTCTAGTACATATACAAGTTATGAAGTTAAGAAGTTGAATGTTAATGCTAAACTGGTACTATAGAATTGCAGTGTTGCAGAAAAAAACAGTTATGCTCTCAAAGGCAACATGCTATAACAGCTTGTCTTTTTTTTAACAAAACTCAATTTGGGTTTTGGTGTGGAATGCACACATCATGGGTACAAAATATAAAGTTTCAAGTGTTTCTGGGAGATGCTAGTATTTTGAATTTTCTTTCCTACAATTCAAACATCTTTTTTATTTCACTGATTTTTATTAGGTAACAACAAGTAAAGTGTTTATCTATATATGAACCACTGCAGATGAAAATATTCGGCGTCAGTAAATGTGTTTATTTCTTTCAGTGTTTTTATTTACATTTCATGTTGATGAAACCACATATTCAACAAACAAAACATGATTCAGGGTTATAATCTTCTAAAATTTTGGTGTTCAATTACAACTAACAATGTTTGAAAATTGACCTCTACAAGTTAAAATTCTGAATTAAACATGAAAAGCCAGACTGGCATAATTATGTTGACAATAGCTTTGTGCTGATAAAGTGAAACTCTTATTAACAACAATCATAATAAACTATTCACTATTACTAAGGATGTATTGCTAAGCATCTTTCCTTAGAAAGCAGGCATTATTGATTTCAGTAAAATTGATATGAAACCAATTGTAGTACCGTTAACACATGAATAGATTTTCAGGCAGAAATATATTTTATTCTTTCTTAGGATATGAGTATCACTTGCTGGGTCAACATTTATTGTCCATCCCTAACTGCCCTTGGAAATGTGGCAGTAAGCCACTACCTTGAAACATTGGAGCCTATGTTGTGTAGATACCAACAGTGCTGTTGGGAAAGAGTTCAAGCGATGACAATGAAGAAATAGCAATCTGTTCCCAAGTGTGACTTTGAGGGAAATTTGTCAGTGATGGTGTTCCGATGCTTTTGCTGCCATTTTCTTTCTAAATGGTGGAGATCATGGGATTTGACAATGATGCCAAAGGACCTTGGTTAATCCCATTTTGTAGATGGTACATACTGTAGTCACTGTGCCTCAGTGCTAGAGGGAGTGAGTGTTGAAGGTTGTGGATGGGGCTCTGATCAAGTGAGGTGCTTTGGCTGGGATAGTGTCAGGAGAAGAAGGGCTCATGCCCGAAACGTCGATTATCCTGCTCCTTGGATGCTGCCTGACCTGCTGCGCTTTTCCAGCAACACATTTTCAGCATTTATCAGCTCCAGCCTGAATATTATCCAGGTCTTGATGCATATGGACTTCAACTGCTTCAGCAGTCATCTCATGAATCCTACTAAAATAAAAACAAAGAACTGTGGATAACATAGAACATAGAACATAGAAAAATACAGCGCAGTACAGGCCCTTTGGCCCTCGGTGTTGCACCGATCCAAGTCCACCTAACCTACACTAGCCCACTATCCTCCATATGCCTATTCAATGCCCGTTTAAATGCCCATAAAGAGGGAGAGTCCACCACTGCTACTGGCAGGGCATTCCATGAACTCACGACTCGCTGAGTAAAGAATCTACCCCTAACATCTGTCCTATACCTACCACCCCTTAATTTAAAGCTATGCCCCCTCGTAATAGCTGACTCCATACGTGGAAAAAGGTTCTCACGGTCAACCCTATCTAAACCCCTAATCATTTTGTACACCTCTACCAAGTCACCCCTAAACCTTCTTTTCTCCAATGAAAACAGCCCCAAGTGCCTCAGCCTTTCCTCATACGATCTTCCTACCATACCAGGCAACATCTTGGTAAACCTCCTCTGCACCCGTTCCAGTGCCTCCACATCCTTCCTATAGTATGGCAACCAAAACTGCACATAATACTCCAGATGCGGCCGTACCAGAGTCTTATACAACTGCAACATGACCTCAGGACTCCGGAACTCAATTCCTCTACCAATAAAAGGACACTGGAACTCAATTCCTCTACCAATAAATGGATAATGGTGATTTGAAGCCACAACAGAAAGTGCTAGCAAAACCCAGCAGTTCTGGCAGTATTGGTAAAGAGAAAAGCAAAGTTAATCTTTTGAGTCTAGTGCCCCTTCGTCAGAACTGAAAGTGGCTGGGAAAGGGTGGTGTTTACATTGATAGTGAGGTGGGATAGAGGTGGGGGGTGGGTGGGGGAGGAAGTCAGTAGAATAAATGGAGACTGGCACAGGATAATGCTGTTATGAGGAAAATGGTGAAAAGCAGGAAGTGGCATGCTCACACCATGTGCAACTTGTAAATCGGAAGAGGCTGTTGGATCAGGAGAAAGAGAAAGGGGATTAGATAAATGACGCCATCTGGTTCAATGCTTTGAATTTCTTCACTGACCATGGTCTTATTGATGGCTGCTCCAATAATGGCAAACACCATCTTCCACAGATGGAATAATAAATTCTAATAGATTCTATTCCCTTGCTAGCTGCAACATCTGGTCTAGTCAAAAGACACCCATTTTTTGAGAGGTACAGAGACAGCATGGTGGCTCAGTGGAGAGCATGAGTCTGCCTCACAGTACCAGGGACCCGAATTCAATTCCAGCCTTGGACGATTGTCTGTGTGGAATTTGTACATTCTCCAAATGTCTGCATGGGTTTCCCCCAGGTGCTCCAGTTTCCACAAACAATCCAAAGATTAGGTGGATTAGCAAGTTTTGAGAAGATTTGTAGCTCAGGCTGAGGTTCTGGATATAGGTTTGTTCACTGAGCTGGAAGGTTCGTTTTCAGACATTTTGTCACCATATCTTCAATGAGCCTCCCCATGAAGCACTTTCTATTTATATGTTTGAGTTTCCTTGGGTTGTGATGTCAAAACAATTGTTGTTAGAGTTCTGGTTGGAATCTATGTTTCTAGGAATTCTCGTGCATGTCTCTGTTTGGCTTGTCCTAGGATGGATGTGTTGTCCCAGTCGAAGTGACGTCCTTCCTCATCTGTATGTAAGGTTACTAGTAAGAGTGCATCATGTCTTTTTATGGCTAGTTGATGTTCATGTATCCTGGTGGATATATAGATGCATATAAAACTAACCACCAGGAGACATGCACATCAACTAGCCACAAAAAGACATGATGCACTCTTATTAGTGTCCTTACATTCGGATGAGAAAGGGTACCACTTTGACTGGGAGAACACAATCATCCTAGGACAACTAAAACAGAGACATGCACGAGAATTCCTAGAAGCATAGCATTCTAACCAGAACTCTGTCAGCAAATAAATTGACTTGGATCCCATTTACCATTCCCTGAGAAAAAGAACAGGAAATGACATCATCATAAGAAATGACATCACTACAGGAAATGATATCACTGACCCAAGGAAGCCCAAACATATAAATAGAAAGCGGGTTACACCTCCAGTGCTTCATCCTGAGGCTCACTGAAGATGTTACCTAGTATGATGATGAAACAGCTGAAAACAAACCTTTGAGCTCAGTAAACCAACCTACATCCAATAGGTGGATTAGCTGTGCTAAATTGTCCATAGTGTCTAGGAATGTGCAGGTGAGGTGGATTAGCCATGGTAAATGTGGGATTGCAAGGATAAGGTGGGGGAGGGGGGTGTGGTGGCTGGGTCTGGGTGTGATGCTCTTCTTCCAAGTGTCGGTGTGGACTCAAAGGGGCAAATGGCCTCCTTCCACACTGTGGGGATTCTATGTTTCTATAATGCAGCCCTCACTCTTGCCCAATCTTGCAAGAGCAAAGGGTGGTGTGATGCATTTGGTTAATGAGGGTGTCGTAGCATCTGAGAGTCTTAGAGCATGCTGTCTCCCTGATTGCATTGTAAGTCACTCTTCTAGTAGGTCAGATTATATTCTGTAGCTGCTTGCAACATTTGGTATAGTCAAAATACATTCTTGCTTTGAGAAGTGCAGGCAAGGTTGAAAACATATTAGCCTCAGACAACCTGGAGGTTCCTGTTGAATTGAGCAGTCAGTCAACAGTATGTTTAGTACTAGGCTGCATGCTATTTATGGAAAGTTCCTATGCTGCTTGCATTGGAATTGTTAACCAAGGGTTATCAATGAGTCAAGCCTTTGTATCACTTGAGGCCATTCAGCCCAACATGTTAATACTGGCCCTCTGTAAAATAGTTCAGTCTGTCCCATTTCCCCATCCTATCACTGTAGCTGTGAAAGTTTATTTACCACAAATGTGCTTCCAATGTCCTTTTTATAAGAACTATTGCCTCCACTTCCACCACCTTGATAGACACTAAGTTTCACGTCATTTCTCTGTAATAAATTTCTTCTTCACATCCCCCTGTATGTTTTGGCCAAAACATTAAACCTGTGTTTCTTAACCCTTCAACTGAAAAGGACAATTTACTGTGCCCACCTTATCAAAATCTATCATGATTTTGTTCTGATCTGACAAATCCTTTCAAACTCTTTTGCTCTGACTCCAAACCAGCCATGTAGCTACAATTTCTTGACCCTGAGCCCAAGTTGATAAAGCTTTGCTGTATCGTCTCAAGGATACTCACATTGTTCCTAAATATATAGTGATCAGACCTAGATCCAATACTGTAGTTGTGGTTTAACCAAAACATTGCAAAAATTAACTGTAAAAAAGCTTCATGTGTATAAAGGTTTGCTTCGGCCACAACTGGAACACCATGTGTTGTCCTTGCTGTCTCACCATTGTAATTATGTGATTGCACTGGAGGAGGTACAGAGGAGATTTACCAAGATGTTCCCTGAGTTGGAGCATTTTAGCTATGCAGAGAAGCTGGGATAATTTTCTTTAGAGCAGAGAAGGCTGAGGGGTTTCCTGACTTAGGTACTTAAAGATTGGAGGGGTATGGCCAGGGTAGATAGGAATAGCTGTTCCCCTTAGTTAAAGGAACAGTTTTGAAGAACAAAACCAGGACAAAATACACCACTTAAAGATATATTATCATCATGGTTTTATCGCTTCAGTTACACTGGCTGATCTCTTTGCTGGATATGTTGTTAATCAGCCTAGCATTTCCAGGTTACACTATTGGTGGAAATCTCACATCTTTGATCTAAA
This sequence comes from Chiloscyllium plagiosum, assembly GCF_037043375.1. NCBI lineage: Eukaryota > Metazoa > Chordata > Chondrichthyes > Orectolobiformes > Hemiscylliidae > Chiloscyllium > Chiloscyllium plagiosum. The sequence continues at coordinate 67,500,826 of NW_028270145.1, read as the reverse complement.
TCAGCTCAGTGTCATGGAAGGTTCAGTGGAAATCAACCCATTAGAAGTTTAAATAATGGGCAATTTCAGTGCAAGTATGTTTCTGAAGTTTCCTGACTCACAGCTCTCAACTTAAATTCCAACTTCAATGCAATGATATCAATACAGGAAGACTTTGGTATATGAAATATCCATACAAATCCATATTATTCTGTTTCAGACAGTATTTCAGTGTCAAATAGAAATGAGTAGTCATACACCAGTGACAGATGCTTATGAGTAATTCATATAAGTTTAACTTAAATTCCATTTTAAATATTCATTCTCAGGATGTGGGCATTGCTGGTGAGGCCAGAATTTATTGTTCATCCCTAGTTTCCTTGCAAATGACTGCTTTCTTGAAGGTGCACCTACATGATGTGAATTGCGGTTAGAACGTAGATTTCCCCTGGGTGCTCCAGTTTCCTTCTACAATGCAAAAATGTGCAGGCGAGGTGGATTGGTCATGCTGAATTGACCATAGCATTCAAGGATTGCAGGCAAGGGAATTAGCCAAAGGAAATGTAGGGTTATAGGGATAGGGTAGGGGGGTGAATTTGGGTGGGATGCTTTTCGGAGGGTTGGACACGATGGACCGAATGGACTGTAGAGATTATATCCTATAATTGATTTTGCCCAGTTGCATGTTGAGGGAACTGAAATACCCTATATAGTAAATACATCAATGATAAACTTGTTGCAGCAACTGTTTGGCACTCATTTACAAAGTTAACGTGTTTGGAAAAGGCAAATATCCTTGTAAGTTTACAACTGTATTTCATACGGAAATTTTCAAATAACTTGCAAAAGTCTATGCTTTCAATGAGCTGAATGAGCCGACTGCAGTTGATGCATGACTTTGGTTATAGGCTTAAAGATTCTAATTTTTTTTAGTGGAAAAATATAATTTATTGAAATAAGCTTTACTATTGGCTCCTTAAAAAGCATTAACAAATTTGACGTCACTGTTTTAGCACAGAAATGAGGAGAATTGTTTTCTGTGATGGTTATACAAATTTGGAACTCTCTGCTTCAGATTTGGGGTAATTGAATATTTTTAAAGCAAAGATGGATTTTAGGTAGCAAAGGAAATCAATGTTTGTTAGGAGCAGATAGAAAAGCAGAATTGGAAACACAAACAGATCATCCATGATCATATTGAATGGGAAAGCAGGCTCAATGGGCTGAATGGTCTACTTCAGCTCAATAACTTATACATTTGTAATTTCCTATTGAATGTGCTCATGTAACTCAATTAATATGATAAATATACAGGCAAATAGACAAACAAAATTATTACTAAAGCTAAAAATAATGGACGGCTATGAAGAAACTAGATATGATAATGAATATCACTATGAATTGTACAGCCATGCAGATAAAATAACATTTCTCAACTTTTATTAGGAAACATGGTCCAAAATAGGAATACTGTGATTTGTGTTATTGTGACACTTTACAACATCTGGTGACTAACTGTTGGCTAAATCAGATGTGTAATACAAATTCTAAATCATCTTCCAAAATCATAAAACAAAGACTATACTGCATGCTGCCTTGAAAAGTATTCAACTCTATAAAGGTGAACTTGTAAACCACTGAGGTTTGAGTAAAAATGTTGAATCTCAAATCAAAAGATTGTTGTACTTTATAAGCACAATTTGACAGTGTAAATCAGATAAGTGTGTCCTGCAGACATATCTTAAAGATACACAATGAGCATGAAGATAGCTACGTCTACAACTCATCAGTCAGACATGTAACAGAATCAGATGAAGCAAATTACTCCTATTACAATTTCTGTCCATGATTCTCACCATTCATTTCAAAAGTGAATGTTAACAAGAGGAATTCTCTGTACCTCTGTGAAACCATAAGAAAATCTGTTGAAATTCATAAATCTAACATAAGCAATTTTAAAGTGTTCTGAAATGGTTTTCCTATCCACCTTTTAGTGTTCGAACAACATTATACAACAATCCATCATCAATTCCCTGATGAGGACTTCTTTGTTATTTAGACAAATATAACTTACCATTCACAAAGCCAAAAACCGAGAGTACAAATTGCATTGTTATTCATTCTCAGCCATGGATCTTATTCAGTCTGTCTTGGAGATATTGACCTACTTTTCTTTTCTATTATTTAGGATCAACATTTTTGTGCAACACTCATATAATTCCAGTGAAAAATGAAGAAGGTGTGGTCATAATGTTCATCATAAACTTTGAATTTGTGGATGAGGAGAAATGCTTACAGTCTCCAGACAGCTTAAATCACATGTCGCCAACCAAAGACTCGCGTAAGTGTCCCTTTAATTATGCCAGTCATTGAACTTGAACTACAGACACTAATAATTTACTTTTATGAGATGTATCAGGTAGAAGCAAGTTTCTATGATTACTTTCTTTGTGTTTCAGTGATCACTGCCTCTGTAACAGAATCAGATGAAACAAATTACTCCTATTACAATTTCTGTCCAGGAGTGTTAGAAATTAAAAGTAGGAGTGCTAGTTCATTTTCCATGAACGAGAATAGAAGAGATCTTTTCCTAGAATAGAAACATTAAAAGTAATTGTGGTACTTTATTTGAACCCTGTCATTCACTGAGGAATTGAACCAAGACCCTTTGTTGCATACTAGACTACAGATATTTTAATCAACCTGCTTCGACATGTTTTGACACATAGTCTGGGATAGGTGAGAGACTGTGAGCTCAGTCCTAATGATGGGCTCTGGCCTGAAACAGCGATTTTCCTGCTTCTTGGATGCTGCCTTACCTGATGTGCTTTTCCAGCAACATACTCTCAACTGAAATAAGTGAAACATGAGCACAGATCTTTTGGCCCAGAGGTAGAGACAATACTTCATGCAAGAGCCCTCATGCTAGACTAGATGATCAGGCCTTGAAGAAGCTGATAGAAATGACATGGCATGAAGTAACTCTTGCCCCATGAGTCAGATAGTTGCAGCTTCAAGTGCTGCAGCATATGAGGTGAGACATTAAACCAAGGAACCAGCTGACCCCCTAGGGGGCACAGAAAATCTAATGCCCCATTTTGAAGAATGTTAAGGTAGCTATCCCCAGGTTGCCAACATTTATCACTCAACAAAATAAACTAGGAGGAGGTATTGGGTAAGCTGTCTATATTTTAAGTTAATAAGGGAGCAGAACTGGATGAATTGAATCCAAAGTGCTAAGCAAGTAGAAATTGAAAAACGCCTGGCCAGAACTTTTCAATCTTCCTTAGCCTCATAGGAGAAGTCATGGCCTAGTGATATTGTGGCTGGACTGTTAATCCCAAAACCTAGATAATGTTCTGCAGACCCAGGTTTGAATCCTGCTACAGCAAATGGTGGAGTCTGAATTCAATAAAAGTTTGAGGAATTAAGAGTCTGGTGATAACCTTGAATTTGTTGTTGATTGTCAGGAAAAACCCGTCTGGTTCACTAATGTCTTTTAGGAAGGAAAATGCCATTCTTACCTGGTCTGGACTACATGTGATTCCAGACCCACAGCAAAGTAGCTGACTCTTAAACTGCCCTCTGGGAAATTAGGGATGGCAATAAATGCTGTCCTAGCTAGTGTTGCCCCCATCCTGTGAATTAGTAAAAAAATGGCGGTTACAGGTGGTTGCAAGCATTCACCTATTGTGAGTGTAAGGACACTATTCTTGCCAATATGTGTTAATGACTTGGTATAAGTATACAGGGTATAATTTTTAAATGTCTGAAGCATACAAAACTTGTAAATATAGTGAACTGTAAGGAGGAAATGCAGAAGTCAAGAGGACAGACTCGAGTTGATAGAATGGGTAGACAAGTGGCAGATAAAATTAAATTTTACAAAGTGAGGTCATTCATTTTGAAAGAAAGACTGCAAAGAGGCAATATAAAGTGAAAATACATTTGCAAGGTAGCTAGGAGCAGAGAGCCCTGCTTTATATGCATATAAAATATTGAATTTGACAAGACAAGTAAAATATCCTGGCTTTTATCAGTAGGGACATGAAGTATAAAAGCAAGGAAGTTATGATAAGCTTGTATAAAATATTGCATCAACCACAACTGGAATAGAGTACCCATTTCTGGGCACCACACTTAGGGACGACATATTAGAAAGTATGCAGAAAAGTTGCACAATAATGATTCAAGGGATCAAAATGTTAGCTATGTGGATAAATAGGAAAAGTTGTTTGCTGTAGAGAAAGGATTTGTTTAGATTAGATTACTTACAGTGTGGAAACAGGCCCTTCGGCCCAACAAGTCCACACCGACCCACCAAAGTGCACCCACCCAGACCCATTCCCCTACACTTACCCCTGCACCGAACACTACGGGCAATTTAGCATGGCCAATTCACCTAACCTGCACATCTTTGGACTGTGGGAGGAAACCGGAGCACCCGGAGGAAACCCACGCAGACACGGGGAGAATGTGCAAACTCCACACAGTCAGTCGCCTGAGGCGGGAATTGAACCCAGGTCTCTGGCGCTGTGAGGCAGCAGTGCTAACCACTGTGCCACCGTGCCGCCCGTTGTCTGAGATGATTGTGGAAACAGGTTCAACTGAGAAATTTAGAAGAAACTTGAATTGTTTTCTGAAAAAGAAGAATGTACAGGGGTATGGGCAGATGGTGGGAGAGTAACAGTAGTGAAGTTGCTCCTGACAGAAAATTGGCATACACATAATGGGCTGAATGGTCTCCTTCTGTGCCACAATCATTTTATGATTTTATGACCGTACAAGAGCACACTAAATTAAAAATAAGTTGTCTGATTGTTATTACATTAATATTATGAAAGGTCAATTTATATAAATGCCAAAAGAAAAAATTCTGGAAAATCTCAGCAGATCTGGCAACATCTGTAAGGAGAGAAAATAGCTGATGTTTCGAGTCTAACTGACCCTTTGTCAAAGCTAAAAAAAGGGAGAAATAGGGAGGTATTTATATGAGGCTGAGAGAAGACGAGTCATGGCTCCAAAAGCAAAGGTAGCAGTAAAGAGGTGATAATGACAATGCATGGAGAAATTATAGGGAGATTAGGAGCTGTGAATGACCAAAATGGAAGCCAGTGCTATATGACAAAATATGTGGGGGATGGGGGGGGGGGGAGGGGTGAAGCAGAGGCAAAATGGAAGGGTAGCAAAGGGGGAAGAGGAGAGGAAAAAGGCGTTGAGAGAGTGGGGAGCGAGAGAAAGAGAGACAGTCAAGAAATAAGAGGTACAGAACAATGAAAAAAATAAATAAAATAAATGAAATAAAATTACGGAGCAGAATGAAAGCAGAGGGGTCGAGATGGGATAATCATCTGAAGTTGAACTCTTCCCCCTTTGCTACCCTTCTCTCCTGTTTTCCATTTTGCCTCTGCTTCACCCATCCCCCACATATTTTGTCACATAGCACTGGTTTCCATCTTGGTCATTCCCAGCTCCTAATCTCCCTATAATCTCTCCATGCACTGCCATTATCACCTCTTTACAGCTACTTTTGCTTCTGGAGCCATGACTCGCTTTCTCTCAGCCTAATATAAATACCTCCCTATTTCTCCCTTTTTTTAAGCTTTGACAAAGGGTCAGTTAGACTTGAAACATCAGCTCTTTTCTCTCCTTATAGATGCTGCCAGAGCTGCTGAGATTTTCTCGTTTGGTTGCAGATTCCAGCATCTGCCGTAATTTACTTTAACCCAATGTATATAAATAGGTTGGTTTTGTATCCTACATTACATTTACTGTGGGCAGAATCTTGTTGTGGTGTCATGGGTCTTACCTGCCAGCAACACACTGCACAGACTCCTTTCAGGAAGGTCCACCAAACCACATTTAGATTAGGCAGTAGAAAGGGCATCTGTCAGTATTCTACTGGCATCATAGCGGTGGAAGCACCACCCAGTGAGAGATACAAGCCAATCAGAGGGTAGCAGCTTTTGCACTCAGCCGTGCCACTGAGGGGACTGTGATTGCTTGAGAGGGAAGTGCACCAAAGTCTCAGGTGTGGTTAGGTGGCCAGGAGGAGAAATGGCTAAAAAAAATTGGGTTAAGAACTAAAATCAAGCATGCTGAGAACTTTGGTCAAGCTAGTTCAAAGTCTGACCTCAATTAAACCTCCAGCCAGGGTATATTGTGAGCTGTAATGAAAGCTGTGACCTGCAGTTTCCTGTGTTGACCAACCAAAGGAGGTGTCATTGTGGCCTGCTAGACAAACTGACACCATATTACCTCATATGGAGAATAGTTTGTGGCTGTTTATGACTTTGTATAATCATTTGGGTGTTGTTTACCAGTAAATATCTTGGCTGGGATTGAATGGTATGATCAGGTTTGGTCAGTTCATTGGCTGAGTACCAGAGACACGTTTTGAGATAAAAGTTACCAGCACAAAGGATTTTGCATGAGTGAGCCATCGAGACTGACATTTGAGAACTATGTGCCATGAAGTTATCTTCAGAGAAAACAAAGAACCATGAGGCAAGATTTACACCAAAAGCAAAAGTTGATCACTTTACTCGAATCAGGATGTTATTTGTTTCAAGCCAAACTTGCAGAGTTAAAGTGATGATTAAGGCTAAGTGTGAATTAAGTTAAAGTAAGGTAAAGTGAAGTTAAAAGAGTGAGTTAAGGTTGAAGTTAGATGAAGTAAGAGATATGTGTTACAATGAATGTATGTTTTATATTGAGCATTGGTACTCAAAGAGTTACATTAAAAAAAGGTTTCTTTAAGTAAAATCTGAGTAGACTTCCTGTCTTTTGTCTGATGTGATTTGATTTATTGCTGTCACATGTACAGAGATACAGTGAAAAGTGTTGTTTTACATGCTATACAGGCAGATCGTATGAATACAAAGTGCACTAGGGTCGCAGAACAGAGTGAAGAATACAGTGTTAGAGCTGCAGAAAAGGTGCAGAGAAAGAGAATAACATTAATAGTTGAGAGGTCTATTCAAAAGTCTGATAACAGCAGGGAAGAAGCTGTTCTTGAATTTGTTTGTATTTGTCTTCAAACTTTTATATCCTGTGCCCAATGGAAGAGAGTACTAACAGGGTAGGAGGGCTCTTTGACTATGTTGGTTGCTTCGCTGAGAAAGTGGGAAGTATAGATGGAGTCAATGGATGGAAGGTTGGTTTACGTGACAGAATGGGTTGCATTTACAACTCTCTGTAGTTTCTTGCAGTCTTGGGAAGAGCAGTTGCCATAGTTGTGATTTATCTGGATAGGATGCTTTCTATGCTGCATGTATAAAATTTGGTAAGAGTCTTTGTGGACATGTAAAATTTCCTTAGCGTCCTGAGGAAGTAGAGACATTGTTGTGCTTTCTCAATGTGGATGGACCAGGACAGATTGTTCTGGATCAGTGGTGCTGGAAGAGCACAGCAATTCAGGCAGCATCCGAGGACAGGCAAAATCGATGTTTCGGGCAAAAGCCCTTCATCAGGAATAAAGGCAGAGAGCCTGAAGTGTGGAGAGATAAGCTAGAGGATGGTGGGGGTGGGGAGAAAGTAGCATAGAGTACAATAGGTGAGTGGGGGAGGAGATGAAGGTGATAGGTCAGGGAGGAGAGGGTGGAGTGGATAGGTGGAAAAGGAGCTGGGCAGGTCGGACAAGTCCAGACAAGTCAAGGGGACAGTGTTGAGCTGGAGGTTAGAAACTAGGATGAGGTGGGGGAAGGGGAAATGAGGAAGCTGTTGAAGTCCACATTGATGCCCTGGGGTTGAAGTGTTCCGAGGCGGAAGATGAGGTGTTCTTCTTCCATGCGTCTGGTGGTGAGGGAGCGGCGGTGGAGGAGGCCCAGCACCTCCATATCCTCAGCAGAGTGGGAGGGGGAGTTGAAATGTTGGGCCACGGGGCGGTTTGGTTGATTGGTGCGGGTGTCTCGGAGATGTTCCCTAAAGCGCTCTGCTAGGAGGCGCCCAGTCTCCCCAATGTAGAGGAGACCGCATCGGGAGCAACGGATACAATAAATGATATTAGTGGATTTGCAGGTAAAACTTTGATGGATGTGGAAGGCTCCTTTAGGGCCTTGGATGGAGGTGAGGGAGGAGGTGTGGGCACAGGTTTTACAGTTCCTGCAGGTGGCAGGGGAAAGTGCCAGGATGGGAGGGTGGGTCGTAGGGGGGCATGGACCTGACCAGATAGTCACGGAGGGAACGGTCTTTGCGGAAGGTGGAGAGGGGTGGGGAGGGAAATATATCCCTGGTGGTGGGGTCTGTTTGGAGGTGGCGGAAATGTCGGCAGATGATTTGGTTTATGAGAAGGTTGGAAGGGTGGAAGGTGAGCACCAGGGGCGTTCTGTCCTTGTTGTGGTTGGAGGGGTTGGGTCTGAGGGCGGAGGTGCGGGATGTGGACGAGATGTGTTGGAGGGCATCTTTAACCACGTGGGAAGGGAAATTGCGGTCTCTAAAGAAGGAGGCCATCTGGTGTGTTCTATGGTGGAACTGGTCCTCCTGGGAGCTGATACGGCAGAGGCGGAGCAATTGGGAATACGGGATGGCATTTTTGCAAGAGATAGGGTGGGAAGAGGTGTAATCCAGGTAGCTGTGGGAGTCGGTGGGTTTGTAGAAAATGTCAGTGTCAAGTCGGTCGTCACTGATGGAGATGGAGAAGTCCAGGAAAGGGAGGGAGATGGTCCAGGTAAATTTAAGGTCAGGGTGGAATGTGTTGATGAAGTTGATGAATTGCTCAACCTCCTCGCGGGAGCACGAGGTGGCGCCAATGCAGTCATCAATGTAGCAGAGGAAGAGGTGGGGAGTGGTGCCGGTGTAATTACGGAAGATCAACTGTTCTACGTAGCCAACAAAGAGACAGACATAGCTGGGGCCCATACGTGTGCCCATGGCTACCCCTTTGGTCTGGAGGAAGTGGGAGGATTCAAAGGAGAAATTGTTAAGGGTGAGGACCAGTTCGGCCAAACGAATGAGAGTGTCGGTGGAAAGGTACTGTTGGGAACGTCTGGAGAGGAAAAAATGGAGGGCAGATTGTTGATGAGCATCTCTCAGGAACTTAACGCTTTCAACCATCTTCATCTCAGCACCATTGAAGCAGATAGGAGTGTGCCCTTTACTCCACTTCCTGAAGTTGATAACCAGATCCTTCATTTTGCTGACATTGTGGGAGAGATTGTTGTCTTTAAACCATACCACTAAGAACTCAATCTCTTTCCTGTACTCTGTCTCATTGTTGTTTGAGATTCAACTTACAATGGTGGTAAGCTGACCTGTAAATGGAATTGGGGCAGAAGTTGGCCACACAGTCATGAGTGTATAAGGAGGACAGTAGTGGTCTTGTTGAGGATTATCGTGGAGGAAGTGTTGTCACCTATTCTATCACACAATACCTGGGTAAAAGATTTCAATATTCTATTAGGGTAATACAGAGTTGTAAAGCAATCCGGGTCATGGGTAAATCCTGTGGAGCAGGGATTTTTCAGGTGGGAGTTGTGGAGAGTGGGGCCTGACATTTGGAAGTAAGGGCATGGGATGGCTTTTAGCAGGTTCCCCTCCTCTCCTTCATCAATTTCCTCAATCGGCACTGATTGCCTTTGACCGACGGGCTTGTCCCACTCCCGAACTCACTCCTGCTGAGGCATTAGTAGCTGAATTAGTTGTTGTATGGTGGAATTTCCTTAGCCTCCTGAGGGAGTTGAGGCAGTGTTGTGCTTTCTCAATGTAATGGATGAGGACCGATTATTAGTGATCATCACTCCCAAGAACTTGATGCTGTCACCTCAGCATCGTAACAGGCCTACCTGCAGCTGGGTTATTCCCAGAAGCAGTGGAATGAGGTCCTTAATTGCTCATTAATTAGATAGTTAAAGGCCTTAGTCGATGGTGGAATGGGCAACTTGACCACAGACCAGCTCTTCCAGAATGTAATACATGGGTAAGCAGGAAAGCAGCAGAGTCTATCATGCCAGCCCTCCAACTAATTTACTGCTCTTCCCATCTTCAAGCTCACCACTAGTGAGAGCAAAGGATCATGCTCTATATACTAATAAATGAGTACTTAATTTGATGGAAAGTGGCTTGGGATGTTCTAAGGATATGAACATAACCACAAATCTTCTGTTAACAGCTGAACTGTGAGCTGTTTTTCTGATTATGATGAGAACAAATCGATGATTATCGAATTCAAAACTATTTTGATTTACAACAGGAATAAGTATAACAATATAGAGTAAGTGGGCCTGGAAGCAATGCTTTGTTTGTTTATGACTGTTGTAAATGCACTTAATTCTAATGACTTGATGATCCAGTCCTATTCAGAAGAATTCCTTCATTTTCAATCTGATGATGTAATTTATTATGACAAACCTGTTATTGTCATTTGCTTTTATATTTTAGTTCTGTCAGTTCAAATATTCTTGAATACAGCCATACTATGGGATCTGTACACAATTGAGACTGCTGCTTCACAGCAGTGCAAAGAAAATGCTGCACTATCAAAGGTGCTTTTGTTGTTGAGTGAGAAGTTAAACTGTTTGTTCAAAGGAATGCCCAAAGAATTGCAAGATTTTGTCCATAGATGCAGGAATTCACTCCTGTTGTGATTAGCATTATAATTTTCTCAATCAACACGAAAAACCAGTCTATTTTGTGGAATATTTTTCTCCCATTTATGGCATTGCTGTTTGTAGGACAAATGTACAAATTGGTGACACTTCAACGGATATGAAAACAATGACAAGAAACATAAATGCTTAATTGTGCACCTTTGAAAACTGTGGGAGCATAAAAAGGAATATGTAGTTTTCAGTTCTTAGGGTTCTTGTGGTGCAGTGGTAATATCCATACCTCTGGACTAAGCGGCCTGGGTTCAGGTTCCTCTTGCTTCAAAGGGTACAATACTACCTCTATAAGTATCACACCTCTTGTTCTTGTAACAAACATTCCATCATCTTAATCATGTCTGCATCCATAGCTTTCTTAGCATGAGCAATGTAATCAAAGGTTTCTGATAATGATGATCATAAAATTAAAATAGTTTCATATGTGGTGATTTTATTCAGTGGAGAGGACACATCATTTAATGTTTTAGATGCACACATTTCATCTAGTAGAATATTCACAAAAAATATGAAGTCAATAATTTTGGCTACAATGTTGCCAAATTTGCTGAGTGTTTTTGGCATCTGTTTATGTTTCAAATTCCTGCTTGTAAAGCAGTTTTGTTTCTCCATGAATAGAAAATAACAAGCAAATAATTGAACTTTGAATTTCTTTCATTTCAAATGACATATTACTTGATATTTGTGAAAGAGATAGGCTTTGAAGTGATAGGACAGCATCATCTCAGCATGTGACATGGTGCAATCTATGTGAAACAGTGCGTTTTCCAACTTATTGTTAAGAAGACTTTGCTGTGCTTAAATCTAGGTGTGCTTATTGTGTAATATGCTTTCCTGAAGTTGTTGGTTCACCAGGACTAGCATGCCTTATCTTAATATTGACAAAAAAAATCTGAAGTATTTGACTCATTCAAATGCTATGAGCTATGACCATGTTACACAAGGCTACCATTCGATTCATATCTAATTGTGAATGGAAAACAGCGTAGTGTAACAACAAGATGAGTTAATATAATGAAGCACTCTACTGATAAATCGATGAAATATTATTTCGATAATCTTGTTTTGCTGAGTGCCTCATATCACCTATAGAAAGGTTAATCCAAGTACTTCCTTCCACTTATAACCATCTTAACGTTGATACCCTGCATTTTCAGGTGGCTGCTGCAGCAAATCAAGCATTAGGTTTTGTTTCTAGTCAATAGACTTGAACAGCAGAGAAGATATGCAAAAACTACATTGAGCTTTAATGCTGTGACCCTCAGAATATTGTGTGCAGTTCTAATAACTTAATACATTGAGGTCTGCAATCTTGTGAGTGAACAGTGAAAGACTGTATCAAGTATAACTGTTTATAAGTCATGGTAAGAGAGGGCATTTGTCTGGAGCATTATAGATTCTGGTTCTAATTACTCATGATTAGATGTCATTATGGTATTGCTCCTTTTGTTCATGCTTAGTAGCTATTCTTAGAGTAAGAGTATAATGAAACCTCTACTCCACAATTGCCATATTATAAAAATGATGTAAAAAGTAGAGGGTGCAGCCAAAATTTGCAAGAATGGTACAGGAAATGCACATCTGTAGATGTCACAAAAAAATTGTAAGGCTGAATTACTTTTGAAAAAAAAGCTGGGATTCTGTCCTCGTAAATCTTTAAAATTATGATAGAATTGATATAGTTGACTCAGAGTGAATGTTTCATCTTGTAAGGAAGAGTATAACTAATCATTAAGAACTTCAGTTGGGAACTCAGAAGAAGCTTCTTTACCCAAATAATGGTGAGAATGTGGAACTTGTATTGACAGGAAGGCTTAAAGCAATAAATATGGAAATATTTACAGGGAAGCGAGACAAGCAGAGAGTCATAGAATCAAACAGCACAGAAACAGGCCCTTCAGTCCAACTCATCCATGCTGACCAGATTTACCAAACTAAACTAGTCCCATTTGCCTGTGTTTGGGCCAAATCCCTCTAAACATTTCTATTCATGTATCTACCCAAATGTATTTTAATTGTACCTGAATCTACTACTTAATCTGGTAGTTCATTCTACATACGAAGCACCCTCAGTGTTAAAATGCTGCCCCTTGGGTTCCTTTTAAATATTTATTTGATGATCTTAAAAATATACTCTCTAGTTTTGCACTCCCCCCCCCCCCCCCCTCAAGGTCACCCTTCAACCTACTATGCTCCAGTAATAAAAGTACCAACCTATCCAGCCTCCCCTTATTACTCTAACCCTGCTATCCAGGCAACATTTTGGTAAATCTTTTTTGAACCTTCTCCAATTTAATAATATCCTTCCTATAGCAGAACTGTACACACTACTCCAAAAGTTTCCTCACAAATGTCTTGCACAACTGCAACGTGACATCGCAACTCAAATTCTAAGCAACAAAGGCAAGCATGTTCAATGCTTTATTAACCACCCAGTTTACCTCTGATGCAACTTTCAAAGGAATAAGTCCCTGAACCCCTACATCTCTCTGTTTGACAACAATCCCCAGGGCCCTACCATGAACTGTATAAGTCCTGCACATGTTTATTTTTCTGAAATGCAATACCTTGGATCTATCCAAATTAAACTCCAACTGCTACTCCTCAGCCCACTGACTCAATTGATCAAGATCTCTTTGTAATCTTAGATAACCTTTTTCACCAATTTCGGTGTCATCGCAAACTTACTCACCGTGCCTCCTAAATTCTCATCCAAATCTTTATGTAAATTACAAAGAAACAACAGAGGATCCAACACCAATCCCTGTGGAACACTACTGGTCACAGGCCTCCAGTCTGAAAAACGACCTTCACTACCACTCTCTGTCTCCCACCATCAAGCCAATTTTGTGTCCAATTGGCGAGCTGTTCATGAATCCCATGTGATCTAACTTCACTAATCAGTCTATCATGTGGAACATTGTTTACATGGACTATAGTAAAGCTTTTGACAATATTTACCATTCTACCCTGATCAATCCATTTGGTTGTGCCCTGAGAAAATTCAATCAAGTTTGTGAGACATGACTTCTTATGCACAAAACTATGCGGACTCTCCCTAATCTCTCCTTGCCTCTTCAAGTGCATGTAAATCATTTCTTTCAGAATCCCCTTCCATAACTTGCAACTGATGTTAGACCCATCAGTCTTTAGTTCCTATGCTTCTCTTTACATTCTTTTTCAAAAAAGGTACAACAGTAGCCAGTCTTCAGTCCTCTGACACCACATTCATGGCTGTGGATGATACAAATATCTCTGCTAGGGGCCCTGCAATTTCTTCTGTAACTTCTCACAACATCCTGGGATATATTTGATCAGGTCCTGGAGCTTTATCCAACTTGATTTTTTTTTCAGACCTCCAAAATATTAATTTAGTATCTCTCCCATTTTCTCTGGTTCCACACATAGACAACCTTGTTGGTCTTTAAGGGGCCTTACTCTCTCTCTAGTTGCTCTTTTGCTCTTAATGTAATTGTAGAATTTCTTTGGATTATCCTTAACGTTATCAGCCAAGGCTATCTCGTATCCCCTTTTTGTTCTCCTGATTTCCCTGTTAAGAATGCCCCTACACATCTTGTACTCTTCAAAAGATTCACTTTAAACCTGACATATGCATCCTTCTTATTCTTGACTAGAACCAGTGAATAGCACACTAATACTCATGATGTGGAGATTTTGTGTTGGACTGGGGTGAATAAGGTCAGAAGTGAAACAACACCAGGTTATAGTCCAACAGGTTTATTTGAAATTACAAGCTTATGGAATGTTGCCCCTTCATCAGCGAAGTGTGCCGAATGGGCAACTTTCCAAAAAGGTGTGATTTCAAATAAATCTGTTGGACTATAACCTGATGTCACCTGACTTCTGACCTTATGTCTTTCTCCTTTCAGATACCTGAGAAATGTTCAGGCAGTGATGAAAGGACAAGAATACAATGACTAAGAAGAAATTCACATGCACATGAAATTTCTTGTAATGGCACACTTCACTAAAAGCCTACCTACAATGTCAAGATCATGAATGAGTCCAGCACTATTTTGACATTGGGCTTTGTGTACGCTGGAGCCCATGCTTTACAGAGTGGAGGTTATAGACAGCTTTATTGTCATGCTCACAGACTGAACATAATGTTTAATGTTTCAGCTTCCTTTGTAGCACAAACAACTGTTGCAGAGTCTCAGATGTATATGATGCAGGATCGTGTGCATACCCAGGCTGTTGCCACCTTTATTCTGTGTACCAGGGTTTGCAGGATTTCACTGCAGTCCCACTATCTATCTTATGACACATGGCTAGTATTGCTAAAGTACTGCCACTGGTGGCTCTGTTAAATGTGAACTTCAGTCCTGCCTTATCAGAAGAGCATTTATTTTCCCACCCTTATCACTCCTTTAATGTGTTGGCTCTGAAGTTGGCCCAGATTGCTGCTACCCATGCTAAAATTATGTAGGCAAAAGCCAACCATTTGCGATTGTCCTACAAGACCATCTGAAGACTCATCTGCTGAAACTCAGCAACCTTCCACCAGCCCTGCAGCACTGGGATAGCATTAATCTACCAATAGATGAATTAATGTCTTTACTGAAGTAGCAAAGGAACCTCAGACAAAGATGTTAAATATTCACATATTATTATTACACAAAGTAATTTCATGGCCTGCCAATTCTGTAATAGTTCTGACACAATGAGTCATTCATTGCATAATACATTATATCAGTAGTAATTGTAATGAGGTCAGCCAGGTGGGCCTCTTAGAATATAAGTTCCCTGATTGGGGCTGGTCCCTTGGTCCAATTCAGGAACCCTGGCTAGCAGATTAAAACAGGGCTGTCAGGGCTTCTGTTCACTCTGAGAGCTGGTTCTGAGGAAACCAGACCAGTGTCAAGGACTATGCAAGGATAAATAAAGGGTGACTTGGTGATGGGATACTGGTCTCTGTGGGATTATTTCGCCATCAGTGACAAATTGTACAATATCCTGATAACAACCATTTCAGTTAATTGCAATTGATTTATTGGCTACTTTTGGATCAATTCCCAGATCTGACCAATCACAGGACTTAATACAAGACATTAAAATTAATATAGAATCATTCATTGACCACATCATTTTAAAAAATCACATTTCATATCACTCAGTCATTGTTAATAAGGTTCTCCAATAAAAATAGAGCACATAAAAGAAAGCAAGCATCAGTTTTTGGTTGATGCACTTGTTTGGAATAAAAATACTTTTCTGCCTTCTTCTATTGCTTATGATGTAAACAAACTGCTCTCAGTTCATTTATAATAAGATAATTTGACACAATAGTTGTTTGTTTGCTTTTAAAATATGGCAAATGGTAATAACAAAAGAGGTGAACATAACAGGTTCAAGGGCATTCATTTTAATCTGAAACCGGATAGCAATTTTCATCTGAGTCAGACATGACTAGCTGTCTGAGGTTGGAGTATATATATTGATGCTTGGGACTCAGAATAAAACAGAAGGTCACTGTCTGATCCTGATGATGGGCTGACCTTAACAAAGATCACTGCAGTAGTTTCAAGAGAGGCACCATGATGTGCACCCTTTTATGAAGACCTATTGATATTGTTACCATTACCACCCATGTGCTACGGTGCAACACAATGACATTTCTTTATTGGCTGATTCAAAGTGGCCATTCTCTGCTCCTAGTCTTTCATATGGCAAAATTGGAAACAAATGTTTTTCATTCAGATGAAGGTGAAATTGTCTCAAAAGGAATGTGTACATTCTTACTCAATTTTTAGACTTAGGATGAGGGTGATTTTTTTTTCCAAATAATATATGTAACATTTTCTCAGTATTGAAGTAAGGCAAAGCCACAATGATAAAATAACACAAGGATGAAAAACAAATCTGCAGAATCATTCAGGCCTTGATTTGAGAAAAGATGTATGTGGAGAAAGTGAAACCAAGGGACTGGCGGCAAGTTATTTGCCTAACCTGTTGACATCAGGGCCGATAGAACAATATACATTTGGAAGGATGTAGACAAATGCTTTTCAATGTAGAATTGAGCCATTGAGGTCTACAGCACAGAAAAAGACCATCGATCCATGGAGTCTACGCCAGTCAAAAGCAACCACCTAACTATTCTAAACCCATTTTCCAGCACTTGGCCCCTGGCATTGTATGACTTGGCATCTAAAATGGCTGAACACTTCTTAAATACTATAAGGGTTTTTGCCTTTGCCACCCTTACAAGCAGTGAGTTCCAGATTCCCATTTCCTTCTGAGTGGAAAAAATATCCTCACATCCCCTCTGTCCTTACCTTAAGTCTATGCCTCTGGTCATGTATCCCTCCATCAAGGGGAATTTTTTTTCTGAGTGAGTGCCCCACTCCCAGAAAGCAAAATGGACAGGAAGCAACTGTAAAGTTTCAAAAGTCAAACAGTGATTGAAGGTCAGTGTGGAGAAGGTGATGCTGGAAAGGTGATGAAAGTTGTGACTTCTTTTGCAACATAAAAAGGCACACTTCATCCTCCTGGCCCCACCAAATAAAATACTGATGAAAAGTCAAAATCCTGAAATGTTAACGGGATGGTGTTCTCTACAGATACTACCAGACCTGTTGAGTTCTTCCAGTAAACTTTGCGTTTATTTCAGCATCCATAATATTTTGTTTTTGTACAATTGAAGTAAAAACCTTCCTGGAAATTCAGCCTATGTGGACATTTTTGGCTACCTCCGTGAGTTCAAATCATACTTGCCTATGGCTATAGCCCAATCTACATATCAGGTATTTAGGGAAAGACCCCTGCCAGCTTCAGCTGGTTTAGCCAGACCTGTTGAGCACTATTAGTACTTTCTGTTTTGGCTGCGTTATTCCTCAGACATATTCTCAGATTGTCTTTAAGATTTTCCAACTTACATCCTTGTACTGCTTCCATTGGTAGACAAAAGAAAATGTTTTGGCAGGAATCATCTTACTGACCTCCATCAGCACTGTTGGGATTTTTACCAGAGGTAATAGCAGATGCTGACAACTCTAGTCCATCCATTATTGACTAGTTAACATCTAGCTCCTCTCAAAAATGCCATAGCGAGAGTGGAAATGCTGAGAAATTGCTCACTTTAGGCAAGGTGTCCTTTTTAAAAATTTACACGCAAAATGTTTTCTCTCTCTCTGTGTGGCACATGTTGCTGCTGATTACATACCACTATTACAACAGCCCCTGTAGTTAAGGGGAATGATGCTGAGTGTGACCAGCAGCAACACGTGTATCATTGAAATCCTACCACAACATGTTAAATACGCATGACACTGAGGGTGCAAGTACTGAAATAATTTCTATCTCTGATTGGAGATAATCCTGGGGATTTGTTCATACAGTATTCCGAGCACACAAAACAACCATGTTATTCCTGGTCATTTTACATCTTGTCATATGGCAAGTGATCACATGACTTTGAGGATTCTGATTGCATTTACCTCATAATGGCTGCACCTTTTGTAATTAAACAGTTTTGCCCCTTGTTTCAGACCAGCATTTTTGATGCAAGAAGTTCCAAGAAATTGGAGGCCACGTGTGAGCAGGCAAGGCCGGAAAACTGTTGCCAGGGAAGAAAACAAACCAAGGATCACCTTTATTTCGGTTTATCCATTTCAAAGTCCTTCCTCAGACCTTTTCAGAAATGCCTTCATTCCCTAAACACCCAAGAACTTCTGTATTTCGGATACCCCTGGATATTTGAGACCCCCTTACATGTCAAAGGCCTCCATTGCTCAGAGACACCATTTTTCAGAGACCTCCAATATTTTGGGTTCTTACACACATTCAGAGGTCCTCCTTCCTAATATTAGTAGCTAGTGTAAGCCAAAAATCCCCTGTTGATGAGACTCTCTGACTTTTTACACAGGATTGTTGCTCATGTGGGTGCTGTCACTGACCCAGAGGCCTTTCAAACAACAGTTGATGATCATACAATCACAAAATGTTTACAGCACAGAAGGAGGCTGTTTGGACCAGCTAGTCAGTGCTGTGTCTCCATGGGAGCAATTTACCTAGTGCCATGTCCTTGCTTTTTGCCCATAATTTTTCACATTTTCCCTTTGCTGACAGTAACTCATTGAATACCTTGATTGAAACTACCTCAACCACATTCTCAGGCACTGCATTTCAAATCCTAACCATTTACTGTGTGAAAAACATTTGTCATGTTGTCACTGCTTCTTATACCATTTCCTTAAACATGTGCCCTTTAGTGCTTGATTCATCTACAAGTGGGATTAGGTTCTCCCTATGTTCTCTTGTATAAACTCCACAAGATTTTGAATACCTCCTCATAAATATTTCCTCTTAAATTTTCTTCATCAAGGTAAACAGTCCTAATTTCTATAATCAATCCACATTGCTCAAGTTCTTCATCCCTGAAAGCATTGCTTCACGTTCCTAGTAGTGAACATCAACAACAATCTGTCCTGGTCCATCCACGTCAATGCTATTATTGAGAGTGCACACCAACACCTCTACTTCCTGTGAAGGCTAAGGTAATTCGGCATGTCCACAATGACTCTCAACAACTTTTATAGATACCTCTCATCGAAAACATGCTATCTGGATGCATCACAGCTTGTTATCTCAACAGCTCAGCCCAAGACCACAGGAGATTTGTGAGCACAGCTCAGTACATCACGCAAAACAGCCTTCCCTCCATTGACTTTATACTTCCCACTGCCTCAGGAAAGCGGCCAATATAATCAAAAACCCATCTCACCCTGGTTATATTCTCTTCCACCCTTTTCCATTGAGCAAAAGATACAAACATTTAAAACACATACCAACAGATTCAAGAACAGCTTTTTGCCTACTGTTATCGATTTTTGAATGGACCTCTCACATATTAAATTTGATCTTTCTCTGTAGTTGTAACACTATATGGAGACGCTGGTGTTGGATAGGGGTATACAAAGTTAAAAATCACACAATACCAGGTGTAGTCCATCAGGTTTATTTGAAAGCACTAGCTTTCAGAGTCCTGCTCCTTAATCAGGTGGTTCTTTCCTTTACCATTCCTCAACTCCACCCACACCAGTTCTACATCATGGTTTCCTGAATGAAGGTCATCTCTAGCTGTTCCACAAGTACTGTCTTTAATTGGGAGAGAACCTCTCTGTCTTTACCTAGTTTCCAATGCTTCTTTAATGCCAATATTCATAACTCAGATCTTGTCATGTTGCAGCCAGATCTCCATATGGCTATCAGATCATATTTATTCACTTCAACAGTCGCTATCAGTTCATTTACTTTGCTATGAATGCAGCATGTATTCAGTTTTGTTTCTTTTTAATTTTTGTAGCGTTTAGCCTTGACAGTTGGAGTATTCCTAGGTTTTTATCTCTATCGCTTCTTGCCATTCTCTGATATTCAGTTTCTATATTAGTAGTTTGCTCTCCGATCTTGATTCCATCCCTTGATTTGTTACATTTACCAAAGCCTGTTCTACCTTACCCTCCTTATTGAGCTTAAAGTCCCTCTTCTTCTCTATTATGCAGCTCTTGAGAACAGAGGTGTCAGTGCAGTTCAGGTTTAGACAGTCCCAGTGGTTCACACCGTACTTTGCCCAGTATTGGTGTCAGTACTCCAAGAACCAAAACCCACTTATCCCATAATAGTATTTGAGCTACTCGTTCACCTATCTAATCTTAATCATCCTGTGCCAATTTGCATGTGAGTCAAATAGTAATCTAGAGATTATGACTTAAATTCTGTTTTTAATTTAGTACTTAATTTCTTATACTCCCTCTCTTTGCTAGTTCTATCTATGTATTGGTGCTAATATGGAATACAACCATTATTATCCTTCCTTTCCTGATGCAAGTTCTTCTACAACCCAAAGCAGATGAATCAAATTCTGGAATGAGCAAACAACACACTATGCTGGAGTCTTGCTTTTTGGTGCAGAGAACAACGTGAGTCGCCCTCACATTGTCCCCTATTATCACTGCATTCCTTCCTGTTTCCCCCCACCTCCCCATGAATGGCTTCTTGTGCCATTGTGCTATAACCCAGTTAGCTCATTCACCCTGAAGCCCTTGCTGTTATCTAAACAAGATAAGAAAACCTCAAGCCCATTTTAGAATGGCAGTGATGGCAAAATGAATGTTTGTCATCTTCGGAGAGAATAGCAGGCTCACACTCCATGAAACCACTGCCACTCCTTTTGGGGTACATCTCAGTAATGTTAGAAATATGTTAGAGGACAGATTGCTCAGCAGGTTCCTGGAAAGCCAATATCCAGAGCTATGATCACACGAGTCTGAATTGGGATGGCAGCAGTCTGAGCTTGCATAACATCTGATGAAAGCTAAGAATGAAGTTAACTGCTACTTCTGCTTCAAAGGAAGATGAAACATCAGTCAGCAGGTGGATGGGTTTGCAAATGTCTTCATGCCATCACTTCCATACTGGAGAGTATGAATTCCTAACTTGGTTAAAAAAAACCCACTACCAGGTTAGTGATAAATCCCTCTAATTTGACCATAAGCTTTCTGCCAGGCAATCTCTGATTTAACTCTGGGATGAGGGGCATATAGAGAAAATTAGATATGATACTGCTGTCATCTTTAATGTTTGCAATGTTGCCATTGGGCACAGTCTGAGCCTTGGCAGCTCCCTTGAGCAACTACTGTTTTATCCAGTGGAGTAAGAACATGTAGCTGTATCTAGCTCCTGCTGGGTAAGTAATGCTGCCTGCATTTATGGGCCACTTCACCCTGGAATTGTTGACTGTCTTGCAATGGGTAAAAGCGGCATACAATCGATGCAGTATAAAGCGTGTGAGGATTAGATGAAACTTTGAGTGCTTGGTATGAGTCATTATTGAGGAGAAAGTGAGGACTGCAGATGCTGGAGATCAGAGCTGAAAATGTGTTGCTGGAAAAGCGCAGCAGGTCAGGCAGCATCCAAGGAACAGGAGAATCGACGTTTCGGGCATAAGCCCTGAAGAAGGGCTTATGCCCGAAACGTCGATTCTCCTGTTCCTTGGATGCTGCCTGACCTGCTGCGCTTTTCCAGCAACACATTTTCAGCATGAGTCATTATTGCTTTAGATTGTTGGCAGATGAGTGATAGGATTATGGTGCTTTGAACAATGTTAGAAGCTAGTGGGCGGCATGGTGGCACAGTGGTTAGCACTGCTGCCTCACAGTGCCAGAGACCCGGGTTCAATTCCCGCCTCAGGCGACTGACTGTGTGGAGTTTGCACATTCTCCCCGTGTCTGCGTGGGTTTCCTCCGGGTGCTCCGGTTTCCTCCCACAGTCCAAAGATGTGCTGGTCAGGTGAATTGGCCATGCTAAATTGCCCGTAGTGTTAGGTAAAAGGGATAAATGTAGGGGTATGGGTGGGTTGCGCTTCGGCGGGGCGGTGTGGACTTGTTGGGCCGAAGGGCCTGTTTCCACACTGTAAGTAATCTAATCTAATCTAGTTGTACAATTAGTCAGCAGTGGCTTTTGAAAATACATCCACTGACCTTGTTCACTCGTACACTGAATATCTTGTGTTTTAGCACCCAGGTCTTGGATTGAGACTCCAGGCATTGACTACTGTCACTATCTTTCTCAAAGTTCGGCTGGAAGGCATCTGCAGATAAATTACATCTCTCCTGTTATCCAAGGGCCAGAGTATAGCATATGCTCTGCTGTGACTTTCCCACACTCAGTTTTACAATAAATTTCAACATCTGCTCCACCATAATGCATTTCTGCTGTCAGTGGTACTGGCTGGCTTTAAGTAGGGCTAGCTCTTTGAACTAATGCAAGCTTCCCACAGTTTGGCAGCTTCTGCTTGAGTCTGCAATCACACAACAGGACACTCAGCATTGACTGCAGACTGTAATTTAAATGAGCAAGCAATACAAAATTTGTATGCTGTGTTAAATTTGGATATGTATTATCGGGTGCACAAACTACCTAAAAACCTTTAAACTTGCTTCATGTCAGATTACTGTGATCCCATATCAAGTGTGAAAACCATATTTTGTGATAGACCTATCTCAAAAGTCTTATCAACACTTTTCCATTGCTGTACATCTGCTAACAGTTGGTTCAATACAAAAATTATAGTAAGATGTCACTTAAAAGTTAAAATTATGGAACATAAAACAACTACAAAACAAACTCTGTAAAATGCATAGTGTGTTTTTCTGATCATTCATTATGCTTAATGTTAAACTCCACATGCAAATAGAAACAACTAGTGTCAGATTAAGCTCTTGGAAAACTTTTAATGCCTCAACAGTTGTATTAATAGAATAAAAATAAAATTAATATGTTTTCTGGTGCAAATCCCATGCTGGGGTTAAAAAGAATACTTAAAGTTTTAAATGAATGATCAGGTTATGTATTTAGTCTCCTTCCTCCACTATCTCTTTTTGAGGTGAAGTTACCTTGGCAAGATCGTCATTTCTCTGAATAACCCTTGACTCAAAGACATAGTCATATTCTCAGTGCGACTAGATCAATGTGTATTACATCTTGCCACATCAAAAAGGAAAAATATTGCTAATCATTCAGTATTTTCCAGAAAAAGATGAGCACAATTAATGCAAGATTCTCCTGATGATAGCAGTTAACTAGCGAGATACAAAGATGTTATGAAAGTCCTATTAATAGATTTTAGCATGAAAATATTGAGCAGACCAAGCATACTGACTGCGTATATACAGAGCATATGATATATTTGCTTCTCAGCATATTGTTTTAATTAACAAAATGATTATGTTTTTGCATTGAATCGAGGGCCACAGTTGGAGAATAATGTATATTGAGATCAAATCAAAAACCACATTTTTGAATAGACTTTTCAATGTATAAAGGCAATATCAATTCACAAAAGAATAAATTATCCCAAAATTTATGCTGGTTTCCATTCTAACAATTAATCTCCCACCATTCTGCTTGACAAGTGTCTGCCATCTGTGCAACTATGTACCATGTATTAATTGAGACTGACTGGGAATAAGTGACAAATTGCTCCTTCATGAATACGTATCCCACAAAAATACTTACCGTCACTCCAGCTAAACAGCTGTCATATGTAACTGGAAGCATTGCTGCACAAATATAGTCTGTCTCTATATCTACCTGCTGGCCTATAACAATCTGCACATATATTGAAGGATTGTAGATTGATCTGATTAGTACTCTCCAGTAAAGCCAGATGGGGAGGTGGCGGATGGGAGAGGTAGAGGGGTTGTGCTGGAAGTTGTGTGGCATCAGCATTTATTCATCTTTGTCTGCTGATCCAAAAATATAGATACATATATTGAAAAAGTCCATATTTTAAGGAATCCAAAGATGATGACTGGAAATTAAATGTTTCCTCCCTGTTCCTCATCATGCCTAATTTCATTGGTTTAGCAATTAGAACATGTAGTCATATGAAAATTAAGGAACTTATTAAGATAAGTTATGCATATAGTAATTTAATAATTTGTTTATCAAACTGTAGTAAATCTGGGGCAAAAGGTGTGGCAGGTCAGGCAGCTTCCGAGGAGCAGGATAATCCATGTTTCGGGCATAAGCCCTTCATCAGGAATGTGAAGGGGAAGGGGCTTACAAGATCAGTAGGAAGGTGGAAGTGGGACTGGCGGGGAGTTAGCTGGGGAGGTGATTGGTGGATGCAGGTGGGGGGTGATTGTGATAGGTCGGTGGGGAGGGTGAAATAAATAGGTGGGAAGGAAGATGGTCAAGTGGGACAGGTCATAAGGGCAGTGCCAAGTTGCAGGATTGGATGTGGGATGAGGTGGGGGAGGGGAGATTTGGAAACTAATGAAGTTGACATTGATACCGTGTGGTTTTAGGATCCCAAGGCGAAAGATGAGGCGTTCTTCCTCCAGTCGTCGGGTGGCTTGGATTCGGTGGTGGAAGAGGCCCAGGATTTGCATGTCCTTGGTAGAGTGGGAGAGGAATTTGAAGTGGTTGACCACAGGGCAGTGGGGTTGTTGGGTGTGTGTGTATCCCAGCGATGGTCCCTGAAACATTCAGTGAGTTGGCGTCTGTCTCCCCGATGTAGAGGAGACTACATAGAGAGCAATGGAGACAGTAAATGAGGTGGATGGATATGCAGGTAAATCTCTGCTGAATGTGAAAAGATCCTTTGGGCCTTGAACGGAAGTGAGGGGGAAAGTGTGGGCATAGGTTTTACACCTCTTGCAGCAGCTAGGCAAGGTGCCAGGAGTGGAGATGGGGTGAAGGATGATGTGGACCTAACAAGGGAGTCACAGAGGGAATGGTCTCTTCAGAACACAGATATGGGTGGAGAGGGAAATATGTCTTTGGTGGTGGGGTCTGACTGTAGGTGGCGGGAATGGCAGAGGATAATACGCTGTATCCAGATATCAGTAGGATGGAAGATGAGGGCCAGGGGGTTCTATTCTTGTTGCAGTTGGAGGGGTAATGTTCAAGGGCAGAGGTGGAGAAAGTGGAAGAGATGTGCTGGAGGGCATTGTTGATCTTGTGGGAGGAGAGATTGCAGTCCTGGAAATAGGCATGCAGCTGGGATGTCCTGGGGTGGAATTGGCCCTCCTGGGAGCAGATATGGCAGAGGCTGAGGAATTGGGAGTAAGGGATAATTTTTTACAGGAGGGGATGTGGGAGGAGATCTCGTCCAGGTAGCTGTGGGAGTGGGTTGGTTTGAAATAGATGTCCACGTTAAATTGGTTGCCAGAGATGGAAAGGGAGAGGTCCAAGTCCAAGAAGGGGAGGGTGGTGACAGAGATTGTCAAGGTCAAACTAAGGTCAGGGTAGAAAGCGTTGGTGTAGTTAATGAACTGTTCCATCTCCTTGTGGAAGCACGAGGTGGCGCTGATACAGTCATCAACGTAGTGGAGGAAAAGGTGGGAGATGGAGCTGATGTAACTGCAGAAGATGAACTGTTCCATGTATCGCATTTAAATCCAGGGAACAGTATTAGGATTATTACTCTTTTTCAAATAGGTCAATGGCCTGGAGTTGGGTATATAATTTCAAAATTTTCATATAACCAAAGTGGAAATTACAGTAAAGAAGGATAAAATTAATAACAATTGTCAAATGATGTGGTCAGATTGATGAAATTTTCAGACACGTTAACATTGTGAAGCGATTCCTTATGGAAGAAATCATGAGGAGAATCAATATAGGTAGGATGACAATTTTAAAGCTGTTGCAAAAATGTAAAAACCTGAAGGTTCACATTTACAAATCTTTGGAAGTCACATGTGCAGTTGATTTAAATGCCTGTTAGAAAAAAAAACATACTGGATTCTTGGCTTTATAAATAGATGCATAAAGCAAGAAGGTTACATTGAACATTTATAAAATTATAAACATTTATACACTAATAGCTGATTATTTTCTCCACCACATCACACTTACCGTGTATCGTAGACTTGGAGAGGAGTAGAACCAGGGACAGGCAACTACAAATCTGTGGAGAGACTAGCAAATCTGTGGTTGTTCTCTTTAGAACAGTGAAGATTCAGGAAAATTTAAGAGAGGTAATGAAAATAATGAGGAGCTTTGATAGAGGAGATGATACTGTTTCTACTGGAACGGGGGGGGGCGGGGGGAGGGGTTTGTGATTATAAGCCATGGATTTACAAATAATTAGAAACATTTTAGAAAGAAAATGTGAAGAATATTTCTCCAATAAATTGTGATTTGAGATGTAGTTCCTGGCTTTGCAATTAGATCCAATAGTAACTTTCAAAAGATAACTGGATATATTTGAAATAGAAAGGTTGCGGGACATTGGACAAAGAACAGGGACTTAAGCAAATGGGCCAAATCACCTCCTTCCAAATGAAGGAATTTATTGTGCCACCGTGGGTGGCACGGTGGCACAGTGGTTAGCACTGCTGCCTCACAGTGCCAGAGACCCGGGTTCAATTCCCGCCTCAGGCGACTGACTGTGTGGAGTTTGCACATTCTCCCCGTGTCTGCGTGGGTTTCCTCCGGGTGCTCCGGTTTCCTCCCACAGTCCAAAGATGTGCAGGTCAGGTGAATTGGCCATGCTAAATTGCCCGTAGTGTTAGGTCAGGGGTTAATGTAGGGGTATGGGTAGGTTGCGCTTCGGCGGGGCGGTGTGGACTTGTTGGGCCGAAGGGCCTGTTTCCACACTGTAATGTAATCTAATAATCTAATCTAATCTAATTACACTCTCCTATGACAGTCACATATTGCCACAAATCAGAAAACCATGGAAAACATTCTCAAATTCAAATAAATTTATCAAATATTAAGTTTTGCCAAATAAAATAATGAATTTCTCAATGCAACCAAAAAGAATAAGTACAATAAAAAGAAAATTAAAGCTGGATTTGAACCAACTTATTTTTTTTAAGAATGTAATCCTTTGAGTGAAACTATCTTATCAGAGCTGATAAGTGATATTCTAAGTTCTCAAACAGAAAAGGAGAGAGTTTCAGCTCCTAAAACATACACCGCCAGGCCTTTCAATGAAGAATAATGAACTACAGTGAATACTTCACCTAGTCGATCCAGGGCTGCCTGTAGGAGCAAACATACACAAAACAGTTGGAAAAAGAAGACAAAAACTCCCCAAGGTTCTTTTCAAGGTTTTGTACCATTGTGGATGACACTCTGCGCTATAATGCTAGAGAATCCACCTTTAGCGCCACAGGTTACAGGTTCAGAGCCTTCTGGCTATTCCAATGACCGTGCTGAGTTTTGAGAGCTCCTTCCCTGTTGAAGCATCTGATCAGTGAAAAAAAAGAGTCTTGACTCTTGGTTAGGGTTACAGAGTCTAGTTTACCTATGCTTACCAAAGTACACTTCATAGTGCTTACTCGCAAAAGTTTAAATCTCTTTAGTGCAAGCAACACTGGAGGTTCAGAGCAATGGTCAGATTTACCCGATGTAAATCAATGGAAAAGGTGAGTAAAAATTATCTTAAGTTTAATACAATTACAGAATTGATATTGAAACTTAAGAGAAATAATTATGCGTTAAGAGCTTTAAGCTCTAAGCATCTTTTGAGTCGAATGGAATAAAATCTCTGATCAGTATCAATCTTGTTACATGTTACTGTTTTTAAATTTTCACCAATCGTGCTGCTTTCACCAAATGTAGTTCAATTGTATTTCAGATGGCAACCCTATCTCCAGTGACTCTTTTGCAGGTAAAGTTTACTGCTGTCAGTTCTGATTTGTTCTGTATTTATGTTTTATGATATAATATAACTAGATCATTCCAGACAGAAATTCCATATTCAAGGATTACAACATTCCTATTCTAATTAGAATAGATGGCAAACTGTTTTGAAATTAAGTTACTATTTTTCTGAAACATTTATGTACAAATTTAAATCAACTATTTTCTGTGGAGAAACCCCAAAAATTCATTTTTTAAAAAACCATCAAAAAGTCTCTGCTAGTCTACTTTTATTCATTAATTCAAATGTGTTTTTTTTTGTTGGAGTACTTTTTAAAGTTAAGAATAATAATAATTCAAATTCAAACTACTGCTTTTCCATTTTTGACGTCCAGTGTCTGATCAGATACAGTAGTCTAAATACTCCCTGTGTATTGCTTGGAACTTTATCGCTTTTTTATCTGCGACCTCAGAAGATCACCTGTGCTGACATATTAACTACCAAATTCCTAATTTTTCTTATGCCTTGCTTAAAGTATGAACGTCTTTTAAAATGTACTCACAACAATCCTGTGAACTACTTCTAAAACACATACTTGCCTTTAAAAAAAAGGCAATGCAGTACAACATTGAGAAATTGTCAATTGTTATGTAGCTTGTCCAGCAAGAAGTTATATTGGAGTCAATTGTTCAAATTATCAGTAGTTCTTCAGTTGCTAGTTTTTTTTAATTGCTTCCCCTACAAGGAACAACCATAGAGTACTTTTATATATGCGAATCCAAAAGCTCAATTTTTTTCCTGTCACAGTAGGCTGTACTGACTTTCCCTTGGGAAATCAGCTTGACAAAGAAAATGTTCCCCACCAAAACTGCATGTCAGGAACAAATAATGTCAGTATAAATGTGGTTGCAACCAAACTCCACTGTGCTTTGAATTTGTAGATTAGAATTTATTTTAAGGTGATTAAGTACAATAAAATTATAGCACATCAAGGAAAGATGTTTGCTTTAAAGTGTATTCATTTTTCAATGTGTCACTTTTATTTGTTTACATACCTTCTGGCTGTTAAAGCAGAGGAAATGCAAGGTTATTTCTAGCAGAGCTGTCCACAGATACTGAATTCAGTAATAGACTTGAACATATTCATATTAAAGCAGTGAAGCAGAATGGGTCATGTGTACATTCAATAGATCAGGGAAAATAATATTTTACATCTAATTAGTGGGGTAGCCTTTGCTATTTATAACATTAAAAACAAATATCTTTTACAAACTATCAAATACAAATGCAATCAGTGTAAAATAATGTTCTGTATCATTCCTGGAGTACATATGAAAGTACAGGAAATGTTGATCATTAAGAGAATTCACAAAAAATTGCATGACTTGGTAATGTTAAAGTGCTATGTTGAGCATCAATATTGTTAGCTTAAATTATAACTAATCATAAAAAGAGTATTATGGTTAATTTATTTTCAAACTGTAGAATATTTAGTCCTTGGCTTAAATTATAATGATTAGCTTATAGAAAGTGGCATATGTCTTCATTTCAATAAAAAAAAACTGTAAAAATGTATATCTGTGTTTGAAAAATCAGGTATGAGCCCAGGAACTGCTATGTCATACAAACAACCATTCTGTAGGTGGGCCTGGAAAAATCAGTGATTTGAAGTTTCTGCATTTCATATCTGTTAAAATATCACTGCATGATCTTCACATAAACCATGTATTTTAGCATTCAAAAATTTGTCGTCCAAATCTGGTCACTCAACCTTAGAGAGGGAGTTTGAAAAGCTATATTCATTCTGCATTTGTACAATATTGCTACTCATTACCTGTGTGACACATGTGGCCAAACGCAGCCAAGTTTATACAAGTTGGGAATCAGAGGTTTAACAGCCACATGATTTTTTTTACAGGCAGATGGTATTCAGCAAAGGGAATTCCTTTCATTGCTCCCCTGTCACTTGATAATAATAGCTGAGGATGGAAAAGATCAAAGGAGAATGGCCAAGGATGTCAAATGCCAGCAGATGTGCACTGTCAACATTGTAAAAATGACACCCACAGTATCTACATGTTTTACATGGATAGATAGCATTTTGGAACTGGTATCTAATTGTCATAGTTTGCAGCCAAAAAGCAGTGGGTGTTTAAATTTGCTATGTTCCTGGAGGTTGTCCAGCAAGGCAGTAACCTTTAATTTCATGTCTAACTCTGAACTTGTGTTTCTGTCACTTAAAAGGCTAAACTCTGACCTACAGTAAGCATAGAGAAGGCAGCCAACTGAAAATAGTGAGGAATGATAGTGACTGATCAACTTAAAGTTAATTATAAAATTAATTTCAACAGTACCTGAAATGGTTTGGTGGCAATGGGGGTGGGACAGTGTGAGGCAGGGAATTGTGAAACAAAAAAGAAATTGCTGAAAAAACTCAGCAGATCTGGCAGCAACTATGGACAGAAAGCAGAATCAACATTTTGGGTCAATGACCCTTCTTCAGAATTTTTCCAGCAATTTCTGTTTTTGTTTCTGATTTCCAGCACCTGCGGTTTTTCATTTTAAAGAGAGGGTGGGATTTTCTAACTCTGTCATAGTCTTATGAAATTAGACATTCACACATATAGAGAAAAACTGAATTGCTCTATTTGAGCAGCAACAATAGAAATGTGAAAATGTGGGAGAAATGTTCAAAATAACTGTGAAGGACAAGAGGAAAAGGTGACTTTGAAAGTGGGTTGTTAGTCACTAATAGTCCCCATTTGCAGCTATTCATTCTCCTAGGCTGACTGTTATCTATTCCTTTGTTCAACTGTTTTTCTTTCTCTTTGGGCTCTATCTCCACCTATTGTTAAATCCTTACCCCCACCACCCTCCCTAGTTACTGCAAAAAACCCAACTTTTTCCCCAGGTACTATCTGTTCTGAAAAAGGACCTGACTGGACCTGAAACATTCACTCTGATTTCTTTCCACAGATGCTGCTACATTTGGTTAAATGTCCAAATTGTGGCTTTTGAGGTATTCTCCTGTCCACATATAAGCCATGATGCATTTCAAAGCATCATCTGCAACATTGTACTTTAGGCTTTACTGAACAATCATGAATGACCATTGTTTGTTGTACTACTACCCTATTCTGCTTAATTATAAACAAGCTTTCAGGCCAAAGTTCAAATACAGAACAAATAACAAATTGATCGATGGTGTACCATACGTGAGCAATGTTCCTTTTGTTCCCCATTATGCTTTCCTTTAATGTCAGCATATTTGCAAATGAATAATTCCTAAACTGTAGATTTTTCTAAATATGGAAGGTGTAACTGTGCTGTCTTACTGCATGGTTTCACTGAAAGTCAGTGGCAATTCACTGAGCATTCATGTAGTGATTCAGGAGAAGACCCCATAATTGATTCAATCATACAAACTTGGCTTGTCCAATCTGAATTCTAATATATGTACAGAATGCTGGATAGGGTAGATGTGGTGTTATCTTGTGTAACATCATCCTCTCAGTATTGAGTGAAGACATGATCCTGCTGCTGTCACTCTCAGCTGCTCCATTAATTTGCATGGGACAAGACCCTATGGTATGTAGTGAGGCCTGTTAATTCCTATATCAGTATTCTCAGAATTCTGCATGTTAAAAATGAGTAAGTGAGCTTCTTACAAATTAGAGCCTGAAGCCTCAATAACAATAGTCTGAGCATTCATGAGGGATACTCTAAGGGCACACAGGTTCTGTATTACAAAGATCACTGCTGCACTTTGACTTGACATGTGTGCCATTTGTGCACATAGCTATTCATCAATGGCTGTACAGATACAACTGATAGACTTTTCAGTCCTGCAAACAAGACCCATGGAAGATCTTTTGCATCATTCAAAATACTACTATCATCGAGGATTCTGGGATTGCTGCCCCTGTTCACAGCACCCCTAATTTTGCACATATGAACATTGAGGGTAGTGAGCCTACAGCTTACACTCTTGACCTGGCTGGATACCTTTACAGGTGGGGATCACCTAGCTTCCCACAGTTTAATGGACGCAGCCCAGCTTCTCCCAACCTCATTGTTCATGGCTCCTCGGAGTAGTTATTAATCCTAGATTGTAGATTCAGGATCATTTCAAAGGAATTTCAAAGATCTTAGCAGTTGCATGGTCCCGATAGCCTCCTTGTTTATTCATGGTATTTCCACAATCATACACTCTGTACTACTCCAATGAACACTCGACATTAGGCTTG
Organism: Chiloscyllium plagiosum; assembly: GCF_037043375.1. Lineage (NCBI taxonomy): Eukaryota > Metazoa > Chordata > Chondrichthyes > Orectolobiformes > Hemiscylliidae > Chiloscyllium > Chiloscyllium plagiosum. The sequence continues at coordinate 67,468,874 of NW_028270145.1, read as the reverse complement.
GCTGAGAGCCCAGAATCTCTTAAAAAGCTTCACCCTATGTTAGTACAAGTTCATTGAAAGAAAATTGTTGCTTGATTAACAGCATTACAAGCTTTGCTTTACTTAAATCTATCTTGTCAATGGCTCAATATTAATTTACACAAGGTAAAGTGGATCAACTCTTATAGGTTCTGTTGTCATTAGTTAAAGATCTGGTTTATAAGCTTATTGTATCAGCAGATTTTAAAGTAAATTATGAATGGATTTTTGAAGCAATTAAATGATTGTTATTATGGAGTACATTGACCTAAGAGAACAATGACCACTTCCAATACCTCGGCCAAAGCAGCTATTGATGAAGAGATCCAGCACTGCCTCCAGTGTGCTAGTGCAACCTTTGCCAACCTGAGGAAAAAGGTGTTTGAGGACAACAACATCAAATCCAACACCAACATCATGGCTGATAGAGCTATGGTGGTCCCCGCCCTCCTATATGGTTCTGAGATATGAACTATCTACAGTAGGCATCTCAAGGTGCTGGAGCAGTATCACCAACATTGCTTGTGCAAGATCCTGCAAATCTGCTGGGAAGAAAAATGCACCAACACCAATGTCCTCGACCAGACCAACATCCCCAGCATTGATGCACTAAGCACTGTTGATCGGCTGCAATGGGCTGGTGGCATCATGCACATGACCGACATGAGTCTCACCAAACAGGTGCTCTGCTCCCAGCTTCAAAACAGCAGGTGAGCTCCAGGTGGACAGAGGACGTGCTTCAGTGTTACCTTCAAAGCCTCACCAGCGAAGTGCAACATTTCCACAGGCACCTGAGGATCACTGGACCAAGACCATTCAAAGTAGAGGACGAGCATCCAGGCAGGCACTGAGACTTGCCATTAAGAAAAAGCAGAAGCCAGCTGAAAACAGTGAAAGGAGCATGCTGCCACACCAATGCCCCACTCACCCCTTCCCATGATGACCTCCTGCCCCAAGTGTAACAGAGCCTGTGGAAACTGCATTGCTCTATACAGCCACCTATGGACTCACCCTGAGAGTGGAAGAGAGTCATCCCAATCTACAAGAGACTGCCACTGATGATAGGTTATGTATAGAGAGAATATTGGGTCAATAACCATGGAGGTGCCATATGTTGGCAATGGACCATTAGATGTGCAGTGCATTAAGTTGGCATTGGGACGCTAAATAACCATGAGTGTGGGTGTATGCATGTTTGGACATTAATTTGACAGAAACAATAACAGATATTAATGGTTAATGGTTAATTGTTGGGGGTGCTGAGTAGTTGTGAAGGATGAGGAATAGATTACTTAATATTCTGGAAGATAGCTAAGATTAATTCCCAGAAAACTGAGGTTGGCCTTTTAGGTAAGTGCCCAACACCCAACAATCTCTGTGGCAAACTATGGTGTACGTAATTTATAGAATGATAAATAGCAACATTGGGAAATTCCAGGAAAAGGAAATCTTCCCACATTCAAATTTTTTATTCCTGTGTTGCAGGACTTGAGAACTGTTATCTAATAATTTTCCCCAAAAAGGGCATGCGTAGTAAGACATTCAGGAGATAACAGTCAGAGTCAGGATTCTCTGCTCATACAGGGTGAGAAACTAAATGATAGGCAGCACGCGACTCAGCTTGCTAATCTATTGTGAGATTCTTTTCTATGGAATGAGAGAGAGAGAGAGAGAGAGAGAGAGAGAGACAGTTCTTACACCAAATGAAAATGGGTGGCACAAATATTACTGTTTGTGCAGGTGGGAAGAATTCCCAAGTGAGTGAGTAGCCTGCGCAAAGGGTGTGCAGGGTTATTGGTGTCACAGGTTGGCATGGGTGAGGGTGAGTGGGGAAGATGTTGCAGACATTATTGAGAATGGTCAAGCATGAGCCTTGGTGGGTAGTAGGTTTGGTAGCAGAGGTAAAGTGAGTGTAAGGCATTGAAAAGTAATAGTAGCACTTACGCTGGTGGAGTGGAGAGGACATTGATCTTCTTACACAGTTGGGCCTTCATCCAGACAGCTAAGTGTATTTGAAGTCAGGTGGCCATCTCAGGCTACATCTAGTGCTTTTGCCTCCACTGTTGGTTCTGGGGAAAAGAGTAATTTGCATCTGTGCACCTCTCTATGCAGCACAAATTACAGGACCATGCCCACAGAAGCAGGATGCGTATTATCCCCTGCTTGCCATGTCCACAACAAATGTCAGGAGCTAACAGGACACTTCCATAATGACAGCACTTGTACAGATGCAGAACTAGCTTTTAAATATGGCACCATTGTCAGAGATAATAGCCAATTGCAGACTGTGGAGAGTTGATCTGAGAACTGCATGTGTTAAGGTGGGGTGAAAATTGGACATGCTATTCACAGTAAGGGCGAAAATGTCAATTAATTTAACAAGTTTGGTAAGATTCAGTGAGAAAATAGAATTGACCTCACAGTGAGAATGACTCCACCAATCTCAATATCACTTGCACTTGGCCATGAAAGTGTAAGATTTAGCCCAAAGATTTTTATAAAGGGAATTCCAGAACTTGGCACTAAAACTGCTGTCGGGACAGCAGTAAATGATGGAGTTAAAATTGAGAATGCACAGGGGCCAGAATTAGGGGACTCCAAAGATCTCAAAGAATTTGGGCTGGCTCTAGACATAATAAAATGCAAGTGATAAAAATTTGGGATCTTGCCAGACTGGGAGCCAGTTTAAGTGGACAAACACTGGAGTGATTCATGATTGAGGCTTGTTGTAGCGTAGGATAAGGTTTACTGATGATGAGTGAATGAGCTCAAGTTTATGAATGATGGAAATTAGGAGGCCAACCATTTTTGCATTGAAATTATCAAGTCTCCAGATAACAAGGGAATCATTGACAATTTTAGAAACAGATAAGCTGAGGCAGGAATAAACTTGGGTGATATTCCAAAAGTAGAAATGGTGATGACAGGTATGTATATAAAATATATATGAAACACACAGTTGTTACAACATGGAGACAGACAGCTGAAACCAAATTAGCCTTTCTACCCTCTGCACACATAATACTGTAAAATTAAAAACTTTCAAAGGCTCACAGAATTGACCTCAATGGCTCCCAACCAGACATTTGAAAAACCAACTAGGAGAAAGTGAGGGCTGCAGATGCTGGAGATCAGAGCTGAAAAATGTGTTGCTGGAAAAGCGCAGCAGGTCAGGCAGCATCCAAGGAACAGGAGAATTGACATTTCGGGCATAAGCGGTGAAAGTGCTCCTCTACATTGGGGAGACAGGCCGCCTACTTGCGGAACGTTTCAGAGAACACCTCTGGGACACCCGCACCAACCAACCCAACCACCTCATGGTGGAACACTTTAACTCCTCCTCCCACTCTGCCAAGGACATGCAGGTCCTTGGCCTCCTCCATCGCCAGACCATGGCAACACGACGCCTGGAGGAAGAGCGCCTCATCTTCCGCCTAGGAACCCTCCAACCACAAGGGATGAATGCAGATTTCTCCAGCTTCCTCATTTCCCCTCCCCCCACCTTATCTCAGACCTAACCCTTGGACTCAGCACCGCCTTCTTGACCTGCAATCTTCTTCCCGACCTCTCCGCCCCACCCCCTCTCCGGCCTATCACCCTCACATTAACCTCCTTCCACCTATCGCATTCTCAACACCCCTCCCCCAAGTCCCTCCTCCCTACCTTTTATCTTAACCTGCTTGGCACACCTTCCTCATTCCTGAAGAAGGGCTTATACCCGAAACGTCGATTCTCCTGCTCCTTGGATGCTGCCTGGCCTGCTGTGCTTTTCCAGCAACACATTTTTCAGTTTTGAAAAACCAAGCCAGACTCTGCAAATAATCAATTCTCAATGCCAATTTGTATCTCAAACAAAAGACTTAGTAATTTATCCACAAGTCAGTAACTTTAGCTGTTTTTCCTGGCGCGTCGGAGGCTGAGGGGTGACCTTATAGAGGTTTACAAAATTATGGGGGGCATGGATAAGATAAATAGACAAAGTCTTTTCCCTGGGGTCGGGGAGTCCAGAACTAGAGAGCGTAGGTTTAGGGTGAGGGGGGAAAGATATAAAAGAGATCTAAGGAGCAACTTTTTCATGCAGAAGGTAGTACGTGTATGGAATGAGCTGCCAGAGGATGTGGTGGAGGCTGGTACAATTGCAACATTTAAGAGGCATTTGGATGGTTATATGATTAGGAAGGGTTCGGAGGGATATGGGTCAGGTGCTGGCAGATGGGACTAGATTGGATTGGGATATCTGGTCGGCATGGACTGGTTGGACCAAAGGGTCTGTTTCCATGCTGTACATCTCTATGACTCTCGACTATCTGTTATGGACTAGGCCAGACCAGTCAAAACATTCTTAAGCAGGCAGCCCAGACCATAACTTTGCAATTTGATTCGGTAAGTGTACAGTGAAAGTTACCAAGAGTAAGTTGCTCAGTTGACTTTCAGGTTTAAAAAAAACAAAAAATTATTCTCAAAATTACAGAATGAAACACAAAGAAGAGAACAAAGAATACCTGCAGAACTCAGTCTACCCAAACTAGACTTAATTATGCTGTTCCAAATATGCAGAGCAGTCCCAGTAAACAAACCCCTTAAACACAGAGCAAAAAATGAAACAAAGGCTTACAGGTCGAAGTTCAAAGGGCAGAAGGATAGAGAGTCCAGAAGTCTGTTTCCACACAGCTCCACAGCTGAATGTCTCAAACAAAACTCCAGTTTCTAGGACTGACCACACCCCTTTCATTATACAGGTCACGTAAACATAAAAGCTTTGGCCTATAGTCAAACCTGTTTACGTATAAACAAAAAGGCCTCTCAGTACCTTTTATCTCTGTACTAAACCAGTCAATTTGGAGCCCAGTCTGTTTATGACCCCTCTGAAAAAAACCAAGGACACAGTACCTTTGAGAAAAGGAACAGCTTTTAGCAAAAAATGGTCACCAGCTTTGTGACCATTCAAATTGATTTGTATTATGTAACAAAAAGCCTTCATTTTCAGCCTCAGTCACACCAAATATAAACAAACAAATTAACACAATTGAGGGTGAATAAAAGAAAATAATAAAAACTGGCCAGTTTATTTAAGTGGTTTTTATGATGTGTTGTTTCACAAACATAGATAATGATTTCTTGGTCGATTTTCTAAAAATGTCATTAAGGGTCACTTTTACAGTTCATTTAGATAAAGGCTACAGTAATACATGTATCTTGATTTTCTTTTCTCTGAGATTCCAAGAGCTGCTCATAGATATTTAGGAAGGAAACTTTCAAATCTTCATCCTATAGCATCAATAACCAAACTCTATTTTTACACAGAAAACACAATGCAAAGCCCAATTAAAACTCTAACTTTTTCCTGCATGAGGTCCCAGTTACCATTCAATATCTATTATCTGCTTGAGCATAAGGTCTTTTCCAGACTTGCTGGAACCAATTTCCAGTTGCTGACCTCATTAATAGCCAATTTCTGCTATCTATTTCAACATAATATTCTTCTCATTGTTGAAGCATTTACAGAGCCTTTTGATCAGGAACAAACCTCTAATTAACTTCTGGAAGAAACGTGGTAGTTAACTTCTAGGCCTGGCCTTCTGTATACACAAAAAACTTGTTTGGTCTGTTTTCCTTATAACACAAGCTGTTACCCATAGTCCAAAAGTAATCTTTAACCCACAGTTCCTGGTTCACAGCTCCAAACCAAAATTAATAAAATAATAAAATACAAATATTGAACAATCAGCAAGGGTTTAATAAAGCATAATGTTATAATTCAGATTTTAAGCATATTGCACGTAGTATTTTGGTTATATTTTCCTCTAGGCTACAGCCTTGTGAAACTTTTAATATTTTAATGAGACACATACTGCTTGTTAAGTACTTAGAGGTAAACACTGTGCACTGACAGCTTTTCAGAAGGTTGTTACTTTCTCAATATTCTGAAATAACTTTTTCACATTAAAAATGAATCACATCTTACTTCTGACCTTGGCATTTTATATTATTCTGAATTGTCACTGAATAAAACTGGCTTCTAGGGTGTAGTCAGATATAAATTATCTTTAGAATTTCTTCAGTACATGTTGGTTTAAGATTCCCTGTGGATTTTGCTGATGTTGGCAACTTTATCAGATTTTACATATTTCACCACAGGGATGATTTGTGTTCTTACACCCTCAGTGGAGAAATTATAACCAAGGGAAACATAGGTTGACTTTAGGTTTATAATATTTGGTACTAATTCTCAAGACCAAAACCTTTTAATAGACACAGTACAAGACACAATGAGGTAATAAATGGTGAACAGGAATATTCAACAGAAGAAAAACAAAGATGTACAAGCTGGTGAAAATGAGTGGTAAACCAGAGAATTGGGAAGTTTTAGGAACTAGCAGCAAATGCCAAAAAAACTAATAAGGAGGGAAAACATTGGTTATGAAAGGAGATACAAATAAAGAGCAACAGCTTGTATGAGTTAACAAAACGGAGAGTAGCTGAGGCAAGTATGGTACTTGGAGGTTGTGACCAGGATTTAATAATGGGGAACAGGAAAAAGGTAGCTAATTTAAACCTAATTTTGTGTTGGTTCTCTGTGGAGAACAGTTTGGAAACATTTAGAAGACAACAGATAAGCAAGGTACTAATGGAAAGAAGCATTTTTTTGCAGTTTCTATCATAAGGAGTAAAGTATTTTACAAACCAATAGGACAGAAGGCAAACAAGTGACCAGGACCTGATGGTCTACATCCAAAGGTTTTAAAGGACGTGATTGCAGAGATAGTGGAAGCATTGAATGAAAAATTCCCCAAACTTTCTGGATGTCAGGAGGGTGCAGCAGATTGGAAAATGCTAGTGAAATGCCAGAAGGATTATTCTTAGGGTCTCAATTATTTCAACTATGTTGAGGAACTGGAGGAGAGGGTACATCCAGATTTGTTGATGAAACAAAAATAAGTAAAAAACAAATATGGTGATGAGGACAGAAGAAGTCTGCAAGGGGATATAGATAGGTTGAGCAGAGGGAAAAATACTTGGCACATGGAGTTTAATGTCGGAAAGTGTGAGGTCATTCAATTTGGGAGGCAAAATCAAGAGGCAGACTTATCTTAATGGAGAGGAAGAGTCCATAACATTGCAGCACAGAAGGAGATTTGCGTGCTCTTGCACACAAATCACAAAAGTTGGTATACAAGTGCAAGTACTTCATTGCAAATAGCATTTTGTCCTGTATTGCTCGAGTGTTTAAGTCTAAAAATAGCAAAATATTGTTGGAACAGTACAGGGTATTAGTGAAGCTACATCAGGAGTACTCTGTGCAGTTTTAGTCCTTACATATAAAACATTCTGGCATTGATTACAATTCAAAAGAGATTCACAAGACTGATTCCTGAGATGAACTATCAAAACCTACTAAGGTCATTTTCCATTAGAATTTTAGAAGAATGAGGGGTAACCTTAAGGAAACATTCAAGAGGCTTGACAGTAAATGTTGGGAAGATGTTTTGCATTAGTGGAGGAGTCTCAAGCTGGGGGGATGTAGTTACTGAATAAGAGAGCACTCATTTAAAACAGAGATGTGAAAGAATTCCTTTTCCTTGAGGGTAGTGAATGTCTGGAATTCTGTACTACAGACTTGTGGAGGCTAGATCACTGAAAGTATTTGAAGATTAGGTAAATAGATTTCTGAAATCTCAATGTGTTGAGGATTATGATGAGCAAGCACAAAATAGGAGTTGAGATCTGTAGCAGACCTTGCATCATCTTGTTGAATAACAGATCAGGCTCTAGAAGCCAAACAGCCTATTTCTGCACTTACTACTCATATTCTTGTGTTTTTATGTAATGCGTCAAAAAAAAAAAACATGTTCTGGTATATTAATTGTATAAATATCCAGCAAAAGTCCAGCTGTTTGATAGGAACCAGAGACTTAGAGAAATAGTACAAATTTCCTAGAAAACTGAGAATACCAAGAGCTACTAAATTACTGTGGTTGCAAAAATCAAAAATATCCAAGGGCACCAAGTATTCAATTTGTAGTTAAACACAGTCAACCCACATCATGTGTAACAACAGTTGTCAAAGGAAACCTCTGAATGATGAAAGATGGCAGTATTAGAATCTGAGGTGTTTTCCTAGTCTGCAAGTACACTTCTTTCATTCTGAAAAACGATAATTCAGAATATTATGAGCACAGTGATCAACAGCAAAAAAAATGCTCAGCTTCCTGCTGGCTCACTACTTCATCAAGAGGCTGACAAACGTGACTAATCAGTCATCAAAATGGTTAGGCTCTCACAAAGCCCAAGATGAAAGTGTGAAATTAAATAGAATGCCAGTATCGCCAAGTACAGAATCTCAACTCGAGCTGTATTTGTGAATTCATCACAAGTATACTTTATATGATGGAGTATTTGCATTCTACCTTATGTTTCCTTATAAATTTTTATTGTCAGTTTAACACATGTTTTTTACTTCCTTGTCACCAGTTTTATGAGTAAAAATAAAAATTGGCAGACAAGAATACACCAAACAATCATTCCTACACAACTGTAATATCCTGTGCATTACATGATATAAGCTCTGCCATTTTCTTAATTTATTTACCTCTCTAGTGTGATTTCTTCTTTTCCTCAATAATTTTCTTTGCTCAAACAATTATGACATAATTACGTATACTGTAAAATGCAGGCCAAAGACAAATTGCTCTTCTTGTTCTAAAACATTAATTGATATGTGCAAAACTCTTGAATTCCTTCCTTAGCTTACCAAATAATCATTTATGAATAAATTCAAAATTGATCAGATTTTATAGTTTAGGCATTATTTAAAGTATAAGTAATGAACATGTCAAGTTAATCTTCCTCATCAAGGAACAGGGATTTCCATTCTAAACATAGCAGCAGATGGAGAGAATTTGTAAGTTATTGCCAATGTCTGCTTTTATTTTCTATATGCGTTCTTATTGGTTATTTCAGTACTGAGTAAACAAATGATTAGTGTTGCTTGTTCATGTTCATTTATTTCATTTACTGTAGGCCGAGGAAGATTTTTCAGACTAAAGCTGCCTGCAATAAGACTTCTTGCATCCAGCAAACAATCACTTCCCCAAGAGGACCCTGATGTGGTTGTGGTGGAACCTTCTCAAGTAAGCGATGATTCTTTGGCCATGAAAGACTTGAAATCCCCCACAAGTGAAAGCTGTGGCCCTTCAGAATTTGAAGAAACAAAAGCATTGACAGAACCAGGTAGCTCTCCTCCATTTGTAAATTTGCCAGGACCACTGGATCATTCTTCACCAAAGCGACACTGGGATGGATTGAATCCAGATACGTTGCAGTCTACCTCTGGTCTAACATACAGTCAGTCAAGAGAAAGTGTGTGCAGTATGAGGAGAGCTTCTTCAGTTCATGATATTGAAGGATACCATGTAAACTCTAGGATTATATTTAGGGATCGACATGCAAGCGAAGGTAAGCTCTTAGTTTTTTTTACAAAGCATGCTTTCTTTGAGTTTAAGTTTTGCCATATTACTACTTGAGAAACTTGCAAATGATTTAATCACATTAGTAAAAATTATAGGTGAAAATGAGGACTGCAGATGCTGGAGATTAGAGTCAAGATTAGAGTGGTGCTGGAAAAGCACAGCAGATCAGGCAGCATCCGAGGAGCAGGAAAATCGATGTTTTGGGCAAGAGCCCTTCATCAGGAATGAGGCTGGGTGCTTCAGGGGTGGAGCGGAAACGTGGGAAGGAAGATTGACAGGTGGGACAGGTCATGAGGAAGGTGCTGAGCTGGAAGGTTGGAGTTGGGGTAAGGTGGGGAGAGGGGAAATGAGGAAACTGGTGAAGTCCACATTGATGTCCTGGGGTTGAAGGGTTGCAAGGCAGATGATGAGGTGTTCTTCCTCCAGGCGTTGGGTGGTGAGGGAGTGGCGGTGGAAGAGGCCCAGGACCTGCACGTCCTCTGCAGAGTGGGAGGGGAAGTTGAAATGTTCGGCCATGGGGCAGTGGGGTTGATTGATGCGGGTGTCACGGAGATGTTCCCTGAAGCACTCTGCAAGAAGGCGTCCAGTCTCCCTAATGTAGAGGAGACCGCATCGGGAGCAACGGATACAATAAATGATATTGGTGGATGCGCAGGTGAAACTTTGATGGATGTGGAAGGCTCCTTTGGGGCCTTGGATTGAGGTGAGGGAGGAGGTGTGGGTGCAGGTTTTGCAATTCCCGTGGTGGCAGGGGAAGGTGCCAGGAGGGGAGAGTGGGTTGTTGGGGGGGAATAGACCTGACCAGGTAGTCACCGAGGGAACGGTCTTTGTGGTGGGGAGGGAAATATATCCCTCATGGTTGGGTCCATTTGTAGGTGGCAGAAATGTTGGTGGATGATGCAGTTTATGCGGAGGTTAATGGGGTAGAAGGTGTGGACCAGGGGGATTCTGTCCTTGTTGCGGTTGAAGAGGTGGGGTTTGAGGGCAGAGGTGCGGGACGTTGAATGGAACGCGGAACATGATGTTGCGATTTGAATCATTCTATCCACAATCCCTTTTTACAGTGTCCAAATCCTGATGCTTTCTGGAAACATGAATGCACAACATTAAAAAATTGCCATTTTCAATAATGTCGCTTTGAAACTTCAACAATTTTCTGTAATTATACCCAATGAGTCACTGCTGCCTTTTTTGATAATTAAAATAGAGCAGGCCCTTTGCACAGGGCAAATCATTCTACTATCCAAAAGATTTTCACAATTAGTGCTCCCTCAGTATGAAAAAAAAAGAAAAATGAGTCCTGGATAGAGTTGAGCCTGATAGGTAATTTCTATATAGAAATGATTTGGCTTTTCATGCAATGAGTCAGATATTGGTTTTGAGTCATTATAAGTAGCCATTTGAGAATCACTATGGGGAGTCCATTTACACAGGATGAGTCACTTTAAAGAACATCTTTATACATGATGTGTCACACAGACAACTAACCCATTTAGTCAGATGAGTTACTATAGAACCCCTTTATATAGGGTGAATCACTCTTAATTATATATTATATTTACATATGTATAGCTACAGGAAACTCTGTAAAGTTGGAAAGTAAACAATGGTTAGGTTATATAGGGTGAGTTACAGTAGATGACTCAACTCTGGGCTGGATTTTCACGATCAAGACAGGCAGTTTAGGTTGGGAAATTCCCAGCATGCTGCATTCACTTAGGAAAGAAGTACCTGATTGGTGGAATATTTAGGTATAAAATGGCATTGTGTAGATCAGAGGCAGGCATAAGGGCTGATGAGTGATTATAGGCTGATGAAAGGTATGTCTCAATTCTCCAGAACTTTGGCCCAATTGTTTTTAAAAATAGACCTACAAGCCAACACCCCTCACACAATCTCACTCCTCCTCACTTTCCCATCCATGCCATTCATGCCAGTGTATGCTCCCTGTACATTCCCATTGGCCCTTCATACCCAAATCCTTTACCCACACCTAAGGTATCTTATAACCTCCATGCCAAATCAGAGCAATTCCATGCTCATTCACCTATTAGACATTCGCTGCAGAACAAAATAAACCTATAATAACTACGACATCCAAGGAAATACTTAAACATGTACACCTTGCTTAACAAAAAAATCCTACTGCAATACATCAAAAAAGTGTCAATCAACCAGCACCATTAAATCAATAACAGATGCTATCAACACTGAAAACCTCTTTATCTTATGTAAGCAAGCATTGAGCCAATGATAAAATAGATCACATCACAGAAGAAGGTTTGTAAAGATAACAATCAAGCAATGCTTCCCTCTATAAATCTGTTTCAATAAAATTAAATATTTTTAAGAAGTCTGGGTTCTGAAAGAAGTTGCATTATTAGGCTTGGCAACAATCTAACCAATGAGGAGAAAGTGAAGTCTGCAGATGCTGGAGATCAGAGCTGAAAATGTGTTGCTGGAAAAGCGCAGCAGGTCAGGCAGCATCCAGGGAACAGGAGAATCGACGTTTCGGGCATAAGCCCTTCTTCAGGAATGGGCTGTCCATGCGGACCAGATATGCCTTCCTGAAGAAGGGCTTATGCCCGAAACGTCGATTCTCCTGTTCCCTGGATGCTGCCTGACCTGTTGCGCTTTTCCAGCAACACATTTTCAGCAACAATCTAACCAATGTCTAGATTAGAGTGGTGCTGGAAAAGCACAGCAGGTCAGGCAGCATCCGAGGAGCAGGAAAATCGACGTTTCAGGGAAAAGCCCTTCATCAGGAATCTAACCAATGACCTTCTCTTGTGCTGGTGAAAATTGTGGATGCAGATAAAGAATGGGATCCTATTCACCATTTTTAAAGATCTAAAGAGTCTCTGTGACTCCACAAAAATCTGACCATGTATTTTCCCCATCAAAAAGACTGCTCCATAATATTAGACATCTACAATATTACTCACATTACTGTAGGTTAGTGCTATTGAAAGCCTTGCAAACCTGATACCTGAAGCCTGTCTCACCAGAAAGTGGGTTTTTGACCTTGTCAATGTTGTCAGGTGTTGGGTCGGAATGCCCATTGGGTATCCAGACAAAGATCCAGGAAGAACAAGTGAGGATTGTTTCCTATATGGCTACAACCCTCAGTTAGGGCCTGGAGATTGGAGAGATTAACCAGGAGAGAGGATATTCTGAGGAAGCGGAAAAACAATGTGGGGAGGAAGCAATTGGGATGGATTTAGAGTCTTAGAGATGTACAGCATGGAAACAGACCCTTTAGTCCAACCTGTCCATGCGGACCAGATATCCCAACCCAATCTAGTCCCACCTGTCAACACCCAGCCCATATCCCTCCACACCCTTCCTATTCATATACCCATCCAAATGCCTCTTAAATGTTGCAATTGTACCAGCCTCCACCACATCCTCTGGCAGCTCATTCCATACACGTACCACCCTCTGCGTGAAAAAGTTGCCCCTTAGGTCTCTTTTATATTTTTCCCCTCTCACCCTAAACCTATGCCCTCTAGTTCTGGACTCCCCAACTGCAGAGAAAAGACTTTGTCTATTTATCCTATCCATGCCCCTCATAATTTTGTAAACCTCTAATAGGTCACCCCTCAGCCTCTGACACTCCAGGGAAAACAGCCCCAGCCTGTTCAGCCGCTCCCTATAGCTCAAGTCTTTTCTGAACCCTTTCAAGTTTCACAACATCTTTCTGATAGGAAGGAGATCAGAATTGCACGCAATATTCCAACATTGACCTAACCAATGTCCTGTACAGCCGCAACATGATCTCCCAACTCCTATACTCAATACTCTGACCAATAAAGGAAAGCATACCAAACGCCTTCTTCACTATCCTATCTACATGCGACTTCACTTTCAAGGAGCTATGAACCTGCACTCCAAGGTCTCTTTGTTCAGCAACACTCCCTAGGACCTTACCATTAAGTGTATAAGTCCTGCTAAGATTTGCTTTCCCAAAATGCAGCACCTTGCATTTATCTGAATTAAACTCCATCTGCCACTTCTCAGCCCATTGGCCCATCTGGTCCAGATCCTGTTGTAATCAGAGGTAACCCTCTTCGCTGTCCACTACACCTCCAATTTTGGTGTCATCTGCAAACTTACTAACTGTACCTCTTATGCTCACATCCAAATCATTTATGTAAATGACAAAAAGTAGAGGGCCGAGCACTGATCCTTGTGGCACTCCACTGGTCACAGGCCTCCATCTGAATAACATCCCTCCACCACCACCTTCTGTCTTCTACCTTTGAGCCAGTTCTGTATCCAAATGGCTAGTTCTCCCTGTATTCCATGAGATCTAACCTTGCTAATCAGTCTCCCATGGGGAACCTTGTTTGACAGGGGTCAGCTTTCAGAATTAGTTTGGAGCCAGATCCTCCAGGCTCCTCTTGACTCCACATTCTGGTAAGCATTTTTCTTTTAAATAACTGAAATTTGTTGGCTGCTAGTAGTTTCTTTAAGGGTCATTGCTGGCTGGACACATTTAAACACATGTATCTTGGACACAGCCAGCTCAATCCAAGCTATATTCAGGCAGGAAATATTTTGGAAAGGTGGCTTTAAAAAGGTCCCTCTTCGCAAATGCAAAGTGTCTAGTATCTTTTTCAGGCACAGATTCCAGAAACATTTAACAGTATGGTGACAGGCACACAATTGACATAAAATGTGGGTGCATATACCACCATCAAACATTGCTAAGTCACCCAAACCTCTCTATGACAAAAGACCCATTTTTTAAAGACCAATTATTTCACAGTGCTTTTTGTCAGCCTTCCTATCCAGTGGTCTCAGAAATTTTTAATCTTAATTTCTTACACTGTACTTTAAGCTCTTTTAACTCAACACATCTTACTGTATTCCACAGACTCTCATTCATGCAAAGTACCAAATTTCAAACTTACATCCTCCATGGCAGTATCCTCCCTTATATACCTTTATTCCATTACCTATCTCCGTCCACAGGAGAAAGTGGGGACTGTAGATGCTGGGGAGTCAGAATCGAAAGGTGTGGCTCTGGAATAGCACAGCAGGTCAGGCAGCATCCGAGGAGCAGGAGAGTCAATGAGTCAGGCATAAGCCATTCAATGAAGGGCTTATGCCTGAAATGTTGGCTGTCCTGCTCCTTGGATGCTGCCTGACCTGCTGTGCTTTTCCAGCTCCATATCTTCCTCCACACACAGTACTACGATGATAACTTTTGATGCATCTCCCTCCACTGATTCAATCTTACATGCCAAAGCCTTCAGCCTATCAACATTACTTCTTAATATCCCTTCACAAAATCCTTTGAATGAGAATGTAGTCTCTTTAGCATCTATTTATCAGATTCTGTGGGTACTGAGAGAGCTCTAAAATGGCTTTGGAAACTTTCACACAATTGTGGGACAAAATGCCATTGGATACAGGCATTTGCATGCATGCACACAGCGCACACATGGCAGAAGTATGCAGAACAAGCAGATCCTGAAATAAATCACACAGATTTGATGCCAATGGCACCATTCTGGAGCTCCACTCTCTAGATTTCCTCTCTTAACTTGCACAGTGAAATGCATAATTAGCAACATATTTGCCTGCCTAATTTCATCATTACTGAAAGGGATCATCAACCTTTTACAGTTTAGATGCTTAATGATCTCTTGCTTTGAATCAATGTGCTTAGTATTTTCAATAATCTTTTCATGTTTGTAAGTACAGGAGATGGTAATTTGGGCTGGTTGGCTGATAGAAAACAGGAGAGCATTATTTTTATTAGGTCATGGCATGTGACCATCACTGACAAGACCTGTAATTTTCCTTGAGAAAACTCTGGTGACCTGCTTGAACCACTGCAGCATATATCATTTCAGTACATCCACAGTACTCTTTGAAAATGATTTCCATTGCATTAATTGTCTGTGTTCTCCTTGATGTAAGGGTAACTGGTTGGGAAGTAATATCAAAGAAGCCATGACAACTTGCTACAGTGCAACTTATGAACGGTGCACACTGTTGCTGCTGCAAGGCCCTGCTGAAGGGAATGAACGTTGAAGGTGATGGATGAGGTGCCAACCAAAATATCTGCCTTGTGTTGAATGGTGTTGAGTTTCTTTAATATTGTTGGATTGAAAAATTAACCAGGCAAGCAGGAAGTCTCCCATCATACACCTGATTTGTAAATAGTGACCAAGTCTTGGGAAGTCAGGAGGTGAGTTACTTACCTCAGAATTCCCAGTTGTGTTCTTGTAGCTATGGTAGTTTTATGGCCAGTCCAGTTAAGTTTCTGGTCAGTTCTAACTCCAGAATATTGGTGGTGAGGGTGAAGATATTGCCATTAAATGTTAAGTGGATGTGGTTATATTTTCTCCCATTGGAGATGGCCATTATATGACAATCATGTGTTTGCCAACTATTAACCCAAGCCCGAACGTTGCTCAGGTCATGCTGTATATGCACACTGATTGCTTCAGCATCTGATGATTTGCAAATGGCAATGAACTTTGTGAGATCATCAGTAAACCTTCTTTCTTTTGGCCTTTCATTGGAGAAAATGTCGTTGGACGAGTAGTTGAAATGGTTAGCTCTTGGAACATATTCTAAAGAACTGCTGCAGTATCATCCTCAGCTGAGATGATTGGTGTTCAACAATTGCAATCAATATCCATTGAGTTAGGTATGACTTCAACCAGCTTCAAATTCGTCAACAGTTCCCTGTTCTCAATTTTGTTCAGGCCGATTTGTGCCACACTTCACCAAATGCTACCTTGATGTCAAGAGCAATAATATTCAGTATATCTCTTGCATGTATTTGCTTTGGCATGTGTCTACCAAAGCTATAATGAAGTCTGAAACCAAGTGGCTCTGGCTGTATCCAAGGTGAACATTGGTCGATAAGTAAACAATGAGTAAATGCTACTTCATGACCTTGTTAACAACATCTTCCTTCATTTTGCTGATGATCGTGACTGGACTCATGCTGGATTGGATTTGTGGTTAAGATATATTTGGGTAATTTTCCACATTTCCTGATATTTTAGCTTTACTAGAACAGCTTGGCTAAGGGTGTGAGTAGGCCTGGAACACAACTGCAGTCAGGATGTTAATGAGGCCCAAAGGCTTTGCTGTGTTCAATGCATTCACCTATTATGCAATATTGAGTTGGCTGAAGACTACATTCTGCGATGCTGGAGATATTAAGAGAAATCCACTTGGTACATCTGGCTGAAGCTGGTTATAAATGTTTATTTTTGTATGTTAAATTGTTTTACTAGATTCCCCATCACTGAGGATGGAAATACTTCTGGATCTTCCTCTTTCAATTAGTAATTTATTCGGTCATCATGAGTCACATCACAGGACTACAGATTCTGATCTGATCTGTTGGACCACTTAATGCTGTCAATTCTGTTTTGCATCCACATAATAATGTGTTGTAACTTCACTAGATTGCTACCTCATTTTTAGGTGTGCCTGGAGCTTTTGCTGGCATGCTCTCCTTGAACAAGGCCAGAGCACTTCGAGTTGGAGGCTGAATGCTTCTTTTCCTGAGTCAAGACAGCAGGTTCACGCAGCCTGGAGCCACTGCCACTGCCCTGAGGTAGCTTCTCTGGACAACAGAATCCATCCATTTGCTGGATTGCTGTAGCACCCTGAAAACCTCTTTAAGACATTATAATCCACAGCCATGCAGGCAGCAAACTGCTGTTGCATGACAGTAGATTGTACCTCTTCTGCATAACTCAAACATTGAGTGGCTCCTGCTAGTTCTGTATTGGAAGCTACATCATCAGTCATATCATATTGTATCATGGTTGGTGTCACAAATCTGTGGATTTAGCTGACCACTGGCAATGTGTAAAAGGCTTTGCCAAGGTGATATCATAATCCTCAATTCTCTGTGTTGTTGACTGAAAGCTTTCCAACAAAACTTTCAATGTACTGAGCATTTCATTATTCATAGACATCAAACATCTTCTGTCTGCTGCCCACTGAAGTGCTCATCTAAGTCTTCTGCAGCTGGAATCTTATGGGTGATCTCATTGTGCTTGAGACTAAGCTATTCATGCCCCCTACCATGGTTGCAGACCACTTATGCTCAGTATCTTACGACAGGCAAATTCAGCTCTCATTTTCCACTAAGAAACATCCGTGTCAGTTTCTGAACTGGTACAGGTGTGAATTAAAGTGATTGTGCTGTGTCTTCACCATTACTTTGTTTTTACTGTTCCTCTACTGCCTGGTCAGGTTGCACCCTTGGATATCTGAAATGAAAAGGACACAGAGGTAAGACTAGAGTAAAGAGAGAGACGGAAAATAAGAGGTGCATGATTGTATCACCTGCAGCTTGTCAACAAAAAGGAAATATGAGATGAGGCAGAAGTGAGATGAGAAAAAGAGAATTAAGTTCAAGGATATCATCTTCCTCAATGGTTTCAACCCCACTTCTGGCCACAGCCTCAGCATGAACATTCTTGTAATGGCCAGCATCATCTCCTCCATGGGGATTAGAGAATCAAGGAGCACCAATCCCTCACCGGTCAGCTCCTGCTGCTTTTCATTTGACATCACAATGTCCTGCAAGAGAAAAGGTAGTACTATAGCAATTCTGGTGTAATATATTTGGCTGATGTAGCTGCCATGGTGGAGGAATTGGCAGAGCATGTAGTCTTTGCAATACGGGTGTGAAACTTGCAGTATATGAACAAAGGAACAGAAATGGGTTATTCAACTAAATTGAGATTGATCGACAGGTTAACTCGATACATCTGCCCATAACCATAACTTGGTGAGGAAACATCATTAAGGCCTGAATTTTAATCCTTGAGGTGGAACACAGGAAAAAGGAAAATTCCTGGTTTATTCCACCTCCTCAGGACAAAGTACTAGATAACGTCAGGTTTTCAATCCAGCGAGAGGGGAAATAGTTGCTTTCAGGACTTGGGCAAACCAATTCGGCATAAGATTTAGAGATAGTGCTAGTGATGGGGATGGAGATGAGTTAAATAAGCAGATCTCATTATGAGATGCTATGGATCGTAACTCATCAAAAAATTGCTTCAACTCCATGCAAATTGTAGAGCAGCTGGTTGTATCTGATGACCTAACCGGGTTGGGGACGCAGGGGAGGACTCAAGACTCTTTGCCCATCTCAATCAAGTTATTTTTAATTGTAAGTCTCAGGCCACAATGCACCTCCACTTTAAATAGTACAGGCCAGTTTTAAGCATTGCGGGCAAGCTGTAAGTCATGGAATATTGATCTCCAGCAAAGCGCTGAGCTATTAAACAGCTTGGTCAGTACTGACTAAATGCAGAGGTCATTCAAATGATAGGCAGCAAGAAGCTGTCTTCATTTTAATAAATGGGCTTGAGTTAATTCTGCATTCCAATTCTTGTATTGCTCTACCTGTTTTTGAGTTCTATTCAATTTAGTCCCCATTGTCTTAGCTTCTCAGCCAAAAGATTATCTTCACTGTTTCTATTAAGCTCTAGCTTTACTTTATTTCACTTTTCCCTTAATTAAGTACCTTAGAATCATTATTCCTACGGTCCTACTTAAATACAATACATCCTGTTGTAATAAAACATTTTAAAACCTTTATGCTCATCTCCAGAAGTAATCAGAGGACAACCCTGGAAATTCAGTGAGAAATATATCCTTGAGTGTCTCCAAGACTAGTGTTATGGTTGTTGATATTCTATTCCTTGTCATGATATACACAATTGATGATGGACATAATTTTCAATCTGGTATCATTGTCAGTGAAATGGCCGACTCAACTATACTGTCGTGTAGGTGGAAACATTTTTAAATATCATTCTATATGTTCTTAGACACCAATCTAAAGCATATTAATATGCAGTAATAGTTCAAGTCATAGAGCCATAGAGATGTACAGCATGGAAACAGACCTTTCGGTCCAACACATCCATAGTGACCAGGTATCCCAATCCAATCTAGTCCCACCTGCCAGCACCCAGCCCATATCCCTCCAAACCCTTCCTATTCATATACCCATCCAGATGCCTTTTAAATGTTGCAAACGTACTAGCCTCTACCATTCCCTCTGACAGATCATTCCAGTTTTTCCTCCTTGACTATTTAATAAGTGTTAAAATAGTATCAACTATTTTAAATATAGCTATGATTCCACATATAAATTAGAAACACGATTTAAAGACTGAAAAGTAAAACACTACCCCTTTCATTTGCATCCTTTTAGTATATATTTGAAACCAGCCACTAGAATTTTACATCACTTTAATAGGTAGTCAGGCCCTCACAGCACCTCTCCATTCTCATTATAGCTCTATCTTTGAAAAGCAAGTATTTCACATGCTGTGTTGAGGCATGTTCTGCATAAGCTTCTCGCAACTTATAATGAGATTCCCATGGAATGTATATGCCATGAAATAGCAAAAATGTATCATGAAAAATCCAAATCCCATGGCCCTGTAGCCCCATTGTGAAAATGATACAATCACCGAGAGTGTTACACTTACAGAGTTTGGTGTATTGACTGGACTGCTCCTGCATAAATAAATCTCTAAAACAAATGATTTTTAGAATTTATATTTTATTATTTTGTACATTTCTTATTTCTTTTTTCTTACGTGTCACTATGTTGCAACACAGACAACGGACGACATATTAAAGGTAATATTTTCAACTAAGCTTGCATGCTCTTATTTAAGTTGTGTTACTTGAATGCATTTGTCTTGCTTATTAGTTGAAATAGAATTAGCTGTTGTTGCAAACTCAGAAAGGTCATGCAACTAATTCCAAATAGATAAATGCTAACTAATTTAAAACTGTTTGAGAATTTATGATTTTTCTAAATAGTTTCATCAATAATTATAATAATTTGAGTAAATATTATTCATCTTCCTGAAAGTTTTTTTTTAAAAAATAAGATTGTATGTGAAAGCATTGTTATTTCAAATTGGTATCAAGGTGCTGAATTGAAAGATTTGTCTAACGTCAAATCATTCTGATAACTATGCAATTAAAATAAAACAGATTTGCAGGCAAAATTTAGCATATTCTGAGGTATCTCTGAGATTGCAATGTAATAAATTAATATCCAATTGCTTGAAGTACTTGAAATTCCTTTACACATAACTTTAGAAAATGAGTCAATTTTTTTAGACTGAACAAGTTAACACCATGGTTAAAATAGTGAAGAAAGGAATTTGGTCATTTACATTATTTTGCAAAGTAATTTCATGCTTAATATTTTCTCTATCAATTGCACAGTACAAAGGAAACAAACAACTTATGGAATTAAAATGATTATTTAAAAATGGGAAGCATTGTACCGAATTGCTGATGATTGTCCCCATCACAGTGAATAAATCAGAATTTGCTAACATAAAATGTAAACTGGCACATAAATTTGAGAATTATAATTTAGCTTGAGCAGAGAAAAAAATCTAAGATCAAAACAAAGATGTAGAAAACTGTATTCAATTTCTCTAGCATCTGTCTCTGTAGCGTAATGGGTTAGCATGTTCAGCTGTTAACTGGAAGATTTGTGGTTCAAAAGTACCCAAAGACAAAAGGTTTTATGAACAGCATGGTGGTTCAATGGTTCACACCGCTACCTCACAACACCAGGGACCTGAGTTCAATTCCAGCTTCAGGGGTGCGGAGTTTGTATGTTCTCCCTGTGTCTGTGTGGGTTTCCTCCGGGTGCTCCAGTTCCTCACACAGTCTAAAGATATACAGGTTAGGTGAATTGGCTATGCTAAATTGCTCATGGTGTTCAGGGATGTGTAGGTTAAGTGCATTAATCAGGGGTAAATGTAGAGTAATAAGGTAGGAGAATGGGTCTGGGTGGGTTACTCTTCAGAGGGTCGGTGTAGACTTGTTGGGCCAAATGGCCTATTTCCACACTGTAGGGATTCTATGATCTCTACAAGAAAGTTTGACAACAGCATTGCTTGAGGAACACTTAAATTAAATTGTATTACAGCTTTTGCTTGTCTGTTAGGAAACACTTCTTTTTAACCATCACAGAATTACTACTTGAAAGTTAGCCAACTATTTATTTTTAAATAAAACTTTTATTAATGCTGACTAACTTTCGCAAGTCCCAACTTGTATACCTTGTATGTCTAAATTCTCTCCAATTTTATGTACTTTGTTATGTAGGCAGTTTTTTAAATGTTATCAATTGTTTCCAGTGTGGCACATTTACTTTCAAACATGCAGTATGATGCTACCAAGTGGGCCATAGTTTTATTTTGTAATTATTTAATTCAAGATATATATTTACTATCCCAATGTGATATTAACTTTTTTAGAAGCAATATCTGACTTTTCCAGTTTTGCCCTGGTAATATGTTTCTGCACTGAGTCTGGCACTAATATTTGTTACTTCCATCAGAACTAAATGTGTAACCTTCTCCTGTGGAGAAGGAAATTTCAGTGTTTCATTTATTGTCTGCTTGCCGGATTTTGCAACTTCTGCAACTATTCTATTAGCTTGTGAGACTTTTTTGTGGACAGATGTAGTGGGAAAGATCATAGAGATCTCCAGATGCTCAGAGCTCAAACTGGACATACACATTGGACCCCCTTGAAATTCCAGTGCACTGACTCCACTGGAATTGACTGCAAAACTTAACTTTCAGGGGTAATTTACAAGTTCCTTGTGATCCCGCTCAAATCTTTCAGACTTTAAGTTTGAAATGGACAGATGACAGACATCTGACTTACTTACCTGCATAGTTACCCAAGAAATTTTAGAGATATTAAAATCATGTCAAACTCTGGGGTATCTATACAATTAACTGATAACACTGCTCCCCACCATTACATCTAATCCCTCACTTGTGACCTACCACTGACATAGAAACATGAAAACATTGAAGATAGGAGCAGGAGTAAGGCATTGGCCCCTCAAGCCTGCTGTATCTTTCAATATGATCATGGCTGATCATCAAGCTCAATACCCTGGTCCTGCCTTCACCCCATATCCCTTGATCCCTTAGCCACAAAAGCTATATCTGCCTTCTTATTTCAAACATAATGTTTTGGCCGCAACCACTTTCTGTAGTAGACAATGTCATAGGCTCACCATTCCCTGGGTGAAGAAACTTCTCTTCATCTCGCCCAAAAAAAACCTTTATCCCTTATCCATAAACTAATCCATTAACTTTTTTTAGTTCTGGACTTTCCATATCCTTCCTAAGTCTAACCTGTCTAGTCTTGCTGGAATTTTATAGGTTTCTAGGAGAACCCACCTCATTCTTCTAAGCTCTAGTAAATACAATCCTAACTGACTCAATCTCTCCTCATACGCCAGCCCTACCATCCAAAGCATCAATCTGGAAAATCTTCGCTGCATTCCCTCTATAAAAAGAACATCCTTCCTCAGATAAGGAGACCAAAACTGCTCCCATTATTCCAGGTGTGACCCCCGTCGATGCCCTGCATAATAGCAACAAGGCATCCTTGTTCCTGTACTCAAATCCTCTCACTATGTCTAACAAAAAGGTTGCCTTCTTTATCTGCCTGCTTACTTTCAGTGACTGGTGCACAAGTACACCCAGTTTACATTGAACATTCCCCACTCTCAATTTACAGCCATTGAAATAGCAATCTGCATTCATATTTTTGCTACCAAAGTGGATAACCTCACATTTATCCTGCATTATACTGCATCAGCATTGCATTTTCTCACTCACTCAGCCTGTCTGAATCATACTACAACCTTCCTGCATCCTTCTTACTGCTCACCCTTCCACCGAGCTTTGTTTTCTGCAAATGTATGAGCTACTACATTTAGTTCCCTCATCTAAAACATTAACATATAATGTGAATGACTCGGATCCTAGTACCAGTTCCTGTGATACACCACTAGTTATTGCCTGCCATTCATAAAAAGACTGATTTATTCCTACTCTTTGTTCCTGTCTGATAACCAACTTTCTATTAATCTCAATACACTAGCCCCAAGCCAATGCTCTTGAATTTTATACATTAATCTTTTATGTGTGACTTGGTTAAAAGCCTTCTGAAAGTCCAAATAAACCACATCCACTTCCTCCCCCACTTCCTCTACTGTTTACATCATCAAAGAACTCCAGTAGATTTGTCAAGCATGATTTCCTTTATGTAAATCCATGCTGACTGTGCCTGGTTCTGTCATTGTTTCCTAAATGCTATGCTATGAAATCCTTGGTAATATAGCATCTTCCTCACTAAGGATGTCAGACTCACTGGTCTGTAATTCCCTGTTCTTGTCTACCTCCCTTTTTATACCGTGGGGTAGCATTAGCTACCCTCCAATCTGTAGATACTGCTTCAGGGTCTAAAGAATCTTGGAAGATGACCACCAATCTATTGTTTCTAGGGCCACTTCCTTAAGTACGCTGGGATGTAGATTATCAAGTCCTTGGGATTTATCAGCTTTCAATCCTATCAATTTCTCCAACATCATTTCTCTATTAATATAGATTTGCTTCAGTTCCTTCTTCTCACTAAACCCTGTGTTCCCTATCATTACTGGTAAATTATCTGTGTCCTCCTTTGTGAAGGCAGAAGTGAAGTATGAATTTAATTCATCGGTCATTTCTTTGTTCCCCATTATAATTCCCCCGTTTCTGACTATAAGGGACCTACATTAGTTTTCACCAATCTTTTCCTTTACATACCTATAACACTTTTTACAGTTAGTTCATCTCGTTCCTGCAAGCCTACTGTCACACTCACTGACCCTTTAACTCCTTTGATGATCTGAACCCACAATCCTCCAACTCCCCCACAACTCTCCAACTCTTCCCCAAATCCCAAGTTTCCAACCTTCTGATCCCTCCTGACAGTACCCATCCATCCTCAACCCTCAACATTCCTGAAACACTCTTCCCAATGTGACCCTACAACTCATCCACCCTAGCCACTCAACCACACAGCCAGTCCACATAGTTGGCAACCTATGCTCCATCTACAACTGTTCCACCTACCATATCGTCACCCTCCCACTCTACCGCCATTCTACCAGATTACCATCCTATCCACTCTATCCAATTAACTCATTGGTACTCATACATTAACACCGTAAAATAATACTTAAATGTCCAGAAATGTCTCTGTTTTTTTCATGGATGTTACAAACGCGATGGGAGGCATATGTCTTTAATGAAGCTCCACTACTCATTGCCACTCATGGCATTTATGTAAGTATTTTAATTTTACCATCAAAATGACCACTCAATTCTCTTTCATACTGCTAGACAGAATAAAAGAGACTTTCATGAGGCTTCTGAACTGAATTCAAAGTAATTTGTTTATTGTAACATGAAACCTAATTCTTAAAACAAGTGGCAAACACTAGTTAACATCTTAGCTATAATCCATAGTTAGAAATATATCCCCTTAACCCAAAATAGACACACTCATTCAACACAAAAAGACAACAGATTCTGCAGAGACAATTTGTTTTTTTAAGAAAAACCTGATGGCCTGAAAAGAAAGGCTAGAATTAGATGAATTCTCACAGTCCACCAGATTTCTTGTCAACATAATGAAATTGCTGAAAGCTTTAGATTGATGGAGTATCTTCAGTTGGATTGAAGTGAAGGTGGACACACGTCTAGAGTAGGTGACCAGAGTTCAGCAGTTTCGGGGTTTATAAGATAGTAAGAAATGCTGATAATTGGAATCTGTACTAGATTCCCAGAAGAAGAAGAGAGAAAATTGCAGCTTCTGAGGTTCCTTTCCTTACTGACTCCCTAGATCCTGGAAAACAGAAATCAAGTCCATCAAGGGCTGCTGGGTAACAATCAACACAAAGGCCCACGAGAGGCTTTTTCAAAAATCAGATTTCCAACAATTAAAGGCCATAAATCTGATCTCTTATCTCCCTAAAAAGCTTTGCTTGTCTTTTATTCCCAGTGTCATTTGTTTTTTAGAACACAACAAATAATGCACACATTAAACTGTTGAGATAATTTCCAAGAAACCATATATAAGAAAGTGGTTAAACAGTTCCAGGTCTTCAGGTGTTTCACATAGTCCATAAGTATCAGTATGTACTCCCAACATGAATGAAGGTTAACCATTGATTGATTGATTGATTCACGTACATCAAAGTACAGTGAAAGCTTTATTTATGAGCAATACAGGCAGATCACAGTAAACAAGGATGTAC
This sequence comes from Chiloscyllium plagiosum, assembly GCF_037043375.1. Taxonomy (NCBI): domain Eukaryota; kingdom Metazoa; phylum Chordata; class Chondrichthyes; order Orectolobiformes; family Hemiscylliidae; genus Chiloscyllium; species Chiloscyllium plagiosum. Next base: position 67,443,236 of record NW_028270145.1, on the reverse strand, counting down.
ATATGTTGTAAAAGAAAATGCCCAGAGGCATGCAGGATACATTGTACAGGGTGTACACTAGATGAGATCAATGTTAACAAGATCAACATTATTTGATGCTGAAGAGTTCATTCATCAGTCTAATAATGGCTGGGAAGAAGTTGTTCCTGAACCTACCTGTGCATGTGTTCAGGCTTCAGTATCTTCTGCCTTACGGAAGAGGGTCAGAGGCTTTGATGATGTTTGCAGCTTTTGCGGTAGTGAGCTGTACAAATTGAGTCCATGGATTGAAGGTTGAATTCCATGATGGTCTGGGCTGTGCACACCACCTTCTGTAGTTTTCTTTATTGGTCTTGGCTGTTATGCACCTGGACAGTATTCTGTCAATGGTGCAACCATGGAAGTTGGTGAGGGTTCTTATGGACATGCCAAATTTCCTGAGCCACCTGAGGAACAAGAGGCATTTTTTTTTGCCTTCTTGATCCGTGACAAGTCCAGGACATGTTGTCGGTTGTCATTACTCCCAGGAACTTAACACTCTCCACTCTCTGAAGCTCAGCTCCATTAATATAGATGGGGGCATGTTGTCCTCCTTTTTTTCTGAAGTCAGTTTTGCTGACATTGAGATAGAGGTTGTTCTCACTGCACCACATCATCAAGCCCTCTGTCTCGTTTCTGTATTTTGACTCATCGTTGTTAGATATCCGCTCTACTACCATGGTGTCATTAGTGAACTTGTAGATGGCGTTCCAAGATGGCATTTGGAATTTGGCAACACTGTTGTGGGGGGAGCTGAGGATGCATCCTTGGGAGGGGCCAGTGTTGAGTGTTATTGTGGAGGAGGTGCAGTTACCTGTCTTCCCTGATTGTGGTCAGAAAGCTGAGGATCCAGTTGCAGAGGGCAGAGCCAAGACCAAGGTCACAGTGTTTTCAGATCAGTCTGGAGGGGATAATAATGTTGAAGGCGGAACAGTAGTCAATGAGCACAAATCTGATGTGGGTGTCCTTGTTGTCCAGATGTTCCGGGGATGAGTGCAGAGCTAGGAATATGGCATCCGCTGTGGAGCTGTTATGTCGGTAGTCAAATTGCAGGTGATTGAGGTTGGGAGACTGGAGTTGATGCGGGCCATGACCGGTCACTCAAAGCACTTCATGATTATTAAGGTAGTCGTGAAGGCACAATGCATGTGCTTTCTTAGGTACCAGGATGATGATGGCCTTCTTGAAGCAGGTAGGGACTTCAGCTTGAGGGAAGGAGAGGTTGAAGATGTCAGTGAATATCTCCGCCAGTCAAAGACTCTGTCTAGGCCCATCGCTTTCCTTGGGTTGCCTCTCAGGAAGACCAATCTGATGTCTGCAACAGTGGTCGAGGGAACAGGTGTGGCTGGAGTTGTCAGGGTAGGTGACACCACGTTACTGGCATTCTGCTCAAACTGAGCATAGAAAGCATTGAACGCACCAGGAAGAGAGGTGTTTTTGTCTGCTATCTTGCTCAGTTTCATTTTGTCCCCCTTTATGTTGTTTAGGCATTGCTATAGGTGGCGGGAGTCTGGTAGGTTTGGACCTCTAAGTTAGTCTGGTACTGCCTCTTGGGATCTCTGATGGCTTTGCAGAGGTCATATTTAGATTTCCTGTATTGGTCTGGGTCATCCAACTTGTATGCTGCACTCCTGGCCTTCAGGAGGGAATGAATTGCATGGTTCATCTAAGATTTATGGTTGGGGAACGCACAGATTGACTTCTTTGGTACACAGTCCTCCACACATTTGCTAATGAAGTCCATTGCGGTAGTGGCATTCTCATCTAGATTTTCTGCTGAGGACTTGAATATAGTCCAGTCCACCAATTCCAAGCAGTCCTGGAGACAGTCTTCCACAGCCTATGACCAGCATTGTACTTCTTTTTGTGAAGGGTCCTCCAGTTTTAGCTTCTGCTTGTAAACTGGCAGGAGAAACACCACTGTGTTCTGATTTTCTAAATTGTGGACAGGGGATGGAGAGGCATGTCTCTCTGATTGTTGTGTAGCTGTGGTCCAGAATGTTTGGTCCTCTAGTGGAGCAGGAGTTGTGTTTGGTGGTATTTTGGCAGCACCCTTTTGAGGTTGGCTTGGTTGAAGTCACTGGCCATAATGATGAGGGGCTTGGGGAATTTCATCTCTACAGATTTACAGTGGTGGTGTAAATCATGTCTACGGCATTCTCCACATCTGCATGAGGAGGTATGTAGACTGCTGTCAGGAAGGTGGAGGTGAACTCTCACGGTAAGTAGTAGGGATGGCATTTTCCCATTAAGGGAACAATGGCTTGCCAGAATGCATTAGCTAGTTCAGTAAAAGGGACATGCCTTGCTGAACTTGCACTGCACAGAAGGACTCAGTTGAAAGACTGCTTTATATTTCTGAAGAAGCTGAATTTAGATATACAGATAGAAATGTGGAATTCCATTTTTGGGTAAAAATATAGGAATGGAGTAGCAATCCAATAATGATTGCCACATTTGGAATATTCAGCCAATGACTTACTGTTCACACACCAATCGCTACCCATTGGCTGGACCAGATCATTTGTGAATATTGGGTGAGAGTCTGCTCAGATTTAGCCTTGTTAAGACCAGTGAGATGCATCCTCCAGAGTCTACACAAGCAGAATAGAGATACTCAGGGATTGAAACTATACTTCAGAAGATATCTGTGCCTTTTAAGAACTTAGGGATGAAATTTAGATTAATGTAGTTCCATCATCACATTTTTAAAGTCAGTTAGAGGTGGACGTTAAATGTTAGTCTTGGCCACATCTTGAAAATTTGACAGAAAAAAGCATTTATTAAAATTCTTCCTCGAGACTGAGAGGTTATAATCAGTAAATAAGTTGTTCATAATCACTAACACTTTTTAGTATGGACCTGTGTGCTCTTTGTGCTGATCCTGAGCAATACCTTCCTGCCCCAGTATTCAACAGATGGGAGAATTTTGCCTTTAACACAGCATAGCCTAGCAAACATTAACATGATTTCCAATCTCATCTGTCTAGTGCAAATCTGAGCAGATTAGCCATCCGCTCTATGTCCCACTTTTACTTTTTTATTATTAAACAGGCTATTGATCTAAGTCCCTTAGTTTCAAAAGGATCCCCATAATTACCAGTTGAGAGGCTGAGATCTTATTTAGTTTACTGTCAGTCTACAGTGGTTTCATTTATGATGAAAAATATTGTTGAGTGTCTTACTTAAGTATACAAAGATGTAGGTGTGGATATTACTTTTTCACAATATGTTACAACCTCATCAAACTATTACAAAATGTGATTGATGAACCATATTAAGTCATTGCTACATTTTGTTTTATAGGAGACTTCTTACAGCTTTCCATCTGTGTATCTTTCTAATAATAGTTTCCTGTTCTTGGATGGCAAGGGGGTATGCTTACTCTAATTTTCAAATAATATGCATACATCTGGATCACATACTGCATCCCATTAAGTATATTTTCTGAGTTATTAAAAGAATAATTATTTAATTTAAATAATGTATTTTGTTTGTAACTTCTGCCAGTGACATTTCAACATAATCATCCATTTGTAAATTAAAAAATCAAAACACAAAGATAGAGCTTCAAACTTTTTGAGAGGTTTGTTCTCATAACTGTGGACTGAAAATGATGAGATAATATTTAAAACATCATGAACCCCCATTATCTTTTTCCTCTTGCACTTTTACACTAGTAAAATGTTGTTGTACATATTCATCTGCGCAGTATCCTCCACATGACATCTATAACATTTCCCTGATCATAATGTGGACCATTATATTGAATATATCTGTTTAGGCCTGCATTCTTCCAAGCAGATAATGTCTGTTATTGTGATTTCTATATAAAGTGGAGCAACTCATTCATTGCTGAAAACTTGGTTAAAACAGTCACTGTTTTTGTGGCATCGATGTCTGAAATCATGGTTACGTATCTGTCAAGATCTCTCAGCCCCTTCATTACATTTTAATGTATTTATGCAGCAACATTTAAAATAATAACTGCATATGAATAGTTTACTGGGTCAGTGTTTTTGAAGGAAAAGACTAATCAAATTACATTTATTTAATTTTTGCGTCAGCAGTTATAATCCCCATTCTAAATTCTGCTTATCTCACCAGCTGTGAAGAAGATATTAACTTGTCAGATCAAAATGATATCAGCAAGTGCAAGCATTAGGTGCTCTAGGTCATTGCCTGTGACGTGGACAGAAATTAATGGCCATTGTTGTGGAAGCATCATAACAAAATTGAACCCAGTGAATTACTTAAGAGTTTGATATGTAACATGTTTTTTAATTTGAAAGATCAGGTGATGACAAGCCTGTAATTTTAATTGAAAAATGTGACTGTTGGTATAGTACAACTGAAAAACGCTGCTAAATTCTAGAATCTAAACAGATTTAACAGAAAACTGGCACTGAGAGATTTTTCACTGTCATGTTGTTGGCTGAAGTGATGGTGTCACAGTTGATCACCGTATCTTGCCTTGATGATTAGGTGCTGAAAGCACAAATAGACCCAAATGTGATACATCATTACACAAATAGAATATTATTCCTGTGTTGAAGTTAACTTCTCATTCATTTTATAGCAACTGAAGAGATGGATTATTTCAAAGGCTAAAAGATTATTAAAATGTTGAAGATGAGAAATACAGTTATATTGAAAGACAGCATTTTATTGGCATTTGCTGTATTCTAAGTTATGAATGGGCAAAGTCTGTTTTTTATAAGAAACATTGGAAAGTATTTTTAAAAATTCACAATATTTATGACTATAGTGTTTTTATTGTTCCTTCCTCACTATTTCAGCTTATTAAATCATTCTTTTTCTTTGAAATTCATTGTTAGACCCAACTTGAAAATTCAGCTTTCTAGCGCCTCTCTGTTTTCCAGGCATTATCCAGCCACTAATATTCCAATCTGATGGCAAGGACAAACAAACACATTTTTAGTTTTAATCACACTATTCCAAAATATTGGATTAGATAGATGTGCTACAGTAAGAGAATTAGTTAAAGGGGAAGGTGTAAAAAACATTTTCAATGATAAATTTAAATATTCTGTCATTCATTCACTAAGTGCTAATTGTTAGGAAGGCACCTTACTAGCATTATATTAAACACTTAGCTAAGTTGTTGGTTTCTAATTTCAAGCATCATATAGATAGAATCATGGAATCCCCATAGTGTGGAAACAGGCCATTTGGCCTAACAAGTCCACACCAAACCTCCGAAGTGTATCCCATCCAGACCCATGTCCCTATCCTATTACTCTACATTTCCCTGACTGAAGCACCTAATCTACACATCCCTGAACACTATGAACAATTTAGCATAGCCAATTCACCTAACCTGCTCATCTTTGGACTGTGGAAGGAAAACGGAGCACCCGGAGGAAACCCTGATAGACACAGGGAGAAAGTGCAAACTCCACACAGACAATCGCCCGAGGCTAGAATTAAACCCAGGTCCCTGGCCCTGTGAGGCAACAGTGCTAACCACTAAGCCACCCACCGCCAGCTATGGGCAATTTCTATTGTACTTTATTGCACTGGTGTAATCATATTGTGTGAACAGAAAAAGATTTTACTGGTTTTGTATTATTGTTGGCTGACGCCTAAAATAGTGTGGGGTTAACAGCAATAGCAGTGCAATAAGGCCTTTAACTGAGCCTTAATTGTCTGGTTAAGACCTCAATTTTCACGGGATAGAATTGCCAGTTAGGGGCGTTGGTGTCACAGTCTTTAATTGGGTGAAGGTGGGAGTATTAGGGGGTTCTGCTGCTGGCTCACCATGGGAAATAGCATTAATTTCCATCAATAGGTGCCATAAATACCTCCCTTACCCTGCAACATGAAATGGACAGAGGTATTACAGAGAAAGGCAAGTTGCTCTCAGGAGGAGGCAAAAGGAAATACAGGCCCTACAACTGAAAACCACATTCATCCAGGGCCTTCAATAAAGTGGCCACTAACACACATCTTGAATACCTGTCATCCCACCATCAATTCCATGCAGTGTTTCCAACAGGACATAGCCCTCCTTAAGCCTATTTATTCTGCTCCCTGTGATGTACCAGACCAGAGTTGGTTGTTGGGGTGGAATGTCTGTCAGGCTTGATGCATGATGGCAGCAACAACAGTGAAAACACAAAGGTCAGTGTCAAGACGGGGGCAATGGCTGGAGGTTTAGCAAAGATTAGGGGTAAGAGTGGGCCAAGATTAAAGTAGAGACCGGAGCTGGGACTGGGACTGGGCCTGGGATAGTGATTAAAGCAGAGATTTGGACAAAGATTATTGTATATGGTACTGTTTTGAAAGGGTTGATGTTGGAAAATGTATGAAGCTCTGTCCAATATGATGTCATACAGTCTCTTCGGCATGAAAAAAGGAGTCCAGCTCTTGACTCAGATGTGCCACCGTCATCTCCTGATAGTCTTACGTATGATGTCTAACAATCCAATATAACTTGCTTCTTTTGCTATCACACAATAAACCACATAGAGTCATAGAGTCATAGAGAGGTACAGCATGGAAACAGACACTTCGGTCCAACCTGTCCATGCCGACCAGATATCCCAACCCAATCTAGTCCCACCTGCCAGCACTCGGTTCATATCCCTCCAAACCCTTCCTATTCATATACCCATCCAAATGCCTCTTAAATGTTGCAATTGTACCAGCCTCCACCACATCCTCCAGCAGCTCATTTCATACACGTACCACCCTCTGCCTGAAAAAGTTGCACCTTAGCTTTCTTTTATATCTTTCCCCTCTTCCCTAAACCTATGCCCTCTAGTTCTGGACTCCCCGACCCCAGGGAAAAGACTTTGTCTATTTATCCAAACCTTGCCCCTCATAATTTTGTAAACCTCCATAAGGTAACCCCTCAGCATCCGACGCTCCAGGGAAAACAGCCCCAGCCTATTCAGCCTCTCCCTGTAGCTCAAATCCTCCAACCTTGGCAACATCCTCGTAAATCTTTTCTGAACCCTTTCAAGTATCACAACATCTTTCCGATAGGAAGGAGACCAGAATTGCATGCAATATTCCAGCAGTGGCCTAACCAATGTCCTGTACAGCCGCAACATGACTCCCAACTTCTGTACTCAATATTCTGACCAATACAGGAAAGCATACCAAATGCCTTCTTCACTATCCTATCTACCTGCAACTCCACTTTCAAGGAGCTATGAACCTGCACTCCAAGGTCTCTTTGTTCAGCAACACTCCCGAGGACCTTACCATTAAGTGTATAAGTCCTGCTAAGATTTGCTTTCCCAAAATGTAGCACCTTGTATTTATCTGAATTAAACTCCATCTGCCACTTCTCAGCCCATTGGCCTATCTGGCCAAATCCTGTTGTAATCGGAGGTAACCCTCTTTGTTGTCCACCACACCTCCAATTTTGGTGTCATCTGCAAACTTACTAACTGTACGTCTTATGCTCGCATCCAAATCATTTATGTAAATGACAAAAAGTAGAGGGCCCAGCACCGATCCTTGTGGCACTCCACTGGTCACAGGCCTCCAGTCTGAAAAACAACCCTCCACCACCACCTTCTGTCTTCTACCTTTGAGCCAGTTCTGTATCCAAATGGCTAGTTCCCCCTGTATTCCATGAGATCTAACCTTGCTAATCAGTCTCCCATGGGGAACCTTGTCAAATGCCTTACTGAAGTCCATATAGATCACATCTACTGCTCTGCCTTCATCAATCTTCTTTGTTACTTCTTCAAAAAACTTAATCAAGTTTGTGAGACATGACTTCCCATGCACAAAGCCATGTTCACTATCCCCAATCAGTCCTTGCCTTTCCAAATATATGTACATCCTGTCCCTCAGGATTCTCTCCAACAACTTGCCCACCACTGAGGTCAGGCTCACCGGTCTATGATTCTCTGGTTTGTCTTTACCGCTCTTCTTAAACAGTGGCACCACATTTGCCAACCTCCAGTCTTCCAGCACCTCACCTGTGACTATTGATGATACAAATATCTCAGCAAGAGGCCCAGCAATCACTTCCCACAGAGTTCACGGGTACACCTGATCAGGTCCTAGGGATTTATCCACTTTTAACCGTTTCAAGACATCCAGCACTTCCTCCTCTGTAATCTGGACATTTTGCAAGATGTCACCATCTATTTCCCTACAGTCTATATCTTCCATATCCTTTTCCACAGTAAATACTGATGCAAAATATTCATTTTGTATCTCCCCCATTTTCTGTGGCTCCACACAAATGCCTCCTTGCTGATCTTTGAGGGGCCCTATTCTCTCCCTAGTTATCCTTTTGTCCTTAATATATTTGTAAAAACCCATTGGATTCTCCTTAATTCTATTTGCCAAGGCTATCTCATGTCCCTGTTTTGCCCTCCTGATTTCCTTCGTAAGTATACTCCTACTTCCTTTATACTCTTCTAAGGATTCACTCGATCTATCCTTCTGTACCTGACATATGCTTCCTTTGTTTTCTTAACCAAATCCTCAATTTCTTTAGTCATCCAACATTCCTTATGCCTACCAGCCTTCCCTTTCACCCTGACAGGAATATACTTTCTCTGGATTCTTGTTATCTAATTTCTGAAGGTTTCCCATTTTCCAGCCGTCCCTTTACCTGCAAACATCTCTTTCTAAGACATTTGCCACTTTTAATTAAGACTGAGTAGTGGCTAATCCTCTACCACTGTTAACCAAACAGGCCCTCAGAGTCAGAGTAGTAAGGAGGATCGGTGGTAACTCTCCTCACCCAATGAGTATCTGTTGGTGATTTGGCTATCCAGCACATACTATAGCAATGGACATCATTGTTTTTCTATCACAGTAATGATAACAATTATAGAAAAAAAACTGTATCCAGGAGAAAAAAATCAGAATACTACTGCTTTAAATAAAATATCACTTTCAGATCACTCAAACAGCTCATCAATAGCTGCAAAAACTTGAATAATAAGCAAACTTCAGAACAAAGGTATCTTGTGTGCAGTGTTATGGATATTGGTCTTTTGTTTTGAAGGATTTAATATTAACTAAGTCAGTCTTTCTAGATCAATAATTTTGACGTAGTATGTGCCTTCCAGTGTTTTGTTGGTGAACTGAATAATCGAGAATTGAACTTAGCTTTGAAAAACTGAGGAATTGAAAAGGTTTTGGGCAATTTCAAGGAGTTAAATACAAGTTTAGTCTCCCTTAGGGAAAAAGGTGATTCCTCACACATATGGAATTAAGATATGTAGTGAAAGAGATATTAGAAAATTTCTAGACCAGGTTGGTTGAAAATCTGCATTGTTTATTGAAAGCTGATAATGCCTGAGATGGTAGTTGTATGAGGATCCAAGGAAAATGTTTCATAGCTTACAGGACATGAACAGAGAAAAAATGGCAGTTAAATCAAACCAACAGATTTTACAGGGCGAGGAAATATTTCTTTTTTTTTGAGTAAATGTTAATGATGGTGTTGGGGTGGTATTTTGTTTCACCATCTAATTTAAAATACTGCAAATGTTTATTCGGCTAGATTTTTAACATTTTATATTTATTTATCTTGTCTAATAAAGTCTGTTTTATTAATAAAACTAAATCTGCAGTCTTGTGTGCTTGTTTCAGTGAAAGACCACAATGTTATTTTTTGAAACAAGATGATCCATCAAGCTAGATTTCATTCTGGGATCTGACTTGTCCTGTCATGCCATCAGCTGAGATCATATCAATGGAAAAAACAAGAAGACTAACAGCCTGCCAGGCTAAAACTATCACTATAGACTTGATAGGGAGTGCAGGAAGAGCAGTATGAGTTAGCAAACCTTAAGAAAAAGTTGTCATACTTGGCAGTTACAGTGTTCATGGAAAAGAAGGATCTGAAAGGACAGTCTCAATTGATGTTTGACTGGGAAGGAGCCTTTCTGGATTTCCATGGGTCAAGTTAAAAATCCCTGTTAGGCAAGAGAAAAAAGATAAACTAGTGTCACAAAAAACAGAAATTGCTGCAAAGATACAGCAGGTCTTGCAGCATCTGTGAAGATAAATCAGAGTTAATGTTTTGGGTTCAGTGACCCTTCCTCAGAATTGATGGTACCTATTCATTTTCCCAGGCTGATTGTTATCCACTTTTTTGTCTGTCCAACTGTTCTCCTCTCTCTTTGGGCTCTGTCTCCACCTATTGTTTACTCCTTACCCCCTCTCGCTACCCTATCTTCTGCATAAAAACAACAACATTTTCCTAGCTACCATCAGTTTTGAGGAAGGGTCATTAATTTTGATTTCTCTCCACAGATACTGCCAAACCTGATTAACCTTTCCAGCAATTTCTGTTTTTGTTTCTGATTTCCAGCATCCACAGTTCTTTCAGTTTTTAATAAGTTAATGGCAGAAGGCTCCTATTATTTCCTCTCTTGCCTTCCTTAACAGCCTGGGATACATCTCATCCAAGTTCACGGAGTCAGTCATCACGTGCTCCCTGAATGAGTTACTCTCAACAAACTGCAATGATGCACATATGAATAAAGTGAAACTGAAGTAAAGTGGAATATTTACAAATTAAATTTAATTTTGAAAATCTTCCATGCTGCCTTTGTGTTTTCAAATCTAATGTTAATGGCATTAAAATTGGGCCAGAATGATTTCCATGATACTGAGCCTTCTTAGTTTCCTTGGAGGCTCTTCTTATGACTCACCCACAGATCAGCAGATGACTTGTTTCACTTCTGAAAAGTGGGCTCTGCTGTATGATCACAGAGGTCCATGATGCATACCAGAAGTACTATAACTTTCAGTAATCACATGGGAAATGGAAAAAGCAAGGGGCAGAAGTGGTACACACTTCCTGCTATGCTGTCAGGAATGGTACACTGTTGACTGTCTCCCACTATGCACACTTCAGAGGACCCTGAAGTGTGCATACATTTCACAGAAGTTGTCAACTGCAGGAGTTTTGTTTGCAAGAGGCTCATCAGCAAAAGTCAACTGCTGCCAATTCATGATTTGCATATAGTAACTCTTAGTACCCACCATGCTTGAACATATTAGAGCAAGGAAGAAACTTGCCAAACAGTTTTATTCTCATTATGTCATCAGATTATACACCTTAAACCAGTTTAGCATTCCTGTCTTGGTAATACTGTTGACACTGCTGCTTTCTTAGAAACACACATACAATTTGCTCTGTTGATGAGCTAGGCTTCTGGATTATTCCATTATCAGAAGTAATGTTTTGCACCAAGGCTTATAATTGTTGTTCAGGTTTTGTAACTGATTGGTGATGACCTTGGACAGGATGTTGTAATCTGCATTAAGCACTGAGAAATTTCTAATTTCCTCCCTCTCTTTCCCTTCTGCTTGTAGATGAGGGTGATGATGCCCCTACACATGGTTTCACACATGCTAGCGGTCAGAAGCATACTGTCATACACCTCCAGCAGGTCCTGACCAATCACGTCACACAGAGCTGAATACAATTCCACTGGTACACTGTCACCTCTGGGAGTTTAGCACTTCTTAAAGGACTGGAGGGCCTTAGTCAGCTCATCAGGTAGTCTAGCCTCGCCTGCATGCTGCTGTCTGAGACCTCTATTATGGAAGACAGGAATGACTGGGAGGCCGCACTATCTGTGGACTTTGTGTCATACAGTCTGACATAAAAGGATTTGCTAATCTTCAGGATGTCATACTGAGATGACATGACCAAGCCATCTTCTTCCTTTAGGCTGCTGATCACAGAGCTCTCCCTGTGAATGTGAGCATGTCTCATCTTGCTCCACAAAGTGGATTTTGGACCGAAATATTATCTTGGAGATCTCCGAGGCAAAGAGCTAGGCTTGCTGGCTTATCACTCCTCGGAGATCCAACGTCACCCAACATCGACATCCAACGTCTGCAGCAGGAATACATTCTACATGTTTTTCAAGAGTTTGCTCATTTCTTTTTCACAAAAATATACTTTATTCATAAAACAACTTTCTTTATGTACATGCACAGGTACTAAAGAAAAGCAAATCCAAAGGCACTTCCCTCCTTATCCAAGACACTATTAACATATACTTTGAGGCAAAGAGAGGGTCTGCTAACTGAATGGACTCTCATTGCTTAGACAGTGATCTTTCCTCACTGTGCCTTGGCAGCAGCTGACCCAAATTTTAGTGCGTCCATCAGCACATAGTCCTGGATCTTGAACAACATTGCCACCTGCTGTTGAAGGCCCTGTTCCACTGCTTGAAACTTGCCATCTTTACAATTACACATAGCACACAGTGACAATTGGCTAAATTGTGGGAGCAGCACATTCAGTTGTGTACAATGCCTAGAATGTTCAGGTCAACATTTGTGGCAGCATTCTCATCTTGCATCACTAATCTTGGCAAATAGTGTGATTTGGAATGATATCCAACATTTGCTCAAGAGGACATTCTCAGCCTGTTATCTGTACTGGTACTTTCAATGGGATCCAGATTCTGTGGTGGATCACCCACACTGGGGTCCAATTTGGTCAGGCTGTCCAGGGGTCATATGTTTGGCAACAGTTACTACCTCCTGGCAGCTCATCACTGCACCTTCTTTCAGGGTCGGAATAAGCCTCGTCACACCAGACGCAACCCCCACCCCCGCATTCACAATGCACAGGTCATTCCAACAATCTTTTTCAACTAACTCCTCTAAACGTTCATGGCAGTGTGTAGACCTTCAAGGTCAGTGTGAAACAGCAGCTTCTGAAATCTGAAGTCAATGCATCCAACATTGATCAGCAAGCATGGACCATCTGAGTGGCTGTGTTGCTGCACAACTTTGAGGGAAAAATGCTCATCACTATTTGACCTCTACGCCACTTGGGCCTTCAAACACCAACACTTCAGCCTCCTCAGTTCTTAGGTTTCTAAGTGAGCCGCTTTCTCCTTTTCTTCTACATTGATGTGGGCGATTCCCAGAATAACACTAAGGCGAGGTCAGTATCATTTGAGTGCCCAGAACCTGCCACAATTCCAGCACTTCTCTTTGACGTATCCATTGGGTAGAATTGACAAGCAGCTTATCTTGGAGGTTGGAACAAGGAATGGAGCTGTAAGCTGTGTGCCAACAGTCACCTGCCTGATGATAGTCTCTTTTTTGCTCTTGAGAGTCCAATCTATCATCAAGATCCAAGTGATGTGGTCTCACATGTCAACCATTGATGCTTGAAACCTGTCACTAGTAAACTTCCTCAACTCCAGATAAATATTCTTAACTGTCACTATTTCAACTAAATATTCCTTCAGGAGAAAGTGAGGACAGCAGATGCTGGATATCAGAGTTGAGACTGTGGTGCTGGAAAAGCACAGCTGGTCAGGCAGCATCAGAGGAGCAGGAAAATCAACATTTTGAGCATAAGTCCTTCATCAGTAATCCTTCAGCTAGCTATCAAGGTTTGATTTAAAGGAGGGCTCCAGGAAGACAATATAGCTCCAGAGATACAGAAACCAGGTCTTTCCTTCAGCTTGCGTATGCTCATAAAACCTCTGCTGTATCTGTGACAGTTCCCAAGCCTCTTGTCAGTACCCAAAGATCTGCTTTAAACATCTGTACATTATCCCAATATTTCACCATGGGCTTTCTACACAGATGTGCTCTCATATAGACCATCTTATTCACTCATAGTAAGGACCTGAGAAATCATAATGAACTATGCATCCTCAATCAACCTAAATTGCCAGATCATTGATTATTTCCAGCCTTCGCTTGAAACTATCCAGCATCTTACTTATCAGCAAACAGAACATCCAACCAAGAGTACCACTTCATTCCTCCTCAGCCTCAAAAGATACTAACATGGGCATGCAAACTTGTCCTGGACTTCCCATGTAGATGCGATGGTCAAGAAGGCACACAACGCCTCTTCTTCCTCAGGTGGCTCAGGAGATTTGGCATGTCCATTAGACCCTCACCAAGCTCTATAGCTGCACCACTGAAAATATACGCTAAGGGTTAGTATGGCAATTGCTCTATCCAGGACCGGAAGAAATTACAGCAGGTTGTGTGCACCGCCCAAACCATCACGGAAGCCAATCTTCCATCCATGGACTCCATTTACATGACTCACTGCTGCAGAAAGTCTGCCAACATCATCAAAGACCCATCACACCCCAGTAATGTTCTCCTATAACATCTTCAGTCTGGCAGAAGACACAGCAGCTTCAACACACGCACCAGCAGGTTCAGGAACAGCTTCTTCCCAGCTGTTATTAGACTGATGAATGGACTCTCTAACATCAAATAATGCTGATCTTGCTAACATTGATCCTGCCTAGTGCACACCCTGTGCAATGTAGCCTGTATGCCTGTGTCTAAGTCTTTTTGATCTGTACATCCTTGCTTACTATGATCTGCCTGTACTGCGCGTAAACAAAGCTTTTCACATGCAACAATCAATCAATCAATCAAAGCAGAGTTAATGTTTCAGATCCAGTGACCCTTCTTCAGAACAGTCACTTGACTCGAAACGTTAAGGCTACTTTCTCTCCACACAAGCTGCCTGATCTGCTGACTTTTTCCAGCAATTTCTATTTTGTTTCTGATTTCCAGCATTCACAGTACTTTGGGTTTTTTTTGTTATAATTGGGTTACTTGGTTGTCATGAAGAACATAGTTTATATTCTGTTTGCTGTTAGGATTATAAAATCAGTTACAGTCAATTATATTTAATTCAATTCTGATATCAATTTAGAAGTAACATTGGATAATTTATCTAGTAAGTGCCATGGACAAAATATAATCCCATGTTTTGATACTAACATATTGAATTGCATTTATCAAGGAGAAGTCAGCAAAGTATTGCAAAGTAGATGAAGGATTTATATTGGTGTCATGGGTGAAACTTAAATTGGAAATCCTTAACACAAATACATATGTTTGAGCTACCTCCACTTCAGTTCTTCTCTTTCGACAGTTTCCATTTTGGTAACTGCACCGAATGTCATGTTCAGCTAAATTATTTCATCTAGTGTCATGTGTGTAAATAACTACAAGATGAACCATGTCACAGTCAAAATATATACAAGTTTTGCGCAATGTTTCTTTCCAAAGTATATGTAGAATCAAGATAATAAACAGCTTATAGAATAAATTGTATGGAGGCCATCAAATCGAAATCATTTGTTATACAGTGGCATTTTCCAAAGAAAAGTGAGTTACATATTGTTAGAACTTCTGAGACTTGTCATCAGAACTATTCAGTTCAATGCTATTTATTATTCCAGTAAACAGTTTTACATATAATGCTGGGCTCAGGTAGTACCTAAAAATAACAACTCCATTCTCAAGTGAAATGTGAAGAAGCAATATGAATGAATAACTGTGGACTTTAAAAAGTATATTTCCATTTAGTGGAACACAGAGGCCTTTTTATTTGAAGTGGGAGAAGCAGTAGTATGGTATTAACGTAACTGGACTAGTAAGGCTAGTCAAATGCTCAGGGGACGTTAGTTTGAATTCCACTACAGCAGATTTTCTCTTTTGTCTTTTGAATGGTGGGACCTTGGCATTGCTGGCTGGGCCAACATTTATCTTCTGTCCTTATTTGCCCTGGAGAAGATGGTGGTGAATGGTCTTCTTGAACTACTGCAGTCCATGTGCTATAAGTTGACCTACAATTCTGTTGGGGGGGGGGGGAGGTGCAAGGTTTCCTGAGGTTTGGGGGAAGTTCCAGGTTTTTGACTCTGAAACACTGAAGGAATAGCAATACATTGCCAAGTCAGGATAGTGGCTAGCTTCTGGGGAACGTGAAGGTGGTGTTGTTCCCATGCATTGGCTGCCATTGTCTTTTGGATGGCAGTGAGGTTATGGGTTTGGAAAGTACTGTCTAAGTAGCCTTGGTGAATTTCTGCAGTGTATCTTGTAGATGTTGCACGGTATTGCTATTTGTGTCTTGAAGATAGCAGACAGGCTTTGGAGAGACCAGACATGTGTTATTTGATGCAAAATTCTTTGACTCTGACCTTTCTTGTAACTATTGGAATCCAACTATTAAGTCTGGAATCATAAAAACTGGTAAAAATGGTTGTCCACTAAACCATTGTGGATTGTTGAAAAACTCACCTGATTTACCTAATGCCCTTTCAGGAAGGAAATCTTCCATCCTTACCTACATGTGACTCCAGTCACAGCAATACAACTGAACCTTAACTAGCCTATAAAATTAATTATCAATTCACCCAATTGGATCAACCACTACAAAGTCCAAAAATAGAAATGAAAGTGAACAGACCATCTGGTATTGACAAAGGACCAGAAACAACAAAAGCAAACCCTTCAAAGACCTGCTTAGTAATATCTGGAAAACTGCCCCACAACCTAATCAACATCCCGATATTGATGCACTCATGGAATCATACCTTATAGACCATGTCCCAGACAGCACTAATGCCATCCCTGGGTTTTTCCTTCTCCATCATTGAAATGAACTGAACTGGTGTAGCCAAATACTGTGGCTCACGAGCAGGTCACAGATTAGGATTTTTAAGGCATATTACTTACATGGGTTCAATGGTACACAGTTAGGACTGAGCTGCCCTGTGACTCCTCAACATTGAATCCAGATCTCATGAAAGTACATGGCATCAGATCACAAATAGGTGAGAAAGCCTCCTGCTGATTATTACATACTGCAACTGCTGCCACAGTTTACCTCCAATAATTAAAAAGGCCTAATCTTAAAAATCAGAATAAATCTTTCAACCCACCTAACCAATCTAATTCGTATATTAATATGTATCACACTGGATTTTTTTCAGCATTCCTTACAGCAAAGAATCTTGAAACAATGGCTGAGAAATTGATTTCACACTACTGGAAGGATCTTCCTTTCTCCATTTCATTTATCACCCCTCACAACCACTGGCCTTAAAGTTAGGATCAATGGAGGTCCAATTACTCCAATGTACAGACTACATAATTGCTGTGAAAGGATTTATTTATCAATTAAATAAATGTACTTCATTTGTTATATCAATTACAAAAATGAATACATTCAGGCAACACAGTATGGCAGAATCTATTATTCCTTGGATTTTAGCAGGCACTGTAGTCCCTAAAGACTCAGTGAAAAAATATCTGTGGTGAGTCAGCCCATAAAAGTGATGGCTGCCCTCAGCAAGTTAATGCTGGAAGCAATGTTAATTGCTAGACTGTTTGATTTGTGCCCTATTATGAAACGAAGTCCAGCCTTAGAAAGCTGCTAGCTAATTGAATGGTGAACAGCTCTTGTTTAGACTGAAGTGCTGACAACTGCAGGGTTATCAGTCCTTCCCAATAAAGAAAATCCTGACCTTAAACTTAGTCCAGGGGATTGCAGGAATCAGAATGAAAGGATGTCTAGAGGTGGGGGTGGGGACAAGTTTGAAAGGGAGGAAAGAGGGGGGAGGGAGTGACCATGAAGGGTATCACCAATGGGCATAGGTGGCCCAGAGACCTTTTTCCAATAATTTGCCTCGAACTGAGCTGAGGCTGATTGACTTATAATTAATTGGACTATTACATCCTCCTTGCTCTTCCCTTGTTCTTGGAATGTGTTTCATTCACTCTCCATCTCTAACTGGCCCCCTGAAGTGGGTGGTGAGTCACCATCTTGAAACCTTGAATTCCAGGTGATACAGTTACAGCCCCAGTGCTATTAGAGAGAGAGTTCCAGGATTTGGCCCAACAGCAGTGGAGAAATAGCAATACAGTTCCAAGTCAGGCTATGTCTGATTTGGGGGATGAGGAGGGACGTGGCACTTGCAGGTGGTGGTGTATTCACAAATCTGCTGTACTTGTCTTTCTATATGATTAAAATTAAAGTTGGAAGGTGCTATTGAAGGAGCCTTGTCATATTGCTTCAATGCATCTCATTGTTTCTGGACAATACTGGCACTGTGATTGGGAATGAAAAGAGTATATGTTTAAGGAGTGAATGAGGCACTGATCAACTAGGATGTATCATCATGGGTAGTTTGAGATTCTTAAATGTAAATTAGCTGTGTTCATTCAGACAAATGGAGAGTAGTTGATCATGATATCAGTTCAAAAATCCATAACCACTTGAAGGTCTCATTCAAACTGAATTTACAGGCACCCCAAAGTGGGAATGGAAGGTTACATTCTAATCCAGTAATGATAATCTTTTGGTTTATATCAATACACAAAGTAAAAGAGCAAGCATAGAGTCACAAAGTTATAGAGTTGTACAGCATGGAAACAGACCCTTCGGTCCAACCTGTCCATGCCGACCAGATATCCCAACCCAATCTAGTCCCACCTGCCAGCACCTGGCCCATATCCCTTCAAACCCTTCCTATTCATATACCCATCCAAATGCTTCTTAAATGTTGTAATTGTACCAGCCTCAACCACATCCTCTGGCAGTTCATTCCACACACGTATCACCCTCTGCGTGAAAAAGTTGCCCCTTAGGTCTCTTTTATATCTTTCCCCTCTCACCCTAAACCTATGCCCTCTAGTTCTGGACTCCCCGCCCCCAGGGAAAAGACTTTGCCTATTTATCCTATCCATGCCCCTCATAATTTTGTAAACCTCTATAAGGTCACCCCTCAGCCTCCGAAACTCCAGGGCAAACAGCCCCAGCCTGTTCAGCCTCTCCCTGTAGCTCAGATCCTCCAACCCTGGCAATATCCTTGTAAATCTTTTCTGAACCCTTTCAAGTTTCACAACATCTTTCTGATAGGAAGGAGATCAAAACTGCATGCAATATTCCAACAGTGGCCTAACCATTGTCCTGTACAGCCTAACATAACCCCCCAACTCCTTTACTCAATACTCTGACCAATAAAGGGAAGCATACCAAATGCCTTCTCCACTATCCTAAGAAACTGCAATTCCTTTAAAATATTTAAAGGGCACAAGTTTTAAAAGCCTTGACAACTTGGCACCTCCCTTTGATAGGAGAAAGTGAGGCCTGCAGATGCTGGAGATCAGAGTCGAAAAGTGTGGTGCTAGAACTACATAGCAGGTCAGGCAGCATCCGAGGAGCAAGAAAATTGACGTTTTGGGAATAAGCCCTTCATCAAGAATGTCCTGATGAAGGGCTTATGGCCAATACATTGATGCTCCTGTTCCTCGGATGCTGCCTGACCTGCTGTGCTGTTCCAGAGCCATACCTCCCTTTGTTAGTTTTATTTGACAGTTATTTTTGGCAGCTCTATAGACAACACTGATGACAGGTCTCTTAATAACTACAATTAGCAGTTCAATGCATTTACAAATTTTCTGCTTACATTCAGAGCTACATCAAATAATACCAAAATGTACCTTACCTTGCCCAAAGAGCACTTGACCTACCCTAAAGGTGCCCTGAGACCATAGGAAAAAGAGTATGTTAACACTAAAATGTTTACCCTACCTACCCAAGCAACCAAGCAGAGTTAAACATCCTCTTATCAAGTCTAAATTATGCATGTTATTTTTGTACTCTTAAATGTCAAAAATCAGGCATGACTGGAGTCAGCTGCTGTTTTATCCTGTCAGCTGTCTTAGTGATCCACAGACATGAAATTTTGAAGCTGCCCCACTTTTTCCAAGCCTCACAAAATTGTAGATGCCATGTTTAGAGTTTGGACTTGGGGCTCAGGAGCCATTTTTGCCATGACTAAGAAACTCTCCATTACTGTAACAGTTCTGGCCTTTTTATCCTATCTTTTATTACAGACTCCTCCTCCTTCATTATCTCTTCTTCCCACTTTGTTCTTCAAAACTGGTGCAATGTTTTCATGAAGAACCACAGCTATAACTTTAAAATGAAGAAGTTGGGTTACTGGATTTCAAGTGAATACTAACTTGTAGAAACTAGTGCTATAATTATATAATAAGCAAAACATAGGAAGATGGAATCATTGTTTGCAGAAGGAGTGAAATTGTGCAATGGGTTACATAGATATAATCCATAAAACTCTGGAGCTATGGCAATCAAATTAGCCCATAAAATTGCTTAGCTCTGTCATATTTCTGTTGGTTTTCTATGTAGAAAGAAATACAATGATTTACTCAAGCAAATAAGGCAATTATCACTTATGTGGCAAATCTATAAGTTACTGACTGGTGTGCCTTGCCAAAATCGGAAATGTCTCAAATTGCAAAATTCCAGACTGGTGTCAGTGGCCACAGATTTTTTTTTGTGGAGAAGCCTGGTGATTAGTTTGCTTGAAATCTGTAACATAATTTAGTCATACTTTCTCAGGTATGATTTAGTTTCTGCAGCTTCTCTTTTTATTGATATACGTGCATTAGATTGTGGAGCTGAACAACTGTCTGGTGGGTGAACAGAAACTTAAGAAATATTTGATTTGATCAACTTAAAATTAGATTTCCAGAGAATCTTAAATATAAAACTCTGAAAACAATCAATTATCAGAAAGACTATTAAAATGGTTTTAGGTTTGCCACTGTAGCTTATATCCAAACATGGAAGGGGATATGTGCAATCTATGTACGTATCCAATCATCAGATGACTGATGACACTCATCATAAATTTATAATCTATGATCAATCTAACTAATCTAGCTGAGTTTCTTGAGAAAGTCACTTTCATTGTAAATCAGAGAATGTCTTTTTTTTTCAACATGTGTTTTCAGGTGATATCTGATAAAGTTTACAAAGCATTTGGATGAGTATATGAACAAGGAAGGTCTGGAGGGATATGGGCCAGGAAAAGGCAGATGGGGCTAGTCTAATTTGAGATAATGTTCAGCATAGACTGGTTGGACCAAAGGGTTTGTTTCCAAGATTAGCAAATAGTAAAACACTTGATTGCCTTGGACATAGGTTGATAATTAATTGTGAGTTAGGAGACAAAGGTAGAGTTAGTTTCCTGACTGGGATGTGACAAGTGGTAGATTCTGTACTAGACCGTCAGCTTTTCACCAAAAATATTAATGATTTGGATGATGGAATTGAGATATTGTAACAACCATATAGTTATATTCATTAATTTATGGAAAATGAGCACATTGCATTTAGAAACAAAACGGAGCATGGTTGAGAAGCCACATGACCTATTTTTGTTTCTATCAATATACATGACATTACACTACATGAGTCTCAAAGAAACGAAATTGGATGGATCACCTGGCATAGTCACCAGGAAAGACAACGGCAGAAACAGCCCTGACGACACTGCGAAGTCCTCCTTACTAATAGCTGGGGGCTAGTGCCAACATTGGGAGGGCTATCTCACAGACCAGTCAAGCAATAGCCTAACACAGTCATATTCATGGAATCATATCTTACAGACAATGTCCCAGACACTATCATCACCATCCCTGGATATGTCTTGTCCCACTGGCAGGACAGACCCAGCAGAGATGGCGGCACAGTAGTATACAGTTGGGAGGAAATTGATGGGAGTCTTCAACATTGCATCTGGACTCCATGAAGTCTCATGGCTTCAGGTTAAATGTGCAAGGAAACCTCCTGCTATTTACCGCGTACCGTCCTCCCTTGGATGATGAATCAGTAGTCCTTCATTTTGAACAACACCTGGAGGAAACACTGAGGATAGCAAGGGCACAAAATGTACTCTGGGTGGGGGATTTCAATGGCCACCACTAAGAGTAGCTCAGCAGCAGTATTGCTGATTGAGCCGATCAGGTCCAAAAGGACATAGCTGCTAGACTGGGTCTGCAGCAGGTGGTGAGGGAATCAATAAGAGGGAAAAACATACTTGACCTCATCCTTCCCAATCTGCCATCTGTCCATGACAGTATCAGTAAGAGTAATAACATTACAGTCCTTGTGGAGACGAGTTCCCACCTTCACATTGGGAATAACCTCCATCATGTTGTGTGGCACCATCACAGTGCTAAATGGGACAGCTTTGGAATAGATCTAGCAACTCAAGACTGGGCATCCATGAGGTGCTGTGGGCCATCAGCAGCATCAGAATTGTATTCCAGCACAATCTGTAACCTCATGGCCTGGCATATCCCTCAATGGAGAGTGGAGGCGGACATGCTGGGAGTAGCACCATGCATACCTAAAGATGAGGTGTCAACCTGATGAAGATATCAAACAGGACTACTTGCATTCCAAACAGCATAAGCAGCAAGTGATAGAAAGCACTAAGCGATCTGACAACCAATGGATCGGATCTAAGCTCTGCAGTCCTGCCATATCCAGGCATGAATTGTAGTGGATGATTAAACAACTCAATGGAGGAGGAGACTTCAAAAATATTCATCTCCTCAATGATGGAAGAGCCCAGTACATCAGTGCAAAAGATAAGGCTGAAACAGTTGCAGCAATCTTCAGCCAGAAGTGCCAAGTGGATGATCCATCTCGGCCTCCTCCAGTGGTCCCCAGCATTACAGACATCAGCCACATGATATCAAGGAACAATTGGAGACACTGGATACAGCAAAGGCTATGGGGCCTAACAACATTCAGGCAATAGTACTGAAGACTTGTGGCCCAGAACTTGCTGCTCCCCTAGCCAAGCTGTTCCAGTTCAGTTACAACATTGGCATTAGATTACATTAGATTACATTACAGTGTGGAAACAGGCCCTTCGGCCCAACAAGTCCACACCGACCCGCCGAAGCGAAACCCACCCATACCCCTACATTTACCCCTTACCTAACACTATGGGCAATTTAGTATGGCCAATTCACCTGACCCTGCACATCTTTGGACTGCGGGAGGAAACCGGAGCACCCAGAGGAAACCCACGCAGACACGGGGAGAACGTGCAAACTCCACACAGTCAGTCGCCTGAGGCAGGAATTGAACCCGGGTCTCTGGTGCTGTGAGGCAGCAGTGCTAACCACTGTGCCACCGTGCCGCCCAGCATGTACCTGACAATATGGAAAATTGTCCATGTATGTCCTGTACATAAAAAAGCAGGACAAATCCCAACCCAGCCAATTACTACCCCATCAGTCTCCTCTCAATTATCAGTCAAGGTATCATTAACAGTGCTATTAAGCAGTACCTGCTCAGCAATAACTACTCAGTGACACCAAGTTTTGGTTCCACAAGGGCCACTCAGCTCCTGACCTTATTACAGCCTTGGTTCAAACATGGACAAAAGAGCAAAATTCTAAAGATGAGGTGAGAGTGATAGCCCTTGATATCAAGGCTTCTTTTGACTGAGTGTGGCATCAAGGAGCCCTAGTGAAACTGTAATCACTGGGTAACAAGAGGCAAACTCTCCAGTGGTTAGGGTCATACCTGACACAAAGGAAGATGGTAATGGTTGTTGGAAGTCAGTTATCCCAGCTCCAGGACATCTTTGCAGGAGTTCCGCAGGGTGGTGTCCTTAGCCCAACCATTTTCAGCTGCTTCATCAATGACCTTTGTTCCATCATAAGACCAGAAGTAGGGATGTTTGCAAATGATTATATAATGTTCAGCACCATTTATGACTCCTCAGATACTAAAGCAATCCATGTTCAAATGCAGCAAGATCTGGACAATATTCAGGCTTGGGCTGACAAGTGGCAAGTAACATTCACACCACACAAATGTCAGGCTATGACCAGCTCCAGTAAGAGACAGTCCAACCACTGCCCTTTGACATTCAATGGTGATACCACCACTGAATGTCCTAATATCAACACTTTTGGGGTTACCGTTGACCAGAAACTCAACTGAACTCACTGCATAAACACAGTGGCTACAAGAGCAGGTCAGAGGCTATGACTACTGAAGCAAGTAAGATACCTCCTGACTCCCCAAAGCTCAGTCCATGATCTACAAGGCACAAGTCAGGAGTGTGATGAAATAAACTCCCTACAACAATCAAGAAGCTAGACACCAACCAGGACCAAGCAGGCCACTTGATTGGCACTACATCTGCAAGTATCCATTCCCTCCATCATCGATACTCAGTAGCAGCAATATGTACTGCAGAAATTCATCAAAGATCCTCAGATAGCACCATCCAAATCCAAGATCACTTCCATCCCAAAGGACAAGAGCAGAAGATATATTGGAACACCACAGTTTTCAAGTTCCCCTCCAAGCCACTTACCATCCTGACTTGGAAATATATCACCTTTACTTCACTGTCACTGGATCAAAATCCTGGAATTCTCTCCCAAATGGCATTGTGGATCATCCCACAGCAGTTGGAATCCAGCGGTACAAAATGGCAGCCCATCACCACCTTCTCAAGCGCAACTAGAGACAGGTAATAAATGCTGGCCAGGCAGTGATGCAAACATCACACAAATGAATAAATAAAAAAGAACACACAGCTGAAAATTAAGTTGTTTGCTTAATCAAAGCAATAAACTATAAATTAATTTACATGACGTTTCATTAATAAGACATTAAAATGCAACATATCTTTCCTATGAATTTTATGATTACCAGTTTGTCTGAGTAACTTCAGAAGCCTAGTTCACAATAGCCTACGAAACCTTTTGACTGTGAATGGAATTCCACAGAATCACTGTGACTGGAAACCCATTCTTTTAGCTGGAGATATAAATGAATGAAACTCAAACATTATTGTAAGTCAATGCACGAAGTCACCAGGGACAAGTTAAGTGGGAAATGACAAAACAGTTACAATGGACACTTGGCAGAAGCGAGATTGTGATAGGGATATTTATTGCGCTTTTGGAGAAGATTTGTAGGTTGTGGTTCAAGTTGTAAATTTGCTCGCTGAGCTAATAGATTTGTTTGCAGATGTTTCATCACCATGCTAGGTAACATCATCAGTGAGCCTCTGATGAAGTGCTGGTGTACTGTCCCACTTGCTATTTATCTGTCTTGATCTGTTGTGCAGGGTGATATCACTTCCGGTTCTTTTCCTGATAGCTTGGTAAATGGGGTCCAAATCGATACGTTTATTAATGAAGTTCCGGTTTGAATGCCAGGCCTCTGGGAATTCCTGTGCATGTCTTTGTTTAGACTGTCCCAGGATGGATGTATTGTCCCAGTCAAACTGGTGTCACCTTCGTCTGTGTGTATCGATACTAATGATAGTTGGCCATCTCTTTTGATGGCTAATTGGTGCTCATGAATTCTGGTGGCTAGTTTCCTGCCCATCTGTCCAATGTAATGTTTGTTGCAGTCCTTGCAGGTATACTTATAAACACACATTTGGTGAGCAGACTCAGTGAAACAATGCCGACAGATAGAGTGAGACCAACAAAGCAAGGACTCTGCCTGAAATTAAATAGCAAGAAGAGAATTAGGGATATCATAAACCTACTATCTTGAAGAGCCAAACCTGATCTTAACTATATGAGGTCGAACGCACCTCAGCTGGACTGAAGCCAAAAACCTGCTGCAGCAAGCAGTGAGCTACTGTGAATTCATCATCAGAAACTTCTGTTCTCCATTTCTCCAGGAAATCAAAAAGGAATCATCAGGCCTGCAACACTTCAATCTTGTAGTCAAGACTTTCATGTATTAAAATGATGTGATGAAAAGTCAAGACTAGAGCATATGCTCCCTCTCTTGTTATCATTTTTCATGTTTGTGTATGTATGTGTGGTTAAGTGATTGTGATTGTGAATACATCCAGGTATTAAGAAGTAAACATGTCTCCTTTTTTAAACTTAAGACCTGTGTTTTGTTTATTATTGCAATGTATAGCACTCAACAAATAAAACTTTTGTTGTATGAGATGATGGTACTGAAAAACATAATGGTCATGTTACATTGGCTCATCCATTCAACAAATGTAATACATAATCTGTGTAGTTCTGCTCGAGCTTTTGGGGATGTACCAGCTCCATAATATCCTTGCAATAATGCCAAACCAAATTTGGTTATTCTTATTGCAATCATGAAGTAAACCTTCCTGTTTTCTAAGAACAGTGTTTTTTCTGTAGATACTCAATGATGACATATACTGTACTACTGATCACTTGATAGGCCCAAAGGACCTAAACAAAAAAAAAAGGAGCAAAGATAGCAGTGAACTTCCTAAAATAACTCTTACCCAGTGCCATATGTTGATCGAGGTGCAACTTTCATTAGGTGCCAGGAGCGGTCATGTAGGAATATGAAATATTTCCACTTTAAAACATAATTATCTGCAGCCAATTGAGAAGTGATTAATAGTGATAACTCACTATTATTCCCATGCCCACAACAAATGCATATCCAAGTTCACAGATTCAATTAAATTTAGAGACACAGTTAAACTGTGTGAATTGAAGTTGAACATTACAATAGATTATGGAGTGACTGGGCAAAGTGTGGCAGATGGAGTTCAATCCGGGAAAGTGTGAGATAATTCACTTTGGATCTGAACATGATCATTTGGAATATTTTCTGAATGATAAGAAAATAAGAACTATAGAGGAACAAGTGATTTATGCCTTTGTTTGCACAAATCGGTAAAAACATTTGTACAGATACTAAAGGTAATCAAAATTTTGAATGGAAAATTAGACTTTATCACACAAGAATTGGAATCAAATTGTCAGAAAGTGATATTTCAATTGACTAGAACTTTCATCAGTTTCCATTTAGAGTACTACGCTCAGTTTTGAAACCAAACCGCAAAAAAATTGACCTTTGAAGAGATAGAGAGCAGATTCAGCAGAATGATACAAGAGTTGTCAAAATAAAAACACATGAAATTTGATTTTATTCTCTTCAGTTCAAAAGAATGGAAGTTAGACCATGACATCCATTTCTTATGTTTGGCTCCTTGAGCCTGCTCTGCCATTCAATAGAATCATGGCTGATCCCGACATTCCTCACGTCCTCTTTGCTGCATTTTCCCCGTAACTGTTCATTCCCCGACCAATGAAGAATTTATCTATCTCAGCCTTAAAGATACACAAGGGCCTTGCCCCCTCAACTCTCTGTGGCAAGGAGTTCTAAAGATTCACAACTGTTTGAGAGAAGAAATGTTTCCTCATCTCAGTCTTAAATTGGAACCCCTTTATTCTGGCACTATGCTGCTTGGTCCTAGGCTTTCCCATGAGGGGAAGTATCCTCTCTGCATTTATGCTGTCAAGCCCCACTAAGAGTCCTGTATGTTTCAATGTGATTGCCTCTTATTCTTCTAAACTCCACGGAGTAAAGCCAACCTGCTTAGCCTTTGCACAAAAGATTTGGTCTAGTTGATGTATTTAAAATTAAAAATAAAATTAATAGGATAGATAAGTGAACTATTTGCTTTTATGGAAACTTTCAGAAGATGAAGAAGACATTGGGCAGAATCTTATTGGGGGGTCAAAGCAGCATAGGCAAAGGCAGGATGTGTGGCAGAATCAGACAGAAAGTAATACCTGGCGTGAAGAAGAAGCAATTAGCATTGAAAGGCTGCAGCAGGGACACTTTAGGTAAAAAGACAAGCACTCAGCTCTTGGATTGGCCAGGCTAGATCTCAAGACTGCTCACTTGCTTTTCTACTTAGTGTCATCCTGCATTGCCTTATCATGCTGAGCTTTTCCAGCAATTTCTATTTTTCTCTCTGATTTACAGCATTCTCAATTCTTTCAGTTTCTATTTGCTGAATCTAATCATCAGGTAACCAATGTTATCAACAGTAACAAGCCAGCACTATCAAACAGTAAAGTACACGCATGCCATACAAAGGGCAGAGTTAGTCGTATATTTTTTACCATGTTTATAGTGAATTTTCTGGTCAAGGAAACCAAAGACAGATTTAAAATAAAATAACAGCACATAAAAATGCAAGGAAGTATATAATCAAATGGCACTATCACTTTAGTTAGCACAAATGGAAAAATGTCATGTGGTTTGTATAAAATAGATATTACAATATTAAAACTAAACAGGGGTAAGTGTAATATAAGTAAGGATAAAAATTTATTTTAGTGACAAAGCATTACTTGATCTTAATTGGTAACATGACTTCATTCATGGATCATAGCTGATGGTAGGAAATTAGTTTTCGAAAGTATGTGTTTTGAAACACTATTAACTTGTGTTAAAGACTTTCAGAAACATGTTAGACTGAACCATTTGCTTAGTCTTTCAAAATATAGATATATATTGAACCTGTAAAAATAACAAAATTTTTTGAACTATACAGTTCTCAACTCTAGCAGAAATACATGTGCATCTGTAGTTGATCAAGCAATGACCATTGACTGACTGTTTATTGAGTATGTGATGATCTGTTCATAGTTTGATTTTTAGTAAATTCTAGATGATATGTGTAGATCATTTGTAATTGCAAAAGCTTGCATGCAATGTCATATCTAATTAAGGTTCTGCATTTGATATTGCACTATGTACAATGGGAATTTCCATACTTTGAGCAGATGAAAACAATCATGCAAAAAGTTCATGCATTTTGAAAATGCATTCAACTGTAATAACTGAAATTAGTTATTTATATTTTTGTCATTATTATTAAATTAATGAAATGGTCCTTCCCATAAGGATAATCAAAAAGTTCAAGATACAATTGCATCTTGAGAGAACATAAGATGTGAATTTGTGTAAAATATCTGGTGTACAGAATATATCCTCACTTGTTTTACTGTGAATTTTCCTCAGGCCCTTTTAATCATATCAAGTCAAGCCTATTGGGTTCCACATCAGATTCTAATCTCAACAAATATAACACAATTAGCAAGATTCCTCAAATCACCCTGAACTTTTCTGATATAAAAGCTGAAAAGAAGAGTTCATCCCCACCTTCATCAGAGAAGACCATCATTGCACCTAAAGTGAAGGAAAGAACGCACAACGTGACAGAAAAAGTAACACAGGTAAGAGTATTGCACATAGGACAAAGTAGTTAAAAGAAAATTATTCATACTTGTAAACATGATTTTCACTAATAATTATTATCCTCAATAATTATGCAAATCCATTTGTTGCTCTTGCAAGTTCCAGTAAACATTGGAATCACAGAGTTAACCTGGCCAAGAAATAAATCTAATTATTTCATCTGTTCCATCAGTGAATGAATAGATAAAATATGCTATGTTCAATTTGGAGAAGAGAAGAAATTTCAAAAAATTATGTGCATTATTCTGCAATTAAAGGGAATTAGAGAACTGAAACACTTGATTTTACTCATGAACACAAATTCCATTGTATCTCAGTATTAGTAATCAAACTCAGAAAAGATAAAAGTCATCCACTTAGTTGCTATTTTGAACAGTCACCATTTGATTTAACATTTATTTTTTCTCCATTTTGGATATTCTGCAAAGCACTGTGTCCATTTGAGGAAGCTCAGCTCTCTGTGACCCAAAGCAGGTTGTAACTGTTTATATAAAGTATGTGTGAACTGTAGCTCATTGCTGAGGGTCTGTGACTAATTCATTCATGTGCCTACCTTGAACTTTGATGTACACTAGTAATCCAATTGCAGGCAACCACACAATAATTCAAACACATCTATGTGAAACTTCATGTACATGTACAAGTACCTTTTATGGCATTCAGCAAATTAGAGCCAAACACCTTAAAACAAGGGGAGACATTCATCACAGACAGAAAATACCAGAGAACAAAATATTGCACAAATGTAATGTTAAGAGGCCATTTCAAGAAAAACATATTTTGCATGAATTGTTGCCAAATACTTGCAATGTATTCAATATTGAATGTAATTTTTTCTGCCTGGTTGATCAGTAATATGAAAGATATGACTCATTAATTATAACCTGAAATTAGACAATCAATGTTTATGAAACAATTATTGTCTTTTTCTGTATTTAAACCAATTTGTTATTTCTTAAATTTGTATATTTTTGCTTGAGTATAATACATAGCAATAATACACAAAAAGGTTGATGTTGACACAGGACAATGAAAGGAAGGACAGACCAAAATTATAATAAATGAAGCAAAATTAAGTATATAACACCAAATAGATTGGAGATTGTCCAGACAAAACCTATTGTAATGTGTATTTTTACTTGTAAATGTATTTAAGTGGAAATTCCCAAATTCAAGCAATAACCTCCACATATGCTGAGGTTTAAGTAGTTAATCATGCTTAGTTTGTAGAGGGGACATTCTACAGTATGCTGTATTGTTAGCACATCTACTGAAGAGAATTGTACTGAGGGTCCAGTGCCGGTCAGGGCTGCCTGATCATTCTGAATACCATTAGCAAGGACCACTGTCACTGTGGCAATTCATAGCCTGAAATTTGATAGATGGGGTTGTCAGAAGGAACATATTTGTGACTTCCCATATTTCCCATTTATTGATCTAAAGCATGTCTGTTGGTAGTTATTGTGCAAAGATGTTACTCTATCTCGAGCAGTGAAATGTAAGACAGGCAAAGATGGATTGAATGGGAAGATATATGAGGAGTAATGTTTGTCAGCATAAAGTTTGCGACAGGAGCATTCCATATATCCAATGAATTTGGTCAAAAGATTAATTCTATTATAATCTTTGCTGATGCTTTCTTTAGGTATTCCTAAAACTCAAAGTCCTATCTTGGGGTACTCCTAAGTGTATGGGTCTGGGATCATTCTTTGGTCTCTGATAATCCATTTTGATATACAAATCCTTTTCCACAGAAGTACTATGAAGGTGGAATATACTGGATATGGTTTTAGAAGGATTTAGTCTGTCAACATTTAAGGATTTGGGTCAGGTGCAGATAATCTTATCAACACAGGGAGAATTGTGGGTAGACCAATGTACAATTTCCAGGCTCGCGCGAAGCACTGTGGCGGCTTGTTGGTCAGCCTTCTTCATATACTCCTCCTTTGTTCAAGGTGGATTCAAAAATATCTGTTGCAAAGGAGCATTTCAACAGCTGTCCCCTCAAGTTGGAAGTACTTGGACAGCTTTGGGATGAGGCCAGTAAGCCAAAGCTGTGAAATGTAACAGTTTTAAGCCTGTATTCAGATTATTTTGGAAGTTTTCTTTATATTAGTGATGATTGCCAGACCTTGTTGCAATGAGCTGTGTCTCTTAGGGAAAACAACATGGGTCAATATTAAGAATGGTCTCTATTTCCAGAGATTCGCATCATCATTAAACATTCACTATAGCTCTGATTTTTATCAGTCCTAACAAAATTGACTTTATGCTGTAGCAAATAAGAATTGCTCTGCAAAATCATTCAAGAAAGCCCATCTTCATCTTTAGAATGTTCTGGCACCTGACTTAATAAAAGTGTAGGACTACAGTCCATGAACATTGACTGCAACAGATAAGTCAAAAAATTACCATCTCTTAAATGACTCAATTGTAAAACACAGATGCAATCTAAGTGATGGATGAGATAGGAGATGCAGTTATCATATCCATCACCTCAAACACATGAGACAGCACAAAAATAAAAAAATCACTGGCATCTAGAGAAAGCTAGGTACAGTTCCTTTTACATATCAATACAATTATCCTTTGAACAATATCATTGTTTTTTGCACTTAAGAGGAGAGAAGCACATCCTGCATAAAGTAATTTTTGCAACCTTTCTTCAACCAAAACTGCATGATGTGCAGTAAGGAATAATGATGCCACATACATCATTTTCAATGCCATTTGTAAAAGACTCACTAGAAAAAGCTCCACGTAAAGGAATGTGATAAAGTTGTAGACAGGGAGAAGGTGATTTGAACATAGTGATGCTGTGTTGTCCACCCCAGCACTTTTCTGTGTTTCCATTACACAACTCTGCTGACAAGCGAGGCGTACTTATGTATGTCAGGAGAAAACAAAAACAGGAATTGGATCAGTCATTCTAAAGAAACTATCTGATTTGGATGAGATAACCCTAAGACTTTTTCCTTGACATACATCTGTAAAGTGCATTGTTTGAATTTATAATGTCATTTTCTACAAAGTAATATTCATTAATTATGATACCTTATACAATGGTTCTCTTTCTAAAATCTCAAAGCATGACCTGTGTTTACTAACCACCTGCGTAATGAGCTATAAGCCTTGTGATCTTAGCAATCTTGCAAATTGTTGGTTGGTTTTGCTCTGTAAATTTTACCTTAGTCTTCCCCTGTTGTTTCTTTCCATGTTGAGGAAATGGCACCTTCACAACACTTTGTGTCAAGTTCTTTCCTTTGTGCTGCACCTCAGACAATGTATTTATGAATTTAAAGATAGATTATGGGGTAAAAAAACAATTCTACTGGAGGGATTTACTTAAATGCAAAGTACAGCCAAGCAAGTGGTGTCCTTGCACACATTTCTGGATAGTATCCAAAGTAATGAGATAACAAGCACAGAAAATATAGCTATGGAGGAGGAGAGGATTAGGCAAAATGGGAGGATATTTAATTGGGGAAGAGGAAACTATGATGCGATTAGACATGAGTTAGGAAGCATGGATTGGGAGCAATTGTTCCATGGTAAAGGCACTATAGACATGTGGAGACTGTTTAAGGAACAGTTGTTGCAAGTGATGAATAAATATGTCCCTCTGAGACAGACAAGTGGTAAGATAAAGGAACCTTGGATGACGAGAGCGGTGGAGCTTCTCATCAAAAGGAAAAAGGTAGCTTACATAAGGTGGAGGAAGCTAGGGTCAAGCTCAGCTCTAGAGGATTACAGGGCCTCTACTGTTTGTAATTTTTATTAATGACTTGGATGAGGGGATTGAAGGATGGGTCAGCAAGTTTGCAGACGACACAAAGGTTGGAGGTGTCGTTGACAGTATAGAGGGCTGTTGTAGGCTGTTGTAGGATTACAGGGCCTCTACTGTTTGTAATTTTTATTAATGACTTGGATGAGGGGATTGAAGGATGGGTCAGCAAGTTTGCAGACGACACAAAGGTTGGAGGTGTCGTTGACAGTATAGAGGGCTGTTGTAGGCTGCAGTGGGACATTGACAGGATGCAGAGATGGGCTGAGAGATGGCAGATGGAGTTCAACTTGGATAAACGCGAGGTAATGCATTTTGGAAGGTCGAATTTGAAAGCTGAGTGCAGGATTAAGGATAGGATTCTTGGCAGTGTGGAGGACAGAGGCATCCTGGTGTGCCGGTACATAGATCCCTTAAAATGGCCACCCAAGTGGACAGGGTTGTTAAGAAAGCATATGGTGTTTTGGCTTTCATTAACAGGGGGATTGAGGTTAAGAGTCATGAGACCTTGTTGCAGCTCTATAAAACTTTGGTTAGACCGCACTTGGAATACTGCGTCCAGTTCTGGTCGCCCTATTATAGGAAAGATGTGGATGCTTTGGAGAGGGTTCAGAGAAGGTTTACCAGGATGCTGCCTGGACTGGAGGGCTTATCTTATGAAGAGAGGTTGACTGAGCTCGGACTTTTTTCATTGGAGAAAAGGAGGAGGAGAGGGGACCTAACTGAGGTATACAAGGCATAATACAAGGCATAGATAGAGTAGATAGCCAGAGACTATTTCCCAGGGCAAAAATGACTAACACGAGGGGTCATAGTTTTAAGCTGGTTGGAGGAAAGTATAGAGGGGATGTCAGAGGCAGGTTCGTTACACAGAGAGTTGTGAGAACATGGAATGCGTTGCCGGCAGCAGTTGTGGAAGCAAGGTCATTGGGGACATTTAAGAGACTACTGGACATGCATATGGTCACAGAAATTTGAGGGCGCATTAATGAGGATCAGTGGTCGGCACAACATCGTGGGCTGAAGGGCCTGTTCTGTGCCGTACTGTTCTATGTTCTATGTTCTAAAACAACATTCATGAATACTGTGATGATGTAATTGAGATCTTGAATACAGAGGTATAGCAATCCTTCCCTACTGTATTTGTCCCAGTGGAATGTAATAGGTGTTATCAGTTTCCATTCTGGTGGATGATATCTCTCCACATCCTACATCTGCTTCCATTATTTTCTTCCTGTGAAGCTGTAATAGCATGAGCCTCCTTTTTAGCCTGCTGCCTCTTTGAATAGCACAATGCAAAATATAGTGATGAACTCAGATAGCTAAATAGATTACACAACAGCCATATGCTTGATAATCCAAGCAATAATATTGCTTCATTAGCATGTCTATTTTGTACTCCATATAGAACCTCAAATATTGGTATAGGACTCATAGGGGTAAATTTAATCGTCAGTCATAAAATAATGGTACTGGCAATTCACCTCACACAAAGCTGATCAGATTTCTCCTTTCCCAATGGTGGTTTGAATCTGGCAACAAGTCAAGAGTTTCTGGCCCTCGAGCTGT
Organism: Chiloscyllium plagiosum; assembly: GCF_037043375.1. NCBI lineage: Eukaryota > Metazoa > Chordata > Chondrichthyes > Orectolobiformes > Hemiscylliidae > Chiloscyllium > Chiloscyllium plagiosum. The sequence continues at coordinate 67,409,190 of NW_028270145.1, read as the reverse complement.
GATTATGTTGTCAATTGAGATAAGCAGTAAATCATATAGCTTTATTTTCACAGGCGTGGGTAGAGACAAAAAAAACCTCAGATGCTGGTATCCAAAGTAGACGGGCAGGAAGACGGAAGAACATAGCAAACTGGGCAGCATCAAGAGGTGGAAAAGTTGACGTTTTAGGTGTAACCCTTCTTCAGGACTGGGGGTGGGTGTGGGAAAGCTGCAGATAAACAGGGTGGCAGGGAGAGGGTGGTGAGGTGGGGATAGGTGAAGACAGGCAGAGAGTATGAACTGGTTGGTCAATGGGAGGAGGTGGAAGGGACGGCAAGGGGCTGGGAAGGGAGTCAGGGGATGGGAAGGGTTATTTGAAATTGGAGAAGTTAATGTTGAGTCCTCCGGGCTGTAGGCTGCATAGACGGAAGATGAGGTGTTGTTCCTCCAACGGTTTGGTTCATTGTGATAATGGAGAGGGCCAAGGATGGTCATGTCAGAAAGGGAGTGGGAAGGGGAATTAAAATGGGCAGTGACTTCCACCCCGCCCTCAAATTCACTTGGTTCATCACGGACACCTCCTTCCCCTTTCTTGACCTCTCCATTTCCAGCTCCGGCGACAGTCTCCAGACAAACATTTACTACAAACCCACAGGCTCCCAGAACTACCTGGACTGTACCTCTTTCCACCCAGTATCCTGCAAGAACTCCATCACATTCTCCAAATTCTTCCGTCTCCACCACATCTGCACGGATGCAGAGACATTCCACTCCCAAGCATCCCAGATGTCCACCTATTTTGAACCACATGCTTTTCCTCCCTGTGTCATCCAGTCAGTCCTCCACTGCATCACCTCCATTCCCCCTCCAAACACAATAAAGATAGAGGCCCCCTTGTCCTCACATACCACCCCATCAGTCTCTGCATCCAATGCATTATCCTGAAATATTTCCACCAACTCCAACTAGACCCCACCACCAAGTACATCTTCCCATCCCCACCCCTCTCCACCTTCTGCAAGGACCATTCCCTTTTTTAGTCCTTGGTTTGTGCCGCTCTCCCCACTGACCCCCCGAACCCTCAGATACCTTCCCCTGCAACCAGAAAAGATGCAAAACCTGCCAATACGCCAGTCCCTCATTCCATCCAGGGCCCCAAACAGTCCTTCCAGGTGAGACAGAGGTTCAGCTGCCTCTCCTCTAACCGGGTTTACTGCATCAGGTGCTCCCAATGTGGTCTTCTTTACATCAGGGAAACCAAACGTAAACTTAGAGAACGGTTTGCTGAGCATCTCAGCTGGGCCCACAGGGGCTGACCAGACCTCCCAGTCACCACCCATTTCAATTCCCTTAACCATTCCCTTTCTGACATAACCATCCTTGGCCTCCTCCGTTGCCACAATGAACCAAGCAAATTTCCTCTGTAAATTGGTGGAACAATACCTCATCTTCCGCCTGAGTAGCCTACAGCCCAGAGGACTCAACACTGAGTTCTCCAATTTCAAATATCCTCCCTTCCCATCCCCCGACTCCCTTCCCAGCTTCTTCCCCTCCATTCCACCCCTCCCAGCCACCTGTCAGATTCATTCCTCTCATTGACCAGCCAGCTCGTACCCGCTACCTGTCTTCATCTATCCCCACTTCACCCCCGCCTCCTCCTTTAACCGTAGCTCCCCCTACACCCACCCCCAGTCCTGAAGAAGGGTTACAGCCGAAATATCGACTTCTCCACCTCCCAATGCTTCCTGGCTTGCTGTATTCTTCCAGCCTCCTGCCTGTCTACTTATTCTCACAGACAGCAAACCAGGAATTAAAGGATTCAAAATACCGTCATTTTTTTTTAGTTTTACAGGAAGCAAAATAAACCAATGTGGTTTACATATAGGAAAAGGATAGAAAATGATATATAAACAACTTTTTAAAGTCATAATACAGTTGTGTGAAATGCCACAATATTAAATTAGCACTTTGGCATCAATGAGACTGTTTTGCGGAAATTATAAACAATGACACTGTTAAAAACCCAGTTAAACATCATTCAGCAACTTTTTCAAGGATTTTTATCGTAGTACTAATAGTCTAACAGAACAAGTTCTCACTAATTTATATGTTGCACTCTATGGGAACCTCAGCAATGAAACCTATGAAAAATTGCCAAGTCACCGGCAGCAATATTTTGATTTCTATGTTCAACAGCACCTGAAGTTTGAGAGCATTAATGGAGGTACAATCTCATTACTAATTTCACCATCTTTACTACTCACAAAACCTTGGCCATTGTATTTATGTTTTGTTGCAACATGAGAATTTATAATTGGGTTTATAAATCACGACTGCAAGGAAAAGCCCCAGGTCTCGCAGGTAACAAAGTCATTCTTTATGATCCATCATATAACCAGAATTAGGACATTGTGACTACTTTCTAGGCAATTGGAATTTACATGCAGGAAAACATATCTGTGATCATAAATACACTTTAGAAAAAAAAGACAAAGAACTGTGGATGCCGGAAATCAGAAACAAAAAGTACTGCAGCTCTGGCAGCACCCGTGGAGTGAAAGCAAAGTCAATGCTACAGAACTGAAGAAGAGTCACTGAACTCAAAATGTTAACTCTGTTTTTGTTTTTGCTCATTAACATCCTTATTTAAAGAGCCACCCGGTTTATATATACATTGAGATCTATGGGTGGCATCTTGATGGCCATGTATATTTCATTTGTGATGTCTTGGGTTAAAACTAAAGATTATGTTGTTTTTGTTTGTGATGTATTTTGTCTGACAAATAATGTCAGTTATTTGATATAGTAATGAACTCTGGACTGGTTCATTTGGAAGGCACATTTAATCAATGACATATTTTCCAGTTAGAGAAAGACCTATCCAATTCTTCCAGATTGTCTTTAAAATAGCCAGATGCAAATGGCATAGCTTAGTTACAATAGTCCTTGTGGAAATAAATCAGTGAAGATATGTCTCCATCGACATCCCAAGGTATTTATACATTGGCACTTGGGTTTGGCAGGAAAGAGACTATCATAGGTTGTCATTAAGCTTAAATAGGAAGTGCCTGAATAAAATTCTTAGCTATCTCACTGTTGTTTGTGGAGCCGTACAATGTGAAAACTGGCTATCACAGTGATTTATTTTTTATTCTTTAACAGGATATTGGCATTGTTGGTTAGATGAGCATTTGTTGCCCAGCCACAACTGCCCTCAAAGAGATGTGATGAGCAGCTTTCTTCACACTGTAGACTATATGGTATTGGTACACTACCAGTGTCATTAGGGGATAGAAGTTCCAGAATGGTGATCCTATGACAAATCAGGATGGTACATGGCTTGAAGTTAAATCTACATATGATAGTGGTCCCATTGCATATACTGCCTTGTCCTTTAGTAGAGGTCATGGCTTTGGAAGGTGCTGCTGATAGAACCTTGATAAGTTGTTAAAGTACATATTGTGGATGGTGGATGCTGCTGTCGTTGTGCATTGGTGCAATTCTGAAGATAGCGTAAGTAATCCAGCAGGTGACTTTGTTCTGATTCTTGCATGTTGTTTGAGCTGCACTTACCCTAAAAATAAATATTATTCCGTCACATTCTTAATTCCTGCCTTGTAGATGATAAACAGCAGTCAGGAATTGTGATACTTGCCACAATCCCTGCTAGACCACTAGCAGCTCTAGCAAATCTCCTTGCCAGTGGATTAGTCCCCTTCTAATTTAGGTAAGAGGAAATGGTTAGGTTCTCTCTTGTTTAAGAGAACTTTGGCATGAATGTTTCTTGCCACTTATTTGCCCATGCTTTAATGTTTTCCGAGTCTTGCTGAGTCGAGAGTGTCTTGCAGAAAAATCACAGCAGGTGATTTGAGGAGCAGGAGAATTGACATTTCAGGCCGAAGCTCTTCATCAGGAATGAGTATTGCTGAGCACTGTCACAGACTGCTTCAGTATTTGAGGCATTGAGAATAGTACTAAACATTGCATAATGATCAGCAAATATCCCTCTTCTGACTTTATGGAGGAAAGGTAATTGATGAAGCCGTTGAAAATGGTTGGTCCTAGGATACAATAAGGAGGAGTCTTCTGAGAGATATCTTAGAACTGAGATTGATCCCCAACAGCTACAAGTATCTTCCTTCATAGTAGATATAACACCAAACATTAGAGAATTTCCCCACAATTTCTATTAACTTCAGTTTTGTGGGGGATCCTTAAAGTACACTGTCAAATGATGCCTTGATAACAAAGGCTATTACTCTTCCCTACCTCTGGAGTTCAGCTGTTTTGTCCGTGCCTGGACTAATGACATGATGAGAACATGACATTTCATGAATGATCCACATGGAGTATTAATGAGTAGTTAAGTCAGTGCTGCATGACAGCACTGTTGATGACTACTTTCATCACTTTGTTGATAATCAAAAGTAGACGGATGGGATAGTGACCTATTGATTTGACTATTTTTCAGGTCATGATGTACCTGGGCCATTTTCCAGATTGCTTAGTAGCTGTCTGTGATGAGTCTGTCCTGGGTCTGCTTGGCTAGGGGTGCAGCAAGATCTGGAGTACAAGTCTTCAATGTTAATGCTGGAAAGTTAACAGTGCTTCTAGCCTTTGAGAATCAAATGCCTTCAGCTGTTTCTTCATGTCAATGCATTGTGTACTGGGTTCCCCAGTCATTGAGGATTCAGCGTCCTATGTGAAGCCCCCTACTTTTATTAGTTGGTTAATTGTGAAACAATTCAGAACTCGTTCATTGTTTGCAAGGAACCAGCCGATATCTTAAGATCATGAAACATAGTATATAAATGCAATTTATAACTTTTATTTGTTTTTAAAATTATTTTGAAACTCTGACATTGGGACAGTCTTTAATTCCTACTCAACTCTCCTCATTTGCTACATACTGATCACAGAATAATCTACATATTGAGTGTGCATGCTGAAAGTTCACACTCCATCGTTCAAGCAAGAAGAGTGGCCATGTTTCTCTGATTGCTTTGTTGCTAAATGTTGTTGGCATTGCATTGATAGGTGAATGTAAATACAGCAGGCCGTGCACTGGCATGTGGTATTCTCAATGCTGCTCCATCTGCTTTCACTTGACTATTGAGTAAGCAATGTCATCAGTCATAAAGGGAGCCAGCTGAATTCTGATCACGAATCTGTGGATGTGTAGGTGGCCAAACTAAAAATGACACCATTAAGCAACAACTATATTAAAAAAAGCAAAATTATGATGGGTTATATTTTAGGAGAATTCTTCAGCGAGATGAATTGAAACATACCCTTTTCAAAGGCCTCAATGATCCAGAAGGTGCCCAAAGCGGGTGTTGCTAAGTATTAGATGAACATTATACAGTTCTGAGGCAATTTCACACAATGTGAGAAGAAATGCTAGACATCTGAATTTTTTTTTAAATGCAGGAAATGTGCAGATAGTCTTTTTGGGAGACCTCAAATGTGAATCAGAAAAAGCTGGCATCCAAGTTCAGCAGGTAATAGGGAAGGCATTTGGAATACTGCTTTTTTTAATCTCAAAGGAAATGGAGCATAAACATAGGGAAGTTTTATTAAAACTGTGCAAAGCACTAATCAGGCCACAACTAAAATACTATGAGCAGTTTTGGAGCCCTTACCTACAGAAATTGGAGGCAATCCAGAAAAGATCACTAGGCTCATAACAGATATGGAATAACTCTGGTCTGAAAAGACTTAGAGTACATTGGGCCTGTACTCATTGGAATTTAGATGAATAAAAGGAGACCTTATTGGAACATGCAAGATTCTTTGAGTACATGACAACATTCCCATAAGTCTCATAATTTTCTATTTAATTTTAGGAAAGGTGAATTCTATAATTTGATCAAAGCCTTCACTTTTGCTGTTCTTGGCATGTGTTGTGTTGGAAGGACCATGTCTTTTTACTTTTGTGCTTTTTGAACTGTGGATTAAAATGAGGAAGAAATGTTTTAATAAACAGTGTTTGACAGAGTAGCTGCAGTTCTGAAAGAATGTAACTTGATATCATGGCAGACGTTGTAGATAACTATTTGAACAAGCAGCAATTGAAGTTCTGCTTGCAGATCAGCTGGAGCTGAGGGTATATAACTAATGCAGCTCTGGTTGGTAACAGGAAGTTGGACCCATGACAGCTATCAGTGACAGAAACTTTTAAGTTACCAACAACTGTGTGGTTGGTTCTCGGGTGGCTGAGAAACCTACAGATGAAAACAAATTACAGAGACAGAGAGAGAGAGAGAGAAAATGTACATAGCTGTATGTTCTCTGCAGTCAAAAACATAGTTTAAAATTCAAGAAAGCCAGTTGCTTTCCTGCAGCAGCTGCTGTAAACTATGACTTTTAAAATTGATAAATCAAAGACATTATCTAAGTACATCAGCCACTCTGTACATCTTGCTAACCCAAGAAAACATCCAAAGACATTTAAATGACAAGGGGTCTATCAAGATAACAAAGGATGTTATGTAACAGTCCAAACCCCCTCAAAGCATATTAAGAAGATTCCCTCAACTCCAACTTTTTCTTCATTTTAAAGGCAAGTGCGAGGCATGCAATTCAATTGGTCAAACTACCAGGCTTGAAGCAAAACACACTATATTCTTACACTATCGTTAAAATACAGACGAAAAAAATTGGAATGACGTAACTCTTTTGGAAAACTTAACAGAATAATAGATTATTTACCTACTAAACAGCAACTGTTCCATTTTGGTAACATCACATAAATACACCCTTAACAATGACAAGTTCAGTAAAAACAGATTGTCTCACATGCAATTCTTCAGTCCAGGAAGAAAGAACACCAAGAGAAAACTCTGTGTGAGAGAGAGAGGGAAAGAGAATTCAAGCATTTTGCAGCAGGAGCTGCAAAATGAACAGTGAACAGCCAAATCTGCAAATCTTGGGTCTGTGTATTCTTGACTCCACCCACTCATCCTTCTTTTAAAAAAACCAAAACCGGAAGAAGGGCCTGTGCCCGAAACGTCGAATCTCCTGTTCCCGAAACGTCGAATCTCCTGTTCCCTGGATGCTGCCTGACCTGCTGTGCTGTTCCAGCAATAAAGTTTCAACTCCACCCACTCATCCTTCTTTTAAAAAAACCAAAACCGGCTACATTGCTGGGCTCAGAGTAGGAAGCTGAGCTCCAAGTTTACAACACTTGCTTTCAAAAGAAGCATGACAGAACAAATCCTTCTTAAAGACACATCTGGCAACAAGAATCATCTTAACATCAGACTGGGGAACAATGACCACTGAACTGACTTTCCAATTTTTCAACCTCTGTCTATAACCACAGTGCTGACACAATCTCTGCTGCTCATCATACCCTGATTAGCCAATTCTGATTAGCCAATTCTTTCAATCACAACAATCCATGATTGGCCCATTTCACTGATAGCAACAGTTCCTGATTGGCCCATTTTCAGTTTAGCATTGGCTCCATAAAATAGAAAGATTTTGATGGAAACAGGTCAACTCTCTTCAAAACCTGTTCATGGAAACTAAACTCCATTTTGGTGTACGGGCAGGTCCATGTCTTGTTGGCTCTTATATGGTTTGTTTGATAGAAGGTGCACCCATTTTCCCATCTGTCCCTAAATTTACCAATCAACTGTTATGCGGGAGTAACTGCAAAAGTTCTGCTTAACATTCTGTGCCTTATATTGGATTCCGAGCAGAACAACATGAAATTATGAGAAGGAAGCTACAATTGTCATTAGGACTTTGTTCAGTCAGCTGTGCCACATTAGCATAAACTGTACATCGCATCAATGTCTATTACTAGCATACTTATAACAATGTTGTGACAAATGTAAATTGTCTAGATCAATGTTTCATGCTAAAATCATAATTCTAAGTTGAGAATTTAGTCATTTTAGGTCAAGCTTCCCGGAGATCCCTGCATTTAGCGACATTACCTTGTAACTGTAGCCTAACAATTCCATGTCCTCAATGACTTTACATTAACTTTACTAGCCTCCACTAAGCCAGGGTTTAATGCCAGCAAATGCAAACGGTGAGCTGTGTTTTCTCCTTACTCATAAAATAAGGCTTTCTCAATACAATTATCCTTTACTTATGTTTGAAATGCAGCAGCTACCCACCAAAGGAAAACTAATGATAGTCCACTGAATCAGATCAATACAGAAGATACATGCTGAGATCCAACAAAACTGTTGAATTTATTTCAATGGCTTCACAGATTTGATATCGCTCTGAAATCCAAACCAGGAAGAAATAAGAGACAGGGTCAAACTCCTCATTTTCCTTCGGGGAAAAGCTAGGTAGAAGTCAAAAGTCAGGATTGCCATGGGGTGGTGTAGGTAATTTCTGTGTTAGAGGTTTTGTCAGGTGTGGTGAGGAAACTTGCTAAGCCTTGCACTGAAGAAACCTCCAAACAATCTGATGTGACTTGGACTTCGCCAAATAAAACATAAGATTCATTTCAAAGTGTTTCTGATGCTCTGTACCGGTATTTGATCCAGGGATTTGATAAGGTATGACAGTTACAACCATCGAAAATGATGTACTTGTCTACTAGAGATAACAACGCAGTAGAAGATGGTGTACTGCTGGCTGGATCCAGAACAATCATACCCCACCAAGTCCAGAAAATCATTGTACAGGAGATACGTGATGGCTACATGGAAATAGAGAAGTGAAAGCTCAGAACCAGAGCAACTATGTATTCAACAGGCATCCAAAAGGCATTAAAGAATTGTGAAATGCAGAAAAAATTGTTAATAATAAAATATATGAGCCTTCATGATGGTTCCATTTTAAGATGAGTGTATGAGTGAAGAAAGTGACACCGTCTGTATCCCCATTAAATTTATCTTAGAGTTAACAATTAAATGATTTATAACTTGTAATTTAAAACCAGAAATCATAAACCAACAACATTATTAACCAGTGAGATTAAATCACAACATCACCAACAAGTGGTGAAACTTCAACAAAGTTTTGTGAAGTGACAGGACATAAGCAACTTCAGGCAACACTTAGATGGCAGCAGGAACAACATGCAGAATGTCCCCTGAGCAGCATGCCAACTCATCATTGAGAACAATGAATGCCAAATCTACAAAATGGAGACAAGAAATTAACTTATTGCAGACTAATAATGTGTTCAGTTATAAAAGACAATTGTTAATCATCTTTTGTTTAGACTGTTTAAAAAAAGTAATGATTTGAATAATTATGTTGACATAGAGGTAGTTTGTAAAGAAAGCTATATTTTTATGCTATTCATACGGAACTAATTGTTCTGGGAATGTGTTCTGAGGTGCCACATTTACTGCTGCAGTGCAGTCACATACTGAGCAAAATAAAATCAGTTCACCAGCTATATGGAGACCTGCAACAAACACACTTCAATGAAGCTCTGGTACTTTGAATTTAAAAATATGATTAGTCTAAACTTCAGGCAACCAGAATACGTAACACATCCAATGGATTTTGAGTTCATTTCAAAGATTTAAATTTGTTCTTCTAATTCTCAGAGAACTTCATTTAAAACTTATACTAGTAGCATAAAATAACATTTTAGTATCTCTCAGTTTTAAGAACTCTAGCAAATAGTACTGAGATGCAAAGGTTTTACTGTTGTTCCAAGACTGGGCCTTGTTAATTTTAGTAAAAACAGATCTATTTTAAGAAAGATCTCTATTCTGTATCTGGAGTTTTATATCTTCTAATGCTTTTCATCATCAGTTGCAAAATGATAACATAATTATTAGAGATCTAAAATTATCTTCCTGTTTTATTCAACCTGAATTGTGTTATCGCTGAAAGGCAAAACTGTTACTGGTTTTAAAGCAGAAATCTACTTGCAGAAACTATTAATAGACCATTTGAACAATAAAATTGCATTTGAAAAGCTCTAGCAGTACCAGTAGTAGAGATTAACACTAATTAGGAGATTCTCTGGCAGTTGAACTAAACTTTAACAAGGGGAGAGGCAGCATTGCATTTAATTCACATCTATAAATACCAACATTTCCACTCTCCCTTCTCAGAGGGATTTCTATAGCTTTGTATCTGAAAAGTAGCAGCTAACTGGATTTCCATTTGAGTATGGTACTTGTGTATAAATCAGCTAAAATCGTATTACTGAAGACATGGATTCCAATCTAATTCTTTCTCAATAGTTTCAAACAACTGCTTGTTAGTGTACTTCTAAGATTATGTTTGGACTTGAGTTACCTAATGGATTATTTCTGATTTATAGCTTTATAACAGTTCATTAGAATTCTGAAAAGATCAGAAATGTCGTAAAATACGGTTGAGCTGTGAGTTGATGAAAGACAGCAAAGTAATGAACTTGCATATTCCATGCTGCTGAGTCCTTCTGTCCAGAGAATACAAGTTATAAATCATTTAATTGTTACTTCTAAGATAAATTTAAAGGCAATGGCGGGGGAGGGGGTAATTTTCCTCATTCATACACTCATGTTAAAACTGAATCATTATGGAGTCTCATATGTTTTATTATTCATTATTCATCAACTTATTCTCATAGCTAATCAGATTCAAATGATTTAATTAAACCTATTGCTTCTTTTGTCAACAAACTTCAAAATAGCATTTCTAATTTAAAGAAAATTGAATTTGGTTCACTTTTGGGAATAATTCTTCAAAGAAGCCAAAGCGTTCTAGTTATTATGTATATTTTCCCTGAAGCTCTAATTTTGCCATCATAGTAAATTGATTATTACCTCAGCATTACATTTCTGCAGGTTTTCTTTCTGTTAATAGTTACACTATGTTCGATATGCATCGATCTGTCCTTGGCATTCAGAGGAATTACTATTCTTCCTCAGTTTTGTATAAACGCTGAATAAGCAGCAGTGGTGGTATACTCATATACTCCATGTTCATATTTAAGGAGTGGGGCTCACTAAATTGGATGGGGGTATACCGGTGTGTGTGTGCCTGCGAGGTGTCAAATCAGAAATTTGCTAGGTTTTGTAACATGTGGCAGCTTCCCACAGAACATCACAGTTAACTTCACAGATTAATTCTACGCAAAATCGCGTCATGTTAAAAGTCTACAAGATCGAATGGGAATTTCATGTCTCTCTGCAGGAGTGACTGAAATATTATATTCACTCTATCACGGCAGATCTGTAATTTTCAGGATTTTACATCATCTGCTAGTCTCAGACATTTTGCACTGTTGAAAAGATGTTAATCATAGAATGGTGGTATTTTAAAATCCCAATTACAATTTAATGAGGGTCCAAATAGTATGAGTCCCAAATCACAAAAAAGTGAGGAAATAGGAGTCTTCAGCTGGACCCTTTTCCAAGTACATTCCAATCATTCCCTCCCATGACAGCTTTTTCAAACCATTTCCCTGCTACTTATCTGGACCCTGGTGTCACCCTTAGCAGCCTGATTCTTCCTTGCCAACAGCCACTCTGCAAATAATGTTTTATAGATTAGGGCACACCTGTGACAGCTCACAGTGCCTGTCTGAAACTGGCAGTGGGCCCATTCCACAGCTGCTGACTGAAACACACACCATCTTTAAAAGGATTATTGGAAACTCCCACCAAAATGATCATTATCTGAAGATGGAGGCAGGGTGGACACCAGCCGCTGCTTGCCTCCCTCCTCCACTATGCCTCCCTGTTAACCTCAGCTGGACATTGTGCATTTTCCTTGATGGACAAGTCTCTCTCAGAGTCAAGATTGCCACACATAAATCACTGATACTGTAGAAAGTAAGATGGCAGATCAACTACCACACTTACAGAGTCACAGAGTCAGAGTCATTCAGCACGAAAACAGACCTTCAGTCCAACCAAAATAATCCTGAATTAAACTAGTCTGACCTGCCTGTGCATCCTCATATCTCTTCAAACATTTCTCATTCACGTATTTAACTGAATGTCTTTTAAGATTGTAACTATACCCACAACTACCACTCCATCTAGAAGTTCATTCCACATGTTACAGAAACAACAGGTTATTGTTATCATCTTCTGTGGAGAGGCAATCGCTGTCAGATTGCCATTTCACTCCTGTTTCACATTAATTAAAGCACTATATTTATGACAGGAAACTCTCTTCAGGGCTCCAACAGATATGTGGAGCTAACTTTAAATGTGATAGGTCCTCCATAACGCAGGATCTTTGGGAGAAGCCAAAAAAAAAACATTTTTCACTGAAATCAATTACATTAGTTTGTAATTTTAAAGGTCCAGTATCACAGACAGCCACTTTGTCAAATCCCCTGAAATGGTAAGTACATAAGGTAAGTATGCAGGTGGGTGAAGTGACAGGGGGTAAGGTGGAAAGTCGGCCAGGCATGATGGAGTTTTTACAGTAGGTCAGGATAAATGCATGGTATCAGGTTTGATGGGGTTTGATGTGTCAGGTCCTGAGGGGAGAGGGACTAGGGTTTCAGGTTGAAGTGGAAGAGCACACAGGAAGAGAATGTTATGTCCAACAGCAGAGATAGGATTCGTTGTGTTCAGCAGAAGGGGTGAAGCTGTCAGGTCCCATGGTTAGCAGGAGGGATGTGTTGCGGTGTCTGGAGTAAAGGAGTTGTTGAGTGTCAGGCAGAGTGTGTCAGGATCTGGGATGTAAAGGGTTGAGGGCATTATAGCTTGGGGTGGGGTAGATGGTGAGTTGGCAGTCAGTTGAATAGTTACTCAGGAGTTAACCTGTGTTTTTAACCATCTGACTGTTCCTGAGTGACTATTTAGTTAACTGCAGCAGAACCCTTTGAATTCTCTATTTGAACTGGATATTTTTGGAGGATTCCAGGCAGAGGGGAACTGGATAGTTTTGGAGGCTTCCAGGCAGAGGGGAATTGGATATTTTTGGAGTGTTCCAGGCAGAAGGGAATTAGATATTTTTGGAGGATTCCAGGCAGAGGGGAATTGGATATTTTTGGAGGGTTCCAGGCAGAGGGGAATTGCCCAGCAGAATATTAAATTGCCACGGTAATTCACTCAGAGACAGCTGCACTGTGGATTCCACAGGGTCCAGGTATGAAATTCCCATATACTCTGCAGGAACAACAATCTGTCAATTGGAAACTCCTAGCCTTTATTTGTAATTTGGAATTGACACTTGGCCTATTTGAAGTTCCCACCAGTTCCATTTTGGCCTGCAGGTGCCCTAATCTGTCTCACATTACTACCCCAACATTGGAGCAGCAATTCTACAGTGGGTCTGACACACTGTACATCAAGTGCTGAAGAGATGTTTGTGCTTTCTTAAACTCACATCAAGCTTTTGTAAGCAGAGAGTTTTTTTGACAACTGCTGCATACCTGGGCTTGCCCTTTCATTTAGATTGCTTCTGCAGTCTCTTCAATTTATTGGTCTTTACTTGCACCAAGTGCATCTCTAGGAACTTCCTTCTGATGCTCTCTTTGTGATCCATGATATGTCTGAACTGGTGCCGACAGACTCAACGTGTAGAAGATTATAACAAATGGTCCAGCCTTCTGTTCATCTGAAGAGATATTTATAATTTCTTGGATCACTTCTGTGCAACAACATGAGGAACATATGCTGTGATGCTGCCTGCATTAAATGGCTTAGTGCACATCTCAACGTCAATACATTGAGTGCAATGTTTTTGCCGAACTGATATGTCTGCATGTTAATTAATGAGTGAATTTCAAAGGAAGGCAAGAAGAAAAAAATTTAAAAGGATGCAAAATAGAAACAAAGGCTTTAGTTCTAATAACTTTATGTATGATTATAAAACAACAGAATTTCACAGGGTCAAAGTGAGGACTGCTGGAGATGCTGAAGATTAGAGTCAAGAGTGTGGTGCTGGAAAAACACAGCATGTCGGGCAGCATCTAAGGAGCTGGAGAGTCGATGTTTCGGGCAAAAGCCCTTCATCAGGGCCCCCAAGCCCCTCAACCCATTCCTGATGAAGAGCTTTTGCCCGAAATGTCAATTTTCCTGCTCCTTGGATGCTGCCTGACCTGTTGTGCTTTTCCAGCACCACATTCTCAACAGAAATTCAAAGCAGACTCATGTCAACAGTAATACATTAGCCCAGAGTGGGACCATTCGGCGCAGTCGGTTTGGTGCGACCCATTTTGGCGCAGAACTGTTTTACAGTTATTTAGTAGTAGTTATTAAACTACTATTATTAAAATTATTAAAATATATTAAAATAAAATATATTTCGGCACAGACCTATTTGGTGCAGAACTGTTTTGTAGTTATTCAGTAGTAGTTATTAAACTACTATTATTACAATTATTAAAATATATTAAAATAAAACATATTAATATACAAATTATTAAAATAAAATAAAATCCGTTAAAATGCCATTAACAATTTTGTATTTGCCTTATTTCTTTCATTTCTATTTTCTTTTTAACATTTTTACTGAAGAGGATAAATGTTATTTTTCTTTTTATTGCTTTCATTAATGCTTGTAAGTAAGCCTGAAAAGGAATAAATAAGAGCTGTGCCGAATCGCCCGCGCCGAAATGGGTCTGCGCCGAAATGGGTCGCGCCAAACCAGTCACGCCGAATCGCTCGCGCCAAAGTGGCTGCACTAAATGGTCCTACACCCACATGAGCCATTTGTCAGAACTCAAAATGAAAGATAAGTGTGAGAAACAGAACTCACTTATAAATCAGCTGGAGACAAGGCCTTGGAAACAAGGACAATTTATTGCGAATTTGCAAATCCTGGCGCTTCTATGGTCCAGTAGAAATGCGCGCGTAACAGAGCATGTAGCTTTTCTTTGTCTAGTTTATGAATTGCTGAAACACGCCCCCCTTTTCTCTCTGGTCCTATCACAAGTCGGTTACCTCACTTGTTTTTCAATTTCCTTATCTTTGTACCAAGCCGTCCCTGGATGTCTGCATTCCTTATTCTTTGTTTGTTCTGTTACTATAAGCTTTATTGTGAAAACGCCCTTATTTCTTCTTTTGTGGTCAGCTACAACACTCCATAGTTTTTTCCTAGCTTAAACTATTTTCTTTAGAACTACTTCTTTACAAGACCCCCTATATTCATTAGTCTTAAGTATATTACATGCTACAAGAATTTTGTGACCGTTTGTATAATGTCTCACCCCTCCCCCATCTACAGAAGCTACATTCCACGAGCACCTATAAAACTACATTTCTATATCGCCTGCAGAAAACTACATTTCTTATTTCTCACAATTTTCCCTTTTCTTTTCTTTAAACTGTAGTTTCTGCACTTATTAAGTTTCCTTTAATTCATTTTCTTATTTTCTGCCCTCTTACGCTTTCTTGGCGATGAGGTTCACAATCTTACATCTTGCAAGAAAGAGCTTCAGATGCATTAAGCAGATGAGCAATGAGCATTGGAACATGTACATAGTTATATCTTTGCGCTGCATGAGGTCCCCTCTCCCCACTACGTGACTTCTCTTTATCTAAATTAAACTCCCCTTCTATTTTCTTGAACGTACACTAGGATTCCTGGTTTTTACCCAGACGGCCCGGGTTCGACTCCTGGTATGGGAACCATCTGCCCTCTTCACACCCTCAAGTGCAGAGGTTCACAATCTTATTTGTTTCTCGAATTCATGAAGTAACCTTTGACTTTCCCTTCGCTGTTCATTCTCTGCACCCTCATTTATTATGTCCAGTTTCTTAAGGGTGCCCATTCCCTTGTTGTTCAGGAGATGGAGTCCCTCAGCTTGATTACCCTTTAGGGTCATTTGTTTCGCTAAGGCTGTTTCAATTAATCGTTGGGTTAATCCTCGTACACAAGGTATAATACAACAACCAACTGCTGCTAGTACCCCTACCACTATTATCAAGGATGTGAGAACAGACTACCACCCCTTTCCACTTCCCAAACCATGATTCTAGCCATCCTGTTAGTGGCATCAAGCTGTTCGGCAATTCCCTTGACTGCATCTCTAGTGTAGTTAATATATCTTTGTTGGTTATAAAAAATGTAGTTTATCCAATCTACGTTTTTGTTAATCATTACCCACCAAAATAGGGATGATTCAAACCTGCTTCAATCTGGTTGCGGGCCTTAAACTCGTCAGGCACCCCTCTGGGAACCCCTATGGAGTCAAGATAAATCCTGTCGTCAAAGGAAGTACCTAATATCGATCTCTTACTTCGCTCATCCTTCTTTACTACCATCTCCTCTTTCTTAAATGCCAAGGTAAATGAAATTGCCAGTTGTACAATTGCACAAGTGCCTCGCCAGTTAGAGAGCATAGTGGGTCTTAAAATCTTTCCACCACAAATCCGCTCAGGGTATCTGGCTGAATAGTTCCCTCCCCACTCTGTCTCGGAAACTGATTCAACTTCCGAGCATAGCTTTAAGTCTCCTGGAAATCGGGACTGGTCTGTTCCATTCCTCTGTACACAGGAGGTATGGTTCCCAACCGCATTCGCAAATATAGGGGGAGTTTTTAGTTCTCTCCTCTTTAGGGAAGGAAACATCGATAGCAATGTCCAGCAACTAGGGTTTCCCCACGCCGTCTCATCCTGGTATAGGGCTATCATGCATAGTATATCAGCCCTGTCTCACTTCCACCCGAGCGGAAAGGGAACCACCCGAGCCACCGGTCTACCTGAGGCACATGCATAGCAATTGCTTTTATTTAGGCTTTTTACCGTATATTTCACCCATTCAACCCAGGCATTTGCATCCCCGTATCCAGTTTCTATTTCAATGGTCTGTCTTAAGTCTTTGACCTCTATCGCTTTTACCAATTTCGGGTCACTGTCAGGGATATAGGATTTTTGTTCTTTTTGTTTTCCCTTTTCTACCATTATTTGGAAACAGCAGCCAACAAAACACTTCCCAGGGTACCTCCCAGTCATCGCACCCCTACATATTTTCAGGGGGTCCCCAGGGCCTTCCATTAAGACCATAAGGTTACTACTAAAGGGTCGACTCCTATTTTCACGGGGAGGTAGAAAGCGAGTAGGAAAGGATTCTTCAGAGGAGGTATTTTTAATTGTGAGGTATATTGGGTTGCATTTCTCATCAGTACATTCCGGGGACGGGCGAAAGGGATCTCTATGAACAGTGATGTCGGGTGGCCATCCTTGTACACCAAATGATTCCTGCATCTGTGTCTGGAGACTGATTTCAAAAGAATTATATTCTCTCTGATCTTTTACATCTCCGCAGTCTACTAAGCTGCAAACATCAATCTTTATTACTTGCGGGTAGTTAGATTCAGGGACTTTTAATAGTTTTGAACATGCCAACCTTATTTCGTAAAACCTTAACACTAAGAGGATGAAGCTGGTAACTCTATTCATGGTACCTATTTTATAATATTATCCCTGTACTCACCCACTCCTTGCTCCTGTGTCTGGGAAAAGTGAGTTCACGCAGCACTTACAGCAATTTTCTTTAAATCAATGGCAGTAATTTTAAAAGTCTCTTATTTCAGTTCAGTCTTTCTGCTCAGCTTGATTTTCAGAGGGTCCTTTGTAGGATTAACTTCCCACTCTGCCGAGGAAGAAGGAGCACCTACCGGACCTTTAACGTGAGTGTGATGGCTCCACCCTTTTTCTGCAATCCATACTGCCGTTTCGGTAGTCAGGAGAGTGAGGAATGGCCCTTCCCAGTTTGGGTGCAGTTTAGTATCTTTCCAGGTCTTTATCAGAACCCAATCTCCCGGTTTTATCTGATGTGCCGTGAACTCTGAAGATGGTGAATGTGCCAGTAGACCCTTATTCCTAAGAAAAGACAATGAAGAACCAAGAGCCACAATATAATTTTTCAGAAACTTATCAGTAAATTCGGCGTTAGGTACTTCCTCGCTTCTTACTTTCCTATTAATCTTTTGGCAAGTTGGGCATCCTGTGCATACCTGCTTAGCTAAGGTGTATATCCCTTTACATCCGTACTTCCTTAACACTATGTCACACATAGCTTGGGAGCCCCAATGACTGCCTTGGTGCAAGGTGGCTAGGATGTTTCTCATGACTGGTTCACTTAATAACTCCCTCCCAGCCGGGAGAATCCATTTTCCTTGGGTTGTCTTAGTGGCCCCCATTTCCTGGAATTTCTTTTCCTCTTCTTCCGTGTACACACGGTTCACGGAAGGGGACTCCACTAGGGGCATGAGAACCCGTATTTTTGTTACTGTAAGGTTCATAGCTGCCTCTTTGGCTGCCTTGTCTGCTAGCCTATTCCCTCTTGCTTCTAGAGTGTTCTTCTTCTGATGCCCAGGTATGTGGACAATAGCTATTTCCCGGGGTAATTCCAAACTTTTCAACACTTGTCCTATCAACTCTTCGTGTATTAATTCCTTTCCCAGGCTAGTGATTGGACTACGCTCCAACTCATGTAACCCTTTCTTTTCCTCTTCTGTCCAGTGCAGTCTTTCATGTTCAGATTCTGTCAATTTGTAATATAACCCCTTCATTTTCTGGGCGTATGCTTCTATCCATAATCTACAATAGCCCACTAGCCCCAAGAACTTCCGTAATTCTCATTTGGTGGTCGGAAGGGGCAGTTCTACTATCCCTTTAATTCTCTCAGGGTTAATGCGCTTAGTGCCCTCACTAATAAGGTGTCCTAAGTATTTCACCTCTTTCTCTACATATTGCAATTTATTCCTAGATACTCTTAAACCCTGTTGCCCTAGAAAATTTAACAGTCTGTTGGTGGCCAACCTCATGCCATCTTTCTTTTGTCCTGACACAAGTAAATCGTCTAAAACTTAGGGATGACCATGCCGCTCCCGTGTCCACCAAAAATACTGCCTCCTCCCCTTCAGGTCCCACCTTTAAATTTATCAAGGGTTCCCGGTGGGTCTCAGGAGGAAGGAACCCCTGACTCCCCTAATCTTCATCTAAGGTCATTAGGGAAATGGCTTCCCTTTCTCGTGCTAATTCCAGGCATTCCCGTTTAAAATGCCCTACTTTCCCGCAATGATAACACCCTGCCTGTTGCCTCCTTTCTCGGGTATCTGACCCTTGTCTTTTGTATCCTCCCCTACCTTTCCTGTTATCCCCTGATCCCATTCTTCTTTTTCTTATTTCTTCTACTGCAGCCACCATCATTTTGGCTTTCTGTTTCTGCTTCTCGTAACAGTTCTTCACTCCATCCATCTAATTTCTGTAATTTCTTTTGTATGTCCGGCCCTGATTTAGTTACAAACTGGACCTTTAAGAGTTCCTGTGCTATCAGATTATCGGGATCCATTCCCGAATACTTCCTTGTGGCCTCCTTGAGCCTTTTAAGAAATGCAGAAGGGGTCTCATCCTTCTCTTGTTGTACTTCAAAGGCTTTAACAAAGTTTTGTGATCTAGGTGCCGCCTCTTTAATTTCTAATATTACCATTTCTTGTAGATCCCTCATTGACTTCCTATCTTCTCTGCCATTATTTTCCCAATGAGGGTCAACATTTGGGAATTTCTGCTCTGCTGGGGCCCCTTTTTCCCCAAGTGGGTGCTTCTTTTCCCATTCCTGTAAAGCCGCTCTCCTAATCATTCCTCGTTCTTCCCCTGAAAATAACGTTCCTAAAATTGCCATCTGTTCTCCCCAGGTATATAAATTAGGTCCTAGGAATTGATCTAATTGTTAGGCCAGTGCAACCGGATCCTCTATTAAACTTTTCATTTCCTTTTTAAAGACCCTAACTTCACTGCTAGTTAAGGGAGCGTTTACGTATCCAATTGTACCTTCCCCAATCGGAACCTCTCGTAAGGGACATAATTTTGCATTTTCCATTATCTCTGCCCCTCCTTTACGTGTGGTGGCTCGAGTGACTCTGGGCCCCCTAAGTTCTGCATCTTTTAGTTCAGAATCCGTTCCCCTTTCTATGTCTGGACTCGGTTCTACTTCGGGAGCTGTAGGCTCATTCTGGGGAGTAATATATGGGGGCGGCAAACACATTAAGGGATCCCATTGTGGCTTCCCTTTTTCATTCTTTTCTTTTGTTCTTTCCCTGATTCCTCCGTATTCATGGAACATAATTTTACTCCTGCGCTCCCTATCCAACAAGCTGCATAATCGGACTCTTTTTGACTGTAGGTTCTTTTCGATTGACATATATATTAAAATCTTGACACAGCCAATTCTCATCGAACACATACTTGGGCCAAAAAAATACCAGGCGCCTTAATACGTTCTCTAGTCCAAACGAAACAACAATATTTTATCATTGTAGCCTTATCTTTCTCCCGCGTCCAGGAGTTGTTTTCCCAATTACCCAACATTCTCCCCAAAGAACTGTCGGGCGGAATATATTCCCCTTTAATATTCTTTACAGATCGATTGTTACCCAGGCAACTCCCAGTGCCTCCCATTGTTACAAATTTAATTAATCTTAACGGGGTCCGGTGTCACCTTCTTCCACACCCCCTTCAGGGTCCTGACTAGACACCTTACTTGTCCGATTAATCTGACCAATTATATGCTTTTTGAGACTTCAACTGTTAACATTCAATCACCAACAAACAAATATGCATTCAAACCGGATCACAAAGGATTAAAGTTTCTACTAGCTGGACAGCTCTTTTCTCTCTCTTTCTCTCACACACACACACACAAACACACACACACAGACACCATATTTCACAGACACTTTGAGCTTCCCACAACGACCCCTCTAGCTTTTAAATATTTTTCTGGATGGTTGGCCATAAGTTAGTTATAAAGTGTACCCTCAGTAGCCCTTCAGCTACTAGCCCTTCTGACACGGGCTGTTTTCCATTGACATATGCTTTATTTTAGATCTCGTCAATTCCCCGTGCTTCTCGTACGTTCCCGACCACTTAAGGTCGTCCCGACCACCAAGGCAATACTTAAAGGTCTCTTTCCTTACCTTGGTCTGTGCACAGAGTTACCTGGTCCTGCCGGCTCCTAACTTGTGTGGCAATAGCTGCAGCTCTTATTGGTCACTGCAAAACCCCACAGCTCTTACTGGTCGCTGCAAACCCCGATCACCTGGATACATCTTTTTCCAGACCTTAAGACCTTTTTAAGACCCAGGTCTTGTGCACACAAGAGTTGCCCGACCGAACCCGCCGCGTCTGCCCGCCTTGTTTCCAGGGTCTCCCAGTCCGGATCGTATTCGCCCAAACCACAAACAGCAAACAAGGGAGTAGGAGATTGCCAAAATCGGCGAGGTGCAACTCCCCCGTCATCCCAAGAGTGTCGAGCGGTCGGAGTTTTGGATCCTGGACAAGCCCCCAATTGTGAGAAACAGAACTCACTTATAAATCAGCCGGAGACAAAGCCTTGGAAACAAGGACAATTTATTACGAATTTGCAAATCTGGGCGCTTCTATGGTCCAGTAGAAATGCGCATGTAACAGAGAATGTAGCTGTTCTTTGTCTAGTTTACGAATTGCTGAAACACGCCTCCCTTTTCTCTCTGGTCCTATCACAAGTCGGTTACCTCACTTGTTTTTCAATTTCCTTATCTTTGTACCAAGCCGTCCCTGGATGTCTGCATTCCTTATTCTTTGTTTGTTCTGTTACTATAAGCTTTATTGTGAAAACGCCCTTATTTCTTCTTTTGTGGTCAGCTACAACACTCCTAGCTTAAACTATTTTCTAGCTTAAACTATTTTCTTTAGAACTACTTCTTTAAAAGACCACCTATATTCATTAGCCTTAAGTATACTACATGCTACAAGAATTTCGTGACTGTTTGTATAATGTCTCACCCTTCTCCCATCTACAGAAGCTACATTCCACTAGCACCTATAAAACTACATTTCTATATCACCTGCAGAAAACTACATTTCTTATTTCTCACAATAAGTAAGCTTATAAATAGAAAACAAAGGAAATAAAGAAGCAGGGGACAGTTTGGGGAGAAAATGGAAGGGTTGACTCCATTCAATGTTACTAGGGTTCCTTTTGAATTGGATGATTGTGGGTTCAAGCCCTACTCCAATACTTCAGCACAGAATGTAAGATGGTACTTAATTTTAATAGAGGGATGATGTATTGCAAAAATGCTGGTCTTGAAATGTTGCTTCATAGCACCGAGTCTTTCAGTGCTATTATTACAATTTTGTTTCCTTCAAAGTGTTGCTGACAGCATATGCATCTATATTTAATAGGCTGTTGCTGGGAATGGGTGGTTTGAGCTAAAGGAAGAGGCTGAATAGGCCGGGGCTTTTTCTCCCTGGAGTGTTAAAGGCTGATTTCCATGCTATATAACTCTATGACCCTATGGTGCAAATCATACCCAACATTAGAATGATGGTGCTGGATGCACACAATGCATTGTGCATCAGAAATATGCAAGAGATAAATTGTGACCCCAAATAGCCTGTAACCTTTTTTTTTGCCATTTTGCAGCTCAATACTCCATCGAGCATCCAATCTTAACCCTTAAACTGAATATGCATATGGCAGCAGTAAAGGGCCATATTTGCCACAGCACCGCACCCCACCCCACCCCACCCCCCCCCCCCCCCCCCCCACACTGTACCCCCCCCCCCACTCACCCCACACACAGACACTCTCAGCGCAATATACAGGATCATCAGCTAGATATCAGTTAATTGCTGATTCATTTATATCGGCTCTTGACATAATTAAGTCATGTTTGGTGGCTTCCTGATTTCCTTAACATTATTGAAGCTTACTGATTTGCTGTGGAATGTACTATAAGACTTTGTCCTGATACCAATGTTTTTTGCACAAATCAATTGTTCTCTGATATAGATATGGTAGTATCTATTCCCCAAAGTATAGGGAGAATAAGTAAAGTTAGCACAGAGCAGATCAAGTTTTTCGAAGATAGAGGAAGAGAATGAAAAGAGTTCTCAGAAGAAGGCTATTTCTAACTAAATTGCTTAAGGATCAATTCTCTTATCTAAATTTTAGTGAGGAACAGTGTTTCAGACTTTTGCAATTCACTAAATACATAGTCACAGAGGCTCGCTTCCTTGCAGCAATTGTAAATAACTGCACCTCGGGTGTAGTGTGGACAGCAACACTCATGTCTCTGAAGGCAGCCAATGAAACCAGCTTTTATGGATTTTGTTTGTTCCAAGTTTAAATAAGTGCTATTTACAATATCTCCCAATTTGCTGACCACTGTTACACAAGGGAGATCATTGACTCTCTGAGTTCCAAGGGAGTTAAATATGCTTCATTCCCTCATGACAAACAAGAACAGTGAACACATTGCTTTCTGTGGATTTCGGGCTACCCACTGTACAGAATACCATTGACTCATGATCATTACTGTGGGGATGCTAAGTGGCAATTTTGAGAGGTATCACACCAAAAATGATTCTACTCACTCAGCATGCAGATATTGTTCAACCAGGTCTGGTAACCTAGCATCAATTATGATGCGTCTTTACTTTGGTGATCCACTGTGTGCTGTCTGTAATCGAGCCACCAAGTCAAACCAGAAGACAACTACATTGGTGCACAACACGTGCACATGAACAGCATGCTTACAATGAAAATCATTCCACTTTTGATCTGGAAATCACTCAGGTATTGAATTAATACCACTGCTGCCTAATCCACTCTGGAGAAGTCTGCCAACACTTCATACAGATAGCATCAAGATTTTTGATGGTTTGCTACGCACTGTACACAGTTGCCATCATGTCAGTGGAGCACTTGCCACCAGATAAATGGTGAGCAATTGAGAAGAAGGGAGAGGAAGAAAAGCAATGAGAACAGCCCCTTTCCAGCCTGCCTGGGTGTGACTGCAATATCTCCATTCTCCATTCAGCAATACATCCACAATTTAGCTCCCCTTTGTTACTGAACAACACAGAGTCTACTTGGCCACAATGCAAAGCTAAAAGTCTCTCCAAAATAATTAAAATATTATATAAATCAAACCAAGCCAGATTATATAGAGAATCAATGAATCCCCTGTAATCCTAGAGTACAATCTCTTTTGCAGCACTGCACTAGACACCGCAGAAGATGGCTTTGTAGAATGACCTCAAGTTGTTCTTGCCCTCAAAGACCAAGTTTCCTTGATATGGATGACACAATTCTGGATTACCATGTAGAATGGTATCCAAGGAGGGGAGAGCAACTGCATCATCTGTGGAACTACAAGAAGATGGGGCCAAGTCTGCAGATATTGTAATCTTCAATGGTTTCAGTCCTTTCACGAGCTATGCCCTTGGTTATGGTCACTCTAATGACAGCATTGACTGTTTCCTTCATTGAGATAAAAATGTGAAGCAATGTCTGACCCTTGCTGCGTCATTGTAGCTGCCTTCAATAATATGCCAAAAAATGTACTGTAAGTATGGTATAATGAGTTTACCTGGTATGTCTATCCTTGTTGAAAACCTGGCAGTATGTGCAAAATACAAGATGTAGATATGCTAAGTGTATGCCTCCTATAATTTTACAATGTGAATAAAAGCTTCAAACTGTATTGAATATGGAATTGGAAATGTACCAATAATTCACTTACTCTGTTTCTGATGCTGCCTGAAAATCATGGCACAATGTCTGTATTAGACACTGAAAGGATATGATCTCTATTTGAATCATCCAAAACTATATGCAGTTTTATGTTATGCTCTTCTCAAAACCATACATCATTCACAACCAACAGAGAAAATGCTGGAAAATCTCAGCAGGTCTGGCAGCATCTGTAAGGAGAGAAAAGAGCTGATGTTTTGAGTCTAACTGACCCTTTGTCAAAGCTTTGACAGATGCTGCCAGACCTGCTGAGATCTTCCAGCATTTTCTCAGTTGGTTTCAGATTCCAGCATCCACAGTAATTTGCTTTTATATCATCCACACTTGGTGACACATTACATTATCTATTGTGGTAGGAGGCAGCATATACCTGATCAACCCCCTTTTTCTTTCTTGCAGCATAAATCTGGCTGTCCTCCCCTCCTGTGTTGCACCTCATAGAGCAGAATGTACAATTGTCAAAAAGATGCTTCTTCCTGTATGCCCTGCTGATTCTCGGTAGTTGTTCTTTAATGAAGCAAAATAACCAACTATATAATAATGGGCAAGTACCAATTAAGAGTCACAGATCTGATGATACCCTTCTCCATTTCCATTCATTAGATCCTCTTTACTTGTGAAAATCACGGAGGAGCACATTCAGAATAAAATAATGAGCTGAGTTCAATTCTGCAAGGTCAACATTCTGTTCTCCTTGTATGAAAAATCTTCACAATGTAATATCACAGTTCAATCTTTCAAAAATGGGATTGACCTTACAAGGAAGGGGCAAATTCAGGCCTTCTGCATACATTAAAAGTCACTGGCAAAGGGCCTTTTCTTCAGCTCCTGAGAAGTTGAATTATATCATGGCATCATGGTACAGAAAGCTATCCATGTGCAGGGATCAAGAAGGAATGTACTGGAAGTAACAGTATAAAGAAAGGGATTGACACCATTCTCAGCAGCAAAGAACAAGAGACCAGATGGCTGTGTTGCTTGTGCAGTGCTAGGGCTCAGGGTATCTGCTCAGGGTTGGTGAATAACTTAGAGTCTATATGGATACCAATCAAATAGG
Source organism: Chiloscyllium plagiosum (assembly GCF_037043375.1). Classification (NCBI taxonomy): domain Eukaryota; kingdom Metazoa; phylum Chordata; class Chondrichthyes; order Orectolobiformes; family Hemiscylliidae; genus Chiloscyllium; species Chiloscyllium plagiosum. Next base: position 67,383,740 of record NW_028270145.1, on the reverse strand, counting down.
TTTAACTAGTAAAGAAGTTCTGCATAGATAGTATGAGAAGCTAGGTACTAAATTAAAAATCAGATCCTCGAAAACATCTGGATTCTTACTTGCGTGAAAATTGGCATTGGATATATAAAATTAGATGAATATGTAGTTTAAACAATGTGGTATTCGAGAAATAGGTTTTTGTTCCTGGTGCACTGGTACCAGTAATGGAGAAAGAAAGAGCTAAGGTAGTCTACACCTGAACTGTGCTTGGCCAATGTTCTTCTGGCCTGTATAACTAGGGAGGTAGAGTATGTTTTAAATAAACTGGTAACTGAATGAATGAATTAATTAATTAGTGATTTTATTGTCACGTGTTTTTGTAGTAAGAATACAACAAGATACGGTGAATAGCTTTCATTTGTTCCACGATTCAGTGTCTTTTTGAGTAATTTAGGAACAAGGATGAAAAGGAAAGATATAGCCTTAAAAGAGTTATCAGTCCTGAGCCAGCTTATCACCATCAACAATGCCTGCACCACCATTCCTCTGCCATCTACATCAGACCTAACCAATGTTGAAATCGCTGATCCTCAGGTGCCATCTTTTACTACTCAGCCAATACTCCTACACTACCACCTCACTGCTCCTGAGCCAGATCAACCAACATTGGAGTTGTGTCTCTCATTTTTATGTCATTGTGATGCCCTTTCATCACCACTTCGCTACTGCCAGTACCGGACTCAACCACCGACGAAGTCACCAATCCTCAGGCACCATATTTCAAAGCTGGGCCTACGTTGCCGACATTGCTCCCACTGATGGAGCAGTGGCTGATTTCAGTGCCAGGTCCTGTGCTCACCCCAGAAAAGTAAGTAAGGACTCACTTGAGGTCCACACTTTGCTGACTCTCCTCCATGCTGGGCCCACTTGAGCTCTGCAGTGGGCTCACTCTCCTCACTACTGGGCTCACTGAGATTGGCTGGGCTCTCACACCATCGATGCCATCTGAGCTCAGGACAAGAGGTAAGTAGAGGTACAGAGAGAAAAAAAAAGACAAAAAATAGAAAAGAAAAGGAGTTGGAGCAAGCAAGGTCTGGCCTAGGAGCCCTACTACAACAAAAGAGATCAAATGTGGAAAGATGAGGTGTATCAAAGAGTAGAGACAAGGTAGGAGCATAAGATTCGAATATGGGAAACCAGACCTAGAGAATGGAAAGATGGAAAAAATGAAAACCTATTAACGTATAGTCTTGAACAATCAAGACTAGATGTTATTAAAATAACCAAAGACTCCGTATCTGAATATGTGTAGCATTTACAACACAGTAAATATATGATAGCGTACATTGAAGCATATATATGTGATCTGATAGTTGTATCAGATAGATATGGCTGCTGGTTGACAAGGATTGAATCTTGAATATTGAGGGGTAAATCTGGTTGAAGTGTGCAAAAGTAAGTGTGGAAGATGTCCCGGCCAATAGTGAGATGAGTCTTTGTGGGATATGAGTACAGTGTTAGAGATCGAGGAAAGCTGAATGTTAGGAGAAGATGATAGTATTTATGCTGGTGGCATGGAGAAGGTCATTGGCCTTCTTCCTACGATGCTGGCCATTCTTGCAGACAACTGAGACTGCTTTACAAGGTGACAACCTCAATCCAGGCTGGTATCGTTAGGTGTTATAGCCTCCACTGCTGGTCCAGGGGGAAAACAGGAAGTCCTGCCTCAAAGTAAGTTACTGATTTCCCCTCTTTGCCTTACACAAATGCTTGGAACCATGCAGGGCAGATTCAATTGATTGTGCTTTATCAGATGTACAATGGACCTTTAAAGATGGTGCCTACGCCATGGTTTTTCATCATTTGGTAGACATCTGATGAATGCCAAGTTGTTCGAGAAGGAAGCTGTGGTGATATGGGTAGAAATCAGATGTGATACTTATCATAGGGAAGAGACTGGCAACTAGTTCAGCAAGTTTTGTAAGATTTGGGAGGGAACTTGCTCAACTTCCTGGCAAAAATCACTGTCAAATTTAATTTAACTGACTTGCTGAGTTTTTGTGAAGTTAACAGGTTTGAGAAGGGTATTGCTACTGATTTTGATTTAGATTTTTATTGTCACATGTACTCAAGAACAGAAGTACAGAAGTACAGTGAAAAGTGTATACTGTTGCCAGACAAGGTACCATCTTAGGTTCAAATACTTAGATACAGAATCATAAGAACAAGGCAGAAAGAAAGAACAAAATTAAAAGGGACGTAATCGATATGGATTTCCAGAACATGTTTGATGCAGTGTCACACAACAGACTTAGGTAAGTTATAGATCATAGATACAAAATTGGCTGAGTGATCAGAAACAAAAATAATGGTCAATGGATGTTTCTTTTGTGCTGGAGTAAGGTTTGTAGTAGAGTTCCCCAAAGATCAGTATGTGACCCTTGCCTTTCCTGATATGTACTAATGATTTGGATTTTGGTGTGCAGTGGATGATTTTGAAGTTTTAGAAGAATTCCAAACTGTGAAGAGGGCAGTGTGGAACTCCAGAAGGACACAGACAAGTTGGTGGAATGGTTGGATAGGTGGCAGATGAGGTTCAATGCAAAGAAGTGTGAAGCAATGCAACTTTGGTTGGAAAAACATGGAAAGACAATTTAAAACAGAGGATACGATCCTAAAGGGGTGCACGAGTAACCAGTGATCTGGGTGTATATGTGCATAAATCATTGAAGGTGGCAGGACAAGTGGAGAAAGCAGTAAATAAAGTGTACAATGTCCTTGGCTTTATTAATAGTGGCATAGAGTGATATTGAACTTCTACATGGCGTGTTAGGTCTCAGCTGAAATATTGAGCACTGTTTCAAGTGTCACATTATAAAAATAAGGGTGTAGAAGTGATTTACAAGAATGGTTTGAGGATTGAGAAACTTCAGTTATGAGGATAGATTGAAGCAGTTGGAAATGTTTTCTTGGAAGAGAAAAAGGCTAAGAAGAGATTAGATAGAGGTTTTCAAAACCATGAGCTGGCTGGATAGAGTAGATAGGGAGAAGTTGTTCCCACACGTAAAAGAAATATAGATTTCAGGTGATGTGCAAAAAAGCCAGGGTAAGAAATGAAAATTCATACAGCGAGTACCTAGGGTATGGAATGCACAGCCTATAAATATAGTGGAGTCAAGTTCAACTGAGGCATTCAAGAGGATATTAATGATTACTTGGATAAAAATAGTACAGGGAAAGGTACAGGGAAAAGGAGGAGATGGCACTTGGTAAAGATGCTTGTTTGAAGAGCCATTGCAGGTATGATGGGTCATGTGGTCCCCTTCTGCACTTAACAAGCCGGTGATTTAGTGACAATAGGGTGAATAGTGGATAAAGAGAACAAATATTTGTTTCTGTTTTACCTAAAGACAATATAAAACAAAAATCCAGTAATAACTTAACATCAGGAGGTAGAAAGAAATGAGGAACATGCTGAAATTACAATCACGAGGGAAGCATGACAGATTAAACTGCCCTCTTCACAGTTTACAATTCTTCTAAAGCTTCAGGTTGATAGAGCTGTAGACTTCAACTTCAGGATGAAAAGAGGTGGCTCATGAGGTAGCAGATGTATTGATGTTAATATCACAAAATTTCCTAAGCTCTAGATAAGAGTTCCATGTGACTTGGAAGTAGTAAATATGACACCTCTATTCAAGAATGATGGGAGACTGAAAACAGGAAGTTATAGACCAGTTAGCTTGCCATCTGTTGTGGGAAGGTGATAGAATCGATTGTTAAAGAGCTTTGTTCTGGATGCTTAACAAGTGTAAGATAATGTGGAAGCATCAGCACAGGTTTGTGAAAGGGAAATTTAAGGAATGATATTTACTTTGGTTAAAGGAAAACCAGTAGGCCTAATGTACTTGGAATTCCAGAAAACTTTTGATAAGTGCCAAATCAAAGTATATTGTGGAAAATGAAACCTCACGGTTTGCTTTAGGATGAATTTCTTTTATACCCTTTTACCAAACATACTAATTGGACATTTTGGAAATTGGTGATCTCTGAAAGTTCTGCTATTTTGAAATTATTGAACCAAAGAATCGAGTAGCAGGCTGTTCAGAATGAGTGAACTGTTACACTCAGAAATCTGCTGCTAGCTCCTTCAATCAAATTATCTTACTTTTTGAATATTAAAAAAAATGCAAGGCCATATGGACAGACAGGTCACCTCCTCTGTGAACCAGATCCTTTCTGTATATGACCACTGAGAAGGAGCCAAACTATTATGGCTAATTAGATTAATTAAATTACATTTGCCAGTGGCATTCAAAGGAAACATGCCGTCTGCTAATTGCACAAAGTATTCTTTTTACATTTTAAGAATCTTATTAATTTGCAAATCTAGGGGATTTGACTAACTCTGGTTAAAATAAAATTATTACTGCAATTGAAAATAAATCCCAGTGTGAATTTTTTTCCAGCACCCACATCAACCATGAGTAAAGGAAGGCAATTTGTGATAAGTGTTTCTGTATTAGATCACAACTGCTAAGATTTAATGTGATAACCCAACATTCTTCATTTAAAACTTAAATCAGTAGAGAAGAGAGACTTTCAGCTCATTATTTCGGGCTTGAATTCAACTTGGTTCCCAAGGGTTTGAGAGCAACATTTAAACTCCCCACAGCACTCAAATTTCCATTAAAACATTCACTTATATTGAAAGTTCATCATTTCTACTCAATATTTTCTAAGCTAGAGCTCATTTTAAAAGCAAATAAAACCTAGTCTTACATTTTGTGGCTGTATCATATTTGAGTTTTCTTCTGAACATTAAAAAATAAGGTAGTTTCACAAAAAAATGTAACCTATTCTGTTTTGTTTCGAAGAAGCAAAGGGTTTTACATTGTTTGCAAGTGTATTAATTATGATAAAATTGGAATGGATTTTATGGTGTTTTCTTTCAATGAGGGTGGAGTGTGGACACAGCAGCATGTAAATTATGAGGACTGGCAAACCCAGCACCTTCCTGCTCATCCTTTATTGCCCCCATAATATAGTAGGTGGGCTAGTGAAGAAGTCAGCAGCTCACCAGCCATTTTGAAATGAACAGCCGGTTCAAGAGATTACCAAATTAATTGACCACAATATTTTGCTGCCCATGGCATAAAGCAGTTAGCGCTGAAAATGTGTTGCTGGAAAAGCGCAGCAGGTCAGGCAGCATCCAGGGAACAGGAGAATTGACGTTTCGGGCATAAGCTCCTCATAAAGCAGTTACCATGACCAGGTAGGCAGGAGTGTACAAGCTTATTTATGTAAGTAAGTGTTTAAAAGATCAACATCCTTCAGTGGATTCCAATGCAGATTGGAAGCACCCAGTTCTGATGTTGCCCCCTTTTGTTCTTCCTGGTCTAGGCTCCAGGACACTTCTTTGAACCTTGCCATCCTCTCATACCCTTAAGCAATGCATTTACTTGGCTCTGAGATGCAGCAAACCGACTTCTGCAATGGAGGGATTAGCAATTTAGAATGTGCTAAAAAGAAATCCATTATTTTCAAACAAAGTTATCAACACTTCTTTAATATCCCTTTAAATATATCCCTAGAGAAAGTATCATGTTAAGGAAATAAATCAGAACTTGAAATTTTATATTTTAATAGTAGAAAAGTAAGCCAAAGTTATGGGATGGCAGTTCACCCATGCAGAATGCCCATTCTATGGCATGTGGGAAATCATGGACACTTTACATGACCTAGACAAACACACGCAGAAAATGTCACTGGCTGCTTAAACTGGTTTTGGTTTTGGAACTCCAGCAGCAGCTAGAATCACATTACTGTATCCTTGGGGCTCAATGTGACATAGATAGCACTTTCAGAGAAGTGGTCACGCCACACATTCGGGCCAAACTGACAGATAGAGAATGCATGACTGCCAGACAGTTCAAAAGAACAATTCAGGGAAAACAGGAGTCCCTTAAGGTCTTCCTTGAGAATCAATTTTCTATTCTGGTTACTGATGACCGTGATGGTTCTATAGAGGAGCGTAACAAGTAGCAAGCCCGTTATACCTCTGGATAGACCTGCCGTACATTAGGGAAGAAAGCGAAGTGAAAGAGGCGCAGTGATTAGGTGATTCATTAGTTAGAGAAACTGACAGCTGTTTCTACAGTCATAAAGAGTCTCCAGGATGGTATGTTTTCTCCCTGGTGCTGCGGTAAATGATGTCAGAGTAGCTTCAGAATATTTTTCGGGGAGAGTGTGATATGCCAATGATATCAATAGCATAGTAGAACCAGAAATGTAATCCTGCAGTCAGAGTTTAGGGAGCTTGGTAGAACCTTAACAGGCAGAACCTCAGAGAGTGTAATCTCTGATAATTTCCATTAATCTGTGCAAATGAATATAGAAATTAGAGGATAATGTGTATGCCTGGCTAGAAAGGCGCTACAACAGGGAGGGCTTCAAACCAGTGGAATGAGTTGTGGGATTGCAGTTTTCAAAATCATAAGAGGTCTGGATATGCATACAGGAAAAAAAAACTTTTCCCAAGCATAAATAAATAAAGAACAAGCAGCTGAATCTTTAATGGAATTTACAAAAGTAGTAAAAGTGATGCATGATTTTTATTTGCACAGAATGCATGGCTCGGATCTGAAATGAGCTGTCTGGATTTGTGCTGGATGCAATTTCAAGTAGAGGGCAATTGACGATGATTTAAAAAGAAACAATGTACTGGGTTACAGGGAACAGCAGAAAGATGACATCACATCATGATGCTCTTTCAGAGTCCTGATGCAGAGAGGATGGACTGAATGGTTTACTTTTGCATCATAACAATTTTATATTTTTGTCAAGTGATGTAATCTTCATTTTGGGAGGTGTTTTGTTTTCAAAGATTTTCTTCGAATTATAATTCTATCGTGAAGAAAATAACTCATGTTGTAGTACTTTCCTATGGAGACTCACAACACTATGATGCTGAGCCAAATGGGCAATTTCTTAATTGTAAGGCAAGGCAGCCAGCAAGCTATTCATCCATTAAGACCACTACAATGGTACCCATTTTATGTTTAGTCAACAATTGCACATCTCTTTTTTTTTCATTTGGATCACTGGTAGCAAGTAGGGTCTGAATTGTTTACTGCACTTTCCCCCGCTCACCCTGGAAATGTTGAGACCAGTTGATTAACTTCATCTTAGCTAAGGTCAGCATCAAACCTTGCATTTTGTGATTTGTAAGCTTTGCGAAGTATTTATACAGCAAATTTAAGGAGATTTCAATCTATATATTTAATTAGAATTATTCTCATTAAGCACCATTAAAGGAAATGTGTTACTTAGCATTTTCAAAACAGCAATCTGATTATAACAATAACCTGTATGTATATAATTAATATAGAACAATAAAATGCTTAGAAGCAAATTGTAAAGTGAAACTGCAAAACCTTTGGCATTTTCATCTTTGCCATCTGTTTTGTGAATCTGTAACTATATTGTATACATAAAACGTGTACCTTAATTATACTTATCCTCCTCAGTGATGTAATTAATTTAATTGCTTTGAAAATTAAACATTGTGATGTAGATGATCCAAAGATTTTCCAGGCAAGGCAATAATGTAATCAGTTGCCTTGAACTTGAAAACTGCATTGAAGGATGTCAAAAAATCCATACCTGCTTATGTAAAATACACTTGGGGTTAGATCCTTCCATGGAGTTTTGTTTTTGTGGAGAACAGCACATTGACTGCCCCATGCATAAATGCCAGTATTTGGTTAATCAGCATCTCTATAATGAACAAATGTTCATACCAGATCTGAATTAGTCTCAGTTCTGCTTTACATCTAGCATATCACCAAGACAAAAACAATGAAAAGAAAGGATATAACAAGAAACATATATTAGAAAGTTATGAATAAGTGGCTTGGTTTTTAAAAGCTTCTAATTAGGGCAAGTGGTTTATTGTGGTGCGGCTGCTGCAACAAATCCTGCAGATTATGTACTTAGCCTTTATGTGATTTTCAGTTCTCCAAGTGAGAATGACTGTTGCCATTGAATTAGAAACAATCTCATGCTTTAGGACGATAACCATGAGCACTGGATTTACTGCCTAAGATCATTTCATATTGAATCCTCACAAAAACAATAGATAGGGAAGGACATTCTTATCCCTCCATTGTCTACCTTGGTGCATCAATTGTGGAATAACCTTGGCATTTTATCATGCCCTTGTGAACTTGCTGCTTAAAGGTGTGATACAAAACTTTGTAAATGCATACTCTGCCAATTGTTCCTTTGTTGCTGTGGGAACCATGTGGGCCCTACTTGGCTGCGATGAAACTGAATTGACTTTTCTGTTTCTGTCAAAATCTGCATTGGTGCTTAATGTATGTTAACTGTTTGGTTAAGAGAATATTCTTGGTTATTAGAAATCAGGAGGCAATTGAATAAAAATTTAGATTCAATATATTAAACAGGTAAGTCAAGGAAAGAAATAGATCATTTAGCCCATCATCTTTTAGCTAATTGATGTTTCTATTTTTGTTGTGTCAGCATCTTTTAGCTAATTGAAGTTTCTATTTTTGTTGTGTCAGCATCACAGACAAACATCTGTATTCTGCCAACATGTTTTTTTTTATTATGAATGTGGTTAACAGTGTGATAATTATTAGATAATGTGTTTTTGTGATGTTGCTTGAGGGCTAGATATTGACCAGTGTTGTATTATGGGATAGATTCCAGACCAGACAGGCCTGCACCTTTAATACAATTGCATGCCATCATAATTTTCCACATTCTTGTATTAAAGTACCCACCACCCCTTCAGTCACTCTCTTAGTGTGTTAGGAAGTCAGTGTCGTCAGTGAGTTATTTGTGTGTAATATAGAATAACATTAGCAAGCACAATAAGTATAGAACCCAGACTGTGATATTGTATCAATGTGAATAGTTAGTTTTGTTAATAAACTTCAAGGCATCTGTATCAGTCTGTATTTGTGGTATATGCTATGTGCACTAACATAGAAAACCACAAATTACATCATGGTGTCAGTCACTAATAGCTAGTGGTAATAGTATGTTAGTGACACTAAATAGATGCTAAAGTCTAAAATGTGATAGCAGAATTGTATGTCAATAGTCATTTTTTCTTTACAGTCAACCATTAGCTTCTCTGAATTCAGAGCTGGAGTTACAAATACAACCAAAGCTAAAGACTACAAGACTAAAGAACAGAGTATTTATTTCTGCCTCACACTTTCAAACAAAAATTAGTTTACAGTTAACTCACAACAGATACAATTTAAAACAAAACACTCATTTTAAAGTTCTGAAGAATAACTTCCACCAAAAGCAATCCTGGAACAAAGTACAGAAAACCCACAGAAAAAGAATATTCTTCATACTAAAGAGGCCTTATCTGGTATAGATGTGATTGATTCATCATTTTACTTTTTCTTTAAATGTGTACAAAAAAAAATTTCATGATGTCTTCACTGCTTCATTTTAGGTGTGAATGCCACCTACAGGCAGAAGCTTGTAGGTTTAATAATAGAGAAAAGAGAAGTAAGCCAGAGAAAATATAAAAAGAAAGGCATTGCAATGCAAAAAAGATTTTTACTTTTAAATTTTAAAGAATATAAAGCTACATATGAGAGACATCAAAAGCAAACACCTTACTATTGGCTGACAATCCATTGATAGGCTGTCAGAACGCCAATTGTTTTAACTAAATAATCAACCTTTGCTTTTAGGATTAGTAGATAACTGACAAATAATGGCGAGCAATCATGCTTCTTTACACTTGGACACTAAAAGGCTAAGAAGATTAAAATCATCCACTATTTCTGATAATGACCGCAAAGACCCTGATTAAATGTTTTTGACTATTGAACAGTACTAAACTTCCAGCTCGGCGAACAGAACCACAGCAACGTGCACCCGAGCTACAAATCTTCTCACAAACTTTGAGTACTAAACTGTTCAATTGAGTCAATTTCAAGATACACAGGCCCTGAGTCCGATCCATACTGTCAGCAGCCTGGTAAAACATTTGAACAATTTATAGGCTGGTATTGATGCAAAAGTACAGAATATGATTTCATTGAATATAACTTAGCTTAAAGGCTTATGGAACTGCTCTTACAGCCATCAAGTCTGCTGGAAGAAGGACATAAGTTCAAAGTTATTGTAACCAGTCAGCAACATCTGTAATGCTTGACTCTGAAACAACTGAGCTGTCAATAGATTCAGTGGAAGAAATGGAGCTGTATACAAATCTCAGTTAAAGTGTGGTTTGTCTCACCCACCAAGACAGTGTGCAGCATTTCGTGACATACACAAGCTATGTTCTACCAGAGGATAGTGGCCTAAATATATATCCTGATGATTCTTGATGAAGGGCTTTTTCCCAAAACGTCGATTTTCCTGCTCCTAGGATGTTGCCTGATCTGCCTTGCTTTTCCAGCACAACACTCTTGATTCTAAACTCTAGCATCTGCAGTACTCACTTTTGCCTAAAATATTTCAGAAATTCGATCACCCAGAGAAGCCCGAAGTACAATATCGACTCTCCTGCTCCTCAGATGCTGCCTGACCTGCTGTGCTTTTCCAGCACCATTCTTTTCAACTCTGACTCTCCAGCATCTACAGTCTTCATTTTCTCCTGATACAAACCTTAGTCAGCTCGTAGCACTGGCAAAGGTACAATGGTCTTGTCTGAACAGAACAGCTGTCAAATCATATGAACCAGATCAATTTATTCATTCAATTTGTTCATCAACCATATCAAACCTGATCATACCAAAACAAATGTTCAGTAGATTCATGCACTGTTCAAAAAGCTGATTTATAATGATGTCTCAGTTTCTTTAACTTCTTATCCATATATGTTCTGAAATTTTAATCATGGTATCTCCTTTTCAAGATCTTCTCCACTAAAACAGACCATACATGTGAGATGAAAATCACCAGAATACTTTACAATCTCTAAAAGATGCTCCAACAGCCATTAAGTGTGTACTTCAATATAATACTCCTGTCAAACTAACCACATTGGTAGTAGATTGGAGCTACAATGTTTTGGCCATAACAGAGACATGGATTTCACAGAGGCAAGAATGGTTGCTGGATGTTCCAGGGTTTAGGTCTTTTAAAAAGAACAGGGAGGGGGGGGGGGGGGGTAAAAGAGGAAGGGGAGTAGCATTGTTAATTAGAGAGTGCATTATAGCTGCAGAAAAGAAGGTTGTTGAGGAGGGTTTGTCTACTGAGCCAGTATGGGTGGAAGTCAGTAACAGGTAAGGAGCAGTCACTTTATCGGGTGTTTTCTATCGACCCCCCAATAGAAGCAGAGAGATGAACAAATTTGACAACAGCTCTTGGAAAGTGCAGATGTAACAGTTGTTATGGGTGACTTCAATTTCCTCAATATTGTTTGGAATATCCTTAGTGCAGATAGTCTGGATGGAGCTGATTTTGTCAGGTGTGTCCAGGAGGGATTCCTGACTAAATATGTATTTAGATCAACTAGGGGGAGGCCAAAGAGGATTTGGTGCTAGGCAACGAGCCAGGCCAGGTGTCAGATCTCTCAGTGAGAGAGCATTTTGGTGACTGTGACCACAACTGCCTCACCTTTACATAGCCATGGAGAGGGATAGAAGCGGACAGTATGGGAAGGTGTTTAATTGGGGGAGAGAAAATTATACTCTATTAGACAAGAGCTGTAGAGTATAAATTGGGAACAATTGTCCTACGGGAAAGGCACAACAGAAATGTGGAGGCTGTCAAGGATTATTTGTTGTGAGTGTTCGATAACTTTGTCCCACTGAGACAGTCAAGGAACGGTAAGGTGAAGGAGCCTGGGACTTACAAGAATCAAGGAGCTTCCTGTAAAATGAAGAAGGAAGCTTACTTGAGGTTGAGGAAGCAAGGATTTGGCACAGCTTTACAGGATTACTGGGTAGCTAGGAAAGAAATCAAAAATGGACTGAGGAGAGCTAGGAGAGGGCATGAAAAAGCCTTGGCAGGAAGCATTAGGGAAAAACCAGAAGTGTTCTACACTTACGTGAGGAATAAGAGAGAGGGTAGAGCCGATCAGGGATAGTGGGGGAAATTTGTGCCTGGAGTCTGAAGAGGTAAGGGAGGCCCGAAATGGGTTTTTTGCTGCAGTATTCACTACAGAGAGGGACCTTGTTGATAGTGAGAAGATTGTGGACCAGGTTAATAGGCTTGAACAGATTGATATTAAGTGGATGTGCTGGAAATTCTGGGAAGCATCAAGATAGGTAAGTGCCAGGGCTGGATTAGATCTATCCAAGGTTACTATGGGAAGCGAGGAATGAGATTGCTGCTCCTCTGGCGATGATCTTTGCATTCTCACTCTCCATGGGAGTAATACCACATGATTGGAGGGAGGCGAATGATGTTCTTCTGTTCAAGAAAGGGAATAGGGAAATCCCTGAGAATCACAGACCAGCTAGTCTTACTCTGTGGTAAGCAGGGTACTGGAAAGGATTCTGAGAAATAGGATTTATGAGTATTTGGAAAACATAGTTTAGTTAAAGATAGTCAGCATGGCTTTGTGAGGGACAGGTCATGCCTCACAAGCCTTATTTGAGTTGTTTGAGGATGTGACAATACAAGTTGACAATGGTCAAGCAGAGAATGTGTTGTATATGTATTTCAGTAAGGCATTTGAAAAGGTTCCCCACATTAGGCTCATTCTGAAAGTTCGATGGTATGGGATACAGGGAAATTAGGTTGTCTGGATACAGAATTGGCTGGCCAAAAGAGAACAGTGAGCAGTAGTGGATGGAAAGTATTCCACCTGGAGGTCGGTGACCAGTGGTGTCCCGCAGGGATCTGTTCTTGTGCTCTTTGTAGTTTTTATCCATGACTATGATGAAGAAGTGGAAACGTGGGTTAGTAAGTTTGCTGATGATACAATGGTCAGTGATGTTGTTGATAGTGTCGAGAGCTGTTGCAGGCTAAACATAACATTGGCAAGATGCAGAGCTGGGATGAGAAGTGGCAAATGGAGTTTAATCTGGATGAATGCAAAGTGATTCCTTTTGGAAAGTTGAATTTGAATGCTAAATACAAGGCTAAAGGCAGGATTCTTGGCAGTGTGGAGGAACAGTAGGATCTTGGGACACACATACATAGATCCCTCAAAGTTGTCACCCAAGTTGATAGGGTTGTTAAGAAGGTGTATGGTGTTTTGGCTTTCATTAATAGGAGATTGAGTTTAAGAGCCGCAGGATTTTGCTGAAGCTCTATTTTGCCAGAGCGGCGAGGAGAGAAGGAGAGGTGAAGCAAGGGCTGCCAGGAAGGGTGAGTTTTCCCGCATTAAAAGGGATTTACCTCAGGAATCGGGCCTCCATTTGCCGAGAGGTGCGAGGGAGGAGTGAAGGACTTCTGGGAAGTCATATATTTGTGTGGTTGCGTTTCCCGAAACACTACTCGGGTAGTGTCTCCCACCCATCCTCCTCCTCTAACCAGAAAAAAAGGACCTGTGCGCCAGATTGGTAAGGTAACGAGTTTTTTTATATTCCTTATTTTTTCAACAATCTCTTTGGGAATTTAGAATAGTGGGAATGGAGGTTAGGGCAGCTGAATGTTCCTCCTGCTGACTACAGGAGGTAAGGGTCACCACTAGTGTCCCTGCTGACTACATCTGTGGGAAGTGCACCCAACTCCAGCTCCTTGGAAACCACGTTAGGGAACCGGAGCTGGATTTGGATGAACTTCGGATCATTCGGGAGCCAAAGGGAGTTATTGAGAGGAGTTACAGGGAGGTAGGCACACCTCAGGTACAAGAAAAAGGCAAATGGGTTACCGTCATGGGACGGAAAGGGACCGGCAGGCAGTGCAAGAATCCCCTGTGGCTATTCCCCTCAACAATAAGTATACCGTGTTGGATACTGTTGGGGGAGCGACTTACCAGGAGAAAGCAGTGGGGCACAGGACTCTGGCACAGAGTCTGTCCCTGCTGCTCAGAAGGGAATGGGGAAGAGGAGCAGAGCAGCAGTCATTGGGGACTCCATAGTTAGGGGGGCAGATAGGAGGTTCTGTGGGGACAAGAGAGACTCACGGTTGGTGTGTTGCCTCCCAGGTGCCAGGGTTCGTGATGTCTCTGATCATGTTTTTGGGATCCTTAAGGGGGAGGGGGAACAGCCCCAAGTCATGGTCCACATAGGCACCAACGACATAGGTAGGAAGAGAGATGGGGATTTAAGGCAGAGATTTAGGGATCTAGGATGGAAGCTTAGAGCTAGGACAAACAGAGTTGTTGTATCTGGTTTGTTGCCCATGCCACGTGCAAATGAGGCAAGGAATAGGGAGAGAGAGGAGTTGAACACGTGGCTACAGGGATGGTGCAGGAGGGAGGGTTTTGGATTCTTGGATAAGTGGGGCTCTTTCTGGGGTAGGTGGGACCTCTACAAGCAGGATGGTCTTCATCTGAACCAGAAGGGTACCAATATCCTGGGGGCGAAATTTGCTAAGGCTATTGGGGTGGGTTTAAACTAATCCAGCAGGGGGATAGGAACCAAAATTGTAGTGCGAGTACAGAAAAGATTGAGAGTAGGGATGTCCAAAATCAAGTTTCAGGAACGCAAGATGGCACCGGCAAACAAGAAGTTGGTTTGAAGTGTGTCTACTTCAACACCAGGAGCATCCGGAATAAAATGGGTGAACTTGCAGCATGGGTTGGTACCTGGGACTTCAATGTTTCGGAGACATGGATAGAGGAGGGACAGGAATAGTTGTTGCAGGTTCTAGGATTTAGATGTTTCAGTAAGAACAGAGAAGATGGTAAAAGAGGGGGTGGTGTGGCATTGTTGGTCAAGGACAGTATTACAGTTGCAGAAAGGATGTCTGGGGACTCGTCAACTGAGGTAGTATGGGTTGAAGTTAGAAACAGGAAAGGAGAGGTCACCCTATTGGGAGTTTTCTATAGGCCTCCGAATAGTTCCAGAGATGTAGAGGAAAGGATAGCAAAGATGATTCTCGATAGGAGTGAGAGAGACAGGGTAGTTGTCCTTGGGGACTTCAACTTTCCAAATATTGACTGGGAACACTATAGTACAAGTACTATAGATGGGTCAGTTTTTGTCCAGTGTGTGCAGGCGAGCTTCCTGACACAGTATGTAGACAGGCCAACAAGGGGCGAAGCCACATTAGATTTGGTACTGGGTAATGAGCCCGGCCAGGTGTTCGACTTGGAAGTAGGTGAGCACTTTGGTGATAGCGATCACAATTCTGTTATGTTTACTTTAGTGATAGAAAGAGATAGGTGTATACCACTGGGCAAGAGTTACAGCTGGGGGGGAAAGGCAATTACAATGCGATTAGGCAAGATTTAGGAAGCATAGGATGGGGAAGGAAACTGCAGGCGATGGGCACATTAGAAATGTGGAGCTTATTCAAGGAAAAACTACAGTGTTTCCGAGATAAGTATGTACCTGTCAGGCAGGGAGGAAGCTGTAGAGCGCGGGTGCTGTGGTTTATGAAGGAAGTGGAATCTCTGGTCAAGAGGAAGAAGGAAGCTTATGTTAGGATGAGATGTGAAGGCTCAGTTAGGGCGCTTGAGGGTTACAAGGTAGCCAGGAATGACCTAAAGAGAGAGCTCAGAACAGCCAGGACGAGATATGAGAAGTTGTTGGTGGATAGGATCAGGGTAAACCCTAAGGCTTTCTATAGGTATTTAAGGAATAAAAGAATGACAAGAGTAAGATTAGGACCAATCAAGGATAGTAGTGGGAAGGGAAGTTGTGTGTGGAGTCAGAGGAGATAGGGGAAGCACTAAATGAATATTTTTCAACAGTATTCACTCTAGAAAATGACAATGTTGTCGAGGAGATTACTGAGATACAGGCTACTAGACTAGATGTGATTGAGGTTCACAAGGAAGAGGTATTAGAAATCCTGCAGAGTGTGAAAGTAACTAAGTCCCCTGGACCGGATGGGATTTATCCTAGGATCCTCTGGGAAGCCAGGGAGGAGATTGCCGAGCCTTTGGCAGTGATCTTTAAATCGTCTACAGGAATAGTGCCAGAAGACTGGAGGATAGCAAATGTGGTTGCCCTGTTCAAGAAGGGGAGTAGAGACAATCCTGGTAATTATAGACCAGTGAGCCTTACTTCAGTTGTTGGTAAAGTGTTGGAAAAGGTTATAAGAGATAGGATTTACAATCATCTAGAAAAGAATAATTTGATTAGGGATAGCACGGTTTTGTGAAGGGTAGGTTGTGCCTCACAAACCTCATTGAGTTCTTTGAGAAGGTGACCAAACAGATAGATGAGAGTAAACCAGTTGATGTGGTGTATATGGATTTCAACAAGGTGTTCGATAAGGTTCCCCACAGTAGGCTTTTGTACAAAATGCGGAGGAATGGAATTGTGGGAGATATAGCAGTTTGGATCAGTAATTGGCTTGCTGAAAGAATACAGACGGTGGTGGTTGATGGGAAATGTTCATCCTGGAGTCCAGTTACTGGTGGTGTACCGCAAGGGTCGGTGTTGGGTCCACTGCTGTTCATCAATTTTATAAACGACCTGGATGAGGGCATAGAAGGGCGGGTTAGTAAATTTGCAGACGACACGAAGGTCGGTGGAGTTGTGGATAGTGACAAAGGATGTTGTAGGTTACAGGGAGGAGAAAGTGAGGTCTGCAGATGCTGGAGATCAAAGTTGAAACTTTATTGCTGGAACAGCACAGCAGGTCAGGCAGCATCCAGGGAACAGGAGATTCGACGTTTCGGGCATATTCCTGAAGAAGGGCCTGTGCCCGAAACGTCGAATCTCCTGTTCCCTGGATGCTGCCTGACCTGCTGTGCTGTTCCAGCAATAAAGTTTCAACTAGGTTACAGGGAGACATAAATAAGCTGCAGAGCTGGACTGAGAGATAGCAAATGGAGTTTAATGTGGACAAGTGTGAGGTGATTCACTTTGGTCGGAGTAACCAGAATGCAAAGTACTGGGCTAATGGTAAGATTCTTGGTAGTGTAGATGAGCAGAGAGGTCTCGGTGTCCAGGTACACAGATCCTTGAAAGTTGCCACCCAGGTTAACAGAGTTGTTAAGAAGGCATACAGTGTTTTAGCTTTTATTAATAGCGGGACAGAGTTCCGAAACCATGAGGTTATGCTACAGCTGTACAAAACTCTGGTGCAGCCGCACTTGGAGTATTGTGTACAGTTCTGGTCACTGCATTATAAGAAAGATGTGGAAGCTTTGGAAAGGGGGCAGAGGAGATTTACTAGGATGTTGCCTGGTATAGAGGGAAGGTCTTACGAGGAAAGGCTGAGGGACTTGAAACTGTTTTCGTTGGAGAGAAGAAGGTTGAGAGGTGACTTAATAGTGACATATAAGATAATTAGAGGGTTAGGTAGGGTGGACAGGGAGAGCCTTTTTCCAAGTATGGTGACGGCGAGCACGAGGCGGCATAGCTTTAAATTGAGGGGTGATAGACATAGGACAGATGTCAGAGGTAGTTTCTTTACTCAGAGAGTAGTAAGGGTATGGAATACTTTGCCTGCAACGGTAGTAGATTCGCCAACTTTAAGTACATTTAAGTCGTCATTGGACAAGCATATGGAGATACATGGAATAGTGTAGGTTAGATGGGCTTCAGATTGGTATGACAGGTCGGCGCAACATCGAGGGCCGAAGGGCCTGTACTGCACTGTAATGTTCTATGTTCTATAAAACCCAGGTTAGACCGCACTTGGAATATTGAGTCCAGTTCTGGTTGCCTCATTATAGGAAGGATCTAGGTGCTTTAGAGAGGGTGCAGAGGAGATTTACCAGAATGCTGCCTGGATTGGAGGGCTTGTCTTATGAAGGGCTTTTGCCCGAAACGTTGATTTTCCTGCTCCTCAGATGCTGCCTGACCTGCTGTGCTTTTCCAGCACCACTCTAATCTAAACCCCTTATGAAGAAAGGTTGAATGAGATCAGGCTTTTCATGCTGGATAGAAGAAAGAAGAGAGGTAACTTGATAGGTGTGTACAAGGTAATCAGAGGCATAGGTAGAGTAGATAGCCAGAGACCTTTCCCCATGGCAGAAGTGACTGTCATGAGGGGTCATAATTTTAAGGTGATTGGAGGAAGGTTTAGGGGAGATGCTGGAAGTAGGTTCTTTATGCAGAGAGTGGTGGGTGCGTGGAATGCACTGCCAGGGGTGGTAGTCGAGTCAGAGACTTTAGGGACATTTAAGTGACTGCTGGACAAGCACATGGATGACAGTAAATTGAGAAGTGTGTAGGTTAGGCTGATCTTAGATGAATATAAATGCTCGGCACAACATCATTGGCTAAAAGGCCTGTACTGTGCTGCACTGTTCTATGTTCTATATCCCAGAAATGCCTTGAACTATGTCGACAACATGATGACAGGCATATTGTATTTGGTTCGAAGGATGGTATGACAGTCCAACACCGAAAGAGACGCAGTTGCTATGGTCTTCAGGATGCAACTGTTTCATACATATTCATTCGGCAAGCATTTCATTGTTCATACTAACAAATAAACACTGATGATGAACTGCCAAAAATCTCTCACAAGTGCAGCTACAGCACCAACCTTTGAAGATCCAAGGGTACAATTTAAAATTAGAATTTGATTTTTTTTATTGTCACGTTTTCTCAAGTGTGGAAACACATGAGTATAGGGAAAAGTGTACAAAGTCACTGTTCTCTGGTGCCATCTTGGTTACAAAGCCAGAACTTTAAAAAAAGTAGCAGAAATAAAAGAAAGCCAAAAGCAAAGATAAATGTCCAGATCTCAAAGTCTAAGTCTTATATCCACAAAGATGTTTGGAACCACCGCTGAAACCACCCGGGCCTAACTACCGCCGAGAGTATCTGTCAGCCCACTAATCTTGTATTGATCACCAGGAAGAGCCATGTTCTTGTTGCTGATGATGCTGTCACTGCCACCTCTGATCGCTGGAGGACCTTTGCCACTTCTGCTGCTCCCACTGGCCCCGAACACTGGGAGGAGCTTCATCCATGCTGCCTTTATAACTGCTGCCGCCTCCAATCGCTGGGAGGAACCGTGTCCATCACCGCCCCCTCCAATCATTGGGAGGAACCATGTCCACCACCGCCTCCTCGAATCACTGGCAGGAACCATGTGCACCACCGCCCCCTCCAATTACTGGGAGGAACCATGTCCACCACCGCCCCCTCCAATTACTGGGAGGAACCATGTCCACCACCGCCCCCTCCAATTACTGAGAGGAACCATCTCCACCGCTGCCCCCTCCAATTACTGGGAGGAACCATATCCACGCCACCCTCTCCAATTACTGGGAGGAACCATGTCCACTGCCACCCCATCCAATCGCTGGCAGGAACCATATCCACGCTGCCCCCTCCAAATACTGGGAGGAACCATATCCACGCCGCCCCCTCCAATTACTGGGAGGAACCATGTCCACTGCCACTCCCTCCAATTACTGGGAGGAACCATGTCCACCACCACCCCCTCCAATTACTGGGAGGAACCATGTCCACCACCACCCCCTCCAATTACTGGGAGGAACCATGTCCACTGCCACCCCGTCCAATCGCTGGGAGGAACTATGTCCATCGCCACCACCTCTGACCTCTGGGATGAAACTTGTCTACAGCCACACCCTCCAATCACTGGGAGGAACTATGTCCACCACCACTGCCTCCAATCACTGGAAGGAACCATGTCCACCGTCATCCCTCCAATCACTGGGAGGAAGAACTTGTCCATCACCGTCCCCTCCAATCACTGGGAGGAACCATGTCTACCAAAGCTGCTTCTGACCTCTGGGAGGAACCATGTCCACTGCCGCTGCCTCCAATCACTGAGAGGAACCATGTCTACTGCCGCCCCCTCCAAGCACTGGGTGGACCCATGTCTACCGCTGCTGCTTCTGACCTTTGGGAGGAACCATGTCAAAGCTGCTGTCTGTTACTCTAGGAGGAACCATGTCCACCGCTGCTGTCTCCAATCACTGGGGGGAGCCATGTCCACCGCCGCAACCTCTGACCTCTGGGAGGCTGCCACCATTCTGCACACAGTCCGCTCTTGCTGCTGATGCTGTGCTGCTGCCACCTCTAGTCACCTTTTGAAGTACAGTGCAAACCAGGTTCCCAAATGACCATCTCCAATGCTGTTAGCCAACTTCCAAGCCATGCTTAGAATAAAGATATTCCTTTAGACTTACCAGCGGACATTATTGAGTCTGAATTGAGTGAGAGTTTTAACATTGATCTTATACATTTTGGTCACAGCCAAGCAGAACAGATTTAGCAAACTGCGTTCCATGGTGATCAGCTACAATCACTAATAAAGATCATAAATCTGGCCTGAAAATCTTTGAGCTATTGCATTCATTTTGATCATTCAGAGATAAACTAAGAATGCCTAAGAACATAATTTTTAAAGGAAAATAATTCATAATCTGCATTAAGATGTGTTTGAAAACATGTCTGTCACATGGGTGCAGAAAAAGAAGCAATTGGTGTGTGAATATTTGCTAAGCATTAATAAGGACATTGATGTTGTGTGAAATATGTCAATACATCAACTTCAACAATTGACAGAACCTTTCCTTCCACATGAGATTCTTTCTGAGTTATGGTCAAAGATTGTGACTGATATTTTCCATATCCAAGGGCACGACTTCCTTCTGCTGACTGACTATTTCACCAAATTCCATTTGTACAACATATCCAGGATACTACTAGTGTGATGGTTGTTTATACATTGCCCATCATATTCAGAACATTCGGTATATCTCAACAAATAGTGTCCAGCAGCAGTCTACAGTACTCTAACGTGTCATGTGTAAAAGAAATGGGATATTTAACATATTACCTTCTGTCTTCACTACCATCCATCAAATGCACTGAGAGAACACACTGCATGCACTGTAAAATCCATGATTAATGAAAGTAATTTTTACATAGACCATAAGACCATAAGACCATAGTATCATAAGAAATAGGAACAAGAGTTAGTCATTTGTCTCATCGAGCAGCCCTTGCATTCATGAGGATCATGGCTGATTTGACATTCCTCACATCCATTTTCCTGCCCTTTCCCCAAAATCCTTGATCCCCCTATTGATCAAGCATCTATCTACTTTAACCGTAAATATATACAAGGATTCTGCCCCCACAGCTCTCTGAGGCAAGGAGCTCCAAAGACACACAACCCTCTGAGAGAAGAAATTATTCCTCATCTCAACCTTATTTTAAGACTGTGCCCTCTCATCCTAGGCCCCTAGAGGGGAAACATCCTCTAAGTTTTTACCCTGTCAGGCCCCTTAAGAATCCAACATGTTTCAATGAGATCACCTCTCATTCTTCTAAACTCCAGTGAGTAAAGTCCCAACAAGTTTAGTCTTTTCTCATAAGACAGTCCCTCCACACCAAAGGTCATCCCAGTGAACCTTCTCCAAACTATATGTTAAATCTACATGCTACTCCTTTAGTTAATGATTTATTCACAATAGCACCTTTCATGTTGATCGACAGATGCACACAGCTCTTTTCTTCCCAATTCTTACCATCTGCCTACATATGCATGATGCATTGCTAGAAAGAAGGAAGAAAACAGTAAAGGAACATGATTATTGAGCTGATAGACAGTTATCCAACTTGAACCAGGAAAAAACACACAATATTTTTTTGTGCAAACACCTGGGTTCATGAAAATACATAACATTGCCTAGGTCATATGACATTGTAATGAGCATGAAGTCCACAATATGTTTGAACTGCATATTACTAACCATTCATTACACTGAATGACAAATTTGATTCTGAAGGTATCATGCCAGCCAACATTTACATATCTACAATAAATTGATTACATCCATCACAATGAAAGAAAACATCCACCATGTGAAGCTGCAAATAGAACCCAAATCTCAGATTGACATGTAAAAATCAAGACTCTCTTCTGAAATAATACCTTGGGATCTTTTCCATCTACCCGAAAGGGCAGAAGGAGCCTATCCATTAGACTGCACCACCAGAAGTGCACTGAATCTCGGCACTGCACTGGATTGTCAGCTTTGGCTTTATTGCACTTAGGCCTCGGAATGGGGCTTTAACCTAGGAGCTTCTGTGGTTTAGAGGTGGGAGTATCACCAACTAAGCAAAAACTAATACAACTATTTCTCTGACGGAACGATTTAATTCATCCCAGTCTCCCTCACTTCCCCATTCCTGAGTATTTTTGTTTCACAAAAGCACTTCAGAAAGGAATCTTACTTTAATCAAACAGTAAATGTTGGAGAAACTCAGTAGGTCTGGCAGCATTTGTGGAGGCACAAACGTTTATGTCCAATGTGACTCATCTCAGAGGGAAAAGCCAGAAGAATACTCATATTGGACTTGAAACATTAACTTTGTTTCTCCATCTACAGATGTTGCCAGACCGGTTGAGTTTCTCCAGCAGTTTCTGTTTTTATTTCAGATCTCCAACATCCACAGTACTTTGTTTTTATTTTATTATGTTAATGTAGATTTTAAAAGCAATTAGAATAGGGTGGTTAAATTGCAAATAAGCTCTGAATTGAACTTGTTTCCTAAAATGGCAAATATTCATTAACATTTCCTGGTAATCAATGAACAACACAATTCCACTAGTTTTAGAAGTTCTTGATCCTGGATTGATCTTTCCTTCTAATCCTGTACAGACAGAAATAAAAATAGAATGAAATCATTCACTGACAATCGAGTGAATTGTCCAGGATAGATTTTTACTCGCAAACAAATGAATTAAACCATTCATTTTCTCAAGCTTTCTCTGCCGTTTAATAAGATCATAGATATCCTCTTCACATCTTACTCTCCTATATTTACACACTGTTGCTATTGAGCATCAGTGGCCGGGTTAGTGGTTATGGTGCCTGTCAAACAGACTTCTTTGTCCTGGAGAGTGTCAAGTTTCTTACTGGAGCTGCAGTCATCCAAGCAACTGAGGAGTATTCCTTCACACTCCTAACTGGAATGAGGCAGATTTTGGGAGGTCAAGAAGTGAATTAGTCACTGTAATATTCTGAGCCTTTGACCTGCTCTTGTGGCTGCGATACTTATACGGATAGTCAATTCAGTTTCTGATAACCACCAGGATATTGATAGGGAGGATTCAATTATGGTACTGCCATTAAATGTCAAGAGGTGGTGGTTAGATTGCCTCTAATTGGAAATGGCAATTGCTTGCTATTAAGGTGGCACAAATGTTACTTGCTCCTTGTCAGCTCAAATTAGGTAGTATCCAAATCTTATTGCATTTGGAAATGGACTGCCTCAATATCTGAGGAGTCATAAATGGTGCTGAACATTGCGCAATCATCTGCAAACATGCTTACTTCTAATTTTATGATGGAGAGGACATTGATGAAGCAGCTGAAGATCATTGGGGTTCAGAAACTACCCTTAGGAACTCTTGCAGAGATGTCCTGAGTTGAGATGCTTGATCTCTGACAACCACAACCACACAACCATCTTCCTTTGTACCAGATATGATATCAATCAGCAGAGGATTTTCCGCCAATACCCATTAACTCTAGTTTAGTAAGGTTCCTTAATGCCACACTCAGTCATATTGGCCCTGGTGTCAAGGGCTGGCACTCTTACCTCACCTCTGAAATTCAGCTCTTTTGTCTATGTTTGAACCAAGGCTATAATGAGGGCAGGGGTAAGTGGCACTGGAGGAACCCAAGCTAACCAGTGTGAGCCGATTGTGGCGAAACAAGTGCTGCTTGGTGGCACCATTCAAGACACCTTCCATCTTTTTACTGATGATTGAGAGTAGACTGATCAGATAATAATTGACTGTTGGATAGGTCTTGTATATTGTGCACATGACATACCTGGGCATGTTTGCACATTGTCAGCAAGATGCCTAGTGTATTAGTTGTACTGGAACAGTTTGACTAGGACTGCAGCAAGTTCTGAAGTACGAGTTTTCAGTACTATTGCTGGAATGCTGTCAGGGCACATAGCTTTTGCAATATCCAATGTCTCCAACTATATCTTGATACTAATGGAATGAATTGAAATAGGCTATTGTGTACAGTTTTGATCTCCTTACCTAAACAAGAGTGTATTGATACACTCTTTGTCAGACAAACAAGACTGATTCTTGGAATAAGGGACTTATCTGACATGGCACAATTGAGTTCACCAGCCTATATTTCTTAGTCTTTAGAACAATGAGAGGTGATCTCATCAAAAGATATACAATTCATAAAAGATTTGAAACTGATAGATTGTTTTGCCTGGCTAAGGAATCTAGAACATGGAGTCATGGCTCAGAATAAAGGATCAATGTTTAGGACTGAGATGAAGAAACAGTTCTCTACTCAAAGTGTTGTGAATATTTAGAATCCTTTAATTCAGAGAGCTGTGAATACTCAGATTGTAGAGTATATTCAAGACGGAGGTGAATAGAAAGCTGGGTACTAAGAGAATTCAGGGATTTAGGAATATCAAGACAAGGTGGAGTTGAGATATAGGACCAAATGATCTGTTCCTGCTCCTCTTTTTTTGTTTTTATTTTGTTCAATAACAAAGGCAAAATCTATGACTTTCCTCAAAACCTGTAACAATGTGGAACATTCTTTTGTTCGAGAAACATCATGTCACAATAAATGATTTCTCCTCTGATATTTTCTATGCAATCTATGCCGTAAGCTATTTACTGTTTTGAATCTGTGAGTATTATGAGTGAGAAATTGAGGGAAACCCATGTTTATTTTGAGTGGCTGTGATATGCTTCAGCAAGTCGCTCTTTGCAGTCATGAGACGAGTAGAGATAATTGAGATGAAAAATGATATTCAGTGTAGTGCACGTAGGTGGAAACTGCTGAGACAGAATAAAGAAAGTGAAGACAGTTCCAATATATATATTTGTGTTAAGGGCTTCCAATTTAAGTTTTAACCAGCATGCCAGTATAGTAAAAATCTTTCATACACTTTGCGATAATGTACACTCCTTGGCAAACACAATGCAAAATATTTGCATTACAAAGTTCCAATTACATTTTTCGCCACAGCATTTATTTGATAATTTATCCAATTTTACTTTTAGGTTACCAACTTCATTTAATTTAATGATTCTCGCAACAGCTTATAAACTTGGCATCAGATAGGAATCGTCTAGATTATTTCAACATTCAGTACTTAGATTGTAGAATAATATGTTCTTTCAATGTCTTGGTGTCTAATATAGGCCAGAATTTTACACCCCATGGGAGGGAGCCAACAGTTGTGGTGAGGCTATTGGAAGGTTATACTGTGCCTGTCACCTCCCCACTACTGCAACTATTTTAACATTTGGAGGAAATAGTTAAGAGGCAGTCTGACCACTGTAGACTCAACTAAGAGTCAATGAAGGGCCCACTGCTTATATTTTAATAATAATGCAGGAATGTTCATGCCATGTTGACAGGCTACCACACTGGCATTGATAGACCAACTGTTGGTTTGTATAGGGCAGTGGGAGTCCTCCTATTTGGACACTCACCACAGAGAGTTTGAATTATCTTAACAATACATAAATGTTTTCTCCCCTCATTAGATTCCTGGCTGCAGTCCATGCCATTATGGTTGATACATGCAGAAATCCATCATCATGTTGCAAACCATACAAATCAAGGGACTGACATATCCATATGAGTGAAAGGCATTTTGGCAACTAGTAAAGGAAGGTGGTGGTGACTGCTGGTGTTCAATCATCTGACCATCCCAGGCTGTTACTGCAATAGGATCCTAGATCAAGTCATTTTCAGCTGCTTTATCAAAGACTTGCTCTCTATCATATGATTAGTACTGGTTTGTTTGCTGATGACTACACCTTGTTCAATACCGTTAGCATCTCCTCAGATACTGAAGCAGATATGTACAAATGCAGAATGACCTGAACTATGTTCCAGTTTTGACTGACAAATGATAAATAACATTTGCACCACAAAAGTATCAGGGAATGTCCAAATGCAAAAAAAAGAATCTAACCATCTCCATCTCCATCTCCATCTCCCTTAGTGGGCGGCACGGTGGCACAGTGGTTAGCGCTGCTGCCTCACAGTGCCAGAGACCCTGGTTCAATTCCCGCCTCAGGCAACTGACTGTGAGGAGTTTGCACGTTCTCCCCGTGTCTGCGTGGGTTTCCTCCCGGTGCTCTGGTTTCCTCCCACAGTCCAAAGATGTGCAGGTCAGGTGAATTGGCCATGCTAAATTGCCCGTAGTGTTAGGTAAGGGGTAAATGTAGGGGTATGGGTGGGTTGCGCTTCAGCGGGTCGGTGTGGACTTGTTGGGCCGAAGGGCCTGTTTCCACACTGTAATGTAATCTAATCTAATCTAATCTAAATCTATTGCTAAGACCCCAATGTTGCCATTAACCAGATACTTAACTGGACCTGCACATAAATACTGAGGCTACAGGTGCAATTTAGAGGCTGAGCATTAGAGATCACATCAAAACCTCTGAAAATTTCAACAGGGTAAATGCAGGAATATTCCTGATGACTGGAAAGTCCAGAACCAGGGGTCACAGTCAAAGGATATGGGGTAGACCATTCAGTACTGAGATGAGGAGAAATTTCTTCACTCCAAGAATGGTAGGCCTGTGTAATTCTACCACAGAAAATAGTTAAGCCCAAACCATTGAATGTTTTCAAGGGAGTATTAGATAGAGTCTTAGAACTAAAAAAGATCAAAGGTTATGGTAGGGAGCAAGTCGAACAGAGTAATGTTTGGATGATCAACCATGATTGTATTAAATGGCAAAGCATGCCCACAAAGCCAAATGGCTGACTCCTGCTTTTTTCTGTGTAATTCTGTAACAAGCAACTCACCTTCTCCCATCAAAGACTGTCCACCATCTAAAAGGCACAAGTCAGAAGTATGATGGAATACTCTCCACTTGCCTGGATGAATGCTGCTCCAACAACCCTCAAGAAGCTCAACATCACTCAGGCAACAAAAGCCATTTCAGTTAGCATTCCATGCACATCATTAAAGACGCACTCCCTCCATGACCAACATACAGTGCCAACACTGTGTACCAAGTACAAGATGCAATGCAGCATCTCACCAATCATCTTTCAGCAGCACCTAGCAAGCCCAAATTCTTCACCATCTCAAAGGATAAAGGCAGCAAACACAGGAACATCACCACCTGCAAGCTCACTTCCAAGTCATTGACTAACCTGACTTGGTTCTAATTTGTCTTTCTTTCAGTGTCATTGGCCAAAAGCCTGAAACTCCATTCCTAACAACACCTACTGAATACCTGCATTAAATGAACTGCTATGGTTCAAAAAGATGATTTCATCATCGTACTGAGACCCCAATTAGGGATGAACAAACAAATCTTGCCAGTTGTGCTCCCATAGTATGAAAATATCAAAGAAAAAAAACTTCCATGCCATTATTTTGTAAAACTGTTGAGGATGGTGCTTTGGTCAAATAATGTTGCAAAACAAAATTGATCATTGGAAGCTGTAAATGATCACAAAGATTACAAGGAGCAGAGCCAGTTATCCCAGGTTAGATCCTGATGAGACATGGTGTGGAATGTTGGTGGATAATTTGTCAGATCCAGAAAACTAGGAGGGTATAACTAGTGGTATAGAGTTGGATAGATTTGCAGTGGAGGAGTGCAGTGTTTGATCTGTCTTTAATGTAGTCCTTAGTTGATCAGTCTTCATGCTGCTACAAGATTGAGAATTTGGGAGTTCTGTACGACACTGCTGAAAGGCTACTTCCTCCGACAGTCCTGTCTCCATTCTTAGAATGCTGCATCTCGATACCTACCTTACCCAAGTGCAGAGAATTCAAAAAAACTCATTTATTTATGCGCTATTTGCATTATATTTTTCTCTGGGACACCATTTTCTAAGGTAGATTATTCCATCTTCTTCTGATGTTACATCATCTTATATGTCATCATTTATTAACATGTATTTTAATGAAGTAAGATCATAAACAACCCTGCACACAGCCCCCTAGGTTTCTCTCAATTTCAACTGTTTCACCACTTAGATCAGAGAACCCCTACAGTGTGGAAATAAGCCATTCAACCCATTGAGTCCATACTGACCCTCCAAAGAGCATCCCTCCCAGACCCAACCCTTACCCTTTCTCCCTAACTCCACATTTCCCCATGGCTAATCCACCGAGCCTGGACATTATGGACAATTTAGCATGATCAATCCACCTTACCTGCACTGGACTGTGGGAGGAAGCAGAGCACCTAGTTTCTTTAAACAATTGACATTCTCACTTCATATTCACCCCACCACCACTATCCATATCACCTCAAAGTCCAAACATCAGGAGGCCAGTCTTTTTTTTTCTTTTGAGTCAGTACTCTAAACTGAGGAGACTTTAAATCTCCTGGTTATATATTGTTTTCAGCACAGAGTCAGTCCCCTAAACTGAGCAGACTCTAAATCTCTTGGGGGGATTTTTTTCCCTAAATACCCCCACACAACCACACAACTGTGGTAGTGCTTATTTTTAGGAGGCAAGTCTTTGTGGAACTTTCACAGCTTGCCCTAATCTTGTCCTCATTATTGCCGAATTAAGACAATAGCAGGACTGTTTGAACTGAGAGGTGAGTGATCTAGTTCTGTTATCATTTTCCCACATTTCATAGCAGTTGTACATGCTCTTGCTGCTTCAATATTGTTGGAAATGCTTCTTCTACAATTTGCACATGCATCTCTCTCAGGGCCTTTTTCATTTTCAAACTGCTGCATCTGGAGCAGTGACTCAACTGGGATAGCCACCAAGCTTCAGTAGATTTCTGCTTGAGATAAATCTTCTAATATTTTATCCTTGCAATATGCTACTGATGCTTCTTGCAAATTTTGGTCTGTACTTCTCCAGCACCACTCTAATCTAGACTCTGGTTACCAGCAACTGCAGTCATTGTTTTTACCTCAAACATAGAGCAAATTATAGTCACTGTCAGAATATCTATACTGATACAACACTTAGTTGATCACTCCTTATGGCTGCCATCAGGTATAGGACTCAGGATTCATAATTGTGTTGCTGAAATACTGCTTTCTAAGACAACCATCTCTCCACTCTGGATGTACCCTATTTAGATTTCTGTCTTATGTCACTAACATACGCAGTCTCATAAGCAGCAGGGCCAATAAAACATATCAGGCTCTTGTTCATTGAAACAAGGAGCTAGAGAATACTGCCAGTTGACCTCAGCAAGAAGAAAGGTGATACATGAACTAAGAATGATACAGAATCAGATATAGGATATTGGTTGGGAAGTCAGTTTAGAAGTTAATGGAAAACCTAAAACAAAATCTTGCAGCTGCTGGCAATCAAGAACAGAAGCCCTCCTTAAATATTTCCAACATGTGCTGTTTTTTCCTCTTTGAACTTATTGGAAATATTGGCATTGCAGTTGACAAATGATTAGATGAGAGTTTTAATGGCATTGCAGGTGAAGTACAGCTGGGGTTAGTGAACAGTGGTGGGGATAGTCAGTCTTGGTGACAAGTTGGATACGGTTGAAGTTCAGCTCAGATTCAAGTGGGACACCATGTTTTACACAGCTCCCCAGCTTGAGTAGGACTATGATTTGGGCTTGAAAATAAGTTGAAAGGTACAAAAATGTTAATGGGGGAAATGTGTACGACAACTATTCCAGGTGTAAGGGAATGCATGTAAAAAGCAAAAAGAGGAAAACAAACTAACTGAGAGAAAAATAAGGAAAAGAGACGACTCTTAATTTTGTCCAGTAGCAACACTACGAGAGATGAACTTGTATATTTTTAATTCACAGAAATGTATAACTTCAGATGCTTTACATAAAATCTGGAGGATATTTTTACCATCTGATTTTTGTTTAATAACTTTGAATATCGTAGTGACATTACTGCCATCTAGAGGAAAATAGTATAACTTTTCCACTTCCAAAGTTATGTTGGAAAAATAAGCAAATAAATATTGCATTGTTCAAAGCTCTTGACCTCTCTCAGACTGAAACCTTGAAGTCTTGTTTAACTCATAATGGGAAGCTGCTGGAAATAGCCACCAGTCCAATGTAGGATTGGGATTTGGAGGCCAAATCTATGTTAATTGCCAAGTATCTCGCTTGAGAGCCAGAGGCTGTTTCTGGCTGCTGGCTGTCAGGAATGGTCAAAAATTGGGTATCCCAAAAGCCAGAAAGAGTCTGCCAGCAGTAAGGTAAGTCATGGAAAGGCAGGGATGTCTGTTTCACGAGTGGCATGAATGGGCATGATAGGAATAGCAGATTTCCCTAAGAAATCTTTC
This sequence comes from Chiloscyllium plagiosum, assembly GCF_037043375.1. Taxonomy (NCBI): domain Eukaryota; kingdom Metazoa; phylum Chordata; class Chondrichthyes; order Orectolobiformes; family Hemiscylliidae; genus Chiloscyllium; species Chiloscyllium plagiosum. Next base: position 67,353,480 of record NW_028270145.1, on the reverse strand, counting down.
AACACCTGGAACAGGACTCCTATTTTTCCCAGACTTTGTGAGGATTTTTAAAAAGTACCTTAATGGGCTTGGCTGCTTTCCTGATACATCGTGGGCAGCTCTGGAACAGTTTAAAATGACAATAGCATCCCCTGTACATAATGGGATCTTCTTCTTTATTTATAAGTGAGTTTGCAATCGAAGCCCAGCAGGAAGCTTATTGGCATAAACAGATTGGGCAATGAAGCCATTTCATTTTAACTGCTCCTGCACTCCTTTTCTGTCAATAGGGGAGTTGAAATTCTCCCTCAATTCTACCAGAACTATTTAAGCCTTCTCTCCCTCTTTTCCAACAAACTAACTTCTGGGTCAATTGTACCTTTCAAGACAGTAAGTTTTCAAGAAGTTTGGATTCAAGTAAATAGATTTCAGTGTGAATAGAGAATGGCAAAGACAGACTCAAAAGGCTGAATGGTCTATGAACATCCTGTGTACCCGAGAAAAAAGATTTTAAAAATCTTATATTGTAAATAATATGCGATCATATATTTTCTGGTTGAATTATAATTATTTTTTCAGTAACTGTCAACCTTACAATGGAAATCTTTATCATAATAAAGATAAATTGGGTTAACCTAAAAGTAGTGATCATTTTGACATTATTCCATTTCTGCACCTTACAGGTTCTATCCCTGGGAGCTGACGTTTTACCAGAGTACAAGCTTCAAACTCCTCGCATCCACAAGCTCACCATCCTACACTATAGTCCTTTCAAGGCTGTGTGGGACTGGCTAATTCTGCTACTAGTAATTTATACAGCAATCTTCACTCCCTATTCTGCAGCCTTTTTACTTAATGACAGGGAGGAGCAAAAGAGAAGAGAGTGTGGATACTCCTGCAGCCCATTGAATGTTGTAGATTTAATAGTGGATATTATGTTCATTATTGATATTCTAATAAACTTCAGAACAACATATGTAAATCAAAATGAAGAAGTGGTTAGTCATCCAGCAAAAATTGCAATTCACTACTTCAAAGGCTGGTTCCTCATTGACATGGTTGCTGCTATACCTTTTGACCTGCTGATTTTTGGATCTGGGTCAGATGAAGTAAGTCTTATCTACTACAATTAGCTTCATATTTATAGAAAATAATATTCTAAAAGCATCAGAATGTTTAGAATTTCAAGATGAAGGGTAAAAAGTATTTTCGTTGTCTGAGATTGGCTTAACTTTTCCACTCAGTAAAATATCTAAATTTACTATTCACTGTGAACAGGAGGAAACGTGTGGTGTTATTTGCTGGTGTTACAAGTAAAGTTTGTGAAATCAGAAACCTAGCTATATTATATTTTATGTCCTAATAGATGGGTTGGCATGTATTATTCAAAGTAACTTTTAACTTAATCAGGTAGGTTCCATGTTCAAGAAAAAAAAAAATTTTTTTCTAGACTGGCATAAGAAAGTACCAAATTTACCACTTGAAGTTCAATTCAAAAGTAAAATGGTGCTAGCTGCGGATGGTTTATATCAAGAATTTAGATGTAAATGGATTTAAATCTGCTGTTAAATGTTTCAAATCTGTGACCCCTGCAGCTTGGTTTAATATGTCAGCAGCTACAATCCTAAGGATGGAGTAGTGATGAGCACCAGAGTTTCTGAGGGCAGAATTGATCTTAATTCAAAGGTCTCCAGAATTAACTTTACCAAGCTAAAGAACCTTAAAGTTAAAGTTACAATCCGACATAAAATTCAAGCGAACTTGAAACTCCCCTTTGTCTCCACGAACTTGGAGAAATTTTTGAATACAAATAATATCCAAATTTGTTGGAACATTGGACACGTTCCCAGGATTAGGTATGTGCTCAGCATTAGACTGCAGTAAATGAATAAGTGTTTGCTGTATAAATGCGATTAATGTTTACTACTGTGATCTACTTGAGTGATGGAATCAGGCTTAAAAACTGAATGCCCAACTTCTGTTCCAATGTCCTGGATGCTTTGGAATTTTCCAACTGTAGTTACAGCTACAGGTGAGCACTGACTTGTTCACCATCCTGTTGAACTAAGCCACTTGTTGGAGTTTTGTCCTTCTTTTATTGTCATAGTATTGATATGGCTCATCTAGCTAACTTTGGTAAATGGTGATCCCAAGAGGTTGATGTGAGGAACTTCATGATGGTGGTGACTGTAAAAGTTGTCAGCCCAAATATCATTACTAGCTTCTTGCACGTTGCCGAGGAATGCTCTCTTGAATGCATGATAATGAGTGCTAAAATTATGAAGAATTATCATTGGGGAAATAGCTGAATATTGTTAGGCTAGGGATGTTTTACTTAAAAAAAAAACTCCTGATGCGATGTCCTATGTGATGATTGGTCTTCAACAACCATAATGAACTTCCTTTGCATCAAGTATGATTCCAACCACTGGAGATATTTCTTCCTGATGTATATAGATTTCAATGTTGGCACAGTTTCTTAGTGACATACAAGCTGAATGCTGCTTTGACCTCAAGACAGGTCATTATCATTTCTCCTCTGTTATTCACCTATTCTTCCAAAACAGGATAAAGGTTGTAACAAATTGTTTTGCCAGCTTCAATGTTTCAATTGAGCAGACTTTTATTGAGTAAATATTGTTTGATGGCAGGTTAGATGTTTACTTCTACCATTTTGCTCATAATTGCAAGAAGGCTGACAGATCAGTAATTGGTAGACCGATGGAGTTACATTGACCTTGCTTTTGGGATTGGGCATCTTCTGTTATAGTTGTATCGGAGCAACTTGGCTGTGATAAGGGGTGTGGAGGTGGTGGCAATTGATGTCTACCTTTGTTGTTTCAGAGCCCAATTGCCTTTTATTTACTGTTTACTTTTTATTGTCATTGGAATGGACAAAATTAGCCCAATTAGAATTAGATTTTATTGTCATGTCTATTCAATATAGGAATTCAAGAGTACAGTGAAAAGTGTATAAAGTCACCATTCTCTGGTGCCATCTTAGTTACAGCACCAGAATTCTTTTCTTAAAAAGGGGAAGAAATAAAAGAAACAGAACCAAAAGGAGAAAAAAAAAATGCCCAGATCTTAAGGAAAGGAAAACATTCAGATGTTCTTAAAGTGCTGTCTCAAAAAAGGTGTATGGAATGCTCGGCCGTCTGCGGGTCTCACATTGATTACCAGGAGTAGCCACATTCCTGCTGCTGCTGCCAACTCAGGGGCTGGGAGGAGTTTTGTCATACAGCTGCCACCCCCTCTGATTGCAAGGAGGAGTTTTGCCACCATTGCTGCTGCTGACCTGATTGTCAGGAGGAGTCACAAGCTTGCTGCTGCTGCTGCCTCTGATCACCAGGAGGTTGCTACCATTGCGCGCATGGCGCACTCTTGTTGCCATGCCAGTGACAACGACCCCACCACAAAAGGCTTCCCTCTCCTAACAAATGCATTCTTATCATGCAAAAACAACTTGCAAGGCTCAGCAGCACTTTGAAATCTGTACCTCGCAAAGATTTACCACCATCATTGAGTTCCTTTACTTCAGTTTTCTACATGTCCCAGGTTGAAACTATTTGTCTTCTAGAAAATTCATTTGGTTGATTATAACCTCCTTTTATGCCTGCAGCACTCTCATCCTGCTACTGCTTCAGCAGTTCTCTATCTCCAGTCTGGGCCCAGCTGCTGGTCCTCTTGCCAGACTCAGCCTCTGGGCCTCCTGCTAGCCATAGCCTCTATCCTGCCCCCCAGCTGCCGGTGTCGGGCACCCCATGTTCCTTACCTTTAAGCCTGGCCCCTTCCTCCACAACAGCTTTCACCATCATAGCCCCACTCAACCCGCACCAGGGTGGGATTTCAGGAGGAAGTGGAGTAGGATTGCAATTATGGTCATTTTGGCTGATAGTTACAAGCATTTCAGCCAGTCTCCCGATTGCAGTCTCTGCAGTTCGGCTTTACATCCTACCGACTCTCCAATCTGAAGCAGGTATCTTGCAAACATCCACGGTCAACTTCAAAGTTAACGTCCATACATGGTATCCCCACAGAAAATAACGATTGAGATTTTCCAATGTCACTCCAGAATCATTTACCTAATATTTAAATGTTCTCTCCGAAATATGGAGCAACATTCCTGCAATACCAAGGAATGACCTACCAAGTGAAAGCAAGCTAGAGGTACTCTGTTGTAAGACTCCTTTTTGGAAACTGATAGGCGGGGGTATTAGGCTTCAATGTCTCCTGTCAAGATGGGATCAGCTAGGTGCAAACAATGACTGCAGATGCTGGAAACCAGATTCTGGATTAGAGCGGTGCTGGAAAAGCACAGCAGTTCAGACAGCATCCAAGGAGCCGGAAAATCAACATTTCGGGCAAAAGCCCTTCATCAGGAATACCTGATGAAGGGCTTTTGCCTAAAACATTGATTTTCCTGCTCCTTGGATGCTGTCTGAACTGCTGTGCTTTTCCAGCACCATTCTAATCCAGAAAGATGGGATCAGCTAACCAGTGCTGAGTGATTTTGCAGGTGTATGCCAAAGTGGCACTCGTATAAATGCAGAATGAAATGCACTTCTATAATGCTTTTCATTTTTCTTTCAATGTGGATGATCAAACTGACTAATTTATCTAAGTGAAAGTGGTGAATGGCAGAGAAAGGTGGTGCCTCTGGAGGAAGAGGGAAAATTCCTGCTCAACATTTTGGGATTGGATGAGCCTGTGTAGTACTTGGAACACAATGTGTAGAGCTGCATCTAGAATTTACCAGTTGATTTGAAATGAACACTGCAGCTTAGCTTGTTAATTTTGCAATGTGATGGATTTTCTTGCCATTTCGGTGGACGGGTTTCAGCAACAATATCAATTGTTCACCATCTTGGTTGGTATGAGTGTCATTTGTGCTGTTTAGCCAAATTTTAATTTACATATCGAGTGCAAATAATCCATATAACATCACTGTCAGAGGAGTGGATGAAGACACTTGCTTTGCAGCATTGTTGCTGGTCCCTAACTCTGGTCTCCTCAAATGTTGTGGTTGCTTGTTGACAGAGACTTATACATCTGGATCTATCCAGCAATGCTTTTTTTCCCAATGTAGTGGGAACTACTTTCAATCTCAGCAATGGGCTTTTAGCACATCTTTGTATTTCAATTTGGGGCATCCTATGGTGCAGGTTCCTGTACTCAGCAGGATGTAGAATATCACTGTGCTGAATTCCTCCATGCTAACCATATTTATGACTGAGGAATGCTGATGTGCCTCATCAGCTATCTTCCTTGTTACCAATGCAATCAACAAAGGCTACATAATGTTTCAGTTCTGATTGCCATCTATGTTTTTAGTCACGCACTCATGTAAAACAAAAAGAAAATTGGACAGTACAGCACAGGAATAGGCCCTTCAGCCCACCATGTCTGTTCAGACTATGATACCATTTTAAACTAATCCCATTTGTTGTACATGGTCCATATCCCTCCATTGTCTGCACGTTTATATGTCTGTGTAAATCCCTTTTAAACATTGCTGTTGTATCTACTTGTACCATCTCCACTGGCAGCATGTTCCAGGATTCTTCCGCCTTCTGTGTAAAAAACCAGTGATGCATATCTCTTTTAAACTTATCCCCTCTCATCTTAAACCTATGCCCACTACTAAATGATATTTCCATCCTGAAAAAAAAGACTCCAGATATCCACTCTAAAACAAACGTTTTATACAGCCGCAACATAACTTGTGGACTTTTATACTCAATGTCCTGACTGATGAAGGTAAGCATGCCATACAGTGTCTTTAACACTTTATCTATTAATGTTGTCATTTTCAGGGAGTTATGGAGTTGCACCCCAAGATCTCTCTGTACATTAATGCTCCTAAGGGTCTTATCATTTACTGTATACTTTCCTCTTATATTTAATCTCCCAAAATACATCACCTCACACCTGTCTGAATTAAGCTCCATTTCTCCACGCATCTTTCCAACTGATCTATATCCCGCTGCATCCTTTGACAACCTTCCTCTCAATCCACAATTCCACCAGTTTTCATGTTGTCTGCAAGCTTACTAAGCAGACCATCTAAATCATTTATATATATTACAAACAAGGTCTCAGCACTGATCCTTATGGAATATCATTAATCACAGACCTCCAGTCAGGAAAACACCCCTCCACAACTATCTGCTGTCTTCTCTGACTCAAGCCAATTTTGTAACACTGTGACTTTGACTCTAAGACTCTATGACTCTTTCAGAATGGAAACAAACCCTTTGATCCAACTCATTCATGCCAATCAGGTATTTCAAACGTAACTAGTCCCATTTGCCTGCATTTGGTCCATATCCCACTAAACTTTTCCTGTTCATGTACCTGTCCAAAGTTTCCCCTCAGGTACCTTTAAAGCCTTTCCTTTGTCACCTAAAATCTATACTGTCTAGTTTTGGACTCCCCTACCTTTGGAAAAAGACAATTTTATAAACCTCTATAAGGTCGCCCTCAGTGTCCGACGTTATAACAACAGACAAATCTAATATACTTAAATTGGAAACAATAACTGAAAGCTTTTTTCATAAGTTTCTCTCTATGAAACGTTACTCTTGACCAAGAACCTAACTTCAAATGTTTTGCTGTTGCACAAGTCAAAGCATTTTGCTTTCATGCACTGACTCATTTAATTTTCTGGAGCTGATGGAAAAGGGTCAATCTTGGCATTGAAAATATTCACATCATTTCAATGGGACATGAGGAACAACACAATCAAACTCATAGTTTTAAAGTTGGAAGATTGGGATTGTTAATCCCACCTCAGGGTTTTGGAGTTTAGGTGAAGAAGCTCCTAATTTGATCGACAATCACAAATGCAAGTTATTTGGCCCTCTCCCATCACTAAACCATTTTGTGGCTCTCCAATGGTAACTGTCATGATCTCTTCCTTGAAAGATAACACTCATTGCATTCATGTTGAAGTGCTTTAAAGCTCTCCATTCCTATAATATTGCTGTGATATAAGCAGTCAAAGACATAATTGGATTACAAATTATACAATAATTATGATATAAATGAGAACAAGTTAATGTTTAGACATTTGGAATGCTCTAAATTTCAACATTTCAACTATGCGCTAAAGTTCCTCCAAACTCAAAAACTACTGCCCCTTTGTTTTTCCCCTAACTTTCAGTGTTTTACTTAAAAATACAATTAATTTCACAGAAGTTCTTCATTTCACTTCCAAAGATACTCGGTGCCAACAGTTTTGTTTGTTCATCCTTAATGATGTTCTTTTACCAAATGGGAGTAATGACTGAATGCAGCAATTAACTAAGCTTTGAAGTCTCTGGAAAAGACGAGATAAGGTCTGTTCTTTCCTAGTGATCAGTGCCCAGCCAACCTGGATGCAAGTATTTAAAAGTATAAATACAGGTTCATCTGTATACTGAACCTGTGAGCAAATGAGGAAGAATGTCCAGTAACAGGTAGCATTTTGCTTCAGTACATTAATCTTCTGCACCAGCCTACCATGGGGCACCTTGTCAAATGCTTTAGGAAAATCCAGACAGACAACATCCTCTGCTTTACCCTCATAAAGCATCTTTGTCACTTCCTAAAAAACTCAATCAAATTTGTGAAGCAAGGACTCCGCGCACAAAGCCATGCTGACTTTGTATTAAATCCATTCTTTACCAAATGTGAGGAAATCCTGTTCCTAAGAATCTACTCCAATAATTTCCCTTCCACCGATGCACACTCAAAGATCTTTACATTAGATGTGTATCTACAGGTCGGGATGGACTGCATCCTCTTCAATCTGCAAAGCTTGTAAATGCTAAGAATAGAAAGAGATTTAAATAGACTTTTTAAATAGAATAGAGTTTTCCATGTGATGATGGAATTGTGCCACCTTTCTTCCAATATTCGTGTTCATGTCAGAGGAAATTATTCACGTACTAAAAAATGAGGCCTCATGGTGCGGTGTGCTGACTCTGAACTAGAAGCTTCATGTACAAGTGCCATTTTCTGACTTGTTGACCAAGGAAAATGCTTTCATAATTCAGCCAAACAGGTTAACTAGCATCTTGTAAATCCTTCCAAATATGCCAATGGGAAGTGGCTCGAGCAAGAAAGAGTAACATGTAACACAGTATGTTGTCATGGCAACTCAAGCTTTTGTGGGGGGTGGGATTGCTGGTTAAATCAGTTGACTGAATTGCTAATGGGGGTCAGATTGCTGTCAACACATAGGGTTTAATCCCCATTGTGACTGAGGTAGGACAAGGCGGCAGATCCTGAAACTATTTTTTGGTGGAGTTCATTCAGCCGAAGATCAGAGAACACAAAATGACTCCTCACCAAAGCTGCATCCCACCAGTGTGGTGAAATAATGTGAGGTGGAAGGGTTCAGTGAAAGAAATTTTCTATTGTTTATCTTTTATTTACTTAGGGAAAGTTTGCACTCAGTCTTTGGTGTGCTAAACTGACATATCTAAACTAAATTGTGTTGAAGTGACAACCATATTGAACTATGAAACTTTAACATGAAACCTTTTCTTAATGGCTTTGGAATTCCTTTTCAAAAGTTGATAAGACTCTTCACTTACCATCACCACAATTTTTAAAGTGTTTTTGTGAAGTTCATGAACTGTCTCAGAGATTTCTTTTTGGTATGTGGTGAAAGAGACTCTCCATAAAAAGCTGGCTCTGTCAGCTCAACTTCAGGCTGTTCATGTGACTCAAATCTTTTCATTCTGAACCTCACAAGAGAATACTATAACAGTCCACAATAGTTTGTGTGAGCATTCAATGCTTTGACAGTCTTATTTGCCAGCTGTGCTTCGAAAGGGCAGTAATATAAAATTAATATTACTTGCTGTGAAGAACAAATGGATATTTATTTTGGTCAATTTAAGTCTAAACCTCCAGCAGATATCATTTTGACAGCAATAAACTGTTGTTAACTCACCAATGAATTTGACATTTTAGTTACAATTCAAGTTAAAAATATTGATTTTCTATAAACGGAATGTTCTTTCTGTGAATATTAGAGGTTAGCACTTTAAAAGGTACCACAAATAGAATTAATGTACAACTTGAGATATACTCAGAAATCACGCACATTTTCCACATTAATACCCAGAACTTTGACATTGCAGTGAGTGACATGTCTCTTAAGACTAGCCAGAGAGCAGAGATTTTGATTTATACCTCTCCAGAGTGATTGCCAGTCATAATGTGCAGCCATTTTAAGAAAGCACAGAAGCGGGGCAAAGTTTATCCATTGCATGGGAGGGAAAATCAGAGGCTGCAATTTCTCATGTGCACCCAACCAATTGGTTATTTACTCATGCTAACTGAAATCTGAACAGTGGATATATGCTTTCCAAAGATGTGCAGGTTAAGCGAATTGGCCATGCTAAATTGCCCACAGTGTTAGGTGCATTAGTCAGAGGGAAATGAGTCTGGGTGGGTTACTCTTTGGAGGGTCAGTGTGGGCCAAATGGCCTGTTCCACATTGTAGGGAATCTAATCCGTAGGGAATCTAATCTAATCTTAAACTGAAAAAGGCCAGAGAGCAAGTAAAAATTCTGCAAATCTTGCAATATTATATAAAAGATTTAAAGATAAAGAAGTGTATTCCCAATCATTTTGTAGCTACTGTTACACATTGGAACTGTAGTTATAGGTGGCTTCTACCCAGCCATCTAGATGATGACAGTTCCGAACATCAATCATCAAACACAGAGCATTTAAATGATGACTCTAGATCCCCCATTGCTCCTCCAGATCTCCATCTTGGACACCACTAACTAACATGTCAGAACATGCTTCGTGGGCAAAAGGCACATGCAGACAATCAACTGATGTTGGCATCAGACATATACCAGCCTCTCTGCATCATTTGACCCACTTCCATGCTGCATTTTAGAGTGCACCAGCAGCTCTCATTGCCAGGGCACTTTGCACATAGAGTTAGATACCCATGTCATGGTATACCTCAGAGCTCCTCATTGATCTCGTAGTACACACTCAATTTGCACTGCCTGGTTGCTCACAACTTCTCTGCCATGCCACGTCATGCCCTCTTTGCCACACCTTGCCTCTTTATGTTTCTCCCCCTCAGCCAGCGCTTAAAGGTAAATAGTTTTTCTGTGTTGGTATGCTGGTACAAAGCCATGCAGCTTCTCATAGTTGTCAATAGTGATCAGTTAAGAGGGTGAACATGTTTCTGTATATCATTATATTATTGCCAATCTCACTCTTCCACATGTGCCAGCAGCATATGCAGCTTGTCCTCCAACCAAATCATAGCTCAAAGTCTAACAGGAGTAGTCCTCAGTTAAGTCAAAGGAGATACCCTTCAGTCTGAGGTTCTGTTACAGTAAGTCAAAAGCAGCCTCTGATATCAGTCCAGGGGTTTGGGTACAATCAGTTGGTTGCTTAGGACAGCCAGAGTCAGGAATCATCTGCAGTTTGGAGAGTGGGCCAGTGGAACCTGTCCAGGGAGTCATCATTTGGGGAGCTATGCAAAGATCAGTCAGAAGACTGAACAGCTGTCTATCCAATTTGGCCAAGGGGGCAAGCCATAGTTAGTCCTGGGAGTTCATCCAGTAAAATGCAAGAGGGGATTAGAAGGAAGCTCAGCTGTGGAGTTTGAAGGCAGTATGTAGGATGCAGAGGGAATTCGGATTGTGAAGGGAAGCAACTCAATATTTAAGGGGGTGGAGAAAGATGAAAAAGCATGGGAGGGAAAAGGGTAAGGTAGGAAACAGGGTCAGTAATAGTCAGCATGACCCTGGCTTTGATGGCTATATCTTGAAACAATATGGCTATGGCTCAGAGGATAAAGTGTGGAGATAAACGCCGAAATAAATTATTTGGATGGGAACATCAAAACTAATGAGGATGATGGGGAAGGCTACAGAGAATACTGTGGTGGGGGTTAACCCAGAGTGAGATGCTAATAATGGAACTCACTGTGTTTCTTTCATGAAAATATCCACTGCTCAAAATGGACAAAAATGGCTGTCACCATAGCTCTTTCTGAGAGGGAGGGGGCTCCACCTTCGTGCAATATGAGTTTCTTCAAAGGACAATCACAGTAATCAGACAGCGGAGGAAAGACTCATCTTAGCATTAAATGTTACATGTGAATCTTAGGCGTTGACCTGTGTGTGAAGCCCAGATATTGGTCATAAATACTTTTGACCACATTGTGCAGCATCAGGAGTCAATCCCACTAACGTCTGTGATGCACAAGTAATATATTGCGCTCTGGAAAGATTGGCCCTGATTGCCAAAGTAGCAGGCATTTTCTAACATCCGCTGGCCAGCACACCTAAGACCATATTGTGTTTTGCTATTCTGCACATTCAATCCTGTAGATGCAGCTATAAAATCATGTGCTCACATAGCTGACCAACAGTGAATATATGAATGTGGAAACATTTTCACAATGCAGTTATCACCCCGTACCACCTATGTGCCCTCAGAAGGTCATCGTTCTTTCCTTTCCATTTTTACTCCATGTGGTCTCAGAATCCACAGCTAGAATAGAGGGAATCTGCCCTACCATTGACCCTACTGGCCTTAAAGGTTTGATCAGGTGACCATAGGGCATTTATGTCTTGAGGACCTATACATGCTGAGCGTGTCCTGGCCAAATGCAGATGCACAGTGCTCAGCTTGAATTCCTGCTAGCCTGAAGGCGGCAGCAGAGTGGAAGTGGAAGTCCTAGCAATCTCTGGATTGTCCTGTGAGGAGATTTCTGAGGGGCCTGTATGTGTTTCCTCCTCCATCTGGGTCCCTCTTCTCCATATGATTTGCTGTTGGAATGACTAAGTTGATGGAATGCTAATCCATGTAAATATCCAGCAAGCATTGGATATGTTGGACCTGGGTCTGAATAGCAGCTGCAAACCTGTCTGTGAAGGCAGCTAGATGTTCACATGCCACTAACAGAGTTGATGGATTCCCTCAAATTTGAGTCAATTTTCCTAGTCCCTGTGACAAAGCTGCCTGCTACTCATCCATTTGCTTATAATTCCAATTACATTCAAAATTGCTGACATCATGACACCCTCACTTGTCTGGAGATGTGCAGTTGCTTTGCTTCCTTCTGCCTTCTGAGTGCCAGTGACCTAGGGCATTTCTTCCTTTACCAGTTGCAGAGATGTAACAGGAATGTGCTCACTATCATGTGCGCCTGAATTTAATCTAGCTAACACAGTCAGCGAGGTAGCTGAGAGCACAGGAAGTAGCAATGGACAATGCTTCTTTCTTAGTTGCCAGAACATGGAGATTTCAGCATTACTACATGGATGGTCACAGTCCTAATTGGCTAAGTCCAGAATCCTTTCCTTGAAGGGAGAAAAGATCTGAATGTTTTGCATCCTACCATCTGTCTTGGCTTTCTCTGCCCTCTTTTGGGCTGATTTCTCCTGGGAGTGAAACAATGGAAGGATTGAGTGGGATGAAGGTGGCTAGCTAAACTATTAGTGCTGGTCCAGGTGGGGGAAAGGTGATGAGGTGTCCGGAGTAAATGAGTAGGAACTGCAGTTGCAAAATAGGTTTTGTAAAGTTGGGATGTTTTGATGCATGAGAGTAAAAGATAAACGGTGTTGCATGTGATAGTGAGAATGGTGAACAATGAGCCTTGGTGAGAGGTGGGGGACAATAGCAGAGATAGAGTGAGTGCATGGTAACAGAAAGAGTAAGAACATATCCTCACAGAGCAGAAACATTATTGACCTTCTTACAGTATTGCTGAGAATTCCTCAGGACCATAGATATGAAGCAGACTCAGGTAGCATCCTCAGACCAGGCTAGAAGGGTCAGGTGTCATGGCCTCCTCTGCCAATTGGATATAAAAGACTGTTCTCTTCTGCACCACCTCATCCACCAGGACCTCCAGATTCCTATAGGAAATTTCCCTGTGTCTGATATGCCTGTGCCAATGATAGGAATCTTGCAGTGTAGCTCAGACTGCCAGCACTTGACCAGGTGGACAACTGCATTTTACAATACTGCACATGTTTCTGCCTGCATTAAGTAGGGATGATATGATGAGTGAAACCCCACTGAAGTGTGGTGCATAGCTAATAGGTGAATGTGGGAAGATGACATGAGATATCTTGTTTGGTCGCACGGAGTAAAATCTTTCATGAAACTTGTCAAAATCAGCACTGAGAATTCTGGTAAAATTCAACCCTTAGTCACTGAGAAAGTAAACCTTAAATCTTTGCACTTCTAGTAAAAGAAAGCATTATTTTATATTAATCTGATAATGTAACTCACAATATCATATTATAAGCTTCTGAATGTTGTCTGTAGATCCCCTGGCTCACCAAGATGAGTGCACATCATTTAGTCTGCCTGTAATGAAACTGAATCGATTAGTTACACTAAATAGTCGGAGGTACCATGCTTTTGGATGGCAACCCACCATCGAAAACATCGACAGGGAATGTAATGCAAACAATATCGACAGCCCACAGTCATTGAACTCTCCATAGATCATTGAAAAGCTAGAGGCAGGTGTTTGACTTTTCAGTTATCAGTCCCTCTTGAATTCTTTCTCATGTTGATTATGCAACACTTACTGAAAGGATTTATCTCAAGAAAGAATTATGTACTTAAAAAGTTCAGAGAATCAGTTGTGATATGTATAGTATTGTACTTAATTAAATGTGGATGAATTGAACATAACTCTTTTTGCCAAGAAAAATTGTGATAAAATTGTGAAATTCATACACATAAAACTTTATTTTTATTCTTTCATGAGATGTTAACTTTATTGGCAAGGCCAGTATTTGTTGCCCATCCTTAATTGTCCTTGAGAAGGTGCTAGTCATCCAGCAATTTGAACCATTGTAGTCTGTGTCATACATAGGCATGAACAACACTATTTAGGAAGGGAGTTCCAGGATACTAACCTCGTGACAGTGAAGGAATGCCGAGTCAGGATAATATGCATCTTTCAAGGGTACTTCTACTGTTGGTGTTTTCATGCATATGAGCACTTTTCCTTCTAGGAGGGAGGTGTTATTGGTTTGAACGATTCAGTTGAAAGAGCCTGTGGGAATGTTAGCAGTGTGTCTGGCAGATGGTGCATTCTATGCCACTGTGCATCAGTGATTGAAGGAGTGACTGATTAAGATGGTGGATGGGGTGCCAAACAAACAGTTTGCATTTTCCTGGTTTCTGTTGAGCTTCTTGAGCATTCCATCATATTCATTACTTGGGCCTTGTAGATGGACTCTTGTAGCCACAGTATTTGTAAGGCTAAATCAATTATATTTCTAGTTAATGGTAAGACACATGCCCCCCATCCCACCCCACCCCACCATCGAGGGAAAATGGTTATATGATCTCATGTTGGAGGTAATCATTACCTGGCATGTTTGTTATTTGAAACTTATAAGCCCTTCTGAATTCTGTAAAACCAGCAAAGAGATATTTTTGTTTAATTATTACTGCAAGAATTTTAACTCCACACATACTAAACTCAAAATATAACACATTCAAACAGTACCGAATATTTCCTATTTTATTTTTAAGGCAAAGGAGCAAGAATGTTACTCCTTGCCCCTGAAGAATTCTATCCATCATGGAAAATTTTTTTAACACGGATTAGATGTGCTCTTCTCAAGCAAAAGGTGAGAAAAGCAGCTTTTCAGTGCACATCTATGGGTACACTGAATAACTGACAGCTCCAAAATAATGTGCACAATAAGCATGAAGACACGTGAAACTAATCTTGCTAGATGATGATTGGGGCAAATGACAATCCTGCATAATGTGAAAATATGCCAGATGTAAACAGAATGATCAGATTGTGAATTCAATCAATGTGCAACACTGCTTTGATGCCAGTGGCGCCATTTTGAAGCTCAACAATCCAACTAATACCCTCTTTTAAACTCACCACTGTGCAATGGTGCCATTAGTTCTGTTTAAAAGAATTATTAACTGTTTAGTTGCTAGTTGATTTCCACAACCCCCACATCTCCAACCCATGCAATCATTATATTGTCCTCTCCTGATGCAAAGAGCCAATGCATTAGCATTGCCCAGATGCAGAACCAATGAAATGATCAGGATGCATGTATAGCAGTCAATAGGTAGAAATTAGTTCCTGCAAACCCTCTGCATGTTTCTGAAGATTATCCAAAACCAAAGGGGTATGAAAGCAAGTAACAAAATACATGAAAGTGAAACACAAACTGAGAAGGATGAAGAAATTTAAGCAGTGAAACAATTACACAGTGCAGAATAACTTTAATGGGTTTTAAAGGCAATGACGATATCAAGGTAAATTAGTTTGAGAAAGATACCTGAATGACAGAGGTTTGAATAATGGACCTCCAAAGGAGCAACAAGGAAACATGATCAGATAAGTGAAAGGTACAGTCAAAAAATGCCGAGTATTGCTCAAGTGAGCCCTGGAGGGACTCAAGATCAGTTACACGTTTGCAAGTTCATTAACTGAAATAGGAACCCAGTGGAATTCAACAAGAACGATGGTGGTGGGAGAAAACACTTACACAAACTTCAGCCAATCTAGAGTATGATGAAGGTACTGAAACAGTGAAGAGGACATTAAAAATCCTTCCTTCCAGTGATGTAAGTTCATAGATGCTTGTACAGCATTTGGGAGAGAACAACTTAAGCAGGCAATATTAGAGTGGTGCTGGAAAAACACAGCAGGTCAGGCAGCATCTGAGGAGCAGGAAGATCAAAGTTTCAGACTTTTGTAGCACCACTCTAATCTTGACTCTAAACTCCAGCATCTGCAGTACCCACTTTTGCCTGGTTAAGCAGGCAATAGTCTAACAATAGAAAACGTAATCTTGAGTATAGAGCAAATGTGAGGCAAAAACCTCAACACAGATGGTTTCAAATATAGATCCCATGTTTCTCACTAGATTTAACCCAAGAAAGACATTTGGGCAGCTACACGAATAGGAAAGGTTTAGAGGAAAATGGCTATATGCGGGCAAATTAAACTAGTTCAATTTAGGAAACCTGGTCGGCATAGATGAAGCAAGCTGAAGGATCTGTTTCCATGCAATATGATTCTATGACTCTGTTAGATTTGGGAAGTTGAATGAAATTTCGATCAGAAAACTACAGTTTATAAATATGATGGAACATTTTTGTTTGTCAATAGATAAGCAATTGGTGATTAAGGATGTCAGCATATACGTGATGCACGTTGACAGTGCTTGCAAAAGATATGGCTGATGGGAAGTACATAATATTTATTTATGATTGTCAAGATGTATAATGCAAATGAAATGAATTTTTTTTACCTCCTTATACTGGTTTTCCTACATAGTTGCTCAGAATTATCTTTCACCTTTTCAGCAATAAATTTAACTAAGATTTTCTTTGTGAAAACGGGGTTTACTGTATTGAAAGTGTTGTGCTTCGTAACCAAAAGCTGGGGGTCAGGCAGGTTGTCTTTTAGAAAATCAATGAACATAAACATCTCATTTAGAAAAAGCTGTGATCTCTTTTCTCCTTCACTGATAATTCTACTGTTTTGACAGACAACAACACTGATTGGTCTTCTGAAGACAGCTCGCCTGCTGCGTCTGGTGAGGGTTGCCCGTAAATTAGATCGATACTCTGAATATGGGGCTGCAGTTCTGATGCTGCTCATGTGCATATTTGCCTTGATTGCACACTGGCTGGCTTGCATTTGGTACGCCATTGGGAATGTGGAGCGACCGTACCTGGTACACAAAATTGGTTGGTTGGATTCTTTAGGACAGCAAATAGAAAAACGATATAATATCAGCGATGCTAGCTCTGGACCATCCATCAAGGACAAATATGTGACAGCACTCTACTTCACTTTCAGCAGTTTGACAAGTGTTGGTTTTGGGAATGTGTCCCCTAACACTAACTCGGAGAAGATCTTTTCCATCTGCGTCATGTTGATTGGCTGTAAGTGATCTTTACTCTCTGTACTAATTTTAATACTGAAAAAATGTCAGCTTCTGAAATGTGAATATCTACGGGTGATTTAGTTCTGTAACTTTGCAGAGTTCTTTCATAAGATATGTTTTGAACTGCAAGTTTTTTAAATCTGGGATTGGTATCTGTACATGTACTGAATAAATAAGCTCTGAATTCAGAATTAAAACCCTGCCAATATTTTTAATAACGGGAAGGTAGTAGGAGATGACCTCAAAGATAATAAATCCCTTCAACTGTTATTACAGCTCAATGATGTTCTACTATTTGAAATGGCCCATGTAATGACAAGTAAATACCTGGAAATGATCTGAACCCAACCCTCTTATTGTGATCAGTTACTGGAGATATACGTATTCAGTTATTATTCAATATTTTATGTTCCTAACGACACTGTCATTTCTGGTAGCCCTGTATAAGATAACATGAGAAGAGTACATTTTAAAAGACTGAGCTAGTTTACCAGAAAAGGAGAATTTCTATATCTCAGTCCAGTTTATCATTTATTTCTTAATTATTTCTTATGTTTTTAGAATTGTATAACACAATATTTGCTCTAAGGTTATGCTTGTTGTAATATAAATGTATCTTACTACAGATCTTATTTACTCCACTGTGGTGCAACCAGGGTAAAGGCTTAGCAGCGATGTTATGATATGTCAGCTCCAGTATGACTCTTGAGATCAGTATGATGCTTCAAATTCCTATGGGTCATTGAAGCTGTCATCTTTACTAATGCTGGTGTGAACCTTTTGGTCTATAAAAGATGCAATGTGCACATAGCCAGCTCGCATTGGCTGCATAACCACATATGTGCAAAAATGTTTGTGATACATAAAAATCCTATATGGGTGACTGCATTTCCTGTGGTCTGCTGATCTGAAGTGGTGGCTAGAACCCTAATTATGTCTGGGTGATGTTACTAAGTTGATATTCAATACATCTTTCTCAGTACAACTCCCTAGATATACTAAGGGCATAAGTTATGCTCATGAAAATGCTTCCTGTGATGATAAGAATATAATATAAATGATCTTGTACTAGAGAATGGTGCCCCTCAGAAGGTTAAACTTTGAAAGTAAAATGTCTTTAGGTCAAACTAATCAATTGGATGATTCTACCTAACATGCAGGGCGCAGGAAATAGAAATAAATTAAAATTGTCAAGCTTGGCTAATGATTATGATTGATTTAACTATGTTAATGGAAAATTGTCTGCTAAATGGAATTCCATAGTTCGAGATGTTCTAAGATTGGTGTTGCTATTATATCTATCATTGTTCTAGACTTTGGGATTTACAGGAAAATGTTCAAAATTAATACATTGATTTGACTCATTAATCACCTTCAAATACTAACAGCTCGGTTTTAAGCTCATTTCATATTTCCTACTTATATTTTCATTATATTATGCTAAACAAAACAAGATGCTTAGAGTCATAGAGTCACAGAGTTGTACAGCATGGAAACAGACCCTTTAGTCCAACTAGTCCATGCCGACCAAATATCATAAGTCAATCTAGTCCCATTTGCCAGCATTTGACCGATATCCCTCTCACCCCTTCCTATTCATATACCCATCCACATGCCTTTTAAATGTTGTCATTGTACCAGCGTCCACCACTTCCTCTGGCTGCTTATTCTATACACGCCACTACTCTCTGCATGAAGAAGTTGCCCTTAGGTCCCTTTTAAACCTTTCTCCTTTCACCTTAAACTATGCCATCTAATTTTGGACTCCCTCACTTCAGGGAAAAAGATATTGGCTATCCATGCCCCCATGATTTTATAAGTTTCTACAAGGTCAACCCTCAGCCTTCGATATGCCAGGGAAAATAGCCCCAGCCTATTCAGCTTCTCCCTATAGCGCAAACCCTCCAACCCTGGCAACATGCTTGTAAATCTTTTCTGAACCCTTCACAATAGTGTTCCTAAAGCAGGGAGAGCAGAATTGCACACACTATACCAAAGGTGGCCTAACCAATGTCCTGCAGTCGCAACATGACCTCCCAACTCCCGTACTCAATGCACTGACCAATAAAGGCAAGCATACCGAACGCTTTCTTCACTATCCTATCTACTTGCGACTGCACAGATGAAGAGGAATTTCTTCTCTCAGAAGATTGAGTTTCTTTGGAACTCCTTGCCACAGAGAGCTGTGGGGGCACAGTCCTTCTGTATATTTAATGCTGTGGCAGATTCCTGATCAGTCGGGAATCAAGGGCTACAGGAAAAGGTGAAGGAATGTGAACGTGAGGAATGTCTGATCAACTACAATGTTATCAAATGGCGGAGCAGGCTCGAGGGGCAGAACAGCCTCCTTCTGTTCCTCTTTCGTATGGTCTGAACATTGGACAGTATTTAAAAAATAGCAAGGACTTAAAAGGAAGGAGAAGTTCCAGGATGAAGGGCAACTATGTAGGTACATAAAAAATCTACAGGTCTTTTAACAGACAAACTATAAAAAAGCGAGTGTTGGTCCTCTAGATAGTGATTCTGGTGAATTAATAATGAATAAGAGTCAAGCAGCAGATGAACTGAACTGCTATTTTGTAACTATATTTACAACAAGGAGTACAACTCACACCCCAGAAATAATTATAAATCAGAAGATAAAAGCGAGAAAGGATCTTTCAATATACATTTGATATACTTGTACTGCATTTATGCTTAAAGTAGAATAAATGTTACCCAACATCTTATTGCAGATCGTGTTTACTCTGCTGTGGTGCATGTATTGTGGTTTCATGGCAGACGATAACATAGCATGGGCACTAGTATATAAAAGTACTGCACCTCAAATCCCGAGGCAGGTGATTTCCTAGACAGCTGGTTAAAGCTGCTTTAAAGCATATTGGAATCGTCCAAGTTGACAGCAAGTCTTGAGGGGCTGGCAACAACTCTCCATTTCTTGTCAAGAATCCAAGCATTCCTCTTTTACAGACATTCCATAACCCTCCCAAAATGATATTACAAAAAATAAATCATTTAAACTATATATGCAGCATATATATGAACATATGAGTTAGGAGTCAGGGTAGCCTTATCTCCTCAAGCCTGAAATGCCATTTAATAAGATCATGATCCGGTTCTGAAGAAAGGGCCACTCGATCTGAAACATTAATTCTGATTTCTGTCCACAGATGCTGCCAGACTTGCTGAGCTTTTTCGGCAATTTCTGGCTTTGATATTAAGATTGTGGCTATTCTGATTGTAACTTCAACTCTGTATTCCTGTCTACCTTCAACATCCTTGCTTACCAAGAAACTATACATCTGTCTCAGAAATATTCATAGACTCTGCTTCCTTATTAGTGCCATTGCTTCTCTTTGGTTGTTCTGTGCACCTAATAATAATGGGGACTAAGTTAACTCAGTTGATTGGACTGCCAGTTTACAATATGGAGTAACACCAAAATTATGGGTTCTATTCCTGTACCAGCTGAGGTTACCATGAATGACTCTCTTTCTAAACCTCTCCCCTCACCTGAGGCATGGTGACTCTCAGGTTAAACCACCATCAGTCATCCTCTGTAACGAGAGAGTGGCCCTATGACGACTATAATGATTGTATTTACAGATATTTCCACAGTGTGAGTCTAAAAGAAAATGCCAAAAGGTTGTGGCCTTTGTTTTTGCAAACTCTGAAAAAACCATCACAGCATTATTTAATTCTATTTATAACATTTTATATTCTATCATCCAGAAAATTATCTGGTATATGTAATATACTTAAGAATAGTTATGGTTCAAGACATTCCAGAGTAATTTTGAAATTGATTTATTTAAGAGGTTCCATTTATTAAAATAAAGCTTTACTCACTTATCTGATTGAATCCATTTTTTTTCTTGATCAGCACTAATGTATGCCAGTATCTTTGGTAACGTCTCAGCAATTATCCAGAGACTATATTCTGGAACAGCAAGATATCACATGCAAATGCTTCGAGTCAAGGAATTCATACGCTTTCATCAAATTCCAAATCCTCTCCGTCAGAGGCTGGAGGAATACTTCCAACATGCCTGGACATATACAAACGGCATAGATATGAACATGGTATGTGCTACTGATCTCTTCATGTTTGAAATTCTTGTTGAGTAGGCACAAAATCTGTAAGTTGTAGAACAGAGACATTAGAAGCAGTTAAGTGGTATCATTATACTTTCAAAAATATTAGAAGAGATATGGTGTTATGGACCAGGCCAGACTTCCTCAAAACATTTCAAGAAAGTAGCTCAGATCCTAACTTTGTTAGTTGTTTTAAGCAGATGTAACACGAATATCCCAGGAGTGATGCAGCTGATCAAACCACTTAGTTTTAAACAAAGCAGAATTTATTTACAAGATTATCAAATGAAACAGAAACAAAAGAGAAAAAAAATCCAAATAACTTAACGTATCCAAAAACCCAGCAGATTATTTCAACTTAATGATGCTGCTCCCAATTCTTATAACAATCCCAATAAACACCCTTTGGCACAAGAGGTAAAATCAAACACAGGGTCTTACAGGAGAGAAGTCAGAGAGAGAGGAGGATCAGGTTGAACCTGCTTCTTTGCATCCAACAGCTTTTCCAACATTACTTAAACCCAAACCAAACCAGAGAAAAGCTGAGCTAGGAGAACTGGCCACTCCCCTTTCATTGTACGTGTTTTTTTCAAAAAGCTTGAAAGCCAAATTCCTGAGGCAGTATCTGTTTGCTATAATCAAACTGGCCCTGAAGCCCTTCAACTTAGACTTTTCAGAGTCTGTGTCTTTCACGACCTCTCTTAAATAAATTACCACAGACAACATAACCTTGTTAAAGGAGTAGCTTCACCACAATGGAAACTAGCTACTGCTATTAACTATTTAACCTGGCACAGTTGATAAATTAAAATTCCACAACTGAGAATAAATTGAGTAAAAGCATTTTTAAAAATTGTGATTTGAGTTCAAAGCAAATATACACATAGAAATTATAATTAGGAATACTCATTAGAATTCTGATTTTTTTAAAAAATAGTCAATACCAGTTCCTTATTGGCTAAATATTAATGAACTTCAGGCTATGTTCAATATGCACATTTTATTGAACTGCTTTGGAAAGTAGCTTTGGGTGATCCAATCAAAAATCCGACAGTACTGTAAGGTAGAAAAGATGGTTTCCTGACCAAATCAGACTTACCTGTACAACACTATCAGTCCAATTGGTATTTAAAGATTCAGTGAAGTGGTGACATGTCTAAATGTCATTGAACCCAGCCTGGCAGAACTCCAGGCCGATATTCTAGGTACATGGGGTTTGAATCCCACCAAGTCAATTGGTGCAATTTGAACTCAATAAAAAAAACCTGGAATTAAAAAAAAACTTAATGGTGACCATGCAACCATTTTCAACTGGCATTAAAAGAAAATCTATCTGGTTCAATCCTGTCCTTTAGGAGAGGAAATCTGACATCTTTAGCTGGTCTGGCCTGCTTTGTCTCCAGACCCAAGCCAATGTGGATGACTCTTCACTAACCTCTGGGCAAATTAGGAATGGTTAATAATAAATGCTGGCCTCGCCAGCAACACCCTAATCCCATGAATACATTTTAAAATTGTAAATTTAAGCAGAATGAAAATGCTGGTGACATTAAGTTCTCATTGCCAATAGAAACAGTCTAGTGTGTAGACATCTGCCAACAAATAACTAGTAATATGGCACTTAACACTATTTAAAGTGTAATAAGTTTTTATATATTGGTGATTGGATACCTGATAGTTTAAGGATAATTTTATAAATATATCAAGTTGCTTTTCAGTTCTATTGCTAATAATATGTGGGACAAACAAATGCTTTTAAATTTGGTAACCACTTCATATTTTTCATAAATTGATGACAGAATCCAGTATAGTTTTGGAACAGCACCATTGCATGAAATATGTGCCTTTGCATCCCCCTTCCTATTAGCTGGAAAGCACAGATACTGCAGTTACTATTGTTTTGTCTCTGGACAAGTTTTTGGTTTGACAAGATTACTTTGTCAAACACATCTTATTTTTAAAAATTTGCACTAAATGGTCAATCAGTTGACAAAATTTACACTCTTTCTATTTAAACAATAACACTTTAAGCCAAAGTAAACAACAAAGCTCCTAGACTGTGGCATTAACACTTGAGTTGAATTGCCACTGCATATTATTTGTAAAGCTTTGGTAACATCATTAAGAGAAATAGTGCTGCAATTCACTTAAACACAACTGTTAATTTACTTTTGTGTGGAAATAATACATGTATTTCATACAACCATGTTGTTACAAACATGCATTTCAAATGTCAAATTTGTGTGGAGTTTTCAATCTCAATGGATCAATCAGTGTGCTTTTACATCTGTTCAAATGCATTTATGCACAAACATTTTCATTCTTAAATTCTTGAATATCACGTGCAAAAATGCTAAAAGATGTCTCCTCTTAGTCTGAATAGGAATGCTCTTGGTCTTTCGAACTATGTAACAAATCATTCATCATGTCTGAAGTCCTATTCTTAAGATGTATCAATGTAAAAACAGAACCAATATTTAATTGTTTGTTGTATTTACAAAAGCTTATCTCTTCCTTATCTGCTTCACTCCTCAATACTTGGAATAACTCAACCCTCTGGTAAGAACAGGAGGTATATGTTATTATTGTTTACAAACATAAAAACATTATTGTTCTTTTTGCAGCTTACTAAACTGTTTTGATGCTTTCTAAATTTAAATTGTGAGATTTCTGCATGACCCCATAGTTAGGTAATGAATTATAAAAGAAGGGGATAAGGTGAATTATGGGAGTAAAATAAAAGACATGGATAAGAAAAGCAAATTGCAACTTTTTTTATGCAAGTCAACAATTCGTTGTAATTTAATTAAAAGTTAGTGTCTCACAGTACCCATGTCTTTTCTTACTTCCATATGCACGTGGTTTGCATTGCACTGTTTTTTCTTGTGAACATGTTTATTTTGTGACAATTTATGATGTGAACACGTTACCTTGTTTTGTTATTCTGATTTATTTTTTATGTCTGAATATTTTATGTTGAAACTATATACATGACAGCATTACACATATTAACTGCACTTTTCTAGCCTCCGAACTATTCCACAATTGTCAAATTTGCATGTTTTTAAGAAAACTGCTATTGCATGACATCCTCAAACACAATTATCATAAAAATGTGACAATGCTCATTGCAAGAAGAGTAGGGAAATCCATATTACATATTTGTGCTCTCGAGAGTAGTCTCTCTGAGAGTCAGTGAATGTGTGGTGTTATGTATTAATAGTACTAGATGATTGGTTAGTGAAAATAAGTTACATTTAAATGAAGGAAAGAAGTAGCATTTCTCCATTTCTAGTCAAAAGCATGCTATTGAGATTTCTCTTTTGAGTTACAGTATGCTATGAAAAGAATTGTATTGTACTTTTATAATTAATTACAATATCAGGTTTTGAGAATGATGCTTTAAAAGATATATACAGCATATTTATTTTTTTATAACCTTTAAATGTTCTATTTAAGGGACAAATAACACTTCAATATGTGTCCCTCTACTGAGCACATTGGTTTGTGATCAGCATTAAGCATATCGATACCCAAAACCTTCTCACTGGCTTTTGAGTGACAATTTATGAGGCAGATTTTTGTGATTTATTCCTGGCAGATTTGCCATCAGAAGCCTTGGAAAATGTCATCATTTCCAGACAGCAAGAGGAAGTTAGAATGTATAGGAGATGCAGCAGGTAAACAGGATGCCTCAGGCAATAAAGGGGTGGGTAGATTTCCTGAATAGTTCCCATCTTCTGTACAGAGATCCACCCACACAAGATTCACCCTCCCAAGATCTGTCCCTCTCATATCCTGACCTGAGCTCCCCAACCCCACACTCTCAACCACCTTCATGAGCACCCTTTATCCTAGCCCCACCAAAAATGCCATCCTCAACATTTCCGTTATCCAACTGTTGTCATCTGGCTTCTGGCTCTTCTTCCGGGGGTGGATGCAAACCCAACAATGATCACCGCTTTAGGTGGGGCTGCTGAAACCAAAAGCTTGCCAGTCAGATTGAACATAAGTCCAGAAGAAATAGAGGTAGGTAATTCAACCCTCAAGCCTGGTCCGCCATTCAAAAGGATCATGGCTGGATCTGACATTCCTCACATCCACTTTCCTGTGCATTCCCCAGAACCATTCATTCCTCGAGTGATCAAGAATCGATATATTTTAACCTTAAATATACCTGAGCACCCTGCTCCCACAGCTCTCTGTGGCAAGGAAACCTAAAGATTCACAACTCTTTGAGAGTAGAAATTCCTCCTCATCTCAGTCTTAAATTGGTGCCCCTTTGTTCTGAAAATTTATCCTCCAGTCCTAGACTGTCCCATGAGTGGAAACCTTTTCTTTGCATTTACCTTGTCAAACATCTTTTAAAAATCCTTTATATTTCAATTAGATCACCTTTGATTCTTCTATTTTTTAATGAGTAGAGTCCCAAATTGTTTAAACATTGCTTATAAAATAACCCTTCCATACTAACGATCATCCCAATGACCCTTCTCTGAACTGTTGCCAAGTAAATTATATTTTTCCTTAAATAAGGGGTCCAAAACTGCTGACAGTACTCTGGATGTGATATCACCAGCTCCTTGTAGAATTACAATAAGACTTTTGTATTCTTATATTCCAACTTCCTTGAAATAAGAGGCCAACATTCCATTAACTTTCCTGATATCTGCTGCAATGGTGTGCCAGCTTTTTGGGTTTCGTGCACAATTACCCTGAAGTCCCTTTTTGTTTCAGCTTTTTGCAATTTTTTTCCTTTTTAAATAACATTTTTATCTTTTGTTCTTTCTTCCAAAATGAACAACTTCACATTTTCCCATATTATACTGCACTTGCTAATTTTTTGCCCACTGACATAACCTGTTAATAGTGAGAAGTGGAAGGCCCTGTCTCAAAGGAGTCTTATTTCTCTGTGTATTAACTGGCTGTAGGGTGTCCCACTGGAAAGTAGGCAAGCTTAAGAGTGACAGCCAGCTGCAAATTCTATCTTACAATATTTTCAGATCCTTTTCAGCATGCCATTCTCTACGGAGTATCTGTAGTGTATCAGCAAGGCATGCAGTGACAATATGCCCCTTCAATAATCAGATTGCACAAGTCTCAGTGAGAGGTATAGAAATATGAATTTGAATAATTAAATGTAAATCCATAAACATGAGACGAAAGAGAAAGAAATATCAGGTTAAGAGAATTAAAGGGAAAAGATAATACATTCCCAATATAATTTTACATATAATAAATACAACACATAATATATTTTTAGAGTAATTTCAATAATAATTCAAACCTAAAGGAATGGCATTCCTTACTTATAAAAGTTCTTTGCCAGTGTGTTTTTTTTTTAAGATTTCCTGTTACAAATGTTATGGACTAGGCCAGACCACTCAAAACATTCTTAAGCAAGCAGCCCAGACCATGACTTTGCAATTTGTTTTGGTAAGTGTACAGGGAAAAATGCCCAGATTAAGTTTGTGAGGTTGACTACCAGGTTTAAAACAGACAAAAAACTTGTTCATAAAATTACACAATGAAACATGAAGAACAGAATAAAGAACCCCTACAGAACTCAGTCTGTAGACTAAACTTAAATATGTTGTTCTGAATGTACACAACAGTCCCAATAAGCAAATTCCCTTTAAAACACAGTACAAAAAGGGGTCAGATGCTTACAGGTTGAAGTTAGAAGGGCAGAAGAGAGAGTTTCCACTCAGCTCAATGTTGAACTCCCAACCAGTTCTGGACTGAACTAAACTGCTCAGCTCAACAAGAGAGCAGACCACTCCCCTTTCATTCTACAGGTCACTTCTAAAACATGATCACTTTGGCCTGACGTCTCATCTGTTTGCATATAAACAAAAGGCCTCTCAAAATCATTTTCATCGCTGTACCAAAGTAGACTAATCAGAGCCTGGCCTGGTTTATTGCCCCTCTGAAAAAAATCAAAGACAGAGTATCCTTGAGCCAAGGAACAGCTTTTATTTAAAAAAAAGACTAGCTTTGTGACCAGAAATCCAGGGCAATATTTTATTCTTTATGCCATTAGCATGAAGCCCAAGAGACAGATGGTCTATGAGTAAACAAAGATAGCAGAGTACAAAAGAGTAGGAAACCTTATTGCCATGAGATAATCTGAGTGTGCAATTGTTATTTATAGTGTTTTGGTTGATTATTTTTATGTTGCTTTCTTTTTCTTTTCATTTTTAATCTTGACAAAACCTGCAGCAAAGAGCTTTCAGTCGTCCACTTCCTTTTCAAAAAAAAAATCTGTTTTAAACCAAGCTGTGAAATTATATGTTCAGACATTTTCTGGTTAATGAAATTCATTTATGTATTCTCCTTTCTTGGCATAACTGTCCAGTTTCTATGAATATAGAATGTGTTTTTTTAAGATGGAGAACTAAGGGATTTACTGATTAATCTGATCAATACAAGCAGTTATCTAATATTAACCATGCCAGCAAAATGAATGTGTCCTCTACATTTTGTAAGGATGGAGGCCCCAGTGGGTCCCTTTTAAGTAGTTGACAAAGAGAATACACTTGACTATTGCCTCCATTTAAGCAAAAGCAAGTCGGTTGCATTCTTGGTGAAACAACCTTTCAGGTCTCTCCAAAATTTCTCACAACCTCAAAATAATCTATATTGATCAGAATTAGCCTCTCATAAAGTAGAGTTTTACCGGAGCCATATTGGTGATTAAATGCCCCACCATTGATTTCTGTCTTTTTCATCACAGTACAAAGTATAAGTAAACTTTTTATGTCATGTTGGACATTTCCTCCATTGTGTTAAATAAACTGCATTCTATTATGTTTCAGTTAGAGCCAATTTTTAAAAGTTACTTTCTACAAATCCAACTACGATTTAGTTCTGCCAAATATTGAATTTCAGTCAGCAGTACTGACTAATTTAATCCTTGAAGCTGACATTTCAGCTTTGACACACATTCGATCTGATCATCTCAACTAACACTTGGCCATGAAAGAAGAACAGAAGTGATCGCCACTGATTGAGCCCTTTGTCAACAGTGCAATTTCCTCACTCTCACAATGTTCTGCTTTAGAATTTACAGAAGCTTACAGTGCCATAAATACCTTCATGTAAACTAGCAATGGCAATGCTTCCAGCTAAGAAAATGTTGCCCTCATTTTTCAGAGCTAAGTAAATGTTCAGCAGTCTTTATTTTACACAATGAACTTATCAAGTTGAATCTTTTGTGAATGAAAGAGGTTAATATTTTTATTCCAAGCATAACACAGTGCAACAGTGTAAATAGTTACTGTATTAGTTCATGCATGAAAAGATGTGAATAGTAGAACACAGTTGATAATTTTGTGACCTATTTATTCTCATGCAAACTTCTATTCTTTTCCTTGAGCAGTCCTAATCTAACATATACCATTAGATGTGTTTGGAAGACAGAAATTTTGGTGGCATAGTAAATTTACACAAATGGAAAGTCAAATTTATATTGTCATTTTGCTCTGAGGAAAAAGAACATATTGTTTGCAAAACAAAGTGTATTTTTACATTGATTCAAATACACTACTGCTTAATGGGGAAGAACAACTTGTACAGAACCGTGTATTCTTTCTAAGTATATTTATAACTATTTGATTGTTAGTGCAGTTTGTCCATAAATTGACATTTCAGTAACACATAACACAAAAAATCAGAAACACATTAATTTCTAACTTCCTGGAACATTCCTGCATAGCAGTTATCTGATTCCCAATAGCCCAGATTTTGCAATCGGTGGTGACAAGACACTAATCGCCATTGACCTCAATTACTTACAAAGATTTAATGAACACTGTAGAATGGATTTCACCTTCCCCAACATTCATTTCATTTCAGCTTAAGCTTTAGGGGATCTCAACTATACAACTACAATAAGATCAACAAGCAGGCTAAATCACCAAGAATATGGAAAACAACTCTCACACACAGCAACCTTGAGTAAAAATTACTTAAGAGTGAAATGAAGATTGGGATTAAGGTAGAAGCTGAACTACTGTATACAAACTTTAAAAAATCATTTTTAAAAAATCTATGCGATTTTTATCATGGGCTGGAGATTTTACTGTTCCACAAATGTAAAATTAGTTTTCCACGGCCAGCAAGATTGACGAGCAATAATTATGACTAAACAATAATGTATCTTCCTCAAAAAGCTGTAACTTTTCAAGATGTATTTATACTGATACTAATTGCTAAAAAGTGGACATTTGCACCAAATATAGTGGTTTCCAGCATTCATATCTGCAAGGACTTCAATGAAACAGTCTGTGGAAGAGTAGGGAAGCACTGAGAGCAACTTGTTTTCACATTTAACTACACATTTTGAAATGTTCAGGATGTTGTCAGTTTCATCGGGTAATGACAATGAATACTGTCAGTGTGCCATCTTTTGAACTATAAAATCTGTGCCACTGTCTAGTCATGATGTCTGTATCAGGAATTGAGTTGACATTTACACAGAACAAAAAAAACAAAATCCTACTAATTCAAAAATAAAACTAGAGAATGCTGGCAATAGTCATCCGGGTAAGCAGCATCTGTATCGAAACATGTCAACATTCAGGTCTTAGTCACCTCCTCAGGATATCTGAGGAACCAAGCAAGATCTAAATGTTTAGAAGAAATTCCATTGTGCTCAATATCGTATATGTCTCCTACTCATAAATGGTGTAACCCTGAGGTTAATATTGGAACATAGACCTCATTCCGTTGGAACCAGCCAAGCACAAAACAGTATTGTTGCATCCTAGAAAATAACTTGGGGGAGGGATCAGGAGATCAGAGGCTGGGAAGTAGAATATAGGTGGCTGATAAGGATATTCAGAGGAGACACCAGGGATTGGAAGATCAGAGGCCAGGCTGAAGGGAAGCCCAAGGACATGAAGCTGGATGGGTAGGAGTAACAATATAAAAGAGTATTCCTTCCCCCAGCTCCATATTCAGGATTTTAAAAAATCAAAACTTAAATTTTAGTAGCAGGTACTCCCACATACTGGCGTTGCAAAGTGCAGCAAGTGCAGATGTCACTGGTCAAAATCCTGTGAGGTTCGCAGGAACTGTCAACAAGCGGGCATAAGCACTTAATTGAAGAGAAGAAAAAATGCCAGCTTGCTGATGTGGAATGGAAGTTGTGTGTTAATGTGGCAGCAGATTGAGGGCTGACCATGCTCCCTAACAGACCCAGCCAGGGCCTCGATTTAATTTGTTAGCATGTTATGCATGCTCATTAAGACTCAACTTTGACAATTTAGATTTTTCACTTGGAATTAAATATGCATCAAGTGAAAATAACATTTGCATTCTGATGAATGACTGCTTAATGATGGTGTACAGTAAATAAGGTAGTTGTCCTCATGGATCTTTGCTGAAGACAGTGTTGTTCTTGAATAAGGAGTTTTGTTGAAACAGGAAAGAGGAGGAAATGAAAATATTAATTCTAATTCTCTCTCCATAGATGCTGCTAGACTTGCTGAATTTCTCTGTCACTTTTGTTTTATTTCAGGAAAAAAGAGGCATTGATGCACTGAAGTTGGTTGGCAGCTTTCAATGGGAAAGGGTCATGACCGTCCAGAGTGGGGGAAAGAGTAGAAGGGAAGGAGGGAGAGAGGTAGATGAAAGGAATATGAGGGATGGATGCATGAAGGTGGGAGGAAGATGGTAGGCCTACAAAGATTCATAGGAGACAGGGGGAGAGTGCTTAATGAAGGTCAAGACTACAGACAATGAGGCAAGCATGATGATGTGAGATCAAGGGTTATAGAGGAAAGTGTATGGTGAGTTCCTGAGAGTAGAGTAAAACAAAGAACAAAGGTTAAACATAATAGATGATGTTTACTGGGAGTTGACCAATGATGATAGGAAGAAGCTCTGGAGTCAATGAAGTTTGATCAAGTATAATAGGGCACATCACTGCAGAAAGAACAAGGGCAGTATAGTAACATGCTAGATGGACCCAAAAGAACTTCATTGCATTCAGATTTCAATGAATAAGATCTCATGATCTCCTTACGCAATGTTATTTTGTGGGTGCCAGCAGATCCAGAGTTTACACATTCCCTACAAACAGCCAAACTGATGCTACTAGATGACGAGAAGTGGATACCTGTCTGGGAACCATTCAAATATGATGCAGAGAACTTCAACCAGTAATGACAGGGCTGACAACTTCCTGCATGTCCCTGTCACATGATTGTCCAGGGCTCTCTCCTCTGCATAACAAATTGGTTGTCCGCTATATGGCCAATCATTCCATCTCTGAATAGATGTGCCATGTTCTTCTAGTACTACCATCAGGATCATCAATGTGAGAAGAAGATTCTGCCCATTGTTTCACACCCCAAAATGCTTTTGCCCCAGACTTACCAAACAGTTTGCAAAGGGTAAAATGCCTGGCTTAAGTGGTGTTTGATTCTTCTTCCATCACCTGTTCCTCGAGGCCAAGAAGCATGAGCACTGCTTCCCCTCCATTTTGGAGGCCTTTTTTGGCATCACCAGAACTTACAGGTCATTGCTTTAATGTCTCCACAGCTGCTTCCTGAACATTTCCTGCTTTTCTGTTTTATTGTTTATTCCATTTGGTATATTATGTACAAAATCTCATTTAAGTTAATGATTGCTTGACAGATAAGATGAATGATGAAGATAGTTTTAGACCATATGTATCGAATACTACTGAGAAGCAAGAAGTTTGAAAGATAACGTGTGTTTGAATGTTTAAAAACCATACCTATTATTTCCACTTTTTGCTAATTCAGGATTACATTATTTAAGAGCTAAGTATGTTTTTATTAAAAGTGGCACATTGGATTATTTTGTTTATTTAAGAAGGTATTGTTTTACATTTTTTACAATGGACAAAATATATATCAACAATCTATTGGCTAGTTATAGTTGGATGAAGTCTGAATTTTACAAATTATATTGTCATCAAATTATACTGATTATTAAATCTTTAAAGATCTTTAAATCTAAAATTATTTAAAGTAACTTAATAGGAATATCCATGGAGGCAATCATATATTTCCCTTATCAAATCATTCCAGCAAGTAAAAATTGCAGTGCATTGATTTTTGATTTGTAATTGAGCAAATATTCCCCTAAAAGGATTTTTATCCTTTAAGGATGTCTCTGAATCATTCATGGCTTGTTTATATTGCACACAATTATTTTTATTACTTTATTTACAATATCAGACATCTTAAAAGTCAAATTGGAAATAATTTTGTATCCTGAAAACAGAAGCTCTTTTTAAACAAAGAGGTTCATAACAGGTACATGTCCAGCTACTGACAGTCATGCTTTTAGGCATTGGCAATTCTTCACTTGTGAAGAAAGTATCTTATTATAATATTTCTAATTGTAGTTGTATCTGAAATTTAATGGGAGTGAATGTTTTCACTATTTCACCAATGTCTCTGTCACTACAATATGATACTAAGCAATTTTGAAAATAAATGAAAATGGACAAAAACAAATCTAAAGAAAAGAAATCAGCAAAGCGATTAAAAACATAACTTCTGAAACAAAAATATTCCAGGAATTTTGCACACTAGATAGGTAGAGATTAAGAAATGAATGTGAAGGTTGCAGCTGTTGACATGGAAACACAGCAACTTGTACTATTTATAACTCTATGCATAAGGCTAAACACCCAAGCTGCCTGGGAGTTTGTGATGAATTTGTATTTAGTTTAGAACTGACTTTCTTTTTCAAATATTGCACAGAACCAAATAATGTCTGTGTCAATGTATTCAAATTTAGTGAATATTAATTTCTCAATGAAGACATTTTTAAAAATTCTGAATCTAATGTTCTACATTTCACAGATCACTGTAAACAGTTAAAACCAATATGGAAGAGATATAAGGCTAAATATTACTATTGTACCCAGAGCCATATCAAACAAATACATAATGAGATGGCATTCACTAACCAAGTTTGTCATTTTATGCCTATTAGAGAATGAATCAATTGGATTTAGATTTTTATTTTAACTTTTTATTAGTATTAAATTCAAAACTCGAACTGTGCTATTACGATGATAAATTTGCATGAAAGCAGTATTATTTTGCATGAGACATGCCTCTTGGTCAATCAATCTGTTGCCTCTAGTTCTGTAAATTTGCCATGAATGCAATCTGTTCGGTGATAAACAGTGCAGGTTGTGCCATCTGGTGGCTGAACAAGATTGAACAAAATATCCAAAACTATTTTTTTACTGGGTTGCTAAATTAGGAGGCAAACAGAAACAATTTATCAAACTCTTCACCATGGACTAATTCTGCATTGTGAAAGCTGTTTGTATTTTTCAATAGCAAGTTAAACTTTTTGTTTTATAGTACTTCCCAAATTCTCATTTGAGCAAAAATGATAATATGGAGATTTTACTCTATCTTTTGTGCTGGTCTTCATTAATATGCACATATTAAGCATGACGTTCACAGATCTCAGCACATCTCAGGTAGTAATTCAGTTCTTAAAATATTTAGATAATCTCTGCTGTTGCTGTTTTTTTTAAGCTAGGTGTCATTTCTTTCAGATGATTTAATTCATAATTAAAAATAAGTAATTGGATATTTGTATTTAGTATGGTTCTGGAACTAAGATAAAATATACCTAGTGCACAATAATGGCAACAACATATATTTACATAACACCTTTAACATAATGAAACATCCCAAGATACTTCACAAGAACATCGCAACGACACAAAAATACTGTTTGTTTGATAAGTAGTTTAGGAAAACCTACATACGAATTGTCCAGCAGCATACCGTTTTAATATTGCATATGTTCAGCACCAGTAATCTGATAAGTGGTTTATATTTAAATAAAACTTATTTCCAAAATGTATGCTCAAATTATTCAAAATTGTTATGACTTAGGAGGAATAAAGCAGTTTTGGAAGCATCACAGAATATTCTAATAGCTGCCACATTGACTTAGAATTTTACGTGAAATAGTTAGCCTAGAATGCCATTCTTATAATCATTTTTGAGAGTACAGTTTTTTAACTGTAATTAAAAACTGTGTCCATTCATTATTGCTAATGTATAATTTTTTCACTAGGTCCTCAAGGGATTTCCTGAATGTCTACAGGCAGACATATGTCTCCATCTCAACCAGGCATTACTTCAGAACTGCAAGGCATTCAAAGGTGCCAGCAAGGGCTGCCTACGAGCTCTGGCTATGAAGTTTAAAACCACACATGCTCCACCCGGTGACACATTGGTTCACAGTGGGGATATTCTCACTGCACTCTACTTCATCTCTAGGGGTTCCATAGAAATCCTAAAGGAAAATATTGTAGTAGCAATTCTTGGTAAGTGAACAAGAAACACGAAGATTCAATAAGTATTTTAGAACTTTCACGGCTTTTCGAATGGTAGTCTCCAGCTGCTGATTAGTTGATGTGAGTGCTAATGCTAACCGTATGTCTGTAGAATAGAAAATATACTTAGGACTTTGCTTAAACTCTTCCTGTAAATTTTCAATTTCTTATTATGTTCTATAGATACAGAAAAAGGCATCAATTAAGTTGATATTTTTGTCCATCTTAATAAAAGGCTATCAATGAATTACTTTTAATTCGTTGACATGGGCATGACAGGCAAAACTATAATTTATTGCCCATCCTTAATTGGCCCAGAAACGTGGTTTACTCACCCATATCAGAGTCAAAAGTGATCTTCAGCATCTGCAGTGCTCACTTTCGCCCATATCAGAGTCGACCATATTGATATTCATACAAGTCAAACCAGGTGAGTGCAGTGATTGCAATGACGTCAGCCAGGTGGACCACATGGAATATAAGTTCCCTGATTGGGGATGTTAACCTGGTCCAATCAGAGGGCCCAAGCTGACAAATAAAAACAGAAGATTAGATTCTCTACAGTGTGGAAGCAGGCCCTTCTGCCCAACAAGTCCACATTGACACTCCACAGAGTAACCCACCCAGAGCCATTTCCATCTGACTAATGCACCTAACACTATGGGCAATTTAACATGACCTGCATATCTTTGGAATGTGAGAGGAAACCGGAGCACCCAGAGGAAACCTACACAGACACGGGGAGAACATGCAAACTCCACACAGACAGTTGCCAAGGCTGGAATCGAACCCAGGTCCCTGGTGCTGTGAGGCAGCAGTGCTAACAACTGAGCCACCATGCCACCCATGGTGTCAGAGGTTCTGTTCACTCTGAGAACTGGCTCTGATGAAGCCAGACCAATGTCAGGTAATATGCCTATGCAAATAAAGGGTGACCTGCTGATGGGATACCAGCTGCTATGGATTTTTTTTTAATGGCAATAAGATTAAAAATATGCTCCTGAAGAAATTCACTCACAACAGTCATCTTTGAGTGAGAATAAGCATTTCTGGCATCATGCCATTCTTTGGAAAGCTTCACTGATTCAATCCTGCCATTAAAGATTGGGTCCAGTATTTGGAAAGAATGTGCTATTTTTTCCAAGCATATGATTTTGGGGCAGATGAAAAGTGATGAGTAATTCTCCTGGAAGCTTGTGGGTTTGCAGCTTTTTTTGGTTATTAGGAGCCTGACATTTTCTGAGACTAAAACCTTTCAAGAGTTGACAGGTTTAGT
Organism: Chiloscyllium plagiosum; assembly: GCF_037043375.1. Taxonomy (NCBI): domain Eukaryota; kingdom Metazoa; phylum Chordata; class Chondrichthyes; order Orectolobiformes; family Hemiscylliidae; genus Chiloscyllium; species Chiloscyllium plagiosum. The sequence continues at coordinate 67,317,845 of NW_028270145.1, read as the reverse complement.
TAAGGAATATTATGACCCCTGGTCTCCTCTAATTCAGAGACACAATCAAGATTACTCAGCAATTCAAGAACTTGGGGAATCCAAGTCGGGATTTTTGGCAAAGTTAAGATGACTGGTGGAGGCATATGGCTTGGGTTTAATTCTTAGCGAGATGCTGAGCAATCGTTTGGTATGTGGGATTAATGAAATAGTGATGGTCCCGAACAAAGGTCGCCACCAGATACTGGCTAAACTCCACCAGGGTCATCTAGGGATATCCAAAATGGTGATGTTGGTGAGAAGTTGTCTGGTGCACAGATTGGATGCAGACATAGCTGCACTGGGGGAGCAGTGCCCAGAGTGCCAACAACAACAAAAATTACCACCAGGAGTTCTCACACGTTGGTGGGAATGGCCAGGTAAATCCTGGACTCAATGACATGTCAACAATGCCGGCCCTTGGCTCAATGTTCTTAGCCATTGGATGCCCATACAAAGTGGTTGGACGAGCATAAAGTTCATTTGTCAAACACAGGGGAGACAATAAAAAAACTGCAAGAGTCTTTTGCATTACGTGGACTCTTGAATGTGTTAGTCACAGACAATGGGCCATCGTTTACCAGCAGCAAATGAGTACTTCCAAAAGTTGATTGGCATTCAGCATGTAAGGACAACTCCATACACATCTATCATCCAATGGTCTGGCAGAAAAATCAGTCCGAACTTTGAAGGCAGGCTTAAAGAAGCTAGAACTTCACTTGATACCGAACTGTCCCAGATTTGATTTGATTATCAGACCGCCCCTCATGAAACGCCAGGCATAACTCCAGCAGAGTTGTTAGTTAGAAGATGAGTCCACACCAGGTTAAGTCTGATCTTCCTGGATCTTGGCAGGGGAGGATGAAATGGGCATCAGGAATGCTGGACACAAATCTCCTCTAGGCGAGAGAGACCGTTTACTTCAGAAGACGAAGTTTGGTCCCAAATCCATGGAAATGGCCATGTGTGGGTTAGAGACATGGTCAGTGCAAAGTCTTTTTTCATGATGTACAAGGTTCGGGTTGGTGAGGCGGTCCTGAATAAACATGAACCAAATGAAAGCTGAAAACTCACAAATGGGGCAGGAGCAAAACATACTCAGCCCCTCAGAACAACTGGAGAAGCTATTGGAACCCTTAGGTTCTCCCCCTCCACCTAACGTCAAAGAAACCTCGGTCTCTGAGATAGACACAGCGGATGTTGCAGTCTCGACAACTTTACTGCCTGAAGAAGAGGATGAATTTCTTCCGGAACATTCCTCGCAAAAGATGCGGGCTATGGTCCAGTCAAGGCTTCCTGTATCTGCGGCTGAGTTGGAGGAACCAGACACGATGTGAAAATTTCCCCAGGAGAGGCTACAAGAAACAGAACAGGCTTATGTCCCAGGACATAGAGGGGTAGGGATATAGTGATTGTAATAAGATCAGGCTTGTGGACCTCATAGAATATGAGTTCCCTGATTGGGGCTGTTGACCTGATACAATCAGGAAGCTCTGGCTGACAGATATAAACAGGAATGTCAGCAATTTTGTTCACTATGAGAGCTGGTTCTGATGAAGCTGGGCCAGTGTCAAGTACTTTCTTTTAAAACTATACAAGATTCTTTTATCTTTCTGAATTTAAAGGGGCAGAGGTGGTACTAAGGGCAGTGGTGTCCTCCTGCCGGATGTACGGGATCAGGGAGCAGTCTCGTATCCCTGTCAACAATGTCTCATGAAGTATGACTGGCTGCTACTGTTCACAGACCGTGTTGTTCAGATGGAGCGGTGGTTAGACACACTGAGGAGCATACAAGGGACAGTGAATGTAACAGGGCAGTGGTCACATCACAGGTTCAGACATGTAGATAGGTGACCACCAGGAGAGGCAGGCATGTAGTGCAGGAGTCTCATGCAGCTATTCCCCTCTCTAACAGGTGAACTGTTTTGCATACTGTTTGAGGGGGATTACCTCTCAGGGGAGTATAACAGTAGCAGCCAGGCCTGTGGCACAACAACTGGTTCTGATGTAGAGCAGGGTCAGGCAAAGTCAAAGCAAGCAATAATGGTAGGAGACCCACTAGTTAGGGGCACAGACAGGCATTTTTGTGGCCGCATTTGAGACTTCACGATGGTGTGTTGCCTCCCCATTGCCAGAATCAAGGCCATCTCTCAGTGGTTGCATGAAGTTCTTAAGGGGGAGGTTGAGCAGCCGGAGGTCATCATGCACATTGGTACTAATGACATGGGTAAAAAGAGGGATGAGGTCCTACGGAGTAAGTACAGGAGTTAGGAAAGAGGTTGAAAAGCAGGGCCTCAGGGGTTGTAATCTCTGGGGTACTACCAGTGGCACATGCTAATGAGGCAAGGAATAGAAAGATAAGGCAGATGAATGCGTGGCTAAGGAGTTGTGCAGGGGCAGAGTTTCACACTCTTGGATCATTGGGATGTTTTCTGGGACAGAGGTGACCTGTATAAGAGGGACTAGAGAGGAACCAATATCCTTGCAGGGAGATTCGCTAGTGCTACTTGGGAGGGTTTAAACTAGAGTGATAGGGAGTTGGGAACCAGAGTAAAAGGTCAGCAAGTAGAGGGATTGAGGGGAAGATAGGTGTTACGACAAGTGAGTCAGAGGACAGACAGAGACAGGTCAATGAACATGGCGGTGCCATTGGGCTGGTGTGTTTATTTCATTGAAAGGAATATTATAGGTAAGGCAGATGAGCTGAGTATCGGATCAGTACACAGAACAATGATGTTGTGGCCATGACAGAGATTTGGTTAAGAGAGGGACAGGACTGGCTGCTCAACATTCCAGGGTTTCAGTGTTTTAGAAGACATAGAGAGTAAGGTAAAAAAGGCGCTAGAGTTGCATTAATAATCAGGGAGAATGTCACTTCTGCACTCAGAGAGGAAATACTGGAGAACTCATCCACTGAGGTAATATGGGCAAAGCTCAAAAATAAGATGAGTACAATCTCTCTGATGGGATTACCCTATAGGCCCCCTAACAGCCACAGAGACTTTGAGGAACAAATATGTCGGCAGACTATGGGAAGAAGCAATAAACAGGATTTTCATAGTAGGTGACTTAAAATTCCCCAATATTGACTGGGATTCCCTTAGAGCAAGAGGTTTAGATGGGGTGGAATTTGTTAATTGTGTCCTAGAGGGTTTCTAGAAAAAGCACATGGATAGTCCAACTACAGGACATGTTATACTGAAGCTTGTATTGATTAATGAGCCTGGCCCAGGTGACTGACCTTTCAGTGGGAGTGCATTTTGGAAACAGTGATCATAACTCCTTAAGTTTTAAGATAGCTATGAACAATAATGTCAGGACCTTATGGAAAGGTACTAAATTAGGGGAGGGCAAATGTCAGTATTAGGCAGGAGCTAGCAGGTGTTAATTGGGAGGAGCTGTTATTGGTCAAGTCCATATTTGACAAATGGGAATTGTTTAAAGACCTGCTGATCAGAGTTCAGGACCAGCATGTTCCAGTAAGGAAGAAGGACAAAGGTGGCAAGGTAAGGAATGCTTTAATAATGAGGGAGGTTGTGAATGTAGTCAAAGGAAAAAGAAGCATATGTAAGGTTTAGAAAGCTAAAATTGGACACTGTCCATGAGGAATATAATGAAAGCAGGAAAGAACTCAGGCAAGGAATTAGGAAAGCAATAAAGGGTCATGAAATGACCTTGGCAAGTAGGCATTCAATATATGCATTAAAGACAAGAGGATAACTAGGGAGAAGATAGGACCACACAATGATGAAGAGGGAATTTGCGCTTAGAGGCAGAGGTTGTGAGCAAGATCTAAATGAGCACTTTGCATCGTTATTCACCCAGGAGAAGGATATGGAGGATAGTGAGGTTTGTGTGGAGCATGCTAATACATGAGGCCATTTTGAGATCAAGAAAGAAGTGGTATTGGGTGTCTTGGAGAGCATTAAAGTCAATAAGTCCCCAGGGCCCAATGGTATCTACACCAGGTTACTGAGAGAGGCATATGAGGAGATTACTGGTGCTTTGACCAAGGTTGTTGTATGCTCACTCACCACTGGAGAGGTCCTGGAGGGTTGGCGAGTAGCTGATGTTGTTCCTTTGTTCAAGAAGAGAAATAGAGATAATTCAGGAAATTATAGACTGATGAGTCTCATACTGATGGTTGGGAAGCAATTGGAGAAAATTGTTAGGGATAGGATTTATGCCCATTTGGAGAAGCATGGTCTAATTAGAGATGGTCAGCATGGCTTTGTGCAGGGCAGGTCATGTCTTACAAACTTGACTGAATTTTTTGAGGAGGTGAGAAAAGTGATCAGTGAGGGTAGAGCAGAGGATGTTGTCTACATGGATTTTAGTAAAACTTTCAACAAGGTCCTTCTTGGTAGACTCATCCCAAAGATTAAGATGCATGGGATCTGCAGTGACTTGGCCAAGTGGATTCAGAATTGGATTGTCCATAGAAGGCAAAGGATAGTGGTGGTAGGGTGTTTTTCTGGCTGGAGGTCTATGACTAGTGGTGTTCCACAGGGATTCGTACTGGGATGTCTGCTGTTTGTGATATATGTAAATGACTTGGATGAAAATGTAGATGGATGAGTTAGTAAGTTTGCAAATGATACAAAGATCAGTGGAATTGTGGATAATGTCAAAATTTGTCAAAGGATACAGCGGGATGTAGATCAATTGCACATATGGGTGAAGAAAAGACTGATGGAGTTTAATCCATGTAAGTGTGAAGTGCTGCACTTTGAGAGATCAAATGTTAAGGAAAAGTATACAGTAAATGGCAGGACCCTGAACAGCATTAATGTACAGAGGGGTTCAAGTCCATAGCTCCGGAAAGCAGCCACACAAGTCAATAGGATGATAAAGAAGGTATATGGTATACTTGCTCTTATTGATTGGGGAATTGAGTCCAAGAGTCAGGATGTCATGTTGTAGTTTTATAAGACTTTGGTTAGGCCACACTTAAGACTTATTACATTGTATTACATTGTATTACATTCAATTCTGGTTGTCTCATTACAGGAAGGATGGAGGCTTTGGAGAGGGTACAGAAGAGGTTTACCAGGATGCTACCTGGTTTAGAGGGTATAAGCTGATAAAGAGAAGCTAGAAAATCTTAGGTTGTTTTCACTGGAGTGGCAGAGGCGGAGGGGAGACTTGATAGAAGTCTATAAATTTATTAGATGCATAGATAGGGTTGATGGTCAGAACCTTTTTTCCCAGAGTTGAAATACCTAATACTAGAGGGGAATGCATTTAAGGTGAGAAGGGAAAAGTTGAAAGGAAATGTGAGGGGCAAGTTTTTTTACACAGAGAGTGGGAGGAGTCTTGAACACGCTGCCAGGGGTAGTGGTGGAGGCAGATATGATAGGGGCATTCAAGCGAACTTTAGATAAACACATGGTTATGCAAGGTATAGAGGGATATGGGTCTAGGGCAGACAGATGGGTTTCATTTCATTTGGTGTCATGTTCGGCACAACATCATGTGTTGAAAGGCCTGTTCCTGTGCTATGATCTCTATGTTCGATGTACATGTAAATAAAGAGTGGCTTGGTGATGGGATACTGGCCTCTGTGGAGTTGTTTCAGTGATGACCTGTAAAACATTAACAAACTAGTTGGATGTGCAAGAAAGTGATAACTTCATGGCTATTTACATTGATTTCAAATTTTTAAAACTGAATTCAAATTCTTAAACTGATCCTATTAAAACTGTTTGGATTACTAACTTAAGTTATATATTAAGTTATATATTACTTAATATCAATAGACTTTTATGTTTTGTTAGTTGTATGATTATTTAAAATACATAATTTCCATCTTCTCTATCAAGTGCTGTAACAGGAAACAATATACAAGATTAAATATGTTAGGATCTGTCATCATGCCTGTGTAAAACTCATAACTTCTGTGATGGAATTTTACCAGCTCTTCAGAAGTCGGCCTTCCACTGCAGGGAATGTTATCAATGGCAGGAGTGGTTGCAATTTAGCTGCAACGTTGACCAGAGAGGGGGTGAGTAATTGAGCTAATTAACCATTCAGATGGCACCATTTTATCAAGCTGCCAGTATGGTATGAAACTTGGAACCTGCCACCCTCCAACGCCCTCATGATATTGCTGAGTCTGGCAGATGCCTGAAGCCAACCTTCACTACACTGAGGAACTTCTTTCCTAGTGGCTCCATAAGCAGAATGTTGTCATTGTGGCAACAATGGTCCCCGAGGGCTTCAAGGTACACATAGCAGCCTGCCACAGCATGTCACCATGGGCAAATCTTTCTTTCTTCCTGCACCCTATCATTGGCACAAACAAAGCCTTTTTGTTCAACTTCTTCATGTGATGTAAGCATCGCAGGCAAGGGCCCCATTCATTATGCATCTTTAATTGCGCTTTAGAAGGTTATGGTGAGTTATCTTCTTGAATTCCTGCAGTCCATCTGGCATAGATATGCCTGCTGTGCTGTGGGATGGCAGTTCCAGGAATTGAACCCAATGACAGTGAATAAAATGGCAATAAAGGTCCACATCAGTTTGATGTGTGACTTACAAGTGGTGATGTTCCCATGCATCTCTTGGCTGTGTTCTTCACATTGGTAGAGGCCATGTGTTTCGAAGATATGGTCAAAAGGTAGAGTGCATCTTGTATATGGTATACTCTATCACCACTGTAGACTGGTGATGCAGGAATGAATGTTTAAGTGGTGGCTAAGGTGCCAGGCAAGCTCATTACATTGTACCAGATAGTGTGGAACTTCTTGAGTGTTATTGGTGCTTTACTCTTCCAGTCAAATGGAAGATATTCCATCACCCTCTGACTTTGACTTGTGGATGGTCATTAGACTTTGGGGAGTCAGCCAGTGAGTTGTACTTAGCAGAATTCCAAGCCTCTAATCTGATCTTGTAGTCACAGTACTTAGATAGCTGGTCCAGTTGAGTTTCTAGTCAATAGTAATCCCCAGGATATTGATGGTGGGGGATTCAGCAATGATAATGGCATAGAATATAGAACAGATGATGACTAGATACTCTCTTGTTGGAGTTGGCCATTGTTTGGTACTTGTGTGGCATGAATGTTATAGCTGCAGAGCTGCTGACTCTCTGATGAAATGGCAGCTCAGAATTGTGTCCCATGAGAGTGGTGATAGTAATGCCAGCAGTAGCTTCTGAACTGTACTGCACCTGTAAAATTGAGCCGAAAATGCTGCCAGCTACGTGTATGGGCTCAGGACCTTTGGGATTACTGCATGGACGCAATTAAAATGGTAGATCCGGAAGGTGCATAAGGGGATATCATACTCTTCTGAAATATCCACTATTGCATTCTTCCCAAAGACGATCAACACAGGGGGAATTAAATTTAATGTTTTGCATACTATTATAACTATAAAAACCTCTTGAAAATGTTAAGCATTGGCAGATGAAGTTTATTTTGATATGTCAACTTCTACCTTAATCTAATGTGTAACTCAATCTTTATTTTTCTCTCTATAAAATGATTGAACATGAAGCTATAATCTGTACTTTTTACTTGGTGTTTTGTGATCCATGAGAATTTGTCAATGTGATTGGCTACTCACATTGCTCAACAATGTCACTGTTGCTGAATGCTGCAGATCACTTTTAAATAGCACCAAATTCAAATTGTTGACAGAATATTGGAATTTTCTGCTGTAGAATCTATTAAGTCATTATGGCAGTTTTCTTTAAAATCAGAACAAATACGTATCTTTATTGTTGACTGAAATTTCCAGGTCTATGTCATTGAATGTCCCTTCAAATCTACTAGTCGCAATCAGTCCATTGTATTAATGTTAGACAATGCAGTGTATATTTCACCATACTTGATTACAACATGCTAATATAAGAAATATATATTTTTAGCTGTGTCTGGTACAGCAAGCAATATGTTGATGAATTGATACAGTTTAGTTTAAGCATGTTTGGTAATCACAAATAAAACGAAAAGAATCTAATCAAGATTCATTGGTTAGCACTGCTGCCTCACAGCACCCGGGACCCATGTTCAATTGCCGGCAAGGGTGTCTGTGTGGAGTTTGCATGCTGTCTGTGTAGCTTTTTGCAATGTGCTCTGGTTTCCTCCCACAGTCTAAAGATATGAAGGATAGATGGAGTGACCATGCTAAATTGTATAGGCTAGGTATGTTAGCATTAGTGAATGTGGGGTGAGGATGGGGGATTGGATCTGAGTGGAAGGTCAGTGTAGACTCAATGGACTGAATGGCCTCTTTTTACACTGTAGGGATTCTATGATTTAAGCTTTTAAAAACTGTGTAGCAGAGATAACCATTCCTGAGAATTTTATGTTCATCTTCAACAAAATTTATTTTGCAGTTTCAACAGAAGTTTCATGAGAAAAATTAGATTTATATGCTAACTGGCTGCATTTTCCCACTTCTATGATTACAGAATTTGATTCAGTACATCACAGAAGATCAGCATTCAGTTAGCCCCTCATGTTTATACTTTTGCCCATTCCATATCACAGCTCTCTAAACCAATCCATTTCCCTTAATAGATTTGTGCTTCAAATATTTGGTTAATTTCTTCCTAAAAGTTATGTTTGTCTTGAATTTAATAGCAACTTATGGGATAATTGAGTATTGTAAAAGCTTCATGGTCTGGATATTACAGACCTTCACCAGCCTGGCTGGGGATGGGAATGTTCATAAAATAAAGGTGATTGCCTTTCCAGTACCATCACACCCAAAGCCAACATCTCCCTGATATTACAGTGAATAGATACAGAATCAGGATGCTCTAGGTCCTGTTGAGGTCCTTAAGTAGCAAAGTAATGGCCACTTAAGGATGTCATGTTGCTTTTGCCAAAGGTTTACATCCAACATAAGTTGAGAAACCTGATACTTCTGGGATATTGTCAGATATGAAGAGAGGACTGTAACAGCTCCCTTGGGAGTCCTCCCTTAACTTCTTCCACTCAAGTGAACAAAGCTGTCATCATTATCACATTCAGAATGAGGGATTATGTCTTCCAGTTCCCCTTTTTAGACAGTTTCTCAGAATTGAGGATAACTTACTTCCATTCTGGTTTCTTGTGTTCTGAGATTGCATAATTCTAATGCTCAATCTGCAGACCCTGCTACGTGCAGGATGCTGTTGTTTGAAGGTTTGGTAGATGCCTTCCTTGAAAGGTTGTACATGTATTCTAACACCACAAATTCACTTCACTTCTGGAACTCCCAATAAAGTCATGCAATACATTTGCTGCCTTCTCAAATGATCCTTCTCCAATTTGATCAGTGACATGTCAGGGAACCCCATGGTCTATGGGATGTTCAGCCTCTTCAGTGATGCTTTCTAAAGTGTTTCTACTATCTTTTTGGATCCTCCAGCTGTGATTGTGTTCCAAGTGGAGCAATTGCTTGGCAGGGTTTGACATCAAATAAACAAACAATATGTTTTGTCTGGTGACTTGCTGGAGAGGATCCTACTATTGGAGCATCTTTCTGGCCACCAATTTAATAGATCATGCTAATGCACTGCTGGTGATAATTCTTCAGTATTTTCACATACCTGCTGTGGTTGTTCAAGTCTCCAAAACCTATAGGAGTACAGCGATCACTGCTATCTGGTAAACCATGACTTTAATCTCAAGATTGAGATCTTTCTCCTTAAATACAGCCAAAGATAGTGCTGGCACCGAGATGATGTTTAGTGAAAAGTTCATTTTCCTATGTGTTTCAGAGAAGGAATTGATAACTGATGCTCGGTTATTGAATTGAGCATTATCTGCATACTGAAGCTTAATAATGTTGAGGTTGGAGTGATTTTGTTTTTGGCATGAAAGTTGAACACTTTCCCATCTGTTTTGTAAATTATCTCCACATCTGTGAGCAATTTGCTGGAGGTGAGCTGGACTATTGCAAACTTAAAACGAGTCAGTATAATGTGACTTGTTTGACACCAATCTTCACTACAACAGTGTCTCTGGTAGTTCTGTTGATGAAGATTATGGATGACATGTCATTGTGGAGTAGGTGGAGGATAGTGACAAACTTCTGAGGGCTGCCAATCTTGGGAATGGCACCCTATGCATTATCACAATCAACCGAGTCAGATGCTTTTGTATGGACAAAAAAGATTACATATAGTGGATAATGTTTAGATGGAGAGGAATTTGTTAAGTGTGTAAAAGAAAATTTTCTGATTCAGAATGTGGGTGTACCTACTAGAGAAGGTGGAAAACTCGACCTACTCCTGGGAAATAAGGCAGGGCAGGTGTCAGTGGGGGAGCACCTTGGGGCCAGTGACTATAATAGTCATGGAAAAGTACAGACTGTACCTAAAGGTTGAAGTTCTAAATTGGAGGAAGGCAAATTTTGACTGTCTTTGGCAAGAACTTTCAAAAGCTGATTGGGGGCAGATGTTCACAGGTAAAGGAACGGCTAGAAAATGGGAAGCCTTCAGACATGAGATAAGAAGAGTCCAGAGACAGTATATTCCTGTTTGGGTGAAAGGAAAGGCTGGTCGGTACAGGGAATGCTGGATAACAAGAGATATTGAGGTTTTGCTGAAGAAAAAGAAGGAAACATATGTCGGGTATAGACAGCAGAGATCAACTGAATCCTTAGAAGAGTATAAAGGAAGTCCTGTATGTTTAAAAGAGAAATCAGGAGGGCAAAAAGGAGACATGAGTTAGCTTTGGCAAATAAGGTTAAGGAGAATCCAAAGGGTTTTTATATTAAGGACAAAAGGATAACTAGGGAGAGAATAGGGCCCCTCAAAGATTCAGAGGGTGTGAGGACTGCAGATGTTAGAGTATCAGACTCGGGAGTGTGATGCTGGAAAAGCATCAGGCAGCATCCAAGGAGCAGGAGAATCGACATAAGCCCTTTCGAGCATAAGCCCTTCATCAGGAATGAGGTTTGTGGGACATGGGCTAAGAGATAAATGAGGGGGGGAGAGTGGGGCTGGGGAGAAGGTACCTGAGAATGCGATAGATGAAGGTGAGGGAGAAGTTGTTAGGTCGAAGAGGAAGGTGGAGCGGATAGATGGGAAAGAAAATGGACAGGTCAAGAGGGCAGTGCTGAGTTAAAGGCTTGGGACTGGAATAAGGTGGGAAGAGGGGAAATGACGAAACTGGTGAAATCCACATTAATCTCATGTCGGTGCAGGGTCCCATGGCGGAGAATGAGACTTTTTTTTCCTCCAGGCATTGGGTGGTTAGGGTTTGGCGATGGAAGAGGCCCAGGACCTTCATGTCCTTGGTGGAGTGGGAGGGCGAGTTGAAGTGTTCAGCCACGGGGTGGTAGAGGTGGTTGGTTGGTACATGTGTCCCAGAGATGTTCTCTGAAATGATCCGCAAGTTGGCAGCCTGTCTCCCCATCAGGCGCAACAGATACAGTTGATGACACTTGTGGAGGTACAGGTAAATTTCTGTCAGATGTGGAAGGATCCTTTGGGGCCTTGGACGGAGGTGAGGGGGGAGATGTGGGCACAGGTTTTGCACTTCCTGTGGTGTCAGGGGAAGGTGCTTGGAGTAGGGTGAGGGCTGGTGAGGGGCACAGATCTAACAAGGGATTCACAGAGGGAATGGTCTCTCTGGAATGCTGATAGTGGTGGGATGGGGGGGGTGGGATGTATTCCTAGTGTTTGTAGGTAGCGGAAGTGGCAGAGGATGATGCAATGTAAACAGAGGTTGGCGGGTTGGATGGAGAGGGTCGGGGTGGGGGGGTTCTGTCCTTGTTGCATTGGGAGAGGTGTGGTTCAAAGGGGGGGAAGTGTGGGAAGTGAAAGAAATGCGCTGGAGGGCATCATTGACCATGTGAGAGGGGAAATTGTGGTCTTTGAAGAAGGAGGCCACCTGAGATTTTCTATGGTGGAATTGATCATCCTCGGAACAGATGCGGTAGAGGCAGAGGAATTGGGAATAAGGGATGGTGTTATTACAGGATGCAGAGTGGTGAAAAGTGTCATCCAGGTAGCTGTGGGAGATCATAGGTTTGTAGCAGATGTCCATGATTAGTCAGTCGCCCAGAGATGGAGATGGAGAGATACAAGAAGGGGAGGGAGGTGTCCAAGATGGTCCAGGTGAATTTGAGGTCATGGTGAAAGGTGTTAGTGAAGTTGATGAACTGTTCAATCTCCTCATGGGTGCACGAGAGAGCACCAATAAAGTCATCAATGTAGTGGAGGAATAGGTGGGGCATGAATCCAGTGTAGCTGCTGAAGATGGACTGTTCCACATGCCCGACAAAGAGGCAGACATAGCTGGGTCCCTTGTGGGTGCCCATGGTTACCCCTTTGGTTTGGAAGAAGTGGGAGGATTAGAAGGAGAAGTTGGTTAGGTGGAGGACCAGTTCAGCCAGGTGGATGAGGGTGTCAGTTGAAGGGAACTGGTTGGGATGGCATGAGAGGAAGAAACAGAGGGCTTGGAAACTTTCGTCGTGGCGGATAGATGTGTACAGGGACACCACCCATCTACGTTTGGAACACCACCCACACCCTTACATCCTCCAAGACCTTTATTTCCTCAGCCCCTATGCCTTACCTTCACCATGGACATCCAGTCTCTGTCCACATCTATCCGCCATGCCCTCTGTTTCTTCCTCTCATGCCATCCCAACCAGTACCCCTCTACTGACTCCCTTATCTGCCTGGCTGAACTGGTCGTCGCCCTTAACAATTTCTCCTCCCAATCTTCCCACTTCCTTCAAACCAAAAGTGTAACCATGGGCACCCATATGGGCCCCAGCTATGCCTGTCTCTTTGTCGGGTACGTGGAACAATTCGTCTTCCGCACCTACACCAGCACCATCCCCCATATTTTCCTCCACTGCATCAACTGTATCAGTGCTACCTCGTGCTCCCATGAGGAGGTTGAACAGTTTATCAACTACACTAACACCTTTCACCTGAGCTCACATTCACCTGAACCACCTCGGACATCGCCCTCCCGTTCTTGGTCTTGCTTTTCAGACTGGAGGCCTGTGACCAGTGGTGTGCCACAAGGATTGGTGCTGGGTCCACTACTTTTCATCTTTTATATGAATGATTTGGATATGAACATACGAGGTATGGTTCGGAAATTTGCAGATGACACCAAAATTGGAGGTGTAGTGCACAGCAAAGAATGTTACATCAGACTACAACGGAACTTTGATCAGATGGGCCAATGGGCTGAGGAGTGGCAGATGGAGTTTAATTTAGATAAATGCAAGGTGCTGCAGTTTGGAAAAGCAAATCAGAGCAGGGCATATACAAGTAAGGTTCTGGGGAATGTTGCTAAATGAAGAGACCTTGGAGTACAAATTCAGTTCCTTGAATTGGAGATGTCAGTGTTGGGTTGGGGTGTACAAAGTTGAAAATCACATAACACCAGGTTGTAGTCCAACAGGTTTAATTGGAAGCACTAGCTTTCAGAGTGCTGCTCCTTCATCAGGTGGTTGTGGAGTACACAATTGTAAGACACAGAATTTATAACAAAACTTACAGCATTTAAAAGGCATCTGGATGGGTATATGAATAGGAAGCATTTAGAGGGATGTGTGCCAAGTGCTGCAAATGGGACCAGATTAGGTTGGGATTTCTGGTTGGCATGGGCGAGTTGGACTGAAGGGTCTGTTTCCGTGCTGCATATATCTATGACTTTATGACTCTTAAGTGTTCATCCCAATGACAAGAAACACTTGTCTTATAGACTTTGTTATCCTTTCTATTAGGTAACATACAAAAGACAATATCGAACCTCATCTATTACCTAACCGATACTTTATACCAATTTAACATTTTCATTATTTTTATATTTTATGGCATTACCTATAAAATGCAAAACCTAATTGACTCCTATGACTCAGAAATTGGTACACGTGTATTTCTTCCCACCAATAGAAAGATTGGTGGTGAACCAGCAATGTTGAGAATGTAAATAATATACTTTTCCATGATTCAGTGTCCACCCGTTCTTAAAGTACTTGAGTATAGGAGTTGGGATGTCATGTTGAAGTTGCACAGGACATTGGTGAGGCTTCTTCTGGAACACTGTGTGCATTGAAGGATACTATTAAACTGGAGAAGGTCCAGAAAAGATTTACCAGGTTTTCCTGGGAATGGAGTGTTTGAGATATAAATATAAACTGGAAAGGCTGAGACTTCTGGAGTGTAGGAATTTGAGGGGCAAACACATTGAGTTTTATAAATTCATGAGGGGCATATGGAGTGCAGTTACTAGCGGTGTTCCGCAAGGATCTGTTTTGGGACCATTGCTGTTTGTCATTTTTATAAATGACCTGGAGGAGGGGCTAGAAGGTTGGGTGAGCAAGTTTGCGGATGATACGAAAGTCGGTGGAGTTGTTGACAGTGAGAAAGGATGTGTCAGGTTACAGCGGGATATAGATAAGTTGCAGAGCTGGGCAGAAACGTGGCAAATGGAGTTCAATGTAGGTAAGTGTGAGGTGATTCACTTTGGTAAGAGTAACAAAAAGACGGGGTATGGGGCTAATGGTCGGATACTTGGTAGTGTGGATGAGCAGAGGGATCTTGGTGTCCATATACACAGATCTCTGAAAGTTGCCACCCAGGTAAATAGTGCGGTGAAGAAGGCATATGGCGTACTGGCTTTTATTGGTAAAGGAATTGAGTTCCGGAGCCCTGAGGTTATGTTGCAGTTGTATAAGACTCTGGTGTGGCTGCATCTGGAGTATTGTGTGCAGTTTTGGTCGCCATACTATAGGAAGGATGTGGAGGCACTGGAACGGGTGCAGAGGAGGTTTACCAGGATGTTGCCTGGTATGGTAGGAAGATCGTATGAGGAAAGGCTGAGGCACTTGGGGCTGTTTTCATTGGAGAAAAGAAGGTTTAGGGGTGACTTGATAGAGGTGTACAAGATGATTATGGGTTTAGATAGGGTTGACCATGAGAACCTTTTTCCACGTATGGAGTCAGCTATTACACGGGGGCATAGCTTTAAATTAAGGGGTGGTCGGTATAGGACAGATGTTAGGGGTAGATTCTCTACTCAGCGAGTTGTGAGTTCATGGAACGCCCTGCCAGAAGCAGTGGTGGACTCTCCCTCTTTATGGGCATTTAAACGGGCATTGAATAGGCATATGGAGGATAGTGGGCTAGTGTAGGTTAGGTGGGCTTGGATCGGCGCAACATCGAGGGCCAAAGGGCCTGTACTGCGCTATATTTTTCTATGTTCTATGTTCTATATATAAGGTGAATGACAAGGGTATTTTCCTTAGGGTGGGGGAGTTCAAAACTAGGGGACATATTTTTAAGGTGAGTGGAAAAATATTTAAAAGGGACAACGTTTTTACACAGAGAGTAGTTCATGTGTGGAATGAATTGACAGAATCTCAGATGGCGATGAAACAGTCTACAGATGGGTGCACTGAGAACAACCCAGCTCTCAATGCCGGCAACACCAAGAACGTCATAATTGCATTTTGGCAGTATCTTACTCATGCCCCCCTAGATATTAACAGCACAGAGGTGGAAAGAGTGGAGAGTGGCAAGCTCCTGGGAGTGGTCATCCACAATAAGCTTTCTTGGACTCTACATGTGGACACACTGGTTGCAAAGGTCCAACAATGTCTCTTCTTCCTCAGGCAGCTGAGGAATCTTGGCATGACAACGAATACCCTTGTCAACTTTTACAGGTGCACCATTGAGAGCATTCTGTCTGGATGCATCACTGCCTGGTATGGCAACTGTACCATTCAAGATCAGAGACGGTTACAGAGAGTGGTGAACTTGGCCCTAACAATCACAAAGGCTAACCTCCCATCTATAGTATCCATCTACCAGGCCCACTGTCAAAGATCCATCCCACCCTGGCAATGCTTTTCTACAACTTCTACCATTGGATAGAAGATACAGAAGCCTGAACACGCACCCAACTGGATTCGAAACCGTTTCTACCCTACTGTTGTTAGAACACTGAATGGATTCACAAACTCTTAATATTCGCCTGTAGCTGTGTTTTTGTTTTTTGCGGCTGTTTACCTATTATTTACTTATCTATGCGACTTAACTCTGTGATCTGCCTGTATTGCTTGCAAGACAAATCTTTTCACTGTGCCTCGGTACATGTGACAATAAGTTCAATTCAATTCAAAAAGTGGTGAATGCAGGTCCAGTTACAACATTTAAGAGACATTTGGATAAGTTCAAGAATAGGTAAGGGTTTGAAAGGATATGGGCCAAGCGCAGGCATGTGGGACTAATTTAACTTGGGAGTATGGTCAGCATGGACTGATTGGACCAAAGGGTTTGTTTCCAAGTTGAATGAGTCTACTATGAAACCTTCTTCCTGTACTACTGTGCGCAACATTTCACCAGGGCCACAGCACTGACTAGACTTTTACCTCAGCCCAAGCTGGTAGTGTGACATCCTTTGCTAGTCAGCAGGATATAGCACTGATATCCTCTTCACCACTGTCACCTGGCACTTGCAGGTTCCTCTCAGCAAACCTAGGAGCTAACTTTCTTTTCTGAGCTATTTCCTTGCAGACAATGCTGGAACACCACAGAGTCAGTGCCTCTTGCTAACATTTTCAGTTGTACTTGTTTTCAAGTACCGCTCGGCACCACCCTCTTGAACTGCCCTACCTGTCCATCTTCCTTCCTACTTATCTGCTCCTCCCTCCTCTCCGACCTATCACCTTCACCCCTGCCTTCATCTACCTATCACATTCCCATCTACCTTCCCCCCAGCCCTACCCGGCCCCCCCCATCCCATTTCTCTCTCCTTGGGCCACCTCCTCATTCCTGATGAAGAGCTCATGCTCGAAATGTTGACTCTCCTGATGCTGTCTGACCGGCTGTGCTTTTCTAGCACCACACTTTTTGATGAAGGTATCTCTCCTACCCACTTCAAAATACATTTGAAGATACATAAGTTTAACAATATTGGCTAATTCATGGCAGAATTTGGTGAAATGTGAATGAGTTTGAGTGGTAACTCAGAGCCTCATAATTTGTGCTTGTTTTACTGATTGCACCCAAATTGAAAATTCAGCTCAAAACATTACCACATTAAAGTTGAAGCATTTGCGCCAAGGAACGAGAGCAATGAGGACAAAGGTCAATGAGGCCAAGAGATGAGTTTGGCATACAATAGGACAGAGGCAATAAAGTTTCAGAGAAACTGAAATTTACAGAGGTTAGGGCATGAGAACATTCGAATAAGTATGTTTGGAAGCAACAAAAAAAGATTCGCCCAAAGATGGATTGAAATTTACCTGTATCTGCACAAATGTTATCCCAACAGAAATCTACTGTATTGAACAAATGTCATCTACTGTATCTGTTGCAGCTGATGTGGTCTCCTCCACATTGGGGAGACAGATGTCAACTTGCGGATCATTTCAGAGAACATCTCTGGAACACCCGCACCGACCAACCAACCCCACCGCCCCCTGGCTGAACATTTTAACTCCCCCTCCCACTCCACTGAGGACATGCAGTTCCTGGGCCTCCTCTATTGCCAAACTCTAATCACCCGACACCTGGAGGAAGAACGTCTCATCTTCTGCTATGGGACCCTGCACCTGCACGGGATTAATGTGGATTTCACCAGTTTCCTCATTTCCCCTCCCCCACCTTATCCCAGTCCCAAGCCTCCAAGTCAGCACCGCCCTCTTGACCTGTCCATCTTCCTTCCCAGCTATCCACTCCACCCTCCTCTCTGACCTATCACCTTCTCCCCCACCTTCACCCCACCTGCATTCTCAGCTACCTTCCCCTAAGCCCCACCTCCCTCCCTCCCTCCCCCCAGCCCACAAGCCTCATTCCTGACAAAGGGCTAATGCCCGAAATGTCAATGCTCCTGCTCCTCAGATGCTGCCTGATGTGCTGTGCTTTTCCAGTACCACACTCTCAATGCAAGAGCAGAGGTTTGAATGTTATGCAGATGGAAGTTGGCAGTCCTCGTGATAGAGAGGGTATGAGGAGCTTAGCTTCAATCAAATTGGGTACAAATGTTGCGAACTGTCTGTTTCAGCCTCAAACAATGACAGATAGGACTGTCCAGCTTGTCACAATCTATATGCATGTAACACAACTTGGAACAATATAACAACTAGTCCCAATAATGCATAATTTGTGACAGGAACTAAAGATGATGCATTTGGCATTATCAATATTGAAGTTGGATTGTTAGAGAAGCAAATGGTGTGGCAGGACAGAAATGGTGCAGCAGTCAAGGAAGGTGATGGAAAGGTAAAGCTGAATGTAATCTGAAAAAATATTGAGGTTGACTCCAATGTCAGGGGAAACTTATTAAGGATTAACCTGTAAATGAGGAAGAGGAGAGAGTCACTGATATATCTTTGGAGGATTCACAGATATTGGTGAAGTGGCCTGAACAGAAACCATTGGTGGGGATTCTTTGGCTGTGATTGAATAGCTCGGAGGGGAACCTACGTAGGTGTTTCATTTTTGCCCTAACAATCCTCCCCTTTCAGTAAGGGCTGAGAAGGGAAAAGGCTTTTAACTGAACTTGCTGCTACTATTGTCAGAACTTTCTGTTTTCTCTTAAAATAATCTGTTTTTCCTTTCTACAAGATCTACAGGCCATTAATCCGCATGTCAGAGCCAATACTGGCTGTACTCCTACTAGCATGTGACTATCCTGATTTAGAGAAGAATTTTAATGTTTATCCTCTTTTTTATTACCATTTCTATTCCTGAAACTCTTGTTCTGTGCACTCTTCAAGAATGTCTAATTTCTTTTGCAAATGATGGTGAAACTTGAATTGTCTTCCCTATTCTTTGTCTAATTGCCCCCCGTTGTTCACTTAAGTGTGAGATTGGTTCTGCTTCTACTTCTTCATAGACTATGAGGTGATTGAACACCTTGAGCATTTCCAGTTTTTGTTGTCAGATGTGCATCATACAAGCCTTGTGACAGGCGAGGGCTGAAGCAGAAACTAAGGAGTGTGTTGAGGCAGTATAAGCTTCCATATTTGTGTGACATTTCCATGATTGATACACATTAATGTCCCTTCCACCCATTATCTAGATTGAGTGAAGTGTTGTGGGGAGAATGGGAGGCATGAATGATTTCTAGGTCTCATCCTTCCATGGCAGTTGAATCACATTCGTCTAAGTCACGTTGCCCCTTAGACTTGGTTAGTTGTGCCAACTGTGTGCTGTTAATCCAGTCAGGTACTTCCCGACTTTAGATCCAATCAAGGTTGCATATTATCTGGCCTACCAACCATAGTCTGTACGCATAACACAATGGTCCTTCTTGAACATTTCTGGTTTCATCCTGTTCCCTGTCAATCAGATGATTGAGTGATTGTTTTAGCATGAGCTTGCATCACCACCCTATTTGGTTGTGGTCCCATTGCTATCCATCCCAAACCAGCCTCATTTCCCTTGGGCTTCCTCAGCTCAGTTTATCAGGTTTTCCATAATTTCTCTGAGCCATTCAACCTGCTCATTTATCCCTTTGTACAATCCATCAAGTATCCACTTCATGGTCTTCATTTACTGCCGCCCCCCCCACCCCCCCCCCCACCCCCCACCCCCCCTCCAAATCCCCAATGAGCTATACCCGCTATTTTATTTTTTAGAAACCTCATGTCTCAATCTAAATTGAAGTTCCCATTAAATCAGGTACTTTCCTTGTCACCAACAGTTTGTTTTGTTTAATTCTGCAATGCAGTTTGTTCTCCCTAAAAAACTTTAACTGAAAATCAGAAAGGATGTTCATTCCTACCAATCATTATAAAATTTAAAAGATCACATCTAATAAAAAGGATACACCTAATGCTGTAATTCTTTGGCAGGGCTGGCAAAGTTGGGAGCAGTTTCTCTTTCACTTGACCTTGAAATAAAAACAGTCTCTGTCTTGAAGCTGCAATTGCAACTTCTATTTGCAGGCTTTCTTGTTTAAAACAGAAATTTAGTTCCTAGATGGGCTTTATTGTCTTTACATTAAATACTTTTCATACAAATTTTCTTTATTAAATAAGGTAACACACATATTGAAATTCCATTGATAAGAATGAAATATAATCATGTTTATAATTTAAACAAGTCATTAAAAGAAACTTCTTTGGAATCTTAAGGTTTTATATTCTTTCTCACTTTTGACTTATAGTTTTCACTGTCATTCTTTCCTTGATCATTGAATGTGATGATCTGCTCAAATTGTCAATATTCGTGTTTTCTTTCAGTTAATCTGATTCTATGATTTATTCTAAAATTCACTATATTCTATCAGTTATACCTTCTGAATATTATAAGTTCAGACTTATGCTCCCAAATTTGGTGTGTTTTCCAGTTCTCTATCCGCAGTTCACCTCACTCAATAACAATAAAGTAACATCATACATGGGTTTAAAATTCTCCAGCTCTCTTTCATCTTGAAGATGCTGCTAACTAAGTATTCCAAATCCAAAGCTCTTGATTATTCAATCTAAATTCTCCTTGCTCCTATTTTGCAATTTCGCTCACTTTATTCTGTCCCATTTGTGTTATGATCAGTTTCTTGAGGGAATGTGCGTCATTGTGTTGTAAATGAAGATTCTTTTCACTTTGCTGGCCACATTAACCATTCTGTGCCATGCTGTTTGTCCAGGAGGTACACATGATTGAAACTCATTCTTCAGTACAATATTTCCCCTCCTTTATACCAGGCTATTTTGAACTAGTCTGAGAATATCTTTGCAGACTTATCTGGTATCCCAATACCATACCACACATTGTTAATTCTCGGATAATCTTATCAGAAGAACAAAGAAACTTTACAGCCCTTTGACCCTCCAAGCCTGAGCCGATCCAAATTCACTATCTAAAGCTATCGCCCAATTCCTAAGCATTTGTATCCCTCTGCTCCCCACCTTCTCATGCATCTGTCCAGATGCATCTTAAATTACTTAGTGTGGAAACAGGCCCTTCTGCCCAACAAGTCCACACCAACCCTCCAAAGAGCAACCCACCCATACCGATCACTACAGGCAATTCAGCATGGCCAATTCACCTAACCTGCACATTTTTGGACTGTGGGAGGAAACCCACGCAGACTTGGGGAGAATGTGCAAACTCCACACAGACAGTTGCCTGAGGCGAGAATTGAACCCACGTCTCTGGCTCTGTGAGGCAGCAGTGCTAACCACTATGCCACTGTGCTGCCGATAAAGAATCTACCGTGCCTGCCTCTACTACCTCTGCTGGCAACGCATTCCAGGCTGCTACAACCCTCTGTGTAAAGTACTTGTCTCGTGTATCCCCCTTAAACTTTTCACCTCTCACCTTGAAAGCATGATCTCTCATTATTGAATCCTTCAACCTGGGAAAAAGCTTATCTCTGTCTACCCTGTCTATACCCTTCATGATTTTGTAGACCTCAATCAGATCCCCCCTCAAGCTCCTTTTTTCTCATGAAAACAGGCAACATCCTTGTAAACCTTCTCTGCACCCTCTCCATAGCATCCACCTTTTGGTAATGTGGCGATCAGAACTGTACACGGTATTCTAAATGCAGCCGAACCAATGTCTTGTACAATTTTAACACAACCTGCCAGCTCGTATACTCAATACCCCCTCAAATGAAGGTAAGCATATCATATGTCTTCTTGACCACTCTATCCACCTGTGCAGCAACCTTCAGGGTACAATGGACCTGAACTCCCAGAAGTCTTTGCTCATCAACTTTTCCCAAGGCTTTTCCATTTAAGGTATAATGCACTCTAGAATTAGACTTCCCAAAATGCATCACCTCACATTTGCCTGAATTGAACTCCATCTACCACTTCTCCGCCCAACTCTCCAGTCTATCTATAGTCTCCTGTATTCTTTAACTGTCCCCTATGCTTTCTGCTACTCCACCATTCTTCATGTCATCTGCAAACTTGCTGATCATACCAACAGTGCCCTCTTCCAGATCATTTATGTATATTACAAACAACAGTGGCCCCAATACTGACCCCTGTGGAACACCACTGGGTCACCTTTCTCCATTTCGAGAAACTCCCTTCAACTACTACTCTCTGTCTCCTGTTGTTCATCCAGGTCTTTATCCACCTAGCTAGAACACCCTGCACGCCATGTGTCTTCACTTTCTCCATTAGTTTACAGTGGGAAACCTTATCAAGCGCCTTACTAAAGTCCATGTAGATTAAATCTACAGCCCTTCCTTCATTTATCAACTTGGTAATTTCCTCAAAGAACTCTATTATGTTGGTAAGGCACAATCTCCCCCGCACAAAACCATGTTGCCTATCACTGATAAGCCCATTCTTTTCCAAATATAAATAGATTTTATCTGTCAGTACCTTCTCCAGCAACTTGCCCACCACTGACATCAGGCTCACTGGTCTGTAGTTACCTGGAATATCCTTACTACCCTTCCTGTACAGGGCAACAACATGAGCAACCCTCCAGTCCTCAGGCACCTCACTGTGTTTAAGGATGCTACAAAGATATCTGTCAGGGCCCTAACTATTTCTTTTTTCGCCTCCCTCAGCAACGTGGGATACATCCCATCTGGTCCTGGGGGTTTGTCCACCTTAATAACCTCTAGCCTACCCAACACATCTTCCCTACTTATGTCAATGTGATCCAGAGTAATCAAACTTCTATTTCTAATCTCAACATTTATCATGTCCCTCTCCTCAGTGAACATTGATGCAAAATAATCATTCAGAATCTCACCCATTCTCTCAAGTTGGACACACAACCTTCTTTCCTTAACCTTTAGGGGACCAACCCTTTCTCTGGTTACACTTTTGATTATTATATATGAATAAAAGGCCTTGGCATTCTCTTTAATTCTGCTCGCTAAAGTTATTTCATGACCCCTTTTAGCCCGCTTGATTCCTCGTTTAAGACTGGAACTATTCTCCCGATATTCCTCCAAGGCTCGTATGGCCCTTATATAGGCTTCCCTTTTCCTCTTGGATAGTTGCAAGATTTCTGCTGTCATCCACGGTTCACAAATCTTGCATTTTCTCTCCTTTGCCTTCAACGAGACATGTCTATCCTGCACTATCTTTAACCTATTTTTGAAAGCCTCCCACATATCAAATGTGGACTTCCCTTCAAATAGCTATCCCAAGCCACATTTCCCAGCTCCTGCCTAATTTTGATATAATTGGCCTTGGCCCAGTTTAGTACTCTTCCCTTAGGACCACCCTCATCTTTGTCTACGAGTATTCTAAAACTTACAGAATTGTGGTCACTGTTCCCAAAGATATCCCCCACCACAACTTCTACCATCTGGCCTGGCTCATTTCCCAATCCAAGGTCCAATATGGCCCCTTCTGTCATTGGACTATTGACATACTGCTCTAGAAAACTCCTGGACGCTTCTTACAAATTCTGCCCCATCCAGACCTCTGATACGACGTGTATCCCAGTCAATATTGAGAAAATTAACATCTCCCATCACCACCACCCTGTTGCCTCTACATCTTTCCATAATCTGTTTACCTATTTGTTCTTCTACCTCACGCTCACTGTTGGGAGGCCTGCAATGCAGTCCCAACAATGTAACTGCACCCTTCTTATTTCTCAGCTCCACCCATAATGTGTCACTGCTCAAACCCTCCATAGTGTCCTCCTTTAGCACAGCCATGATATCATCCCTGATCAGCAATGCAAATCATCCCCCTCCCTGCTTTTACTTCACTCCCTTTCCTGTCTGAAGCATCTATATCCTGGAACATTTAGTTGCCAATCATGCCCTTCCTTCAACCAAGTCTCTGTGATTGCAATAATGTCATACTCCCAGGCACCAATCGAAGCCCTAAGTTCATCTGCCTTACCCACTATACTCCTTGCATTAAAGTATATGCACTTCAGGCCACCAGTTCTTTTGCATTCATTTGCTCTCTGCCTACTCTTCCCCTTATTAATGCTAATTTCATGAGTCTTACAGTCTCCAGTTTCCACCTCACTGTCTACTTGTCTTCTCTTCTGGTTCCCAGCCCCCTGCTACATGAGTTTAAAACCTCCCCAACAGCAGTAGCAAAAGATCTATGAAGTTTGACTTATATTTCCACGTATGGTCCTGATGCTTTGGGTGGTGACTCATCAAACTCCATTCCCTTCAAAAGAAAGAAAAGTTCTTAAACATCGTCAAGAGAAAGCTTTCAGTTTAGTGCTCTCATCTAAACGTCCCTTTCACTAGATTTCCATTAGAACCCAGTATTCTAACTCTGTTTGCTGCCAAGCCTTTTCTGCCACCACTGTCATCCCTTAATCATTTCCTTTCATCCAGTTTTGAGATTCAACCAATTATCATTCTATCTCATTCCTGACTCCTGGAGAGATTTCCTCACCGTTTTTTATTTCATTTTTGCCCGAACAAGGCTAATGTGACACTCTACTAACTATAAGTTTTGATCTTGAAAATGACTAATTTTTCCCAATTCTCTGTTTTCTTGGTTAATCAATCCTCTATCCTTGCTAATATATCACTCCCAACACCCAAACCTGTTATCTTATATAGTAACATCATATGTGACACCATATCTAGATATCAGAAGATGCCACATATATGGATTCCCTTTATCCACCCAGTTTGGATATGCTAAATTTGAATGTTACCGCAAAGAGATATCTTGCTGAAGCTTTTTGGCTTGTACTCTTCAAGCCAAACAGAAGCATGTCATATTTCAATGATTGAAACATGCTTTTATGATTCAGACACTGGCTCCTTATTTCCCCCTCTCTCTAAGTGTGAAATGCTGTCATATTATCATCACAGTTGACTGGAAGATTCCTGACTATGAAGTGTCAGCCTTGGATTTTGTGACCAAGTCCCACAGTGGATTATGTACTACTCAGATGCTTTCAAGTGAGCCATCATTCAACCATGGAACATCCAAGATGCTTCACAGAAGCATTATCACACAAAATGTGACACTAAACCATAGAATGGACAGTATTTAATAACTGGCATCCTATTCCTGACAGCAGAACCAAAAATGAGTGCCACTCCTGGATGTGTACCATGAGTCACTTTCAACATGATTCAAATTAAATTGTTGATAGAATGCAAAGAGGACACATGTGGTTATATGGGAGGGAGTGGATGTTCATCAGGTGAGCCCACCAACAGCTGACAATGCACCAAGTGCAGGTGGCTATAAGATGTTCTTCTGGACAACCAGAGAGGCTCTGCTTAATAATCACAATCTTCGTGACCAACTTTACTCTATCAAAACGTTATCGCAATTCTTGTTGCTGTATTTCATCACCCTCACCACACTCCTATGAACATATACCCATTACTCACTCCATATGCTTCTTTTGTGAGTGGGTCCCCTTCCAATCATATCATCAACAACTACTGGGCACATGTCTGACATGAGAAAGAGTCCAGCTCCAAGCTCCGGTATGCCTCCCTACAGATTATCCTCCAGCCCGGGAGAGAATAGCAGGCGGTGCTGTTTTCCACAGATGGCAACAAAAGACCCTCTTGCCTGACTAATGTGGCCTAAATGGATTTCAGCAGAGGATGTGGGCACCTGGGCATCTATCAAAGAATTTGGACCCAGTGCAGGAAAAGGATTCCCAATTTGCCAGATTAAATGGCACAGTCACATATTTTGAACATACAAGCATATGAAATAGGAGGCCATTCAGCCCTCAAACCTACTCCACCGTTTAATAAGATTGTGGCTAATCTGTTTATAATCTCAAGTGCACAATTCTGCTGGCCTCTGATAACTTTCACCTTGTAGTTTAACAAGAATCTATCCACTTCTGTCTTCAAAATATTCAAGATCCCTGCTTCCACCAGGAAGAGAATTCCAAAGACTCAGAACACTCTGAGAATAAGAAAAAAGCCTAATTTCTGTTTTAAATGAATAATTCCTGATTGGTAAACAATGTCCCCTTGTTCTATATTTTCTCATAGGAGAAAATATCTGACAAACGTACCCTGTAAAAAACCCTCAGGAACTTATGTATATAAATCAAATTATCCCTTCCACTTCCAAGCCTAGCCTGTCCAACCTTACTTCAAAAGACAACTCTCTTATTCCAGGTATTACTTGATAAATCTTTTCTGAAATATCTCCAATGCGTTTACATCCTTCCATAAATAAGGTGACTACAAAATAATGCAAATACAGTCTTATGAGTCCCCTGTTTAACTGAAGCATAATCTCCCTATTTTTCAATGCAGCACCCCTCATGATAAATGAAAGCATTCCATTAGCCTTCCTAATTATTTGCTGTACCTTCTGCAATTTATGCACAATGATACCAGATCCCTCTACAACTCAGGGCTCTGCAATATCTCATCATTTTAATAATATGCTATCTGTCATTATGAACAATTTCAAGTTTTTCCACATGACACTCCATTTGCCACATCTTTGCCCAGTCACTTAACCTATCCTTATCTTTTCACAGCCATCTTATATCCTCTTCACAATTTACTTTATGGCATATTTTTTGTGTCATCAGCAAATTTGACAAATATACCTTCAATCCCTTCATCTAAGTTACCAAAGAGGTTTCCATAGGCTCCACAATTAAGGATCTCAGGGAGCATTACACTGCTTTCATTACGTCTTTTGTTTCATTACTCATTTCCTTGTCCCATCACCATTCCCTTTGATCCTGTAAGGCTAATTCTTCTGTGGTTCAATCTCTTTTGTCAGCCATCCTATCACAGACCCTTCCTTTCCCATCTGTCCCTTGCTCAGAACCTATCATGTAGCCAACTTTTCTCAGTTCTGATGAAAGGTTTTTAATCTCAAAAATTAACTCAATTTCTCCCCCCACAGATGCTGCCTGACTAAGCAAGTTTTCATGACAATTTCTGTTTCAGGCTGTCAACATTTGCAGTATTTTGCTTTTACAAACTATCTTTGTGAATTGGCAGCTATGCCACACAAGTGAATGTGTAGGCAGCCTCAGTATTGCTTGGCAAATGTGACTAAAGTGGGTGACAGTATGGCTTCTGTGAGGCCATATGTGTGATGGGGATCCGTGCAAACAAGATGGTTAGGTATCGCATGCAGCCTGGGAACAGATCCTTCAGCCCAATTCATCTGAGCAGACATCCCAATCGGACCTAGTCCCATTTGCCCACTTGGTCCACCCTCCAAACTCTTCCTATTCATATATCCAACCAGATGCCTCTTAAATGTTGAAATTGTGGCCACCTCCACCACTTCCTCTGGCAGCTCATTCCATACACACACCATTCCCTTCGTGAAAAAGTTACCCCTCAAGTCTTTTTTAAATCTTTCCCTTCTCATCTTAAATGTATGCCCTCTAGTTTTGGAATCCTCTACCCTGGGAAAAACTGACCTTAGATATTCACCCTATTCATGTGTCTCATGGTTTTAAGAGCCTCTGTCAGGTCAGCCCTAAGCCGCTGATGCTCCTGAGTGGAAAAACAAATGCCAAAATCTATTCAGCCTCTCCCAATAACTCAAAACCTCCAATCCTGGCAAAGTAAGGGCAAAGCGGTGGCTCAGTGGTTAGCACTGCTGCCTCATCACAGTGCCAGGGGCCTGGGTTCGATTCCCACCTCGGGCAATTGTCTGTGAGGAGTTTGCACATCCTGCCCATGTCGGCATGGGTTTCCTCCGGGTGCTGCAGTTTCCTCCCACAATCCAAAAGCTGCTCAGGTCAGGTGAATTGGCCATGCTAAATTGCCCATAGTGTAGGTTATTAGTCAGGGTTAAATGTAGGGGAATGGGTCTGGGTGGGTTACTCTTCAGAGGGTCGGTGTGGACTTGTTGGGCTGTAGGGCTAGTTTCCACACCGTAGGGAGTCTAATCTAATCTAAAATCCTTGTAAATCTTTTCTGCAGTCTCTCAAGTTTAACAACGTCTTTCCTAAAGAAGGGCAACCAGAATTGCACACAATATTCTAAAAGGGGTCTCACCAATGTTCTGTACAGTTGCAACATGCTGTCCCAACTCTTACACTCAATGTTCTGACCAATGAAGGCAAGCGTGCCACATACCTTCTTCACCACCCTATCTACCTGCTGATCGATATTCAAATCTGAGGTCATTAATCATTCAGTTAATAATCCTTGTCTACACCTTGCTTCCCTCATGGCCTGAAACAGTCGCTCCACTGCAGCATCTAACATTACCCACTTCACTACTTCTTGTTCACTCCCCTCCAAGGTCCAACCTAACCACTCACACCTCTGACATCCCCAATTTGCCATTGCCCCCCTTGCTCTTTGTCAAAACTGGCACTTCCTGAGCCAGAGATTCTGACAAAAACAGCTGTCGATTTTAATCAAAAGATAAACCTGACTAACCCATGCCATCTTTATAAGATTGAAACCAGTGTCTCAATTCCTCATGTGTTGTGCTGATTTATTCTTGAAGCAGAGCATAATTTGAAAGCATTTTAAGAAATGACTACTTATGGGGTGCAAATAGACTGAAAACTACAAGTCAACACGCCAAAGTAAGGTTCAAACTGCATCTGTAAAGCTATTGACTTAATATCTACATTTTATCCCATCATCAGGAAAATGGGATTTTAGTTTCTCCCAATTAACTCCCCCTGCCAATCCCATTTCATGCGGTTATATGTCGTATTTGTCTTATGTCTTGCACTTTGGAAAAAAGAATACAGGCATGGACTATCTTCTAAACAGTGAGAAAATTCATAAAGCCAAAGTACAAAGGGATCTGGGATTGCTAGTCGAGGATTCTCTAAAGGTTGATTGCAGGTTGAGTCCGTGGTTAAGAAAGAAAATGTAATGTTGTCATTAATCTCAAGAGGATTGGAATGCAAAAGCAGCAATGTGCTTCTCAGATTTTATAATGCTCTGGTTAGGCCCCATTTACAATATTATGTCCAGTTTTGGGCCCACACCTCAGGAAGGACATACTGGCAATGAAGCATGTCCAGTGGAGATTCACACAGATGATCGCTGGAAGGGTAGGCCTAACATATGATGAACAGCTGAGGATCCTGGGATTGTATTCATTAGAGTTTAGAAGGTTGAGGGGAGATCTAGTAGAAACTTACAAGATAATGCATGGCTTAGAAAGGTGGACGCTGGGAATTTGTTTCTGTCAGTGGGGATACTAGGACTCGTGGGCACAGCCTTAAAATTAGAGGGGGGTCACTTTAGAGTGGAGATGAGGAGACATTTCTTCAGCCAGCTTGTGGAATTCATTGCTACGAAGTGCAGTGGAGGCCGGGACGTTAAATGTCTTCAAGGCAGAGATTGATCAATTCTTAATCTTGCAAGGAATTAAGGGCTACGGAAAGAGTGCGAGTAAGTGGCGTTGAAATGCCCATCAGCCATGATTGAATGGCGGAGTGGACTCGATGGGTTGAATGACCTTACTTCCACTTCTATTTCTTATGGTCTTATGGTCTATTTAATACCCACCCAAGGAGATCAGCAGAAGGATAGGCAAAGACTTCGACAAAAGAGGTAGATTTCAAGGAGGAAAAAATAGAAAGTGAGGTAGAGTAGTTTAAGGAGATAATCCCAGAGTCTAGCAGCTAAAAGCATAGAGACCAGTAGTGGACCCATTGAAATCAGGAATGCTCAAGAGTTCCAGAATTAGAGTTGTGCAAATACCTTGGCTATTTGAGGGTGAAGGTGAGTTTAGAGACAGTAATACCAATTGCAGTGCAGATCATCACTGACCTGATTTTTCACATTTTTTGTGAAAGTGCATATACTGTATACAGCAAAAACTTGAATTTCTATAGTGCTGAAAGACCATTAATATAAATGAATATGCAAGCTACTTGACAGAAGTGTCAATAAAAATGACATCATAAGATTAGACAATTTGTTGATTTGACTTTTAGATTTCTGTTACTATAATCTAGCACGACGCAAAACAACTTGTAAATATTATTAAAAATAAAAAGTTTATTTAATGAAAGCATGCCATATTTGAATCCCATGCAGTTTGAGTCTTCAATTTGTTTTCTAGTGTTTACCATTATCATAAACCTTTGTATTGTTTATGGATGCTGTGCCCTTAAGTGTTTCCTTACTTGAGGCAGTAAGGGTGAACAATAAATGCTAAACCGACTAATATGTTACCTGTAATTCAGAAGACCTGATATCTGCAGCTACAAGTATCCTTTGACTATCAACATTAGCAGCAGGAGTACCCTGTGCTGAACCTTTTGGGTGTTCGTTGCTTTCCTAAGAAAATTGTAAATGAATTCTCTACTGTGAAATTGTGGATGTACAATGATCTTCAAACCTTGCTACAAGTGGGGCATTCCTCTTGTAAACATTAACACATTCCCAACACTGGCCTGAACTTTGAGAGTTAGCATCTGTACAAAAAATAAAGTAATGCCATCATTGAAATATTTTTTAATAAGCACATTGGACAAAAATGACAATAAATAAAATAAATAACAAAAATTTAAAAGCCTGAGGTCAAGACATCTGGCAACTACAGGGACCATTCAAATCATTTCACAGGTCATAGCTCTAAAACCTATGGATTTTAATCTGAACATAGCAACCAGATGTTTCCTGTCAAAGAATATATTGATACAAGAGAAACATCATAAAATCCATATGATTAGAATTATAGAACCAAAGCTACATTGAGATAGGTAATCTTTCCATGAAGTGCAGACTGTAAATATTGTTTGCCTAAAGAATGAGTGAATAACCTGATACTGAAAACCTAATACTCAAAAGCTGTTCGACAATTCCTGTTGTAGCTAAATGCCGTTTTCTTTTTTTAAAGGTATTTTGTTCTTGTCAGCAAAGATGTATTGTAACGTTTTCTTGCAGTTTAACCTTCAGGCGCAGGTGCTGTATTATATAATTAAAGCAACATTCATCAAACTATTATATTACATGCCTTTCCAGGTTATTGACAAATCCTTTGTATAATTAGGTTATTTTTCAATGTCTGGCTGATATTGAGCAGGTGTTCAAAGCTAAATCTTACTGAAACTACTCATTTTTCATTGGATAAATGGTCTTCAGAGTAAATTCTGACATAATGGGGCTAGTCAGTGGTAAACCCATTGTAAATCTCTGCAGTTTTTCTTCTTTTTCCTAAATATTTCTGAAGGCCCGGAATACTCTTCCTCTATAACAACATATAAATTAATTTCATTTCATGTCACTTCAACAACCAATCAATATTGTTGTATCATTTATCCTAAAATTCTTCTAAATTCAGTTCTCTTCAAGAACTTGTTAATCACCACATTTTCCATTTATTATTCTCATATATTTGATAATAAGACTGTTCATGATAGAAAATCTTTCTCTTCAATATTGTGACAAAGTGGACTGATTTGGGAATTTGATGAAAGTGCCAAGGAACTGTTTGTTTTCAGTGCAGTGTTGACCAACCTTGTCTCTCTGGAAATTAACTAACCCAATATAGAGGAAAAATCATTTTGTGGGTTGTTAATTTTATATAATGTGTCAATCATTGAAATTTTGAGAATAATTACTCACTATTAGTAACAGTTCAAGAAGTGAATGTTTGATACCAGATCAGACTTAAACATGAACTTATTAAATTGGAAGATTTAGGAGTAGAAGCAGAGGGAATGGAGCAGGGTACAGCTGCAGTCTGTTGGCTAAAACTGGGGTCAGTTCATGCTTCCATTAGAGAATCTTGCCTGTCAGCAATACAAATTGCAAGTTCATGTGCATTTTACCCCTGAATTTCCAACTGTTACTGTTTCATGTGTTATACTTCAGAAGCGGGAGTATTTATTTGAATCATTATTTTTGATGAATGCTGCAGTTTCCACTTTAGTCTATCAGTGGATTGCTGCAACAGTTAAAATGAACTTAAGGCACACTGCACCTGTACAGAAGATGTTGCACTTAGTTAATGTTCCTCTTGGAAACTTAGAAATCACCCTCTTGTCATACCTGACATCACAGTGCCCCCTGCTGGAATATGCATGCAACTCGCCAATTAACCATATCAATTGATCAAAACATACTGATCCCATCTTGCTGTTCTCAATTGTTTCTGGACAATCTTGTAAGAGACATCCTTTGGAGTATAAGGAAGCAGTCCCAGGGCTAAGGCTTCCTCACATTGAGAGTTCTTGCTTGCCTACATCAGGCAAGATTAATCAAAAATGATAAATTACCATGAAGCATGTCCAAATAGTCAGAACTGAATACCAACAGAGATAAAGAGTAGGTAAGCAAAACAACAGGGGCCTTAACATTTTCCTGTCTGTTATAGAACCTGGAGGCAGAAGGTAAGAATGGGAGAGATTCCAGATCAGTCACACATCTCTGTGTGTGTTGCACTTTTATTTTACTCATTATGATTAGCTCAATTGGCTGGACAGCTAATGTGGATCTGATTGGTGTTGGTACCACCGAATTTGATCTCTCCATTGTCTGGTGTGAATTTGGGACCTGCCTCCTTGCTCTACCCATAATGGGTCAGATTTTCCATTGGGCAAAGAATTCAAGAAGAAGACAATGGCTGGTTACTTGCTATTGGTTTGTTACATCCCATTAGGATGAATTGTACATTTCAATCGTATTGGTTTCTGAATGTCTTTTGCTAGTTCACTATCAGTAATAAAATAGGCCTTTGATTATTTCATACAGCAAGTTCATTTCAATGTGTATCATATCAAATGTTTGATAAGCATGTCTGTAAAATTCTTAACGTGCTAGTAACTGCAACGGTGCAACTGCAATAATTAGCACATAATTATAAAGTTATCTGATAAAGATTTTATCTACTTTCACTTTAAACCATTAGTAAAATTGAGACTTCATTTGGGCAGGACAGAAACACCACTTCTGTGTTGAGTTAAAGTCCATTTACAACAATCAACAAAGTTCAAAAAAAATTTCCTGTAAATTAAAGCAATATGTTTGAAAACTTCAGTGATTCTTATTTAATAGTTGTTCATTTAAATTTCCCTTTCAGAACCTGAAGATTACCAAACTAGAATTCAGTAAAACATAGCACAGTCATCAATAAATGCAACTTAATTAGATAGAACAAAGGAAAATAAATGGGCTATGTAGGTTACTGATGTTAAAACAGACCTGCAACAGCCCTAGTGAAAAAAAAGCACTTGAGATACAATCCAGAAGCTTATTATTCAGCCATAGCTTTTGACATATGTTTTCATTTAGAGAACAGTTGATTTCAGGTTTCAGTGGCAGCTTCATACGTAAATAGTAGCTATCCGACTTCTTCCAATGAGAAGGTTAAAGCAATATCATATATCATCAATAAGCCGTCAGCACAGACGCCCAGTTGTATCTATTGAGTTACATGCTTCAATCATTTATGAGAATCTGTGTCTCAAGGTAAAAACAAATCAAAAGAATCTTTGGAGTTTTCTGAATCCAGTATCAGGGGAAAATAGTGACTCAAGATTTATGGCGAAGGAGTTTTGATTCTAAAAGGAACATCTGTTTCTGTCTAGGGAAAAATGACATCTTTGGTGAAATGATCCATCTTTATGCAAGACCTGGGAAATCTAATGCTGATGTACGAGCGTTGACGTACTGTGATTTGCACAAGATCCAGAGGGAAGACCTTTTAGAAGTTTTGGATATGTATCCAGAATTTTCCGACTACTTCTTAACAAATCTGGAACTCACATTCAATCTACGAGATGAAGGTTCAAAGGTAACAATTTCAAGGCAACTCAAAGAGCAATATGCCAACATTTTCTAATTAACTGCGAACAAGCATGTTACTGTGTCATGTCAGGCAGTTAGTGGTACTACTTCAACACAGTTTGACATTTTAGTTAGTTATTGAGATGTTTGAGACTGGCAAACTTATAAAATTATGGCTGTTCCTATTTACAGTTTTTAGTAGGAATTTTATTGACTAGGAATTTTATTTCCTTAACTGTTAAAGCACATTAGTTTAAGCCTGATTTCTACTGAAAAGGTGTATGAGGACTAGTAAAAAAAAATAGGCTTAATACCAACACTGCCCTCTCACATGATTCCTATGGCACTGTTTGAAGAAGAGCAGTGAAGTACTGTTACCTGAAACAAGATTCACCCTTCTTTAAGACCACTTAGAATAGATTATTTGGTTGTCAATTACAATTTATGCATACATTGGCTGCAGCATTTTCCATTATTACCATAGTACATACATTTGAAAAGTATTAAATTAGTTGCCAGCCATTTTGGAATGTAATAAATCTGTAATCCAATGGAAAAAAAATACAAAAAATTGACAGTACAGAAGGAATCCATTTGCCCCATGTTGTCTTTGTTAATGGAAGAATACTTATCCAGCCCAAATGAATGTGATGACAGAAATGTTACACCAATTACATCTTTGTCATTCACAAATTTGCTTATCAAAGCAAAACATTATGTATACCATTTTGCTTGCTGTTAGTTCAACCTTCACCTGTCTGCAGTTTCCAGTAGAAAAAGATGAAAGCACTCCTGATTGAAATTAGATACTCTAAAATATGAAAGATGTCCATAGTGTATAGTCCACGCTGTCCATACATTATCTGCCATGTAGTTTTCTAACTTTATTATTAGTGTGACAAATTTTATATACTTCTTAAACACGTTTTCATTCAACTTCTGCATTTGTATTCAAATTAATGGTAGAGCCTTGTGTAGTGCAGTAGAACAGAGGGATCTAGGGGTGCAGATATATAATTTTTTTAAGTTTGCCTCACATATAGTGGTTAAAATGGCATTTGGCAAGCTTGCTCAGTCCTTTGATTATGGGAGTAGGGAAGTCATGTTGAAAAGATTGTGTTTGTTGTTGTTTATCTTCCACTGTATATTGAAACTATCTTGACTCGTTAAGAAAAGTGTCCCCCATTTGTGAGAGTTTCAAGAATGCAACCTATGTGTTTATTGTTGTTTATCTTCCACTGTATATTGAAACTATCTTGACTCGTTAAGAAAAGTGTCCCCCATTTGTGAGAGTTTCAAGAATGCAACCTATGCAAAGAGTGGGACTTTGCTAGTTGTCCACCAGTTGCTTGACCAATCTATTCAACATGAGCCCTTCATCAGGAATGGGGCTTGTGGGCCATGGAGGCTGAGAGATAAATTGGAGGTGAGTGGGGCTGGGGGAAAGGCAGCTGCAAGTGAGATAGGTAGCTGAAGGGGGCAGTGATAGGTCGGAGAGGAGGGTAGAGCAGATAGGTGAGAAGAAGGATGGACAGGTAGGACAGGTCAAGAGTGCGGCGTCGAGTTGGAAGATTGGACCTGGGATAAGGTGGGGGGAGGGGAGATGAGTAAACTGGTGAAATCACATAGATCACGTATAGTTGGAGGATCCCAAGGTGTCGAGTGGTAAGGGTTTGGCAATGGATGAGACCCAGGACTTGCATGTCCTTGGAGTAGTGGGATGGGGAGTTAAAGTGTTTGGCCATGGGGTGGTGGTGTTGCTTCATCCATGTGTCCTGGAGATGTTCTCTGAAGCATTCCATAAATAGGCGTCCTGTCTGCCCAATGTAGAGGAGACTGTATTGGGAGCAACGGATACAGTAAATGACTAGTGAAAGTGCAGGTAACTTTATGTGTGCAGTGTAATTAATTGATTCTGTCCCACCTTCCAACTCAGCACCACCCTCTTGACCTGTCCTACCTGTCTGTCTTCCTTCCCACCTATCCGCTCCACCCTCCTCTCTGACCTATCACCATACACCCCCACCTTCATGTACCTTTAGCACTCTCAGCTACCTATCCCCCAGCCCCACCCCCTCCCATTTATCTCTCAGCCCTCTTGGCCCACAAGCCTCATTCCTAATGAAGAGCTCATGCCCGAAACATTGATTCTCCCGCTCCTCGGATGCTGCCTGACTGGCTATGCTTTTCCAGCACCACACTCTTGACTCTGTTCTCCTGCATCTGCAGTCCTCACTTTCTCCCAATCTGTGAGATAGCTCTGCCAGTTGAGGGGAATTTTGCAGGGTCATCCTGGGTGTGGCTTTCTATCCAAATTTGGTGTCTAGATTGATACTGGGTGATTTAATTGGTTTTATTCTGTTTACGTTTTCTCATAGCATTTGTGATAACTTAATTATGTGATATATTAAAGGTTCTATGTCAATGCAATCTTCTTCCTTCCTTCTGTCTTTGCCTTTCTTCCTGATTTTCTTTCTCTTCCCTCTCTGGTCTCCTTTTCAGACCTTTATGCCCTGTTAATGTAATCACGTCTCAAGCTTAAAGTTGCAGGTGTTTTGCAGATCAGACAATTTGTTATACTTATCATCACACAATATATATTTGAACACATTATTCCATTAGTGCTCAGTCAGTGCCAGACAGCTTTGTTACATAAAGCCTTGAGTTTGGTTGTAAGACTATTGGAAGCAATGCCACAATCGATGCCCTAGTAATTAAAATGAGATAACACTAAATCATTAAACAGTGTTAATGATGACTTAACAGTTAAACAGTATCAAATTCTCTTTAAGTATTGAATCAACATGCTCACACATCAAATTATAATGGGACAAATTTCTTTCTGGATTTATACCAGCGACCTGATATAAATTTCATCAGGCTAAGTCATGATTATGTGGGAAGCCATTCTGCTAGCTCCCACACCCCATTGGTACTTTATGGAATTTACTTCAAAAAATAATGGTGGTCCATTAGTATATCTGCCCAATCTTATGCATGTAGTGTAATTAATCAATTCTACCCAAGTCAGCCCAGCAGCATTTAGTATTTTGGTATTTGCAATGGCTCAATTGTAGTATTTTGACTTCACAGTCAGAACATTGAGAGTTCAAGTCCCACTCCAGCCACCTGAACGCATACACTAACATGAGACTTGGAGCAGTACCAAGAGTGGGTTGCACTCTCAGAGTTGATTTGTTTCAGTTTGGATATTTTACAAAGATTTTGTCTTCCCAGGTAAGGCCGATTTGTTCAGTTCTTGAAAGCGTGGAGCTTGATTATACCTGTTAAATCCTTGTGCCACCTGAGATAGTTCTTGGAACGTACATTTTCTTTCCCCATTATTTATCTTAGCATCAGAGAACAACAATTAATAACATTGTCTGATACAATTAGACAATTAGGTCATTATAGGAGAAGGAAAGAGGTAGACCCCATAGTGCTAATGCAAAGAAGAGCAGAGAGATTCCCCCTAGCAAATATTTATCCCTCATTCAATAGCTAAAAGCAAACGGCCTGGTCATTATTAGATTACTAATTCTGAGATCTTGCTCTGTTCAAATTGGCTGTCATATTTTCTACGATACAAATGTAACCACACTTTAAAATTCTTAATTAGCAATAAGCTGCTTTTGGATATACTGAGATTGACAAAAGGGCGACATAAATGTAAGCTCTTCTTTCTTTCAATATTTTAGTCAGCCATCCAGCCATACAGTTGGTATGCTATCCTGAGGCAGGTACCTGAGGCCTGCTTCAACAATGACTCACACTCCACCAGGTTTTGAGACGGGGGTGCAGACATGAATCAAATTGGAAATCCACTGAAATTATTTCGATGAGCACGACCCTAGGATGATTCCCTGGTACACATTGACCTGAAGAAATGTAAACATCCATAACAATGCCAGCTAAATATTCTAGTAATTCTCTACAAACACATTGAATTGTGTTACAAAAGACCTACTTACGGCAACATAACGTATTGCTCTTAATAATCTCCAAATATCAGCAAATAAATTGTTTTGATACAACTGGTGTGACAAAATCAATTTTATTGATTTATAAGTATCAATTTTATTGATTTTTCTTTGGAATATACAATTCAGAAATAAAAGTAAATAATGTGAGAATTATCTTGGTTGTTTCAAAATCCAGTCTAAGGCACTTTTAAATGAGAAGATACATTTGAAAATGTATTTACGTAATACAACTTCAGTGCACAATTATAGTACTGTTTACATGAGAATCAGAAAGGTTAGAAATAAAATACAAAATACCTAATGAAGTATTGCCAATAAAATTATAATAAAATGGTAATTCATGGTAAAGTACTAAGTTACTCACTTTTCAAAAAAAGAATAAAAAATAATGGTGTGATCATTGAAACAGTGAGATTCTGGCAATTGTGTGCATTCAAAGGGACCTGGGTGCATCTGTAGATAATTCTCAGAATTTAACAGAATAAATTATAGTATAGGAGTTAAGAAATCTTACAATAGTTATACAGGGCATTAGTGTGGTCAAGCTTGAAATACCTATTCATCATTAAGGGATGAACGGATTGTTCTATGATTAAACTCAACTTCTACCCCTTAGAATTTGAAGTATGAGAGGTGATTGAATTTAAAGATGTAAAATTCTTGACAGGGTATATGCAGAGAAACGATTTTCCTGTGAATCTAGAACAGGAAGTCACAGACACAGAAAGACTAGAATAAGGAGAAATTTCATAACTCTTTCTACCCCAGGGAGCCATAGATGCTCATTTGAGTATACGGTATTCAAGAAGAAGTTAATGGATGTTTGGGCACTAAAAGAATTAAGGAACATGGAGATATGGATGACTAAAGAAATTGAGGGTTTGGTTAAGAAAAAGAAAGAAGCATATGTAAGGTATAGACAGGATAGATCGAATGAATCCTTAGAAGAGTATAAAGGAAGTAAGAGTATACTTAAGAGGGAAATCAGGAGGGCAAAAAGGGGACATAAGATAGCTTTGGCAAATAGAATTAAGGAGAATCCAAGGACCTTTTACAAATACATCAAGGACAAAAAGGTAACAGGAAGAGAATAGGGTCCCTCAAAGATCAGCAAGGCAGCAGAAAATGGGGGGAGATACTAAACGAGTATTTTGCATCAGTATTTACTGTGGAAAAGGATATGGAAGGTATAGAATGTAGGGAAATAGATGGTGACATCTTGCAAAATGTCCAGATTACAGAGGAGGAAGTGCTGGATGTCTTGAAATGCATAAAGATGGATAAATCCCCAGTACCTGATCAGGTGGACCCTAGAACTCTATGGGAAGCTAGAGAAGTGAATTGCTGGGCCTCTTACAGAGATATTTGTATCATCGATAGTCACAGATGAGGTGCCAGAAGACTGGAGGTTGGCAAATGTGGTGCCACTGTTGGGACAAGCCAAAGAACTATAGACCAGTGAGCCTGACGTTGGTGGTGGGCAAGTTGTTGGAGGGAATCTTGAGGGACAGGATGTACATGTATTTGAAAAGGCAAGGACAGGTTAGGGATAGTGAACATGGCTTTGTGTGTGGGAAATCATGTCTCACAAACTGGATTGAGTTTTTTGAGGAAGTAACAAAGAGGATTGATGAGGGCAGAGCGGTAGATTTAATTTATATGGACTTCAGTAAGGCGTTCGACAAGGTACCCCATGGGAGACTGTTGAAATATTGCATGCAATTCTGGTCTCCTTCCTATCGGAAAGATGTTGTGAAACTTGAAAGGGTTCAGAAAAGATTTACAAGGATGTTGCCAGGGTTGGAGGATTTGAGCTATAGGGAGAGGCTGAACAGGCTGGGGCTGTTTTCCCTGGAGCGTCAGAGGCTGAGGGGTGACCTTATAGAGGTTTACAAAATTATGAGGGGCATAGATAGGATAAATAGGCAAAGTCTTTTCCCTGGGGTCGGGGAGTCCAGAATTAGAGGGCATAGGTTTCGGGTGAGAGGAGAAAGATATAAAAGAGACCTAAGAGGGCAACTTTTTCACACAGAGTGTGGTATATGTATGGAATGAGCTGCCAGAGGAAGTGGTGGAGGCTGGTACAATTGCAACATTTAAGAGGCATTTGGATGGGTATATGAATCGGAAGGCTTTGGAGGGATATGGGCCGGGTGCTGGCAGGTGGGACTAGATTGGGTTGGGATATCTGGTCGGCATGGACGGGTTGGACCGAAGGGTCTGTTTCCATGCTGTACATCTCTATGACTCTTTGATTCTATGAGATGGAGTTGTGGTCGAAATCAGCCTTATTGAATGGTGTACCTGTAGTTGGTTTGAAGTCTCTATTTCTTATTTTCTTCTGTTTAAAAGCAGCCAGATGTTAATATCATTTATCTCAATAATATGGAATGGACTGCCAAGATTAGACTGGTATGGCAACTCTACCAAAGCAGATTTAAATCAGTTTTTGCTAATTTATGAAACATTTGAAAGATAATTTATTTCAATAAATGGTAACTGAGTCACAGTAATCTGACCCATCCCACTAACCTTCTATTACACATCTCGTGATTGTTATTTAGATTAAAATCAGAAAATACCATTAAGTGGACAGATGAGCCAATATTGCACATTTAATTTTATTGTCAAAATTACCCTTTATGTTTATTCATGTCCCTTAAACTGTGATTCAGTAAATACTGAAATATTTCTGTCTCATTTTCTGTCATTACTTTTGTCTAATGCCACCCACTGCTATTCTTTTATATTCTAGGCAGACATGCTGCTCAGAGCAGAAACAAGTGATGATTCAGATGAGGAGATTCCCAGACCTCGAAGAAGAAAGCTTTCCTTCAAAAAGCAAATAAATGAAGGTAATTTATCTCTTGTGTTTAATGTTGGTCCTAAAATGAGAATTTAGCAAATAGAAGCAAAAACATTTAATTTTTGCATGTAGGAAAATATACTTGTTTTAAAATAGAGTTCCATTTTATTTCCAAAATGTGATTGTTAAAATACAACTAATTGGCATATTATATTTGATCTGAAAATGTGTTGCTGGAAAAGCGCAGCAGGTCAGGCATCATCCAAGGAACAGGAGAATCGACGTTTCAGGAATCCTGAAGAAGGGCTTATGCGCGAAACGTCGATTCTCCTGTTCCTTTGATGCTGCCTAACCTGCTGCGCTTTTCCAGCAACACATTTTCACCTCTGACCTCCAGCATCTGCAGCCCTCACTTTCTCCCCATACTATATTTGATCATCAGTTGAATTAAATCATTCATTACAGTTATTGCTGAACTGCATCATTATGTGAAAACTAACAGTGCAATGTGAACAATAAACTGAATTTAATTTTAAATGGATTTGAGGTAATGGATACAATACTTTACCAGTGCTTACATGGATCTCACTTCAAAAATTGACCATTTTGATGAATGGGAATCCGTAAGGTTAATAATCAAAAGTCAGCCTACTTTCCAAGGTTGATTTGTTTATAATAGCAATCACTCACCTTATTCAATAATATTTGCCATCACAGATGATGATGAAAATGATTATGAGTTCCACGAAGCAACTCAAGATATCTCACAAGGAGAACAGCAAAATTATTGTAAAAAAAGAGATTCGGAAGAAAAGCACAGTGGACCATCATCATCCTTTTCTACCTCTGTTGATGAGGAGAAGAAACCATTATGTTCTGGAATATTGGACTTTCCTTCAGAGATACAAGAGAGCTGCAGGCTGGGGTTTGCACAAGGATCAGAAATACAAAGCAGGAAAGCTGAAAGAAGAATTAAGGTGTCAGGTAAGGAATCAGAACAAAACCCAGCAAAGCTGATGTTAGTGATACTTTAGTTTATTGAATTTAATATTGAAGATCATTTCATTGAATAGCATTGAGACAGAAAAATGTTCATGCAATGAACCTGGCAATTAAGCTAAACAGTCAAAGAGACAATTCAAGATAATACCCAGTATGCCTGCTTGTAGCCTCCTTCTCTCCCACTAACACCCTTGCTGCTTCCTAATTTTCCACCATTCTCCTTGCAACATTTCTTTTCCCCCAACCTACTTTGAGCCTCTTCCTTCCAACCCCCTGCAGAAGAACGCCTCCACCCAGACTTAGCAGGTGAACCTCCTAATAGTCGGCTCTCTCAAGACTTGGGACCCTCAGCCTCAGCATCACTGACACAACACATCAGTTTGTGAGGAACCCTGTGCCGGTACTGCTGAAGCTCCTATGGTAAACGCACCTTGGCAGTTTGCTTGCTCACTTACTGACTGACTTATTGCTGCTCATTGCTCCTCCAATCCCAAGCTGTTTCTCTCCTGCAGTTACTACTCACAGGTTCACTATGAACCTATCTATCCATTCTATTTATAACAGTGACTTTTCTGATTGGTGACCCCCTTGATTGAATTTTCCCAAGTGCTTCCAAATTCACTTCAATTTAATTTTATTGCTGATGTAAGTGATACAATCTGGGTATGAGTTCCTTCTATATGAACCAGAGTGAATACCATAGAACATGGGCATTTGCTTATCATTTTGTTCAATTTTGAATAAAGAATAAGATAGGTCCTCCCTAAGGCTATTCTGCAATTCAGCTAAACTGTGACCTATCTCCAGATCTTATTTATCTTACCAGAAATCATGAGACCTCTCCATGAGCTTTTTTCACACTATCATTCCAAACTCACCACATTACCTGTGCACCATGCCCCTCAGGCTCTATGCTCATTGTTGTCTCCTAGTCGCTGTAGGTAGAAATATTGACCACTTACTTGATCCCTAGTGCCAGTGCCATGTTTGAAACCCAGCTGCGCACAATCAAGCATTGGTAGTCCAGAGTTGCCCTTCATTGTGCACAAGGTGAGAAGGCAGCCACAAACTGATGCATCACAGGGCACAGAGGTGACACAGAGCCTACTTATTGCACATTAAAGTGTACAGTTCACGTCCAGCATTGTTTAAGATCCAAGTCATGCAGCCCCATTGCATCTTACAACCTGGTCTACACAAAGCCCAGTGTAGCTCATACTCTTAGCATTGTTCAATGTGGAAGTGTCTCACAAGGAAGCCTTCAAACAGTTTAAAACATGCATTTTTATTCAGCAACAGCAGAAGAAAACCATAAAGAAACAAATAATAGCTGTACATGCCTCAAAGAATAGAAACAGACTGCTTGCATTTTGAGCAACAACAAATTTTCAGTCAATAAATAATCACTACATCCAGCTTTCATTGACTGCAACTGGGTGTCACTTAAATCCTGCTTGGCTTAAAGGACCTGATATTGTGCCACTCTATCACTGAGAAGATGATGTTCTTCTGACTCAATTTCCTCATCTTCCTCCTGGGAAGACTATTGCTCCCTCTTAGCTCTTCAGCATCCACCACATCACTTCTTTGCCTGCTGCAGGTGTGCAGATCATAGCATGCTCAGATGATGCAGCACATTCTGTCTGGAGTGTCTAACAAGGACCTTCGGATCAATTCAAGCATTGGAACCTTCCCTTCAGGAGGCCTATCATCTGCTCCACAGTGGTCCTAGTTGAAAAATGGGCAGAATTGTATTTACATTTGGCTTCAGTCA
Source organism: Chiloscyllium plagiosum (assembly GCF_037043375.1). Taxonomy (NCBI): domain Eukaryota; kingdom Metazoa; phylum Chordata; class Chondrichthyes; order Orectolobiformes; family Hemiscylliidae; genus Chiloscyllium; species Chiloscyllium plagiosum. Next base: position 67,274,709 of record NW_028270145.1, on the reverse strand, counting down.
GAGAGTTGTATAACAGAGTCATCAGTCATGATCACGGGGGTGATCTTTGAATCCCAACAACCATCCTTGTGAGATATCTGGCCCATGAAACAAACCAGGAACATTAGAGTTGTCTACGATGTAAGCATCAAAGCCCCACACAATGTACCCGGGGCAGACTTTTAAGATCTGATCCTGTTGTCTCATTCCTCCTTAAACACAATGGACAATTCCAGCCAGAATGTTATGGATGAATTTACCACAATACCGAAGCAGTCAACTCATCACGAACACAAGCCAGGACCAACACAAAACTCATTAGGAAACAAGTCACAATAACCTTTAATATTAAACAAGCTATTTCAAAACCTATTTGGTTCCTTAGGTTTACAATACTTCCCAAGTTTCTTGTAGTTTTACATAGTCACTCTCTCACTTCTCTGAGTCTGAATCTGCTTTCTCTCTTCCTCTCTCTCTCTTTCTCTCTCTCACTGGATGGTCAGCTGGTCTCTACATCTTGCCATGCTGGTCTTCTCCAAAGGCTTCCAGTAGACTCAAGAGAGATCAGTCGGCAGGTGAACCCTGTTTTTATACATTTTTGGATGGTTTCCTGGAACTTTCTAAAGTTCTGGCAAACTAGGCAGACATACTTCATACTGAAAACAAAAATCTTAGAAATCACAGCAGGCCAGGCAGCATCTGTGGAGAGAGAGAGCAAGCTAACATTTCGCGTGTAGATGACTCTTCATCAGAGCTCTGATATTTCAATAGATCTAAGCTGGATGTAGTCATCACTTAATGACTATTGCTGTCTCAAAGACAAAAAGTCCCCATTTAGTCCCAGAGCAAATGCAACTTAACATGTAAAGTGCAGAAGATTACAAAACTTCTTGTGACATTGCTGCGCATTCCTCTGTACAAGGGAAACAGTGATTCGGACTTTGGATAAGGCTGGAAAGATCTGACGCAGTGGTCTCATCTGGTGGTCCTGGGGAAAGAGGATGCCACTCCTCTGCACTACTCCATCCACCAGATGTCCAGGTCTCTGGCATCTCCTTTAAAAATGTACAGCAATACACTATATTTGAAACAGTGTACAGCTAGGTATAAATATGGTATCTGTGGTGTGAAGATCTGACGGTTGTGGTACCATGAGCACTTTTGCCACTAGTGAGTGGATGATTGTGTGAAGGTAACACTGGAAAGATGGGATGCAGATACAATAAAGTGAGCAATGGAGAATTGTATGAGAAATGTCACCTGACCTCCCAAAGTGAAAAACTCTATGAAAAATCCTGAAAACATATCCAATCATAGTTCAGCAACTATAATTTTATACCTATGAAAACCAATAGTAGATAGTTAACAAAGATATTATTTATAGTTAATACATATCTGCAACATTTTGCCTTTGTCCTTTCCTGGGATTGCTATTGCAAGAGGAATTGTCGAAGGTAACAAAATAAATGTTAAAAATGGTTATGTTAATTTTTGGCTTTTCTTTTAAACATGTTTTGTCAGATGCTAATGAGAGAAAGTCAGCAGAATACCCTGATATGTCAACGCAGTCAGCCTCCTCTCAAGCAGCCCGTGGTGTCTCAGAGTCTGGAAGCGATATAACATATGGAGAAGTGGAGCACAGACTAGATTTACTTCAGGAACACCTCAGCAGGTAATCATATCTTCAGGCTCTATTTTAGTCATTCCAACCTCACCTCTTGCACAGAGTAATGGAAGGAAGATATCTTGGTAAATTGTCTGTGTCAATTCCTAAAAGTGCCCTTCACTTTTGAATACGAAAATTTGAAAACAATATGAGTAGTGGTTTAAAAGCAAAATACTGCAAGTGCTAGAAATCTGAAATAAATAGATAAACATCTCACAGGCAATTTGGCTTAGGCAGCAAATGCTATCCTTACCAGAGACACATCTCGTATAAAAAAACTCAAAAGCATATTTTATATTATAATTTCAGAATTATGGACAATATTTCTAACGATAATGTAAGAAAATTTGTGTTATAGAGTCATAGAGATGTACAGCATGGAAACACACCCTTCAGTCCAACTCGTCCATGCCGACCAGATATCTTTAATTAATTTAGTCCCACTTGTTAGCATTTAGTCCATATCCCTCTAGACTCTTCCTCTTCATATATGCATCCAGATGCCTTTTAAATGTTGTAATTGTCCCTGTCTCCATCATTTCCTCTGGCAGTTCATTCCTTACCCACACCACCCTCTGCACGAAGAAGTTGCCCCTTACATCCCTTTTAAATCTTTCCCCACTCACCCTAAACCTATGCCCTTTAATTCTGGACTCACTCACTCTGGGGAAAAGACCTTGGCTATTCAACCCATCCATGTCCCTCATGATTTTTTGAACTCAGTAAGGTCACTCCTCAGCCTCCAATGTTCCAGGGAAAATAGCCCCAACCTATTCACCGTCTCCCTAACTCAAATCCTCCAACCCTGGTAATATCCTCGTAAATCTTTTTGGATCCCATTCAAGTTTCACAACATCCTTCTGATAGGAGGGAGACCAGAAATGAACGCAGCACTCCAAAAGTGGCCTAACCGATGTCCCGTACTGCTGCAACATGACCTCCCAACTCCTATGCTCAATGTACTTAGCAATAAAATAAAGCATACTAAATGCCTTTTTCATTATCCTGTCTACCTAGGACTCCACTTTCAAGAAACTATGAACCTGCACTCCAAGGTCTCTTTGTTCAGCAACACTTCCCAGGACCTTACCATTAAGTGTATAAGTCCTGCTCTGATTTGCCTTTCCATATTACAGCACCTCACGTTTATCTAAATTAAATTCCACCTACCACTCCTCGGCCATTGGCCCATCTGAACCCGTTTTACTGTGAGGTAATCTTATTTGCTGTCTACTACACCTCCAATTTTGGTGTCCTCTGTAAACTTGCTAACCATATTTGTTATATTCACATCCAAAGCATTTATATAAAAGCAATGGATACAACATTGTTCCTTGTGGCACACCGCTGGTCACAGCCCTCCAGTCTGAAAAGCAACCCTCCATCACCACCCTCTTTCTTGCCAGTTTGGTATCAAATAGTTAGTTCTCCCTGTACTCCATGTGAACTAACCTTGCTAACCAGTCTACCATGAGGAACCTTATTGAGCGCTCCATGAAGATCACGTCCACTACTCTGTCTTATCAATCCTCTTTGTTACTTCTTCAAAAGACTCAATTAAGTTAGTAAGGCACGATTTTCCACACACACAGCCATGCTGACTATCGCTAATCATTCCTTGCCTTGAGTTGGACATTCTTTCTACAATGTTAAAATCTTGTTGATTCATAATATTGTTAGAGAAAATTTCTCCACTGTTTTTGTGTAAAGATTAAATGCAGCAAACAGCAAAAGCCTTTTTCAAAATGTCTTTGTTGCAGTAAGGTTTTTTATGCATTTGAAGACAACATGATAAATTATTCTTCATGGATGCTTGTGTGACATATCCAGAAGCTTTACAAGTTAAAATTCAAAGTGAACTGTCATGTTTCAATATTGTTTGGTAAAATGCCTTGATGCCTGCAGCAAACCCTTATCAGCCACATTTACTCACAGTGTACTGAACAGTGTGATCCCAGTATCTCCAGCCCTATTTCAGACAGACTATGAAATTCCACTTGTGCAGAAACTGTAATGTCCTTTCACGAAGAGTGTGGACCCTTTGAGTGTCAGTCAATTTGTGCTGTAATGGGTTACAATGCTATACTTCAAGGTTCACTTTTGCAATGAGCTTAAGGCCATAGGTGCAGAGTTTGAAAGCTCTGGATTCATCAACACTACATATCCCTTGAAGAACAAGGATGTTAAACACCTTGGCATTTGTCAGTTCTTGAGAGGTAGTTGCATTTTGCTCGCTACATACTTTCCACATTAATTGGTAAATCTAAGAAGTTCTCCCTGTACTACAAGTTATGTAATAGCAGAAGTGTACACGTCAAAGTCACAGCATTAGTTATAAAGAGGGCAGGCCTTGTCAAAATTATCATCACAGTTTGATAGGATTCTTTGAACATATGGTTTAGAAACAACTCCAAATACATGTCTCTTTCTCCACTGAGTGCACTTCTTTCCATGAACCAGCTTCACTCCATTATACTGACAGCTTTGCTAACGCATGCAAACATGGGCTTATGTCTGCATTATTGAACATTTAAGGTTTGGAATCTAGTCCTGTGAATTTTGATTCAAGGAACTCAGATTCAATTCTAGCCTTGGGAGCAACATACCTTCCACTTGTGATGCTTCTTTCTGCCCTGTAGGGGTTCTATATTCTAATATCTCTCCACCTTTTCTGCAATTGTGTAATTCTGCCCAACCTTTCAAGTCTAAGTTAGTAATTAAAGGAAATTGCAAGTCTGGCAGCATCTGTAGAAACAGAGCTAATGGAGAGAATTTAACTGCAGGTCTGCAATGGAACGTTAGAAGCAGCCAGTGCAGAAACGTTTAGTGGGACTGTCACCTTGATAGCCGCTGGGATAAGATGGCCACCCACCATCACAAGTCCAGCCCCAGCAGATATGACACTGTTCTGTGATAGTGCTCTGATACATCTTCAGTCTGCAGTATCACTGTACCTTGGCTCACCTTTGGGAAATGGTATCAAGACATTAGACTTAGGGCCTCCTTTAGCAACTTTGTATCCTAAGGGGGCCTTCAGCCATGACTTCTTTATGTGGAAGTTGTTCAGCTGCCACTGGAGGTCACTGCTGATTCTGGGCTTGTTAGTACATTTATTGCCGTCCAATTCCTCTGCACCCCTGTTGCTTCACAACCTCAGTGTCAATAATCCCTGCTGTGGGCCGCTTCCAGTGGTCATAGTTATAATGAACCTATGTGGGCAATATTAAAAGCAGACCAGGCGTTTAGTAATGTAAACCAGTCAGAACTCACATACACATAAATGACAGTACAGCATTGTTGGCAATACATTAAGAAACAGAGAATTTAAACAAGAAGGGCCATGTGTTGCCTGCACAATAATGAGCCTATTCTGATGCTTGCAGAACAAGTCATGTCACACAAATACAGTTGGAGATTGCAATGTATCAAAGCTCCTGGATTGATATCAATGTCCTTGACTGACTACACTAGAACTGACCATACTCTTCCTTGATTGGTCAGAGGACTTCTCCTTTAGACTTTCAGACATGGTGATTAGTTCACAGTACTTGCAGACTGCTTTGCCACATAAACTTGTGTAACATGACTTAGCATGGTGTCGTCCAACATAGTCTAATCACTGTTGGCAACCATGGCAGTGTATCTGAATCGTGTCTTCAGTAAAAGGCAAGGAAAGACAGAACTATTGTGATGCTGTCAATTCTGAGAGAGGTGGTCATGCGCAGAAAAAACAAAACATAGATGCAGTGAGCATCCAAGTAGGCCCAAATGCGTGAGCACTAGAGAACTAAACTGGCACCACACTTAGTGTCCTGAAATATACCCTGTGTTATGCATGAGATGAATGTGCACAGAGGGACCTGGCAGCAGTATTACAATGAAAGCTCTTAGCATACTCCAGGATTTGGTACTGAAGTAGTGAATTATGTTATAAGTGAGTGAGTGAGAGTTGTACCGTGAGGGTGTGTCAACAGTGGTACATGTCCAGTGGCAACTTCCATGGACAAAGGATGTGGGAGGATGCCTTGAGCTGTTAGGATATGCTGGCCAAGATGGACCGAGGGCAGCAAGCAGTATACTGGAGAAGCCAGGTATCTGCTCAGACTTTAATGTCTGGAATTGTCACATTCTAGGAGAAATAGGAACCTGCATTTAAAAGAGAAAAGATTAAGTAAAAATGACATGTTAATATATACGAACAGATCTCTCACTACTTAGTAACAAGATTCGCAGCATCAAAACCTTGGGTGAAAAATCAGACCTTTTTCTCAACGTCAAGGATCTCATTTTGCTGAGCTTATTTTCCGAACTGACTCACAATTGGCTACATCTTACAGGAGCTGGGAAGATTCCACCCAATGTTGCGAGTTAGATATGACTCTGCTTCTGAATTCTTCAGGTTTTCTAGCATGGAATGTCTCCACCACTTTGTACATTATTGTTTTCATTTCAGATCTCCAGTATTTGCAGCACTTTGCTTTTATTTTGTTTGTTTCAAACCTGAGACCTTGTTAATTTTTAATCTCACTAATAGGGATTCACATTTCCTAGTGCCTGGTGCTATTGGGTATTAACAGCCTCAAAGGTGGGGATGGGATCCTTATCATTCTCATCAAAGTCAATGATGGCCACGTTCCATTTTGAAAGAAGTTTAGTTTTAACGTGCCTGTGGTATGTCCAGCAGTTTGTTACTTATAAGAGGCAAATAATGTTCGATGATTGAAATATAAACCTGAATTCCACTTTATATTGGATGTAGTCAGAGCTGGCACCATGCAAGTTCTAATCAGATCCAAAACATTAAAGAGAAAGTAACGCAGCCAAAATGTGTTTCTAATTAATTTTTTTGGTGGGGGGAGGTGGGGGCTGCGGTTGGCTGAGCAGAAATGTTTGACTGGATGCTTTAAAACTAACCAAGACTGCTTTACTTCCATTTATTTATTGTTGCCACATGTACCTAAGTACAATGAAAAGTTTTGCTTTGTGAGCAGTTCAGGCAGATCATAACATACAAGGTCAGAAGGTGTTTAGACAAAACAAGGCATACAAGGTTACGGCTGTACATGAGGTGCAGAAAGCAAGTTCAACATTAGATTTAAAGTGAAAGATATCCAATAACAGCAGGGAAGGAGCTGTCTTGAACCTGTTGGTATACATGTTTAAGCTTCTGTATCTCCTGACTGATGGAAGAGTTCGGAAGAGAGCATTACCAGTTTGGGAAGGCTGTTGATGATGTTGGCTGCCTTTCTGTGGCAACGAGAAGTATAGATGGAGTCCATGGATGGGAGGTTGGCTTGTGTGATGGTCTGAGCTGTGTACATAACTTCCTGTATTTTCTTACAGTTATGGACAGAGCAGTTACCATACCAAGCCAGTATGCACTTAAATAGAATGCTTTTTATGGTGCAACTGTAGACGTTGGGGAGGCTCCTCATGAACATGCCTAATTTCCTAACCCTCCTGAGGAAGAAGAGATGTTGTGCCTTCTTCATTGTCGCATCAGCATGGGAGGTCCAGGATAGATTGTTGGTTATTGTCACTCCCAGGAATTCAACCCTCTCCACCTCAGCTCCACTGATGTAGATAGGGACACGCCCTCTTCCATTCTTCCTGAAGTCCATGATCAGTTCTTTAGTTTTACTGCTGCCCATCCCGACATCCCCAACCCCCTCCCACCAACCACTGTGCTTTTTGACATGATGGCAACTTTGTTGGCAAGTGAGTGTGCCCAGTTTTGGCTGGGAGCTGAATTAAAAGTGACTTTTTGTATATGAGGAGACATGTTTGCTCCAAGTATGCATGGCTGGTCCACAAACATTGCCAATCCATTCCCAAAAGATCTTCTACCCATGTAGTATTAGCTGGTGCTGAGCAAAGGCCTAACATCTGCTTGAGCTTGGAATGATTGAAGAGAATTATTCTAGACTGCATTAAAGAACACAACACGGGAGATTATTACCTGAAGTTAAGGACAATTATTAAAAATAATTTATTCAATGTTAATTTATTTTAATAATTAGAGTTTAGTTGTGGAAAATGGGATAAATAATTTAAAGAAACCAATGCATATTGTGTTTAAAAGGTTGAGACCAGGTTGACATAGAAGTGTAACAGTTAGGAAGGTGAGACCTATAAAACATCATGGAGGATTACTTGGTTGGATAATTGCATTGAGACAAAATGTCTAAAGTATTAGCAAAGAACTGCAATCCGGAATTTTTTTTTTGTGTTGGGAGTAAGAGCTAAATTACTTTTAAAGCATTCATTGAATATTTAAAGATCAGAAAGCATCATGAGATTGAAAATGAAACTAAAGAAGAGAATTAATTAACTGAAAGATAGTTTGAGGACAGCCCAGAGCATGGAAGTGAATGAAATTTTGGAAAGTTCATTAGCTTTATGTTATGTCTGCATTTACAGAAAGAGTTAGTTGAAGTCTGGACTTGATGTGGTTTGCAGTTCTGCAAGACCTTAGCCAAAATAAATGACTGTTAGAGAGACCATGCTGCTCTTTTCTGTGAGCATCAGAAAATGCTAACTTCAACATTGATTGTATGGAATACAGATGAGGCTTGAGTTCAGTTTGAGTTTTGTCATGAAATAGAAGCTTGAAGATCACCTAGAATGAAGTTGCTGGGAGAATCTACAGTTGGGCTCACAGTGTCTTATTGCAAGTGAAAGTAATCAGCTGAATTAGCTTACAAGTATTGAAGAAGTATAAGGGTCTCAGAAAAATTAATATTTGGGGAAGTAAGAAGTAAATGTGTTGCTTATATAGTTAAAGAAATAAAAGAAATAGATGGAGGTGTAGGACATCTGTCTTCTCAAGCCTGCTCCACCATTCTATAAAATCATGTCTGACTATAAGACCAGGGCTCAATTCCTCAAAACTTTTAAATCTTTGATACTTCAAAAATATATTGACATTCTCTTTAAATACTTTCAGTGATTTAACTTCCACAACACTCTATGGTAGAGAATTCCAGATATTCATTACTCCATGAGAGAAAACAAATCTTTGCATCTCAGTTTTAAATGGATGTCCCTTTATTCTGCAACTATGTTTCCTAGCTTGAGATTTTCTCTGCAGTAGAGATATCTTCTCAACATCTACCATGTCAGACCCCCTCAAATATTGAGTGTTTCAATAAGATAAGCCCTCATTCTTATAAAATCTAATGAATAAAGGCCTAATCTTTTTGGACTAAAGGAACCCCTTCATCTGACCAGTCAACCTAATGAATCTATTTTATACTGTTCTCCATGCCAATGTATCCTTTCTTAAATATGGGGATCAGAACTATGCACAATGCTCCAGGTGTGGCCTCACCATTACCCTGTACACTTGTGGCATGATCTCCCTACTTTCAATCTCCAGTCCCCTAGCAATAAAGGCCAAAATTCCATTTGCTTTCTTAATTAATTGTTGCACCTATATGCAAGCCTTTGTGCTTCATATTCAAGAACACCAGATTCCATTGTGCTCCTTTTTATGAAGTCTTTCTTCATTTAAATTATAGCTTGTCTTTTGATTCTTCATCCAAAAGTGTAAGACCTCATAAAAGCTTGCCTTAAATTTCATCAACCAATTTTTTGTTCATTTACTCAATCAATCTATATTCCATTGTAGATTCCTTAGGTTCAAATCACATTGTGACTTCCAACCTATTTTTGTATCAATAGACAATTTGGATATGTTAGCCTCTGCATCCTAATCCAAATCATTAACATAGAACCTGGTTCCACAGGTCAGCGCAACATCGAGGGATGAAGGGTTTGTACTGCGCTGTAATGTTCTATGTTCTATGAAACATAGCAAGTTTACTGCACAGAAGGATGTTACTTGGCCATTGTGTCTGCATGGCTGATAAACAAACAAATAACCAACCTGAAACAATTGCACAGAGGCCAGAATCCCAACACCACGTCGCATTTTATTTACATGTGCACTGTACATGGGCTGTGATTATTCAGCTCAAAGCCATTCCCCAGACCATCTGAATCTGCTATTTATATCAGTCAGCCAGCACTCCCTGATTGGCCCAGGTTAACAACCCCAAGCAAGAATCTCACAGTCAATGAGAATCTCCTGGCCATGGTTTCAATCACTACACAACCTATTCTTATTTCCAGCATTTGGCTGTAGACCTGTATAGTAAAATTTCATCTTCACAGAATATAATATTCACAAAGAATTGAGGAGGGAATGTTTTATTCCTCATTTTTCTGTACCTGAATAATGCAGGATTGGTGGCCTAAACATAACCCCTATTAGAGTCCATAGTGAAGCCAATAATATGTGCCCATTCCTGGTGTTTAACATCTTCTGGAGGACACACTCTCCATCACTGCAAAAAATTCTTTCACCCTCGACATCCTCCAGAACAAGAAAACTCAGATTCTGAACAGCTTGTTACGTGAGATATTTACATTATAATGAAGACCAATGCAAAATATTAGTTCAAATTAACTGCAGTTTCCTTGTTCACCATTAGTGATTTCCCAATCACATTCTCCAAGCATCTCACACTTTCTTTAGCTACTCTCTTTTTATGTACCCATAGAAACTCTTCCCCTTTGTATCACTTTTTAAATCATCCTCTGCTGGTTACTAAAAAAAATCCCAATCCTCTGGCCCACCCCTGGTTTTCACCACTTTGCAATTCTTTAGTTTTGAATGGATGCTGTCCTTGTTAACCATGGATAGTTCATCCTTCTTGTCAAGTCCTTCTCTTTGTCTAAAATAAAGTTTTATTGAGTGCCACAATTAATGTGGGGTGGCACGGTGTCTCAGTGGTTAGCATTGCTGCCTCACAGCACCAGGGACCCGGGTTTGATTCCTGCCTCGGTCGACTGTGTGGAGTTTGCATGTTTTCCCCATGTCTGCATGGGTGTCTTCCGGGTGCTCCAGTTTCCTCCCACAATTCAAAGGTGTGCAGATCAGGTGAATTGGCCATAGAGTTAGGTGCATTAGTCAGGGGTAAATGTAGGGGAATGGATCTGGGTGCGTTACTCTTTGGAGGGTCGGTGTGGACTTGTTGGGCTGAAGGGCCTGTTTCCATACTGTAGGGAACCTAATCTAAATGTCTACTACTATTCATCCACTGACTTCCCCGTTATCCTAGTTTCTCAGCCCAATCTAGACAAGTCTTCATACCTCTGTAATTGCCCTTTTTAAGTTGAGGGCACTGGTTTGACACCCAAGTTGGTTCCCATCAACCATGTAGTGATCATTATCCCTAAGTGGATCCTTAACTACAAGATCTCTAATTAATCCTATCTCATTACACACTACTAGATCTAAAATATCTGTTCCTGAGTTAGTTGTGAAATGTACGGCTCTAAAAAAAACCTTGATACATTTTACAACTTTGTCTTCCATATGACCTTTGCCCATCTACTTTGATCAGTCAATATGCAGATTAAGACATTTTAAAGATATGAAGAAGTTCTGAAGAAGGGTCATTGGACCTGATATGTTAACTTTGCTTTCTGTCCACAGATGCTGCGAGATCTACTGAGTTTTTCCAGCAATTTCTATTTTTGTTCCTGGTTTCCAGCATTCACAGTTCTTTGGGGTTTTTTTCTCTGCATTAGCTATCAAGTCAAATTTGTTTATTTCCATTTGTTCTTTCAATTCATCTCTATTATTAAAAATACTGCATGTATTCAGATAGAGTCTTAAGTTTTGACTTTTTGCCATCAATATTTGTTCTGATTCTAATTTCTGTTGCAATTTACTGCTTATATTTCCTGCTGCTGCCTGTCATACTTTGCCTCTTTATTACCCTGCACCCTTTGCTCTTTCTTTTGTTTGTTTCTTCCATTTCCCTCCAAAGAACCCTGCACCCCCACCCAGCTGATTATTGTCAAGCCCCGTCTACAACCATAAATATACAATTTACTAGGATACTGGTTCCAACATGAAATGTGTCCCAATAGAACAGCACATTCTCTCCCCAGTACTAGTGGCAGTGCCCCATGAGTTTGAACTCATTTTGCCTACACCAGTATTTGAGTCATGCATTTAGCTTTCTAATTTTCTATACTCTATGTCAATTTACACATGACCCAGGTAATTTGAGATTGTTAACATTATGTTCCTGCTTTTAGATTAGCCCTGAGCTTCTTGTAATCTGTCTGCAGAACTTCTTTCCTAAATCTACCTGTGTTATTGATATCTACATGAACCATGATAACTGGATCCTTCCCCTGAGTTCCCGTTCAACCCAGATGTACTGAATCTTGGCACAAGCAAGGCAACAAAGCCTCATGTACTGTGTTTTTGTTGAAGAGAATGGTTCCATTACCCTATGCTATCCTTCAATACTACCGCATTTTGCTCTTCTCCAGCCACTTGAATGATGCTCTGTACTACATTGCTTCTTCTTCTCTGCAGTCTGTACCTGAGCAAGAACTTCATGTCTATTGGAGCAAAGGGTCTGTCTGAAGCTCCTCCAAAAATATACTGGGCCATGTTAACTTCCTTAACACAATCATAGCCTCCTGTTCCTAACTACAAAGTAAATTTAATGTAATTAATCTAAGGGGTGTGACTCTATCTTGAAACATGTCCAGGAGCTATCCTCTTCCCTGATGCAGCACAGTATCTGTAGTCCTAACTTCACTTATCAACTCTGAGCTGAAAATACAAGCCATAATGTTAAGTTAATCATGCTGTTTTTTTTATTTAATTCTTTCATATCTAATAAAGATTGCTTGTTTTCTTTTAAATGATGAAATGTTGGGAAAAGTTTTATTGGTCTAAAATTAAACATTCAGATTTAATTTCCAACATCTACAGGTACTAACCAGATAATAATAGTATCTGGTTAACAGCAAGTTGGTTTGAAAATTGATTACAGGGAACAAACATAGAGGAAAAGGCCATAGCAGTCTTTCAGGGTAGTTGAATTATGTAATGGTGTTCCTTGGGGCTCATTGCTACCACTCTTCATTGTATGTACCAACGATTTGGATATAAGCCAAGAGGGAATTGTATCTCTGTTTACAGATCATATTGAAATAGAAGATATAGTTAATTCTCTAAAAGGTCAAATGGAGAAGAAGTGGCAGTTACATTCACTGTCACTATGAGTGTAAAGAAAAGCAGTAATTATATTCCAAGTGGAAGTAGGCTCAATGCTGAGTAAAGCAGTATGTCATAGGAATGTGTTCATATAATGTTGCATCAGATATCTCAAATTGATAAGTCTTACAAAGAAAATGTAATAAAATTCTAGCTTTCAGTTCCAGAGGTATAAGATTAAAACAAAGCCAAAGATAGTGCTTAATCAAGTAAAATAAACTTTACTGAGCCCTCAGTTGAATTACTGTTTGCAGTTTTGGGATGCTGAGGCTTCAGAACTAGATGCAACAGAAAGCCACTTAAGTAACACAAATAAGTTGAAATACTAGACATGTTTTAAGTTATGAAATAATGGGACAAACTAGATTGAAGCAGACTGTTTCGACAGTTGAGAACTCGAAGATTAGTTTGCAGAGGTATAGCTTTAAGTGTAAGAGATATGGAACAGAGGAATGGAGAAATATCTTGAGGCAGAGATGAGAGGCCGTGGAATGCTTCAGAGTCAGTGGTTGATACAAAAACTAAATTAACAATAATGTTTAATTTAGACACTTGGATGAATGAAAAACAGTTAAGGTGATGGAGAAATAGGCTTGTAGGTATGATCAGAAAAGACCGTGTTTGGGCTCAAAGGCGTAATTTGGTGTAATATTTCTAAGCAAGTCCTATTAACAGGTAACCAAAGAAGCAGTTTGGTGGCCTGAAGACTGAGGTATTGTTTTATGTACATGCTGATTCCTAATGCAAAAAGTTGCAGAGAGAAGATTAAGAAGATTAAATTTATTTGCATAACATTACTTCAAGAGAGAACTGTTTTAATGATACATAGTTGAACATTTCTCAATGATTACATACAATATATCTTTATTTCATGGAATTTTTAAACAAGTAACAACTCAGCTCTTTATTATCATTAAAATCAGGTTTTTACATAATACTGACAAAAAGTAATTTGTTCTAAATATGTGTACAGAATGTAAGAAAGATACAAAAATTAAGCATACGGTGTTTTTTTTTAGGCTGGAAACACAACTGTCTACTGACATTCACACCGTCTTACAGTTACTGCAACGACAATCCATGTCAGGACCACCTGCATACAGTATGGTAACAGCCACAAGGGACTATCAAAGATCATCTGCAAGGATGGCACAGACTGTCCAACCAGTAACATCTGTAAGGTCAGAACACAGCTTTCCAACAACACCACAGGTGAATATCCATATTGGATATTATGATTTAAACTTTCTAAAGGCCTGACCAAGAGCAATTCCATTATCTCAAGTAACTGGGGGAATGGAGGGTAGAAGTTGGCAATTTAAGCATGTGCCTACAGAAGATATGCTGGAAGATGGAATGGTAGGAAACAATTTATTTTTAAATTCCCACCTATTAAGCACATGCCATGATTTTTCTCTTTTAATCCTTCAGAGTATTACACCTAAAGGGGTTGAGGGGAATTTTCCATGAAATTGAGGTTCATGCAAGTGGTGAGCAAGTGCAGGGGTAGGCATACACTAAACCTTCCCTAAGGACATTAACTGGAGGTTTAATGAAATATATTTGGTGCCTTTTAGAGTGTATGTTCAAAATGTCAAAGCTGACCCTTTATCAGCAACACTTAAGTTACACTTTTCATTAAGCATAACAAATCACAGTATTTCATCAGCAGTTAATTAAGACCAATAATATTACCACTTCATGTCCTTAGGGTGGAAGGCATGAACTATTCCTCATTCCATCTACTTACACATATGTTTTTACACATCTAGAATTCTGCCTCACTCTTTCACACATGCTTCAAAAACTGGAACTGCAGTAAACTGCATCAATTCCTCAGCCAACCAAGTTCTGTAGTGGAGCACATGCCTCAATCCTCTCTTATCTATATTTTAGCCTAAAGCAAACAAGTTCTGATGAATGCCTATATGTTCAAGTGTTTGTGGTTGCTGACTGACCTAGAATTTTTAAGGCATTGATGATATTTATAACATTAAAGTGGTCAACTCATTTGTTTTCTGATTCTTTCTTTTATCCTGGATTAAATAGATTTTTTCTTTTCATTATTGTGCCTTCAGGTATTTAAGTCGAGAGTGTGGTGCTGGAAAAGCACAGCAGGTTAGGCAGCATCAGAGGAGCAGGAGAATCAACATTTTGGGCAAAAGCCCTTTATCTCCAGATGAAGGGCTTATGCCCGAAATGTCAACTATCCTACTCCTCAGATGCTGCCTGATCTGCTTTGTTTTTCTCGCGCACACTCTCGACTGATCTCCAGCATCTGCAGTCCTCATTTTCTCCTTTAGGTACTTAAGTAGATTCCACCAGTGATCACCATGTAGTATGTGTTACACAACCTGCTAATTGTTGAGCTACAGCACTGTCACCAATTCTCCTGTCTATTCTGTGAGTAAGGGCCTATTTTGTTAAAAGTGATAGAGGATAGACCACTCAGTTAGTAATTCTTAGCAAGAAGAAGCACTTGCCATAAAACCAAGCTGTAGTTTATTGTACAGTAGCAAAAGGTACATGTTGCATTGGTTAGTAACACATAATTACTAAAGCTATCCAGAACCACCAACGACATAGCTGATCTTATTGAAATCTCAAGCTAGACACCTCTTTCTCCACACAAGATTGTCTGAAGTCATTAGATTGACTGGACCCAAATGCAGTCTCTAACATTAACCCTTTCAGACCCATTATCTTATACAACACATGCCTTTAGCTAATATAATTGTGAATTTATCTTGATAACCTGAAGCTGGCTTTATTAAGGAGGATCCCACCATAGTCTGTCTTCTCCTGGTGAAATCCCCCTGAAACCTAGTATAATTCAGTTCCATCCTAGATTCCAGCATTACATTTGAATGCAGGAATTTCATTAACAAAAGTGTTAGCTGCAATAATCCTGGATCTCAAACTTGCAAGTTCTGCAATGGAAGACATATCTTCAAATGACTAATCAACAGTAACAAAAGTTCTGTATCCATTGCAAGTATAAGATCTGAAATATAATTTATGGTGATATTTCTATTTCAGATTTTATGTTTCCTTCTCTCTTTCAGAGTCCAGAATTTCCAGATTTTGAAAAATCCAAACTGAAATCCAAAGAGTCTTTGTCAAGTGGGGTTCATCTCAACACAATATCAGAAGATAATTTTGCCACATTTTTGGACCACGAACAAGAACAAAATTCACAGTCTCAACAGCAGCAGTCACCATCCTTTCTGTGTCCAGTGCGGCACCCTTCCTTACCGGACTCCTCGCTAAGTACCATGGGACTGCTGGGCCTTCATAGGCATCTGTCAGATCCTGGTCTTCCAGGCAAATAGCCAACTAATATTCTGCATTTCTGTAGGTTTGCTGCTTTGAGTGGCTGTTTTCCTATTTATGAATAGCATCCTCCATGTATGACTCAGGGGTCTACAATGATACTGTCATATGCAAAAGCACTGTAGATTCATATCAGCTCTGAGCTCACAATGTTAAAGTTCCTCTTTGATGATGATCTGAAAGCTTCAATAAGAATACATTTACAATGTCGCACTGCCAGTAATCTAAGGCACCTTAAGTGATAACAAGCCTGAAATGCATGCCATTACATTGGTTTCTGTGTTGCATGAATTTAGTTTGAACTCAAACTAGAGATTTCATGGGGTGGGGTGGGGGGGAGACAGAATGATGTCTGTTAATGTAAGTTTAACAGGCAAAAGCTGCAGTTCTGGTCTGAACTAGATATTATTACTTGAAATAACAGCTACTGTAAGCACACTGAGCTCATAGCTCTTTCAAATCTGTGGGAACTGTACATTTTGTGCTTAAAATAGCATCTGACCATTCCACTAAACTCAATTAGTTCATCTTATTTCTTTGTTTTCCGACATTGCTATTCTATGAAAGAATGGGAAAATATAATTGAATCTTCATAGTGAAGAAAAATACAATTCAAGTTGCATTATAGGAGTCTAGTATAGTAGTGGCCTGAAAGACAGGCATACAAGTATGGAATTCAACTGTCATTTGTTTTTGAGCAAGACTTGACATATTTACTTTTAAAATCAAGTTATTGAAGGTCCATAAATCTAAAGTGCAATAAATATTTTCGTATATCTGATGCTTGGCTCACATGGTAACATATGTTTGCTTAAGGTTTTATTTTCTGAATACTCACAAACAAACTAATGCTAAATCATGAAGATAGGCAGCTCAGCAGATAGTTAGTTTAGTCGGTTATAAATTTACATAGTTACACAGCACAGAAACGGACCCTTTAGTCCAACCCATCCACGCTGACCAGATATCCAAAACTGATCTAGTCCCATTTGCCAGCATTTGGCCCACATGCCTTGAAACCCTTCCTATTTATATAATCCATCCAGATGCCTTTTAAATGTTGTGATTGTACCCACTTCCATCACTTCTTCTGGCAGTTTGTAAAATATGTGCAATTCTCTTTGTGTGAAAGATTTGCCCCTCAGGTCCTCTTTAAACATGTTCTCTCTCACCTTAAACCTATGCCCCCTTCTTTTGGACTCCCCTGCCTTGGGAAAAAAGACTTTGGCTATTCACCTTATCCATGCCCCTCATGATTTTATAAACCTTTATTAAAAAAAAAACAGCCTATTCAACCTCTCCCTATAGCCCAATCCCAGCAACATCCTTGTAAATCTTCTTTCCTAATAACATCTTTCCTACAACAGGGAGACCAGATTTGAACACAGTATTCTATAAGTGACCTCACCAATGTCTTGTACAGCGACAACGTGACATCCCAACTCCAATACTCAAAGCAGTGACCAATAAAAGCAAGCATGCCGAATGCCTTCTTCATCATCTTGTTCAACTGTGACTCCACTTTCAAGGAACTATACACCTACACCCTTAGGTCTCTTTGTTTGGCAACACTCCCCAGTCTCCTATGATCAACCTGCCCTAACCTGCCTTACAAAAATGCAACAGCTCACATTTATCTAAATTAAACTCAGTCAGCCACCATCAGCCCTTTCACCAACCTGATAATCTTCTGATTATCTCAGAAGACCTGAGATAATCTTCTTCACTGTCAGTCCATCACCAATTTTGGGTCATCTGCAAACTTACTAATCATACCTCATTAATTCACATCCTAATCATTTATATAAATTACATAAAGCAGTGGACCCAGCACTGATCCTTTTAGCACACCATTGTTCACAGGTCTCCAGTCCAAAAAGCAACCCTCCACTGTCTCCCTCTCTCTCCTAACTTCAATCCAATTTTTTAATCTAATTGGCTAGCTCCCTCTGGACTCCATGTGATCCAACCTTGCTCATCAATCTACCATGCTTGTCAAATGCTTTGCTGAAGTCTATATCAGCAACATCTACTACTCTGGCCTCATCAATCTTCTTTGTCACTTCTAAAAGGCTCAACCAAGATATTGAGACACAATTTCTCATGCACAAAGCCATGTTGACTTTCTGTAAACATTCTCGGCTTTTCCAAATGGATGTAAACCCTGTACATCAGAATCCTCTCCAACAATTTACTCACCACTGACATCAGACTCACCAGTTTATAGTTCCCAGACATCTCCTTACAACCTTTCTTAAATAATGGCACCACATTAGCCAACCTCCAGTCTTCCAGAACCTCACCCATGGCTATCAATGATATAAATATCTCAACAAGGGGCCCCGCAATCTTTTCTTTAGCATTACACAAAGTTGTGGGATACACCTGATCAGTTCCAGAGGATTTATCCACCTTTGTGCATTTTAAGAAATCCAGAACCTCCTCTTCTCTAATACAAACACTTGTTAAGATATCACTATTTATTTCCCCAAGTTCTCTAGCTTACATGTGCTTCTCCACAGTAAATACTGATGTGAGATACTAGTTTAATATCTCATCCATCTCCTGTGGTTCCACACATTGATGGCCTTGTTGATCTTTAAGGGGCCCTATTCTCTCCCTAGTTACTTTTTATTCTTTAATATATTTGTAGAATCAATTTGGATTCTCCTTAACTCTATTTGCCAAAGCTAGCTTATTTCCCCTTTTGCCTTCCTGATTTCCCTTTTAAGTATATTGATCTACAGCAGGATATAGAGAAGCTGCAGAGCTGGGCAGAAAGGTGGCAAATGGAATTCAATGTAGCTAAGTGTGAGGTGATTCACTTTGGGAAGAATAACAAAAAGATGGGGTACTGGGCTAATGGTCGGATACTTGGTAGTGTGGATGAGCAGAGGGATCTTGGTGTCCATGTACACAGATCTCTGAAAGTTGCCACCCAGGTAAATAGTGCGGTGAGGAAGGCATATGGCGTACTGGCTTTTATTGGTAGAGGAATTGAGTTCCGGAGTCCTGAGGTCATGATGCATATGTATAAGACTCTGGTGCGGCCGCATCTGGAATATTGTGTGCAGTTTTGGTCGCCATACTTTAGGAAGGATGTGGAGGCACTGGAACGGGTGCAGAGGAGGTTTACCAGGATGTTGCCTGGTATGGAAGGAAGATCGTATGAGGAAAGACTGAGACACTTGGGGCTGTTTTCATTAGAGAAAAGAAGGTTTAGGGGTGACTTGATTGAGGTGTACAAGATGATTAGGGGGTTAGATAGGGTTGACAGTGTGAACCTTTTCCCGCGTATGGAGTCGGGTATTACAAGGGGGCATAGCTTTAAATTAAGGGTGGGTAGATATAGGACTGAAGTTAGGGGTAGGTTCTTCACTCAGCGAGTCGTAAGTTCATGGAATGCCCTGCCAGTAGCAGTGGTGGACTCTCCCTCTTTATGGGCATTTAAGCGGGCATTGGATAGGTATATGGAGGATAGTGGGTTAGTATAGGTTAGGTGGGCTTGGATCGGCGCAACATCGAGGGCCAAAGGGCCTGTACTGCGCTGTATTCTTCTATGTTCTATGTTCTATCATGCTCTTTACTCCTCTGGGGCTTCGCTTGATCCCAGCTATGCTGAAAATATTCGATCTTTTTCTTGATCTGAACCTCAAAATCTGTGGTCATCCAGCATTCCCTACACCGACCAACCTTGCCCTTCACCCTGGCAGAAATATACTGTCTTTGAACTCTCATCTCATTTTTGAAGACCTCCCACTTTCCAACTATCCCTTTACCTGTATATAGACTGTCCAATCAACTTCTGAAAGTTCTTGCCTAATTCTATCAAAATTGGCCTTACTCTTATTTAGAACCTCTTTTAGATCAGATCTATCATTTTTCATAACTATTTGAAAACTATAATAGAATTATGTTCACTAGTCCCAAAATATTCCTCCACTGACACCTCAGTCATTTGTCCTGCCTTATTTCCTAAGGGAAGGTCACACTTTGCTCTTTCTCTATTAAATACATTCATATATTGAATAAGAAAATTTTCTTGTACACACTTAACATTGTGACAGTTCAGTCTATGTTTGGAACTATCATTACAACCCAATTATTCTTATAGATATTTCAGATTTCCATGCATGCTTTCTTTTCAATTTCCTGCTGAATATTGGGGGATCTATAGTACAATTCTAATGTGGTGATCATCATTTTCTTATTTCTCAGTTCCATCTTTATAACTTCACTGCTCGTTTTCCCAGGAATACCTTCCCTAAGTACAGCCGCAATGTTATAGATTGGATTACTTACAGTGTGGAAACAGGCCCTTCGGTCCAACAAGTCCACACCGACCCACCGAAGCGCAACCCACCCAGACTCATTCCCCTACATTTACCCCTTCACCTAACACTACAGGCAATTTAGCATGGCCAATTCACCTATACTTTATCAAAAACATCATATCCCCTCCTCTCTCGTTTGTTAGTTATTCCAAGTTGGTTATTCCAAGTTGGTTATCCATTGATTAATATCACAAATCACTATAATAATATTAATGATTAAGAAACAGATTTTTTTTCTGATTTAATTGCCTCAAATATAAAAACTGTAAATTGCTTTTTATTCCATATTTGCAATAACATTATTGCACTTAAATACAATCTGAGTTTTACTAAAACTTTATTAAATAATATTATGAAGCATTACCAAGCATTAGAAGTGATGGCATTTCAATTTTCATTACCATCATAACTATTTTGAGTATTGTGAGCAAATGTCAAAGCATAAGATCTCCTAACGAGTTTAATGTTTCAATTATGTTGCTCTAAAATTCACCAAAGTAATTTGAAACTAAATATAGTAAAAACATATCAATGGCATTTTGAATGTGACTACAGAAGAAGAAGACAAATGTTAAAAATTCTAATTGTTAAATCATAATACTTAATAACAAATAAACACTTCAACTACTGTTAAATCCTTGTCCCTTCTGGAATTACAAAACTACTTCAGACTCGGAGCTGATAAGTAGAACAAATGTTATCTTTTGCAGTTTCCATAAGAGCATTCTTACCATATCATTGTATAATTTTACATAATTAGATTTCAGACACATTCTGTCAAAGCTTTTCATTTTGTACTCAGCAGAATAAGCAACAACAGTACCAATGTGTAAGGAGAATATTTAAGATCATAAGACATAGGAGCGGAAGTAAGGCCATTCGGCCCATCGAGTCCACTCCGCTATTCAATCATGGCTGATGGGCATTTCAACTCCACTTACCCGCATTCTCCCCGTAGCCCTTAATTCCTTGTGACATCAAGAATTTATCAATTTCTGCCTTGAAGACATTTAGCGTCCCAGCCTCCACTGCACTCTGTGGCAATGAATTCCACTCTCTGGCTGAAGAAATGTCTCCGCATTTCTGTTCTGAATTTACCCCCTCTAATTCTAAGGCTGTGTCCACGGTATGAGAGCAGAGTACTGATTCATTGGCAAGTAGATTCTGAATGGTTGATGCATTGCCAAGCAGCCTGGCAGCCGACTGTTAAACATAATTTCGATGATGTATTCTCTAAGGCAATATTTGTACTGATCAGAGTTTGCTTGCCAACCAGAGTTCTGCTCTCATACAGTAAAAACGTTATCTTACTTTTATATTGATATTCTTGCTGATGATCCTGATGGATGCAAGATGAAAAACTTTGACAAAGTATCTTTTTTTTTCAGCAATACCAAGTTATGTATTGACTAAATTATTGTTTAGATTATGGTTATCATCTTTCTGAGGATAGCTAGGAACTGTCATAACATCTGTAAATTTGGTAAAATGTTTTTATCCATTCAGAAAACATTAAATGGTGAAGCCATCTGTACTGAATTAGAAATACAAGAACAAAAGATTCACTTGACCAAGTTTGCCTAGTACCATCTTGGTGGTCACATAATACAATAATGGAATTGTTGACAGACCATAACAATACATTTCATTTCATTGGCCTGCAGTAGACCCAGACATTAGGTGAACAAAGTCTAATTGTGGAGAAACTTGGAAACCAAGTATTCAAATCCACTTCATGCTTTCTAACATATGACAGCTACCACATGCCATGTATCAAATTACTCATTTTCCCCTGCTCCCTAATATCTGTTGCTGAAAAAAAATTACCAATTTTCATTTGAATGACTCAATGCAAACAGCAAAAAAGGTTTTATTAGGGAGTCTATTCCATTGGTTAGGCATTTGGTTCAGAGATATGTTTTTGTAGATTAATTTTGAATTTGAATTTACTTTCAAACCCTAGCCCCCCACTTTCCAGTGTAGGTTGTGTTGTTTTGATTCTGCTGTTCTAAACATGGTGAACTAGCTTAACATCATTTAAAATATTTTAAACCATAAAGACAGAATTTATATCAATTATTTTCTTGTGCTCAGTTTATATAATTGCTCCTTAAAATCCAACCCCTCGAATTGATTAACCATTCAGATTGCTCTCTTGTGCAGTTTTTTCAACAATACCGTTTACAATATTTTCTTACTGCTACTAAAACCAGAACTGTATACAGTATACTAGCATTAATACACAAGCCAGGATAAACTTTATAGTTCTATGTCTTGTTTTCCCGTAATAACTTCTTCCCTCATGGAAGAACTACTTGCAATGTCAAAGGTTTTTTTTTAAGTTCGATTCTGCCACTGCAATATGGAATTCTAATGTATAATTAAGAGGGAACTATTTCATAAAGGAGTGCTTGGAAAATTTTCTTTCATTTGTGTTGAAACATAATGAATTACAGCCAATTGGAATTGCTTGCATCAGCATAACATGGAAGCTGCTGTCAGGATTCACTCCATTCTCACTCTTTGATTGTATTGCATGCATGATTTTGACAGATGGACATTTTTAACCTATCTGAAAGTTGCTAGTTGGCATTTGAAGATTTTGCAACTACACAATGTAACATAGCAATGCCCAAAATCAAATTTACATGCATATTCTTTGTTCACGGTGGCTCAGTGGTTAGCACAGTTGTCTGACAATATCAGGGACCACCTGTCTGTGTAGAGTTTGCACATTCTCCCTGTGTCTGTGTGGGTTTCCTTCAGGTGCTCTGGTTTCCTCCCAGAGTCCAAAGATGTGCAGGTTAGGTGGATTAGCCATGGGAAATCCAGGGTTACAGGGATAGGGTGGGTGTTTGGGTTGGTCTGGGTTGGATGCTCTTCAGAGGGGCAATGTGGATGAGATGGGCTGAATGGCCTGCTTCCACACTGTAGGGATTCTATAATTCTATGATTCTATGTAGCTACATTAAATTGACTGCAGGAAACATGTGCTGTTCACAAGTGAGACAGAACCGAGTGATATGGATTTCCACACTTCTATCCAAACCCTAGTGCCCTGGCAACTAATGTATGCATGGCATTTGGGACATAAAAAGTGCCCCAAATTATCAAAAAACCACATTACATAACTTTCAGGTGAATTCATTATAGAAATGATAAGTGACATTCTAGAGCCTGTGTTAAAAATGCACACTGCCAACTGGCCATGTTCATTTAAATATTGTGTGCACTTAAATTAATTAAATGTGCCTGTCTTTCCCTAAACATAAATTTAATAAGTTATTTTTCATCAAGGCAGTGACGCTTCAGCATTGAGGAAACGTAAATAACTGTTTTTAACGCTTCATTGTCTAATCATAAGAGATTTGGCTATCCTTTTATAGATACTTGGATTCAACAATTACGCCTGAACTCTGATGATCACCTGTGGTAGCTCATCAATTTAACTCCAATTCACTGAAGGGAGTTTTAAAATGGTAACCAAAGAACTGCTGAGTGGGGCATTAGATTCCCATGAAATATAAAAGATGTTATTTATCGTATTTATTATTTATCATAGTTGCTATTCTCTGGTTGTGCCATGGATAGAAATATGATATATACTTTAAAACAATTTCATGGAACCTTTAAAGGATTTTTGATTGTCAAAGTAAATTGTTTCATTGAGAATTAAATCATAGTTATTACTACAATTTTAACGATTTCCATCTCATATATTCAGAAAAACTTACTGTGTAGTGTCTTATGTCCTGCATTACAATAAGCTATAATGTAATATACATAACGGTTTAAAAATCATTTTTCCACTCAAACATTCATTTCTCACAACATCATCATAAGGCGGATCTATAAAGAAAAAGTTAGCATTCGTCTGATATCCAAATGAGAATCACAAAATTTGTTCGTTTGTAATCTTTATCACAGAACTAATACAGCCCAGAAGGCCATCTGGCCCATTGTGTCTGTGCTGGTTCACTGTAGGAGCAAAAAGTCTTCCTCGCTGTTAGAATAAAATATATATCCATTGTACATTTTCATTAAATTACCTGAGGATGTCTTGTGATCCAGGCAAGATATACTTAAATCTGAAATGCATAATTTTTATTATTTTGTCATTGTTTGTAATGTCCATAAATATTTATAAGGGGATAACTATATTCCTTGTCTGCTTTATTCTCTGTCAGGACTTATTTGAGTGAGAATCAATTCTATCCAAAATATGTCACCTACTGTTTGCTTTTTTGGTGTATTTATTACTGGTGTAATCATTCAAGATTTAAATTTGCACAATTTCACTTTTAACTGGAAAGTTTTGCATATAACATTGTAAATAATCACATTATAATAAATTATAGCGAAGAAAGAAATGGAATTTGGAGACAGATACCATATCAGTGGATAATTTAAAACTCATGAATGTTTGTAAAAAATAAATAAATAAAATTCTATTAATACACCAAGAACCAGGATCTCGTACTTGAAAGCATCTATACTTTGTAAGTAAGAATATTCTTGTTGCTGGTTACAAAAGCTTAACAGTATGGGTGTCTTCCAAACTTGCCTTTGTTACATAAAACTGGACAGTGTATTTGAGCACAACAAATTTCATACTGGTATAGTTTTAGACAGTTTCCAAGCACTTTCACCCTACTGTAAAGCAAAAAAAAAAATCTGCAACTGATGTTCTGACTAATATTCTTTCTTATCTTGCCTTTTTGCATGGTGGCAATTGGGCATTTTGTCTTCTAGAATTTATAAACTGAAAACCAATTCTTTTTTGACAATTTTGTTCTTCTGTGAAGTGTGTTACATAACTATTTTTAAGCATTTATAAAAGCCATCCACTGTATACTAGGTTTTGTACAACGCAACACTTTACTGCTTATTTTTGAATGTTTCCAATATGTTCCCAGCTATATAATGTGTATCAAATACAATTTGAAAAATACTCTTTTATTATGTTAATGCTACAAATAAATTAAGAGTTAACCCGAATCTCATGGAGTTGGAATATATTTTCTTCTTCATTACAAATTGAACAGTGTCCAATTACAAATGTAATTACAATTCCCCTAGGGAAATGTTAAAGCAAAATAACCTACGTTACTAAATCACCCCCAAAGGAAGAGATTACCAACAAAGTTCCACTTTTTGCAGCTTTTACTTTAACATAAACTGAAATCAATACAAATTATGCATGAACTTACAGGCAAATAAAACTTCTAACAAAAACTTAAATTTCCTTTTTAATAATTTATACAACAAAGATACATCTTATGCATTGACAGTTGTTTGCATTATGTCCACCATTCCATTCCCATCATCAAATGTGGTTTCACAATTCCAAAATAAGTTGTCCTTGGTTCATGCAAAATGGGCTCGCTGTTCTGCCTGACAACAGTGTTCACCTTCAAGTTTCAAGGGTATGATTATGATTATCAGCAGCAAGAGACACTTCCTCCAACTCTTCCTCAAGTCACAATAGTTCTGATGGAATTTGCAGTGTACCTTTTCAATCAGCTAATCAATAACATCATTGTTTGGCCACTTCTTGAAAGATAAATCAAACATTTTAGCTCACCCAGCTATTCACAAAACTTTTGAGGCTCTAGACCTGGACAACTTGTGCAATTCCTCCAAGAGGCTCTGTTGTCTTTTCTGCCAAATTTTTTTTTGTTTTAAATGTTAAAACTGGGATTAATTAGAACCAGGGGGCAAACTCTCCATCAGTTGAAATCATATCTGGCACAAAGGAAGATGATTCCGGTTGTTGGAGGTCAGTCATTTCAGCTCCAGGACATCTCTGTAGAAGTTCCTAATAGTAGTTTCCGAGGATCAACCATCTTGAGCCGCTTCAACAGTGAAATGCCCTCAATTATGGGGTCAGAAGTGGGGACATTCGTTGATGATTTTCCATGTTCCACACCATTTAAAAAATGTCTAACACTATGAGGTGCCAGTGGCCTAGACAATGGTTGGCATTGTGCCTTTATTTAAGAAAAGGGATAAAGTAGAAGCCTGGGAAGACTGGTGAGTCTGACATTTGTAGTGGGTAAGTTGGCGGAGTGTATTCTGAGAGACAGGATTTACATGCATTTGGAGTAGCAAGAACTGATTGGGAATAGTCATCATGACTTTGTATATGGGAAATCGTGTGTCACAAACTTGAATGAGATTTATGAGGACATAGCACAAAAGATTGATAAGAGCAGAGCAGTAGATGTAATCTACATGGACGAAGAGTATGATGCTGGAAAAGCACAGCCAGTCAGTCAGAATCTGAGGAGCAGGATAATTGATGTTTCAAGCATAAGCTCTTCATCAGGAATGAGGAAAGAGCTTATGCTCGAAATGTTGATTCGCCTGCTCCTCAGATGCTGGCTGACCGTCTGTGCTTTTCCAGCACCACACTTTTCGACTCTGACCTTCAGCATATGGACTTTAGTAAAGTATTTGACAAAGTTCTGCATGGTAGACTAATTAGTAAATTTAGATCACATGGGAATCAGAGGGAACTTGCAAATTGGATTTAAAAATTGGCTGGTAGTAGGGGACAGAGTTGGTGGCAGAGGGTTGTTTTTCAAACTGGAGGCCTGTTACCAGCGATGTTCCGCAGGGATCGTTGCTGCGTCCACTGTTGTTTGTCATTTATATAAATGATTTGGATGAGAATTCAGAGATTGGTTAGCAAGTTTGCAGAAGACATCAAAATTGGTGGAATAGTCAACACTGAAGAAGGTTATGTAACATTACAAAGAATCTTGATCATTTAGGTCAATGGGCTGAGGAGTGACAGATGAAGTTTAATTTAGATAAATGTGAGATATTGCATTTTTTAAAACAAACAGTGGCAAGATTATATAGTTAGTGGTAGGCATCTGGGTGGCATTGTTGAACAGAGACACCTAGCGATTTAGGTACATAGTTCTTCAAAAGTCACAGGTACATAGGGTAGTTAAAAAGGCTAAATTGATGACTGTGGATGGTGAAGATTAGAGTCAAGATTAGAGTGGTGCTGGAAATGCACAGTAGGTCAGGCAGCATCCGAGGAGCAGGAAAATTGATGTTTCAGGCAGGAACACCTCATCAGGAATCAGGCTCCTGCCCAAAACATCGATTTTCCTGCTCCTTGGATGCTGCCTGACATGCTGTGCATTTCCAGCACCACTCTAATCTTGAGGGTAGTTAAAAAGGCCGTTTAGCATGCTTGCTTTGATTGAGGTTGTACAGGATGTTATTGAGGCCACTTTTGGAGTACTGCGTACTGTTCTGGTTAACCTGCTATAGGAAGAATGTTATAAATCTGGAGAGGGTTCTGAAATGATTTACTAGGATGTTGTCAGGAATCAAGGATTTAAGTTATAAAGAGAGGTTGGATAGGCTGGAACATTTTTCACTGGAGTGTAGGAGGTTGATGGGTGACCTTATAGGGGTTTATAAAATCATGAGGGGCATTGATCAAATGAATAGCCAAAGTCCTTTCCCTATGGTGGATGAGTTCAAAACTAGGGGTGATAGTTTTAAGATAAGGGGAGTAAGATTTAAAAGGGACCTGAAGGGCAACTTATTCACACAGAGTATGATTCATAATTGGAATGAACTGCCAGAGGAAGTGGGAGAGGCAAATACAGTTGCAATATTTAAAAGATATTTGCGATGACCTAGTGGCTTTACTGCTGAACTGTCGCCCTAAATAATGTCTGGGACCCCGGTTCGAATCCTGACACAGCAGATGGTAAAATTTGAACTTAATAAAAATATCTGGAATTATGAGTCTAATGATGACCATGAATGCATTGTCAATTGTCAGAAAAAGCATATGGTTCACTAATGTCCTTCAGGAAAGGAAACTGCCTTCCTTACCTGGTCCGGCCTATATATGACTCTAAAACCATAGCAATGTGAGTGACTCTTAATTGCCCTCTGGGTAATTAGGGATGGGCAATAAATGCTGTCTGGTCAGCAACATCCTCATCCCTTGAATGAATAAGGAAAAAAATGAGAAGGAAAGGTTTAGAGGGTTATGGGCCAAATGCAGGTAAGTGGGACTGGTTTAATTTGGGAAACTTGGTTAGAATGGACAAGTTGGACTGAAGGTTCGGTTTCCAGGCTGCATGACTATATGCCTCGCCCATGTCAAAATGCAACTAGACCTGGACAGTATCCAGGCTTGGGCTGATAAATAGCAAATAATGTTGATGTTACACAAGTGCCAGGCAATGACCATTGCTGACAAGAGAGAATCTATCCATTGCCCCTTGATGTTCAATGATGTTACAATCACTAAAACTTCACCATCAACATACTGGAGGTTACCAGTGACGAGAAGCTGAACTGGATGAGCTATGTCAATACTGTGGCTACAAAATCAGGTCAGACGCTAAGAATTGTCTGCTAAAAAAGATCATCTCTTGCCTCCACAAAGATTGTTCGCTATATATACACAGCACTAGTCAGGTATGTGATGGAATCTCTCCATTTGCCTAGATGACCGCAGCTTCAACAACACTCAAAGTGTTCAAGCGCAGCAGGTCAGGCAGCATCCAGGGAACAGGAGAATCGACATTTCGGGCATAAGCCCTTCTTCAGGCTTATGCCCGAAACGTCGATTCTCCTGTTCCCTGGATGCTGCCTGACCTGCTGCGCTTTTCCAGCAACACATTTTCAGCTCTGATCTCCAGCATCTGCAGACCTCACTTTCTCCTCAAAGTGTTCAACACCATCCAGGACAAAGCAACCCTTTTGCCTGCCATGCCATTCACCATTTTGAACATTCATCAATGATGCAAAGTAGCTGCAGGGTGTACCATATTAAAGATGCACTGCAGTAATTCACCAAAGGTTCTCCAACAGAACTCCAAAACTCTCAACCTCTAACAATTAGAAATGCAAGGGCAGCAGATGAATGGGAATACCATTACCTGCAAACTCTACTCAAAGCTACACACCACGCTGACTTGGAAACATATCGCTATTCCTTCACTATTAGTGGGTCAAACCATAGAACTGCCTCCTGAACATTGTCAGAGCTCTGACATGTCAAGGATTGCAGCAGTTCGAGAAGGTAGCTCATCTCCACCACCTTCTCTCGGGCAATTAGTTCTGGACAACAGATACTAGTCTAGCCAGTAATGCCCATCTCATTGAAACTACAAATTCACACAGGGATCAACCAAATAAGTACTAGAAGGAGGATTCACCTTACCAATTGGTGCATGTGGAACCTGGGATCACTGTCTCAGAGTAGGGGGCAGGCCACTTAAGTTTGAGGTAAGGAAGAATTTTTCACTCAGAGACTGATGAAATCTTTGGAATTCTTATCCCCAGATATCTGCTGAAGCTCAGCGAGTATGCTCAAAAGTATGATTGATAGATTTGTCCACATAAATATCAGCAAGGAATATGGGAAAAGTGGTGTTGAAGTAGAACGTTCAGCCATGATCTCATTGAATGACAAAGTGGGTTCAAAAAGCTGAATGACCTACTTCTGCTCCTATTTCTTAAATACCAGACCAAACATTGCATGCTCAGCCTCAACTAAGCCAAATCTGCTCCTGGGAAAGAAAGATAGATGTCCATAGTAGTCTTTTTTTTTTAAACAAAAAATACTCTATTACAAATATGTGTTATTTTACAATCTTCTAAAATTGAATTGTATCGAATTTATTGTCACATGTATTGAGGTTCAATGAAAAGCTTTGTCTTGTGAGCAATACAGGCAGATCACAGAGTTAAATGACATTGATAAGTAAATAATAGGTAAACAGCAGCAAAATCAAAAACACAGTTACAGGCGAATGCTATGAGTTTGAGAGTCGATTCAGAATTCTAACAACAATAGGGTAGAAACTGCTTCAAAACCGGCTGGTATGTGTGTTCAGGCTTCTGTACCTTCTATTCGATGGTAGAGGTTGTTGAAAAGCATTGCTATGGTGGGATGGATCTTTGAGAATGCTGGCGGCCTTTCTTTGACAGCGGGTCTGGTAGATGGATTCTACAGATGGGGCATTAGCCTTTGTGATTGTCCAGGTCGCGTTCACCACTCTCTGTAACTGTCTCCAATCTTGAATGGTACAGTTGCCATACCAGGTAGTGATATATTCAGACAGAATGCTCTCATTATTCAAATTTCCCAAGAGTGCTACTGCCCCTCATTCTTTAAATGCTTGACAGAACTTCCACAATCATATTGCACCAGGGAGCAACATGCACAACCTTTATTGTAAGCTGTTGCATCATAAGATTGCTGTGAAAGTATTTGGTTTTTGGTATTAAACTTTTCTCGAACAGCGATGAGTTGAGGTCTGTAAGAAAAAAAAAATCTAAGGTTTGCACCTTTTTTTGACTGGACAGCACCTTATACTGTCCGGACACTAGATTAGCATTCATGATGGACCCAAAGGTTTTTCAATTTGTTTCCTTTGGTTAACTCTGCCAAAAATAACATTGCCGACTGCTGGGAAACCATCTTTAGTCTGGGTACTGACAGCACCCCTGTCACATCCTTTCTAGATTCTGCAATATTTATTTTAATAAATCATTCCTGGAATGTGGGCAACTCTGGCTAGGTGAGCATTTATTATGCAGAGGGCAGTTAATTGTCAACCACATTGCTGTGGGCCAGACCAGCTAAGGATGGCAATTCCTTCGCTATTGGATGTTAACAAACCATATGGGTTTGTCTGATAATTGACAACGATTTCATGGTTATCATTAGACTCTGAATTCCATATTTTTATTGAATTTAAACTGCTCCATCTGCTATGGGAGATTGGAATTAGGATTGCTGAAATAACAGTCTACACTAATACTGCTAGGTCAATGGCTCCTCTCAATTTCTTAAAGCCAAACATTAAATTGACAGAGTTTTTACTTTTTAGAACAGACCGTGAAAGTGTTCAACTTTTAATATTTGATTTTTTTGCTGAGGGAATGAGGCACAAGTTGGCTATGATTGTTTTAGGAATGTTACTTAAAGTAAATGATGATGGAAAGGCAATGGCAAACATTGAACAAGTACATGGGTAACTGCAAAAATAGCACCAGACAGGAACAAGCAAAAGTAAAATGGAAAAGGTGGCCAGTCCACGGCTAACAAGGAAAATTAGGAATAGTATTAAATCCAAGGAAGATTCATTCAAATTGGGCCAGGGAAAAACCCAGACCTGACAAGTGGGAGCAGTGTGGGTTTTTAACAAAAGAGGACAAAGGGATTGATTAAGATCGGAGAATTAGAGTATGAGAGTAAGCTTACAGGGAACATACAAATTGATCATTAAAAAAAAAAGTATATAGATATGTAAAAAGAAAAAGATCAGTGAGGACAAACGTAGGTTTTTTACAATCAGAAACAGGACAACTTAGATTAGGGCACAGAGACATGGCAGAATAACTAAATTGTTTTAGCTCTGACTTCACAAATAACATGCCACAAATATTGAGCAACGCATGGTCTAGTGAGAAAGGAACTGAAGGAAATTAGTAGGGAAATAGTGTTGGGGAAATTGATGGGATTAAAGTTTGACAAATCTCCAGGATCTGACAATCTTCACCTCAGAGTACATAAGGACTCAGCCCTCAAAATAACAGATGTGTTAATGGCCATCTTCCAAGATTCCATAGAATCTGGAACAATTCCTATGGATTGGAGGGCAGCTAATGTTCTTCTGTAAATAGTGGAGGTACAAGAAAAAACAGGGAACCAGTTAGCCTTATACAGTGGACATTTTCCTAACTACTGATGTAAGATTTAATAAGAGTCCTTGGAAAACAGTAACAGACTGGACACAGTCAGCATGAAAAGGAAATCACATCTGACAAGTTTGGCAGAATCTTTCAAGGACGTAGCCAGTAGAGTTGACCAGGGAACTAATGGATGTGATTTACTTGGATTTTCAGAAGGCATTCAATAAGGTCCCATATAAGAGATTGGCATGTAAAATGAAAGCATATGCAATTTAGGGTAGTGTACTGTGTTGGATTGGGAACTAGTTGGAAGACAGGAAATAAATAGGAATAAACAGGTAATTTTGAATGATAACCAGTGATCATAGAACTAAGTGCTTGGATCCCAGTTAGTCATACTGTATATTAATAATTCAGAGAAGGGAACTAAATACAAGGTGAAGTAGTTATGTCGGCCTTCATAGCAAGAGGATTCGAGCACAAGAGCAGGGATACCTTGCTGCAATTGTACAGGGTCTTGGTGAGATGCATCTGAGCACTATGTGCAGTTTTGGTCTACTTATGTGAGGAAGGATGCTCTGGCAGGATGGAAGAAGTGCAAAGGATACTTACCAGACCGATTCTTGGGATGGCAAGACTGACATATGAAGAAAGACTGGATCAATTAGGACTATAAAGTCTACATTCACTGGAGTTCAGAGGAATTGGGATGGTGACGAGGTCAAATCTCAGATATTTAGAATATGCTAACAGGACAAGATAAGGTAAAGGCAGGAAGGATATTCCTGATTAACAAGGTCTTTAGAACCAGGGGTTACAGTCAAAGGATACGAAGTAGGCCATTTAGCACGGAGGTGAGAAAAAAATGTCTTCACCTGGCGTGGTGAGCTTGCTACAGAATTCTCTATGACAGCAGACAGTTGAGGCCAAAATATTGAATATCTTTCTTCATCATGATCCTATTGAATAGTGGATCAGGCTCAAAGGATTGAATGGCCTGTCTGTATTTTTTATGCTTCTATCTGATGCAATATTTCATCTTCAGTTCTGATTGAATAATCATATTTGTGCTCTTAACCTTTGCTCTGCAAGCAACTAAGAATTTATTGCTTAAGAGAGTTGGTCTAGAATTCAGCAAGACTAAATTCTAATTACTGTTTTTAGACATAACATTTTGATGGTTTTCACAACCCTGACAGCTTATTGGCTTGACAATATATGAACAAATGTATTAAAAGCAAGAGTGAGTGAATTGATCCATTGAACATGCTGGATCAGTCAATAGGCTCTGCTCGTCACCTCAACTCCACTTCCCACCTAATCTTGATAAACTATGACTCAGGCAGCAAATATTGAAATATGACATCAAGCCCAAAACCTGGGACGGGGTTAAATTAGGGCCCAATCATCGAGGCAGAGGGCTCTCGGAGACCTGTTGTGCTCAGATCAGACCCAAGTCCACTAGCTTGGATTAGGAGCTCAGTCCAGGACGCACAAGTGCTGTAACAAAATCAAGTTACAGGTGATTGAGAGGCAGATGTTAGAAGTGATAATGCATCCTTATCATTGGGTGTAATCCCTTTTTCAGGATGCCTGCCCATTTAACATGGTTTATAAACTTCAGACTAGCATCTTAGGCTAGCTAAAGTTGCTCACACAAAATGTAAAAATTACTGAGTTTCTGGCCAGTTTGCAAGTAAAAGTAAACATCTTTAAATTGCACTATTTAATGATCTGTGAATGCTAACAGAAGCTGGTAAGGAGGTCAGGAAGAACAGATTTCCCTCACTATTAAGACTAATCAAGACTTTCTAACAAATATAATGCATCATGCTTTGGGGATTTATTAAAGAAAAATAAAATGATTTGCTACTCTTCGGCCAACAATAATATGCAAAACCAACCAGCTTGGTGGATTCTTTTCTTGGTCTTTTGTCACATGGCTTTCTTTCTTCAAAAATCAGAGAAATGGATATGGCGAAATGTGCATGACTATAAGACCCAGTTTAAATAACTTGCAATTCGTTTAATACAGCAATTTTAATGTTAAGGCTCTCTCAGGGAAGCAATCAATGGGTTAAGTTCTGGGTAGCAAATAACCAGAGTAAACCCAGAATTGTCAGTTTTATGAGGACGAAACTGACCCTCAACAACAGAAGGCAATAGTAAAGATAACTGCCATAACTGCTATCCTTAGCTGGTCTGGCCTACATGTGACTCCATACTCTCAGCACTTACCCAGATGGCACTAAAGAGTCAACTTGTTAATTAGGAATGGACAATAAATGCTGGCCTAGCCAGCAACACCCTCAGCCCATAAATGAATAACAAAAGTTGTAAATTTGTTGAAATAGCAAATTTTACATCAGTTATTTTTCCTTTCAATCATTATAACTTGACTCAAAAGATAATGCTCTGCAAATCAACTATTGCCAATCTTGAGATTTGCCAAGTATTAATTCTACTTATGCTTACTATTTTCAACATGCTATAATCACATAGCAAGTCAATTCATTTCAACTTCCATCCATGACATTGGATTCTTGAGATTCAGAACATTTTCCATAATGATATGTATATATCAGTTGCATTTTGAACCAAGTTCACCCCTGCCCTACCTAGGCAAGGTGTATGGATTGAACATTGGGTGAGGTATCAATTGGCTGGACAGCTGGTTTTCAGAGTAACATCAACAGCATGGGTTCAATTCCCACACTAAGTGAGGTGGCCATAAAGGACACTCCTTTTCAACCTCTTCCAGCTCCTGAGGCATAGTGACCTTCAAGTTAAATTACTATCAGTCAGTCATCCCTCTCTAAGGAAAGAACAGCCTGAGGGTCTCGTATGACTGCAGCAACTTTACTTTTGTACAAGTTCTGTGACTTGAATTGCTTTAAAGTGATGGTGTTGAGAATAGGTCAAAATGTATTTTGTTGGGTGTTTTAGAGATTGTTTCTTTAGCTCGGAGAGCTTATGATTTCTTCTTTGGTGTAATAAACATCTGTTCTTTTGTTAAGAGATCTGCAACCTTGCTTACTATGTCTCAATTAATGCTCACAACAGAAACTAACTTTTAAAAAAAATCTATCAAGCCAGGACCTATACTGGAATCTGATTTGTTCAATAGTAGCATCAGCTGGGACCATAACACTTACATGTTGTGATTCTCAGACATTGAAGTGTAATCTAGTTTTACATAGTTTTGATTTTCCTAAGGTTGAGCCTACTCTACCTATACTGCGGTCTTATTTCGTGGAATATATTAGTAGAATGGGATCAAATAAACCAAGGTAGTCACCTAAAGCAAAACAAAAACTTTTTACTTCTTATTTCCAGCATCCAAAGTAAACAAATCCAGCAAGTCTGCTAGCAACCATGGAAAGGGAGACAGAGTTATTGCTTTGAACCTGATAGGATTTCTTCAGAACTACATTTCAGCTCTCATCTAACTAAGATAACTCAAATATTGCAATTTCCAAACAGATAAAGGCAATTGAAGCCTGGTGAATTGCACTTTGTTAAATATAAAACAAATGATATACATATTAGTCATCACTCAGATCATACCAAAAGCATCATTCATGCAAGTTAAAACCAATGACAAAATTGATGAACTATTTTCTGTTTCAAGTGAATACAATAAAATATGCTCTGCAAAGCCAGTAAAAAAATTTACATTGTCATTAAAAAATTGGAGACATGAATGGAATACATTGGCTTGCATAATATTCATCAATAAGAGTTCCAGAGCCTTTTTCATCTCTGGTAATTTTTAATTGTGAATGATTGCGGTATTCAGGGCAACATTTTTCCACCCCTAATACATTCTACGCTTACGTGAGGAACAAGAGGATAGCCAGACTGAGGGGGAGGCCGATCAGGGATAGTAAAGGGAACTTACACCTGGAGGAGGAAGTAGGAGAGGTCCTTAATGAATACTTTGCTTTTGTATTCACTACTGAGCAGGACCTTGACGTTTCTGAAGACAGCATGAAATAAACCTATATGCTCGAACAGGTTGATGTTAAGAAAGAGAATGTGCTAAAACTTTTGAAATTAAAGATAGAAAAATAAATCCCCTGGGCCAGGCGGGATATATCCTAGGTTATTTCAGGAAGCAAGAGAAGAGATTGCTGCGCTTTTTGTGATAATCTTTGCATCCTCATTGTCCACTGGAGTAGTACCAGATGATTGGAGGTTGGGAAATGTTATTCCCTTGTTCAAAAAAAAAAGGTAATAGTGATAATCCTGGGAATTACAGACCAGCCAGTCTCACGTTTGTGGCGGGTAAAGTATTGGAGAGGATTCGAAGAGACAGGATTTATGATTACTTGGAAAAGCATAGTTGGATCAGAGATAGTCAGCAAGGCTTTGGGAGGGGCAGGTCATGCCTCACAAACCTTATTGAATTATTTATGGATGTGACAAAACACATTGAAGGTAGAGCACTGGATGTGGTGTATATGGATTTCGGCAAGGCATTTGATAAGGTTCCAGGCTCATTCAGAAAGTAACGAGGCGTGGGATACAGGGAAATCTGGCTGTCTGGATATAGAATTGGCTGGCCCATATAAGACAGAGGGTGGTGGTAGATGCAAAACATTCAGCCTGGAGCTTGGTGAACATTGGTGCTCCGGAGGGATCGGTTCTGGGATCTCTGTTCTTCGTGATTTTTATAAATGACTTTGATGAGGAAATGGAAGTGTGGGATAGTAGGTTTGCTGATGACATGAAGGTTCCTGGTGTGGTTAGTAGCGTGGAGGGCTGTTGTAGGTTGTAACGGGGCATTGACAGGATGCAGGACTGGGCTGATAAGTGGCAGGTGGAATTCAACCTGGAAAAGTGTGAAGTGATTGACTTTGAAAGGTTCGGATTTAAATGCAAAATGCAGGGTTAAAGGCAGGATTCTTGGCAGGGGGAGGAACAGAAGAATCTTAGGGTCCATGTCCATAGATCCCTCAAAGTTGCCATCCAAGTTGATAGGGTTGCCAAGAAAGCATATGGTGCATTGTCTTTCATTTGCAAGGGAATGGAGTTTAAGAGCCACAATGTTATGCTACAGCTCTGTAGAGCCCTGGTTAGACCACATTTGGAATATTGTTTTCAGTTCTTGTTGCCTCATTATTGGAAGTACATGGAAGCTATAGAGAGGGTGCAGAGATTTACCAGGATGCTGCCAGGACTAAACAACATGTCTTATGAATAAAGGTTGAGGGAGCTAGGGCTTTTCTCATTGGCGAGAAGGATGAGAGGTAACTTGATAGAGGTGTATTAGAGTATGAAGCATAGATAGAGTATATGGCCAGAGACTTTTTCCAGGGCAGAAAGGACTTTCACAAGGGGACATAATTTTAAAGGCGATTGGTGGAGGTTTAGGTGGATGCTGAAGGTAAGTTCTTTACATAGATTCTGGATTAGTGGTGCTGGAAGAGCACAGCAGTTCGCTGCTCCTCGGATGCTGCCTGAACTGTTGTGCTCTTCCAGCACCACTAATCCAGAATATGCAAGCTAAGTTAGTCTGATCTTTGAGTAGTATAAAAGATCGGCACAACATCAAGGGCTGAAGGGCCTGTACTGTACTATACTGTTCTATGACCTAGAATTTCACAAATTCACTACTGAAAGAGAAGAAATTTCTCATCTTTGCCTTAAAAATGTGCCCCCAAATTCTAAGATTGTGCCTTCTAGTCCTGGACTCTCCCATTTCTTTCCACATTTCCCCCTACGAATCTGGTTTGTTTTAATATAGTCCCCTCTCATTCTTAATTCCATTGCATGCAGGTCTTTTAAGCCATATGACCTTTTTGAGGGGCTTCATTGTAATAATTTCCTGCATACTCACAATTAAAAATTAGCTCCTTATGAAATTGTTTTTACTTGTAAAAGAAATGCATTGTTTGCAAGTGTCGTGGGGCCAGGATCAATTGAGGCATTCAAGAAGGTATTAGATGATTTATCTCCAAATGTGCTGGCAGGTGGGACTAGATTGGGTTAGGATATCTGGTTGGCATGGACGGGTTGGACCAAAGGTTCTGTTTCCATGCTGTACATCTCTATGACTCTATGACAACTAGGAGAAAGGGAGATTGGCAAATGTTGCAGAGCTACTGGGTTGACTGCAGCAAGGATGTTATAGGGAGAGACAGCGAGCAAGAGAGCGAGACAGACAGCGAGAGCGCGGGAGAGACAGACAGCGAGAGCGAGAGAGCAAAAGAAACAGAGACCAAGCAAGTTCAGACAGTCTAGCGAGTGTGGGACAAGTGGAAACTACCATGTCACAAACATTAATTTAATGTTAACAACGTTTTTGTTACTTTGCCAGGTTGATTAAAGGGATATCAAGGAATGAGTGACCATGCAAATGCTTTAATATGACATGAAACATGCAAAATACAAAAAATAACCCCTTTACATGAACACTTTTTTTTAAAAAATGAGAATGTTAAAAGGGGCCATCAACCAGCTTCACAGTTTGACTGCACTGTATTTCCCACATTTAAATAAAAATCGCCAATAATTAAGTTCATCTGCAAATCAAACGTCACCCTTATTTGGAATTCTCTCATATCATTTGATTGTTTTTTGATCAGAAACCTGCAAATCATTCCCAACAGCAACATACACCCCTAAACCACATGTATTGCTCAAATTCAAAAAGGCAGCTCACCACTTTCTCAATGACACGCATAAGATCAAAATGACAATCCCTCAATCTGCTGCAGGCAAGTAGGACAATAAAATCATAGCCTGGTAAAGCTGAGTCAGAGAATGCATTGAACCTTGAGAAAATTCAAATCATGCCAGCAAGGATTATAGTGCCAAGTTTTCACAAAACCACTTCCTCCTTGTTCAACACATTTTGGTAGAGAACAGGTTAAGCGAGTGGGCAAAAACTTGGCAAATGGAATATTATTTTGGTAAATGAGGTAATACACTTTAGCAGCAAGAATAGAGGACATGCCTATTTAAATTGAGAAAGATACAAAAAGCTACAGAAGGGGTTTGGAAGTCCTCGTGTGTAAGTTACAAAAAGCCAGCATATATATTTCAGCAGCCAAGAGGCAGGGCAGATCGAGTGTTGGCCTTTATTTCAAAGGCAATACAGTATAAAAGTAGGGAAGTCTTGTTAAAATTACACAGGCATGAGACAGGCCCCTTATTTTAGGGAAAACGTACTGACATTGGAGGCTATTCACTACACTGATCCCAGAATTGGAGAGACTACGTTATGAATGAGGTTGTGCAAGGTGGACCTGCACTCACTCAACTGAAAAGAACGAGAGGTGACTATATTAAAACAAACAAGATTCTTAAGGGAAAATGTGGCATGAGGTGGGAGAGACTAGGGCTAGAAGGCAGAATCTTAAAATTTGGGAATACCTTTTTAAGGCAATGACTAGGAGAAATCTCTTCTCTTTTAGTAGCAAATTTGTGAAATGCTGGGTCATTGATTATATTCAAAGCTGAGATAGAGATAGAATCAAAGCTTATGGAGAAAAGACAGGAGGGTAGAATTAAAATGATCAGATCAATCGATCTCATTGAATCACAGAGCATAATCGATGGGTTGAATGGCCTGCTTTTGTTACCACATCTTATAGTCACTATCATTGATACCCTCCTGTTCCACATGATGTATTTTGTACTTCACTAAAAGCACAATTTTTAAAAAATGCATATGCAGATAAGAAACTTTCAATGAAGACACAACTGGCCATCATTACCAACCTCTCTGGCCCCCCAAAACTATCAACATGGAACGTCATTTCTCCAGAAGTTAATATTCTTAGAACATGGGGTAAACCCCTCTGCTAATTTAAAACCTGCAACACAGAAAAGATTTATCCCGTGCAATAATCTGAAAATTCGAGAGGTGAAGAATTATTTAAAATAAAAATTAAATTTCTTAAAAGTATAAGAGAATAAGTAACAACTATTTACAATTTTTTCCTCTGACCTATCTTTTACCATCCCCTTCCACAATACTCTTCCAATAAAACCCCCAATTAAGATTTACTAAACAAAATTTCTTATTTCAAAACCAGACAGCTTTCAGTTTTCTGTATTCGTGTCTTTTGTTTCACAGGTTACTGATTGATAAAGGCACCTTTGAGGAGCTATTTTTCAGGCAGTCTTTACATGCAGATGGCTTAGCAGTTCTCCTCTCAACTGTTCTATTTTTCCTGGCTGTATACCCTCAAAACATCAGATTGTGTCATTGGCTCTTAAGTTTGTCAATATACTAAATTCAAACTAGATTGGAGTTTGATATTTTTTGGGGTATAATCTAAACTGTTTGGCCCAAGTCAAACCTGTTTTGTCGTTTCCAGACAACGAGGTACCCTGGCCACGCCAGTAGCTGCAGTATGTTACATTGTATCCTTTTTCAGAACACTTGGTGCTGTCTGGTAGTTTTTAAATTCGCTTTTAACTCTAGAAAAGTACAATACACGCACATCTTCATAGCACCTCCCCCCCCCCCCCCTTAAGAAAAAGCAATTCTAATGAAAAGATGGCTTCATTGTTTTTAAAAAAAACATTACCCTAACATAC
Organism: Chiloscyllium plagiosum; assembly: GCF_037043375.1. Lineage (NCBI taxonomy): Eukaryota > Metazoa > Chordata > Chondrichthyes > Orectolobiformes > Hemiscylliidae > Chiloscyllium > Chiloscyllium plagiosum. The sequence goes on along the minus strand of NW_028270145.1, from coordinate 67,234,067 downwards.
AGATAATTTTAATACAAGTTCACCTTCTTCTCAATTTGATAGGGACCACTAAATCTAGCTTTGAAGGGATCTCCTTTCACTGGTAACAGTACTAACACATGTCATCCCCTCAGGAAAATGTCAGAGTCTCAGAGCTTTTATCTGCCACCTGCTTCATTCTACACGGTGCCCTCTTTAGGTGCTGTTTAGCTAACTCACCTAGTCTATTTAATCTCTCCCTCACCTCCGATACATAATCCAAGTGTAAGATCTCCAACTTCAGTCCTGTCAATTTTTCTTTAATTAATTTAATTAAATTCATGACTGAATTTTAACTTTAAGAGAGTGAACGGAGTAGATTAATCTCTAATAGCAAACAATACAAATGGAATACCTTTATCTTGATCATTCAGGTAGTCCTGACAGTATGCTCTCAAAATGTCTTCAAGGTCTGATGCCACCTTTCTGAAGCTCCCTGGGATTCAGGATGATACACAGTGGACTTAACATGCTGTATACATAAATCCTTGGACCACTCCATCTGCCTAGCCAATTTTTCAAATGAAATAAAGAAGGCTTCAACATCTCTCTCAAAATGTGGCACAGTTTTGACATCATTACTGTCTCTTTTAGTCTCCATCTTATTAACTTGACTTTGCTGACTAAGTAGGAGAAAGTGAGGACTGCAGATGCTGGAGATCAGAGCTTAAAAATGTGTTGCTGGAAAAGCGCAGCAGGTCAGGCAGCATCAAAGGAACAGGAGAATCGACATTCGGGCATACGCCCTTCTTCAGGAATGAGGAAGCTTTGCTGACTAAGTCGCAACTTCTCTAGTTCAAATTCTCTCTTTGCTCAGCCAAGAACCTTCTGTTTATCTTCTAACTCCATTTTCCTCAATTGTAATTTAAGTTTTTCTACCTCTACTGTGCTCGTCTGATACACCTAAGTGTTTGAGTGTTGGTTAAACCTAAATCCAACTTGATAATTTTAAAAGTACAGCCTTTTAGTTTCCTTCTAAATTTTCTTGGCAAATTTGAGAATAATCTTCAAATCACAGAACTTCGTTAGCAATTTTAAGAGCTATTTCTCTCTTTTAATTTACTCAGCCATACGTCACCGAAAGTAAACAAACTGCCTCACTTACATTTTATTTAAAGATCTAGGACACTAACTGCAAGTGTTTAAATCTATTGGGAATTTTTTGTACCCCCAAGTCAATTCAAATAGGTCTAAAAAGGTTCAAATCATGAACCCGAGCCCCCAAACTGTTACGACACAGGATAAACCCCTCTGCTAATTCACAGAAAAGGTTTATCCTGTGCAGTAATCTGTGAAAATTCGAGAAGTCAAGTAGTAAAAATTAATTTTATTTTTTAATATATAACAGAATAATCAACCATTTACAATTCTTTCCTCTAAACTACCTTTTACATTCTTCTTCCACTAGTCTGATAAAACCACTGATTAAGATTTACGAAACAAAACTTCACATCTCAAAACCAGGCAGCTTTCAGTTTTCTCTGTATTCCTGTCTTTTCTTTTTCTTGGGGATTCTGCTTCACACGTTACTGATCAATATAGGTTTCTTTGAGAGAGTTTTTTTTTCAGGCAGTCTTTATATGGTGGTGGCTTGACAGTTCTCCTCTCAACTGAGAGATTTTCCCTGGCCGTATACCCCCAAAGCATCGGATTGTGTCATTGGCTCTTAAGTTTGTCAATATACTAAATTCAAACTAAATTGGAGTTTGTTTTTTTTTCGGTGGATAATTTAAACTAATGGGCTTAAATAGAATCTGTTCTGTTGTTTCCAGGCAATCAGCTACCCTAGCTACTTCAGTAGTGGAGCACATGTTACACTATCTTTTTTCAGAACACTTGGCGCTGTCAGGTATTTTGCTAGCTTTTAACTCTTAAAAAAAAAGGTACAGTACACCCATATCTGCATAACAATATGTATTGAGATTTTTATTTTATTCCTAATCCCATATCTTTTTCAATCCTTATTCTGAGTTCTGTATATGTTTCTTGATTTATAATTTTATGATTTAGACATATGATTTGATGAAAAGCCTCACTACTTCTGTGGTGTTCACAGATATTAGAGATTCTCTGTGGAGGGTATCATACTGGATCAGAGCAAGTCTTTGTTGTGTTGGAAACATAGATAACATAAATAGTAAATACTCAATAATATGCAAATTCTTAGCAATTGACAATGTCCTTGTAACCTCTCCCTGAGTGCTTTTGAAATAAGACAAAATAAATCTATTGTTACTGGAAGTTTCCTACTCAACTGAAATGCATTGAAGTTATATTTTTCATGCTATGTATGGCTCATCTGTAGTCAATAATTGCACGTTACAAAAGTTGTTTTCAGGATTACATCCATATTGCTTAAAAGCAAATGCTGAAATACTGAATTTCTGAATTATCTATTTAGGATACTTAAGAATATTGACCAAATATGTTCAATGATATGACAGTCACTTTTGAAGAGCCTGGATTACAAAAACCTTTATTTATAATTACACCTTTTTGTGCTCTACTATTTAATGTATTTGTTTTCTTGGTACAGAGCTTTACTTTGAATGGAAACCTAGACTGTATTCAGGTTCAGTTTCCTTGCAATTAAAAGATAACCTTATGATGAACTCAATTGGGAAACTGCATTAAAAATAATATCCTGGAAGATGGTTCATCAAAAACCCACATAAGGTTCTCTGTGATATAAACACTGACCTGGAGGGTACAACGGAAATTTTAAATCAGCTACTGTCAGGGATTCAAGAATTCCTTGAGTTGCTGCTCAGAGTAATTTCTCATCGTCATAAACTCCACTTGATACAAGATCCATAAGCCAACTGCCTTCAGTACATGCACATGGCTGATGACATTAGTCACCAGAGAATTGACCTTTTAACCTGTAAAATGCAAGCCATAAATTTGTCCATGGTCAAAATGAATTGAAATCCCTCCTTCAGATTGGTTTAAATGCAGTTTTAGTCAGGCATCTTCCTTTCGTTTGCTATGCAAACGACCTGTCAATTCCTATTGCAAAGTCTTCTAAAAACACAGGCTACAATTGAAGTAAGCTGACCCAATAAATCAAAGTTGTCTGAATCAACATTTCCCCAAAAACCACAATTGAAAACTTTACTTTCAACTACAAGACATTGAAGAGATTTAGTTGAAGTAGTAAAATGGAAGCCAGTAGGCATTTCCCATCAACTGATCCCCAACTGCTTTCAGCTGTTGCAGAACACAATTACACCACCATTTTTGGCGAACCTTGAAAAATTCCTACTACCTTGGATTGTGTGATATGAAGTTTGTTAGAATTGTGTTTTTGCCAGGTTTCTCCCTTTCTCATCAACATGTCAGCTGTGGTTCACTCTTGCTTGGATCAGAAGGTTTCATTTAAATCCCACTGCGAAGACTTGCACACAAATCCAGGCTGATTATCCTAAGGGAGTGCTATCATGTGCTGTCATTTGAATGTGATGTTAAACATAAACCACGTCTTCTTCCTCTGATGGATGCAAAATATTTTATCAAAAAGGTGCAGGTGAGATACCACAGTGACGTGATTAATACTCATCTCTCAAATCAACACCACTAAAGAAACGTATCTAGTCATATGCTTGTTTCTGGAAGCTGGCTATGCACAAATTGACTGCCAAGTATCCTACACTACAGCAGCAACTACAGTTAAAAAAAATGCACAATTTCCATGAAGCACGAAAATGGGTTGACTAGTAATTAGATTCAATCAACACAATCAGTTTTTGCCAGGGCACAAATCATTTAAAGTCCAATTAACAGTTACACTGAGCAGGGTTCAATGAATTATAGTCCTGTACCAAAAGACAGTTGCTATTGCCTCAGTTACGATAAAATAATTCAGCACAGACTAAAAATCAAAACTGTCTACATTATTTAGTTATACAGTCCTATTCCCAAATGAGTTTCAGTAGTATTTCAAAGTGCTGTTAAAGAAGTGATTTTAAATGAAGGGAAGCCATCCTTGTCTAAAAGAAGTTCGAGCCAAAGTGATCAAAAAGGACATCACCTGGAAAGTCTGAATGTAAATTTACTGTGTTGGTAATTGTAATGTTAATAGCTAACATAAGCCCTTCCTGAAGAAGGGCTTATGCCCGAAACGTCAATTCTCCTGTTCCCTGGATGCTGCCTGACCTGCTGCGCTTTTCCAGCAACACATTTTCAGCTAACATAAGCAACCTGAAGAAGCCAAAAATTTATGAAGATTTTAAAAACTTGATCCCAGAAAAAAAGATAGTTTGGTAGCTTAAAAAAAAAAATCTGTAGCCAAGACAGTAACCCCTACTAGCTGGAATTCCCCAATCTTTTTAATCCCAGCAACCATGAAAGCTCAATGTGAAATGTGGAGAGACTCCAACATTTAACCACACTATACTTGGTGGAAACAACCATTAAGAACATTTCAGCAAAACAATATCTTAAAATTTACTTCTTGTATAATTAAGGAATATTTTAAGGAGAGAGGAAATTGAACTAAGCAAAGTTTGGAATAAGGTCCTGCATTTATGCAATAATGAAGAAAATTATCCAATTGATCCAAATATGAAGGAAGGAATCCCAAAACACGATGTCCTGGATGCATAGAACTTCCTTCTCAGTTGGATGATTAGTCACATTGACACTGATCATAAACATACAAGAGGATTCAGTATGCAGAGTTCAATGTTAATTTGAATGGATGAAAATGGAACACATTACAAACTGAAACTGCAGCCTTCTTGGATGGAAGATATTCCCTCTAAAAGTCTGTGGATGACAGGAGTAGAGTGTAGTCATACAACTTAAAATAACAAGTGCATGCGGGCCTGTAAGTCTTTAAATTAAAATAAAATGGAGAGAAGGTAGGCAAGGATTTTTTCTGGAATGTCACTAGACAAATATTGCGCCCAACACAATCAGATAAGGCAGTAATTTCTCATTTCTCACAAAGACACCTTATCTAAAAAAAAATTTGTCACTAGTTTTATTTTATTCCATTGACAATTGTATATCCAGCATTAAACAGAAAGTAAAAGATTTTTATTACATGGTGAGAAAAGCAGTATGAAAACGTGAAAAAAATATAATCTTTTAAAAAATTGCAAATGGAAATGCTATTCAAATGCAAAGTGATGTTTGGTTCACAAAAATGTGATTATTTATATTAACCTTGTTACATCATACGTTACAATAGGCTAAAAACCTAAACATTTGTCTTAAACTACACAAAGTTCCAAGAGGCACAATTGCAGCAAAGCCATTTACCTGTAAATTAATATTTTGCAAGCTATGAAAGAAAAAAAAATTTGGCAAGTGATAGCATAACAAATTGTGTACACATCATAAAATCGAATTTCCTTTTTTATTTTACACAATAAAAAAAGAAAATATACAAAACCACTAGACATGTATGCAATTTGAGCAGGTTCAATTTATCCTCAATGCAATATAAATCACTGGTTTCAATCAGTCATCAGCGGCCAGTCTTTGCATAATGGATGCAATGTTGCACTCAAATGGACATGGTGCATTGGATAAACTTGAAAAGTGAAACAGAATGAAAAGGTTAATATACATTGCAATTTCTAAACATGATAAACACCAACAAAATTAAAATGAACAAACTTAAGTCAAATCCATCTATATCCAGCCAAAACTTTCATGGATTGAGAATCAAACAAATGTAACCACTCTTTTGGATAAGTGTCACATTTCATATTTATAGCAGTTTTATTAAATAACTCGACAAATGCAAGAAACTGTTAACCGGTTATTTATTATGACTATAATATTTAACTAAATAAAATGTTCTTAAAACTCTTAAAAATGAAATCTAATAAAGACTCCATACATATCAATGATATCTAATATCACGACCGAAACTAAATTAAAAACAATTTCTACCATTGTGTCCATCAGGGTCAATGATTGACGCAGTTGCCACTGCAGACAGTCAGAGCAAATAATTTCAAAGCTAACAAATCATGCATTTTAGGAACTTACATCATCATAAGCAAAGTTCACATATCCCTGCTGCAGACTGTCTCTTCGTCTGAAAGCATCTGCAACAAAAAAAAATCAAAGTTGTGCGCAATGAGTTCAAGTCACCAGTCCAAAAATGATAATAAATGAAAAATATCCACAGTACCCAGTCTTTTTTCTGGTTTAACAAAGGAAAAAAATATACATCATAGTTTTGAGTTGCGGTATAGGAAGGAATTAGGAAGCTATTTATCACAAGGGGAACTGAACATAAGTGTGAACGTTATGCCTGAGGTACACAGTTAAAAATCACACAACACTGGATTATAGTCCAACAGGTTAATTTGGAAGTACAAGCTTTTGGAGCGCTACTCGTTTGTCAGATAGCTACCTAATTTTGAACTTTGCCCAGCCCAGGCTAACACCAGCATCTCCACATCACGAGCTACACAGGACCTTGGTGAAACTTTATTTGGAGTACTGTGCAGTGTTGGCCAACTCTCTCAAGGATGGATGTTAATGCACTGGAAGAAGTTTAGAGAAGGGGAGTGAAAGCGAGAGGTCTTCTGAGGACTGGGCTAGCTAGGCCAATATCCACTGGAATTTACAAGAGGAAGAGATGACGACTGAAACTATGAAAAGATCCTGAGGAGGGTTGACAGGCAGACAAGTGAGGGTGCTTCCTCAAATTGGAGACTGTAGAACTGACAGTCAACAGTTTAAAAATTAAACATTACCCATTTAAAACAGAAAACACAATTCTTTTCCTCTCAAAATCAAATGACTTAGTGCTCTCATGTTAAGAATGCTGTGAAAGCAAAATGTTTGGAATGTTTGAGGAGGTAGCAGCTAGATTCTTGTTAAACAAGACAGTGAAGGGTCACCGGAGTTGGCAGGAATGTATATACAAGACCAGCCAGGAGTTTGATGGGGCACTCTTCACATTCCTTGTTGAGTACAATTCTAACAGTATTCAAAAAGCGTATCATCAAGGAAAAAGCAACACCTCATCTACTCCCTTCATCACCAACGTAGTCATAGCCTGTACCATCTGCAAGACATATTGCAGCAACTCACCAAAGCTCTTCTGACTGCATCTTCCAAATCTACGATCCCCACCCTCTAGAGGAAAAACAAAGGAAGCAGCTGCATGGGAACACCAACACCTCCAAGTATCCCTCTAAGCCGAACACCAAACTGACTTGCAATTATATCATCGGTCCTTCAATATGGCTGGGTTAAAATCCTGGCACTCCTTTTTTTTTTAAAACTACACTGTGACTGCCCCTATACACCAAATGATGCAGAGGTTCAAGAAGGCAGCTCACCAACCATCTTCTCCAGTGCAATAAATGCTGGTGAAGCCAGCAAACCCAAATGCCCCTGAATGATTAAAAAATATATGTTAAGTCACTTGGAATGCTCAGCCTCAGAATTGCTGTTGTAACCACATATTTTTAGAGCTGCTCCTATTCAGTTTGTAGTCAACACTGACATAGGCACCAACTCCTCCAGGCCAACACAGATGGACAATAAATATTGTTGTGTCTCACATCCCATAAAGAAATTTTTTAAAAAACATCTATGGGTCAGACCCAGGGAGCATCTGTTATAACAGGTCAGATCGCAATCTTAAAATTCTTGGGGAACAGTTATATGAACGAACAAGATTATTGGCTACAGGATAGAAAAAGGAAAGGTTTAATGAAATCAGAGACATTGAAAAGAATGGAGTTCAGTTACTTTTATGATTAAAGGTACGACTTTGATTATGGCTGTTAAGGACACAGTGCAATGAAGTGTGGAGTATCTTACAAACTGAAATAGGTGTAGCCCAGTCATTCAAGATTTTGATTAAAATCTCGAAAAAAAGTCAACCTCAAGTTAACAAATTAACATATCATATGTCATCTAGGCAAATTAAATATTAACTTCTTCCACCTCAAAGAAATTTAAGCAGTTACTCAAACAATATCAATATGTAACTCAGAACTAAATTCTTCAGAATACAGTACAAAATTGTCCTCCAATAAAACTGAGTAAGATATTCGAGGATAATGCATACCTGTAACTGCCCTTAATTTTACACAGCAGGCAACATAGTCATCAAAGTAGGTCTTGCCATCTTTACAGTAACGTTTTATAATACCATTTATAGCTTGAGCACTCAGTCGGTACCCTGAAACATACAAAATAATATTCTGAAACAAATGACTGCCATAGCTCATTTAGAATATTTTATAAAATATTATAAGCAAGATAGAAGGCAGAAAAATGTACTGAACCTAAGTTAAATCCTTAAACAAGTATTATTTCAAGGCTCAAATGGGTCACAGATTCGTTTGAGATTTTGGCTTTGAACCATACTAGATAGCAGGTATTGCAAAAACCAACCTTACCCAAAACGCCAATTAAAAATAAATTAGTTATTACACGACACTGTTCTTCCTTGCACAAAATGTAGTTTGCACGCAAAATGTTCTCCTTGGCACATGCTCATAATACTCTTGCTCCTGGCAAGACAACTCAGACATAGCTTTTCATGAATTAATAATTGACTGCAATGGATTCATGTCTATCCAGGAACTTTTTATCAAAAAAAAATAAAGTTAATTTTTATACTCAATATGGCACTACCTAAAATTTTGAGAAAACGTGGAGGCCAGTGAAAAGCTGTTTCAGTAAAATATAGAAGATGGAAATGTAATTGCAGGAATTGGACAGAGTTACAAAATGCGAGAGAAAATAAATTAGGAAGTGCAAACAAGTGATCTAATAATTTCAAGGATCCATAAACTTTCAAATTGTTTCAGTTGTTCAGGATTAATAAATGTATAATTAGTCCTATTAACAGTTTTAACAGAGCAACACTGACAACTCAAGTATCCTGAAAAAAAACTGGTCAGGAACTGATCGTTAATTTTTTCTTATGTTTTAGGTTTTCATGATCAAACTTACATTACTAATTCTGTATGATATAGGATCTTGATCAGCCAAAAATAATATTTTTGGAAAACTTTCAGCTTTAAATGTTGAAAACTGATGCACTCTCAATAAGGAGTTGCAAACTGGATAATCCCAAGTGATACAACACAACAGGCACTGCCACTAGCTCCAAAGCAGCAGCATAATATGAATATTTGTATAATTTGCAAATACAACCATTCGAAATTTTCTCAACAAATGCATTTCCCAGAGATAAGCCATGTGATACAGCTATACATTTTTCTAAACATCAGTATCAGAAATAGAACATAACAGATTTTGAGAAAGATCTAAAACTTAAGCTGTGCCAAATAAGCCACTGTAGACTCTCTTGTAACGTGGAGGTGAGCTAAAGAAAAATTCAGAATATGTTACTCAAGAATAACGTGAAACTTGAGAAACAATACTCCAAAGTTTACAGTATTATTTAAAATGATTATTTTAAAATTACAGACAAAAACCGGATATCGCTTAAGCGGAACAATTTAATTAACTTTACACTCAACTCTGCACTCTTACAACGTGACTTGAGTGGTTATTCTACTTAGCCAGTAATAACTTTGAAGTTCAATACAAACTTTTGGTGGAAGTCTGCCAGAAATCAAATTTTAATATTAATAGTTGATCACCAATGGTGGGACAGATGTTAAGTCAGAAAATGTGGTCTCTCCCTTTTCATTTCGCTGTCTGTGTTATGGTTTCTGGATATCCTTTCCATCTCACTATTTCTTTTCTGCATTTACTTTTTTAGGTTTTCTCCCCCCACTTTCCATCCCCTCCAGTTTCTGGTGTCATTTCCACCTTCCATTTATGTGAAAAAATAATAGCAGGTGCTATGGTGGTGGAATGGTGTGGTGGGAAAGGGAGCATCAGAAGATTCCAAGCTCCATTTTTCTGATGGGCGCTGTGGAAAAAATAATGCTTGAAATTTTCTGCAGCTCCCTTCCTATACTCTGCCCCCATTATTCACAGTTTCCACTACAATCTCTTCTCTGTCTAACTACTTGCTTTATTGCTGAAACTTTCCTTTTAAACTATATGCTCAAATCCTGTATTTCTTCCTCATCCTATGTTGTTGTATTTAACCCTCCATTTTAGACACTCCTTCTCTTTCTCCAAAGGAGGTAGGTGGCAAGTGGTTCCTTGATGGTCCTCCAAGTTTCCTCCAAACACTATGGGCGCACGGTGGCACAGTGGTTAGCACTGCTGCCTCACAGCGCCAGAGACCCGGGTTCAATTCCCGCCTCAGGCGACTGACTGTGTGGAGTTTGCACGTTCTCTCCGTGTCTGCGTGGGTTTCCTCCGGGTGCTCCGGTTTCCTCCCACAGTCCAAAGATGTGCAGGGTCAGGTGAATTGGCCATACTAAATTGCCCGTAGTGTTAGATAAGGGGTAAACGTAGGGGTATGGGTGGGTTTCGCTTCGGCGGGTCGGTGTGGACTTGTTGGGCCGAAGGGCCTGTTTCCACACTGTAATCTAATCTAATCTAATCTAATTTTAAATTAAAATTTTATTAAGGATCAAATTATTAGATATTTTAACTTATATTTCCTATGTTTACAGGACAAGAAATAAATGATTTCAGTGAGTAATCAATATAGTCAGACATTTTCCTCTTGCACATCACTTGAACAAAGCTTTTGAAATTTGCTCTCTATCTTTTCTTCAAATAATATCCAGTCAGGTACCAGAGAATTACTATGGTTAAAGATATATGCTCAGCATTTCAATCTCAAAATATACCAATGCATCCTGGGAAAGCGGACACATCACTCAAGGAGTTTATCTAACAGTCAGATTTGGAGATACGGAGGACTTCAATTTAGTAAATGCTAATACATCATCATACTTCATTAATTTTTGATTTTCAGAAATGTACTTTTTGCTTAAACTTTAAGAAATTATTATTCAAAGATTGGCAGTTAACATTAAAAAATTATTTGTGGGAAGGAATAATACAGAAACATGGGATTTTGTAGAGGTTTTCAACAATGAACTTATTATCTATTGGGATTAACAAATACAGTATTCCAGATGAAAAGCAACATTGTGTGCACCACTTTTCCATAAATTTTTGTAAAACTTTTTAACTGGAGGATGTGACAACTTTTTTTTTGTAATCACAGAGATGCTTTCTTCTCAGCTGAGTTTTGACACTCCATAAACAACCAGCGAAAATCAATTAGATTGCTATGATAAAGCACTTACATGATATAGCATCTTCAAAGACACTTTTCCAGTATATGCTCAACAGCTTTCACAACCTAGAGATGGTTGAATTGCATTATTGAGTGGTAACACTCCTCGAAGATTTAAGTCTAAGTTATATTGTACAGCTTTCTTAAAAGTGCCAGCCTGTATTTATTTTTAATATAAACCGATCTATTTGATTTAATGTTTAAACGACTTCAGAGTTTGTGGTGTCTAGGATTAAAATTTCAAACAAATAATTATTTAAATTTTTTAAACATTAAATTCCTGTCTTCCAAAATTGAAGACTGAAATACTCTAGACCAATATTTTCTATTCTACAAGCACAACTGGAGATCACCCTGCATAATCAATAATTGCTTCTGGTCCTGACAATCAAAACAAGTCATGCTTACCTATACTTTAGTTAGGATGTTCTCAAATTAGAGCTTTAATTCTAAATATACTTTGTGCAACGGTTTGCAGATTTTAAGTAAATTCAACTTTGCCAATTCCCACAATCCCTTTTCTTCAAATTTCTACTAAAGAGCATTTAAGATTTATAAACATACTTCAAAAACTTTACTGGTTTAGAAAAAAACTATCCTTAAAATAAACTGACTTTACAGTCTGTTTTAGCATAAATTCTTGTTACCACCGTAACAACTAGTTATTCTGGAATTACATGGCGATGTAAAGTTACAAATGCAAGCAGGAAGTTATAGGAAATTCCATCCAGTACCTTCATAGTATAGCAGCTTCATAAAACTTCCAGCACCTTAAAAGCAAAGTACAAGTTTCACTACTTACCCATCGATGTAATAGCCTGACCAAGCTCAAGTGGTTCTACTGTCCCACTTCTATCCTGATCATACATCATGAAGTTCTGTTTCCATCCATTCAGTGCTGCCCATAGCTCTTTAAATTCATTAAAGCCCATCTTTCCAGTCATATCTCTCTGAAATACTCCAGTCAAGGGTTATATTTGTTGCTGATAGAAGTGAAGCATCTACTGTATGCAGACTAAGTTCTAACCAGAATTAAAAACATTTCACCAAAAACTGCATTAAAAATGTTTTTTTAAAGAAGACATGACTCAATGAGGCTTAGGGAGACTGGCATCTAAAGGCCACAACCATTTTTCTCTATGCTACTAAAAACTTCAGTGGATAGTTTTCCTAATTTCCAATGGCTTCAATATTGATTAATGACTCATTCAATTAATAGTTGTATCCCATCAAAATTGACACACCCCTCAGCTCTGGAAGGCGAGCTCTGTTGCTCCTGTTTGGACAAAGGCCGTAATGAGGTTTGGCGTCAAGTTATCCTGGCAAATGTCAAGTTTAGCATTGGTGAGCAATTGCCATTTGATAACACTGTCAACACCTTCCATCATCTTGCCAATGATTGACATGAGATTAATATGGCAGCAATGAACCAGACTGGGTTTACCTTGCTTTCCGAGAACATATATGAATTTCCTTCACTTGAGGACAAGTAAAACTGACAGATTTATCCAACAATTAGATTTGTCATCACCCTAGCTTTACAATTCTAGATTTTTGTTTTAAAAAGTACTTAAATTTCAATAGCTGCAATGATAAGCTTTGATCTCATGACCAGAGTGCATTTGGCTGGACCTCTGGATTCCTAGTTCAGTGACACTCCTGGAGCAACCTGGCCAAGATCACCTAATCTGGAGCAAGTCCTCCGTATAACAGGAGGCGTGCTCTATGTGGCCACAGTTTTGGCTTCTCCAGTGTGTTCAGTCATTTCTTGATACAACATTGAGTAAATTGAATTACTGAAGACTGACATCTACAATGTTGGGATCCTCAGAAGGAAGCGAAGAGGAATCATCCACTCAGCATTTCTGGTTAAGAGTAGTAGCAAATGCTTCTAAGCATCTTTTGCATGGATGTACTGAGCTCTGCTATCATGGAGGATAAGGGTGCTCTTGGAGCCATCTCCTCCAGTTAGTCATTTAAATGTTCAGCACAGCTCATGCCCATATGGGATGGGACTGCAGATCTTTGTTGGTTATGGGATTGTTCAACTCTAACTTTAGAATGCTGTTTAGCATGTGTGCAGTCCTTGGTTGTAACCACCAGGAAGGGTCATATTTTGGTATGATTGGTACGGTTCCTGACAGGCTGTCCCTCACTTCATCATTGGACTCCCTGGCATGATGACTGCAATGGTACAGTTAGGAAAATACTAAACTAAAACGATACAAATTTTGGTAGAAAACAATTCTGCTGTTGCCAGTGCCCACAGTGCAGCATAGATATGCCTAGTTTAGAGCCACTAGATCTGTTCTAAATCCATCCCCTTTTGCATAGTGGTAGTGCCACACAATCTAGAAAAGGGTATCCAGGTATTATAATCGAACGTCAGCTCACATGGGCAGTACTATTCCTATCAATAGCATGATGGTAGTTACATTCTTTGGGACTCGGTTAGTAGTGGTGCTGCTCAGCTACTCTCGAGTGATGGACATTTAAGTACATACGTATCTGCACCTTTGGTAGTCCTTCTACTAAACAGTGTTCAACATGGAGGACCACTGATTCATCACGTGAAGGAGGGCAGTACTTGGTAATGAAGGAGTTTCCCCTCTCCTATGCATGGCTTGACCTCATCCATGCATGAAGTCCTGGGTAAAAATGCTAATCTCTATTTCTTACTATATACAGCATTGCCACCACTTTTGCTAGGTCAGTCTTAGTGTTACAGGACGCATCCAGGAATAGTGATAGTATAATCTGGGACATTGGTAAAGGGAGAGGATTCTGTAGGAATGAATGTTTCATATTGTTGTTTGATTAGTTTGTGGGAAAGCCCTCCCAACTTCAGCACAAGTCCACAGGTGTTAGCTAGGAGGTCATTGTAGGGTTAAATGGACTGAATAAGTTTTTTTTTAAAATACCACAAATTTTATGCTTATGACAACGTCTGGAGTATAGCTGGATTCTAAAAGAAGTTCATTTTTTGATGATAATCCAGTAATTTCAAAAGTCACTGTTACTGATAAACATTGATAAATATATATTTATTAAATTCCCAGTTGCCATGGTGAAATTTGAATTATTATTTAGTCCAGGCCTTTGGATTACCAACACAGTAACTTAGACACAAGTTACAGGGCTATATAAAAAAAACTATTGAGATACATTGTGGGAGAAACTTAGCTTCAAAAGGAATTGCAATGGAGAAGAAATAGACCTTAATAAATGTACTCAATGAAAAGTAGCAAATGTAGCTGGAATGTGCATCTTGTCTAACAGAATCTGCATTCGCAGAAACAGTTGACATTTCAAGTGACGACCTTCTCTAATGAAAGGTCACAGACCTCAAGCACTTGTTGCTGTCTTCACAGATGGGGCCTGACTCAAGTTGAGAAATTTCAGTTGTATTTCATATTTTCAGCATCTAGGTGTTTTGTTTTTTTACATTATACTGTTTCATAAGTGAAATCTTCTAAGTTTTAAATACAGTGGAACCTCGATTATCCAAATGACATGGGCGGGCAGTATTTTGTTTGATTAATCGAATTCTGGATAATCAAATAGCAGACAACATAGTTTGGCCGAGCACTAGGATTTTGCAATCTTACCAATCCAATATTCGGATAATAGAATACTGAATAATCGAGGTTCCTCTGTACCACAAAAACCAACACATAAGATTTTGGATTATACATCTGCACAAGTCGCTGTTGAGAAATATTCCTATGCTGCATCATCACATCAACAGTTATTAGGATACATCCAGCATGGCGATCATGATTCTGCAGGTCTCCAAACTAAAAGCTGAACACAAGACATAATTATTAGGCGTGTGAAGTGAATACTGTGCAGTAAAAGCAAAAATGCATGCATTTCACAAGTAAAACTTAGCTAGGATTGCATTTCTCTTAGTTATTAATAACAGGACACAGCCCAAGTACATAAAATTATAAAATCTAATTAAAACTGTTTTTAACTGCAAGACAATTTAATATTCTTAGATGAACAAGGAACTTCCTTCCAACCACATTAAAAATGAACTGGTTATACAGATAGTAGTTTACAAAACTTTAGGGCATCCAAATCAAAATGCTGGAAAAAGAAAACCGGCACTAGAGCAGCATTTAGTCAAGAACTTTCAATAGGACCAATAGGGGAAATAGCAGCCAGTTTGTTTCTACAATTATATTGCTAAAGACAAATAAAGTGACTAAAATGCTGAACATTGATTTTAATTCTCATACAAACTGGTACGCAAACTTTATATCAAATTATAACTAATTATTCTTGCCCACTTTTCCCTATTGTCATAGGTTATCCTAGCCTACCTTTTCTATAATACAAGGGGGAATTTGACCTTATATGGAATTTAAATTTGGAAATACAAGGCAACTTTTTAAAACAAAGATTGTGATTGGATGGGATTGGAAATAAGTAGATAGGATTTAGCCAGTGATTTGTGAAACAGGTGAACATGGTGAAACAGGAAATACTGCCAAATGAGTTTTTGAAAACAGCCAGAACAGCACGTTCAAACAAATACATTTATGCTGTTATAATCATGTATTTAATGGTTTTTTTTTGAGAAATCACAAAGAACTGCTTACGTTTGTAGGTACCATGTATCCCAGACTGTGTTAAACATCGCTGCAGTTCCTCAGCGTCCACTTCTCCATCCTGTAAAAAGAGCTTAAAAATTAATTGATATAATAGCAGACAGGAGTTTGTATTGTACGCAGTTTCTAACCACTTTACATTTATCAAAACATTTGACATAAAACATTTACAACTTAAAATGTTGTTCCAACTACTCTAAAATGTGCAGTCAGCAGGTATTATTGTGTTTCAATTAAGATTGAACATATTAACAGGTTAAGTTACATTGTTCGTTACGTAGCAAAATTTTGAAATATGGATATTCATGAAAGTTCTGGATTGGCAGGTTCAACATCTAAAAAAAATGATTCAACTAAATAAAATGTTCAAAAAACATAAACCAGCTTTGAAAAGTATATGTACATGGATGAATTATCAATTACCACATTTGGAATAATTTTGTCTTTTAAAGAAAATCTACTTGCACTGTTCTGTATTCATCAAGGAATAGAAAACAATCAAAATGCAATACAAAGTAGATAGAATTAAAGCCAATTACACATTTTGCAATACCAGGTTTCTAGAACAAAAATGCATACACAAGCAATTCATAAATATATTGTTCAAGATAGTTTTCCAACAGGTTCAAACAGCTCATGACTGATGTACCATTTTACACATTTGCTCTGTTGCATTTGCCACCTTGAACACTATTCCTTCTGTGGGATACTTTGTTGTAGTCTCAGTTCTCTTAAGAATCACAGTCAGCATCTGTGTTTACTCCCAAGCATTCTTAGATTTAGATACAGTGTTCTTTGGCATAGAAAGAGACCCTTTAGTCCAACTTGTCCATATTGACCAGATATTCTATATTAATCTAGTCCCAGCATTTGTCCCATTAACCCTCCAAACCCTTTCTATTCATATACCAATCCAGATGCCTTTTAAATGTTGTAATTGTATCTGCCACCACCATTTCCCCTGGTAGCTCATTCCATACATACAACACCTTTGGTGTCAAAAAGTTGTCCGAAATCCTTTTACACCCTCCTCTCTCACCTTAAACCTATGCCCTCTAGTTTTGGACTCCTCGAACCTGGGGAAAGGACCTTGGTTATTCATCCTATCCACGCCACTCATGATTTTATAAATTTCTGTAGAGGCCACCCCTCAGCCTCCGACATTCCACAGATAATAGCCCCAGATAATAATTCCACAGATTCAGCCACTCCCTGTAGCTCAAATTCTCCAACTCCTTTCAAAAGTTTAAGAACATCTTTCCTATAGCAGGGAGACCAGAATTGAATACAGTATTCCAATTTGGACTAACCAATGTCCTGTATAGCTGCAACATAACACCCCAATTCCTACAGTGAATGCACTGACCAATAAAGGCAAGTATATCAAATGTCTTCTTTACTATCCTGTCTACTTATGACTCCACCTTCAGGAACTATGAACCTGCGTGTCAATGTCTTTGTTTGGCAACACTTCCCAGGACGTCACCACTAAGCAGATAAGTCCTGCCCTGTTTTGCATTACCAAAACACAATATCTCACATTTGTCTAATTGATATTCTACCTACCACTCCTTAGCCCATCTGATCAAGGTCCACTGTATTCGGAGGTAACCTTCTTTCCTGTCCACTACACCTCCAATTCTGGTGTCGTCTGCCAACTTACTAACCACTCCTCCTATTTTCACATCCAAATCATTTATGTAAATGACAAAAGACAGTGGATCCAGCACTGATGTTTCTGGCAGGCAAGTGACTGACCATGAAAGGAAGAAATGAAGTTGATCATTTCTAGGAAGCAGAAACCAGTGTAAAATCTCCACCCTGAAGGGTCACATATCATATTCAAAGTCCAAACATGTTGCACTAATCCCAATTTAAATGGAATGTAGCAAACTAAAGTTGTTATACTTTATTTTTAAAACAAAAGGTTAGATTTCAGGTGTATTAACAGTTTGTGATTACTGCTGAAAGTTGCTTTAGAGAGTCTCCATTAGAGAGAGCAAAGAACTTCTAAATTTATAGACAAGACTATCACATTCTTTTCACTTAAGTACAATTTACTGCTTTAAATTTTTGCTGCATTTTCCACTTGTAACGTGAACTTTAAACGCCAGAGGCTGTCCAAGTGAAAAGATTCTACAATACAGTTTCATAGGAGCTACAGTCTTTACTTGTGGCTACACAAGGGCCTTGTAATCTCCAAGGACACAAAAAACGCTTACTCTTAACCTCTTTTAGAAGCAGAAATTCTTCAAATGGTTTTAGAAGATTAGGAATAATGCTACTGCAATACTATACTCCATGCACAATGAAATAACATTTTTGAAACAGAACTCCAACACGACAGCCCTGGTAAGGCAAGGGAGAGATCACAGTTAAAAAAAAACTTCTAAAAAACCAAGTTTGAACAAAATCAAACCAAAGTTCAGGCTTGTCTGCTAATTAAACTCATTAAACCTTGAGCCAAGACGTTTAGTTCTATCAAGACTTTTTTTGGCTGAGCTGGTAGATTACATTTGCTACATGAGGTGCAACAGTAACAATTTTCCTCAGGCTCCAACAAAATACCATGATGGAATAAACAGCAATCTTATGGGATAAATGGGACTTTTAAAATGAAAACACATTCTACATCATTTAATGAATAATATCCTGCAGTGAATGCTTTTTCAGACAGAACAAACAACTGACCAATCTGGGAAAAAAAACTGCAAACTATTCTGGCTTTATGAACTCCTACCGAGCCCTGCTACAGTTCTGTATGACCAGTAGCTTGGGTAACAATTTTTACTTATATTTATCATAAATATTCCTTGCAATCAGAGAAGTAAAATAAAATCACTAAACTTGTTTGTATGTGGCTAAGAAATGCTGCATCACAATCATGTATTAGTCCCAATGTGAAAAATTAAAACAATTAAGAACAAGCCTTTTACTTTCAGTAACCATAGATTTAGACAATGTAAAGATCCCTTCCCTCCATCCCTTCAAATATCATTAGGAGGGACAGTTCAACATTTATCTACTAATTTTGCTATTCTCCTTTCTGAATCCAACTTCTGTCCAAATCATTTTAAGTCCCCAAGTTAAACCAGAAACTCTAAAATTATGTCACAGAGATGCAAAATATTGTCTGGGAAGTTAATTGCTTATGGAAGTCTTTTTTGTCCACATATCTTCCACCATCCACTGTCTTTCTTCTACAATCAACCTTTTTCCGGTACAAGGTTCCCTGGTTCTACAGAGGAGATATTTTAGCCTCAAACATACATTAGCTACAAAACTTGGAATATTGCTCGGCAAAAAATAGACAAGCTGTCAAAATTTCTCTCTAGCACTCATCAGGACTGAAACAGTGACACCAAATTTCAAAGTGAACAACAACTTAGACTGACTTAAATCACTGTTCAGCCCTACAAACATGAATGCCTTTTGCTTTTCTCAGTCAGTCAATTTGTTCAAATTTCAAGTCCTCAGGCTTGTTTAAAAATCAGGACAAATTTCTGCACAGGATTACGATGTAAGATGCACAAAGTAAAGCAACACAGAATAGCAATTAATGAACTTTCAGCTTACCACCTTCATCCGTTGCACGCAGAACTAGTCCTACTCAATTTGCATCTTCAGCCAATCTCACCCTTGGCTAGAGATTCACTCTCCTGGCCTCAAGAAAACTTTGTTTTTAGCCGTTCCAGTTGTCTCAAGTTCACTATTATTGTTAGCTCCACAACCAATTCTGCACACCTGAATCTTCAACCACAATGAAATTACTTCCATACTGCATTCTCTAAAATTTCCACCTTTCCTAGAATTTCTGGCCTGCATTCACCTGCAAACATCTCTAAACTCCAGAAACATTTCATTAATGCTCCAGGCTTACTACTTAAAGAAACGTTAACGCAAAGGACCTATTCTGCACATTTTCTATTGTTTCCTTTCTATTTTCTACTATGATACAAGTAACCTAATAACACAGTCAGCTAATCAGGCCTACTTAAGTCAGGTTTTAATTGACAATTCAAATGTGGTTACTTGCGCAGTTTAAAGTCAGAGGGTGAGAGAGATGTACAGCATGGAAGCAGACCCTTCAGTCCAACTCATCCATGCTGACCAGATATCCTAACCTAATCTAGTCCCATTTGCCAGCACTTGGCCCATATCCCTCTAAATGCTTCCTTTTCATATACCCATCCAGATGCCTTTTAAATGCTGCAATTGTACCAGCCTCTACCACTTCCTCTGGCATCTCATTACATACACGCACCACCCTCTGCATGAAAAAGTTGCCCCTTGGGTCCCTTTTAAATTCCAGGGAACAGGAAGAAGGGCCTGTGCCCGAAACGTCGAATCTCCTGTTCCCTGGATGCTGCCTGACCTGCTGTGCTGTTCCAGCAATAAAGTTTCAACTTTGATCTCCAGCATCTGCAGACCTCACTTTCTCCCTTTTAAATTCCACCTCACCACCCTAAACCTATGCCCTTAGTTCTGGACTCTCCCACCCCAGGAAAAAAAAACTTTGTCCATTTATCTTATCCATGCCCCTCATGATTTTACAAACCTCTATGGAGGTCACCCCTCAGCCTCAGACAGTCCAGGGAAAACAGGCCCAGTCTATTCAGCCTCCCCTAATAGCTCAAACCCTCCAACCCTGGCAACATCCTTGTAAATCTTTTCTGAACCCTTTCAAGTTTCACAACATCTTTTTGATAGGAAGGAAGGAGGTCAAAACTGATTGATGCAATAATTTTTCAAATTTTCTCCTACAACCCTTTTTCCCCCCCCAAAAAACAAAAAAAAATGCTTTTAACCCACTCCCACATGAACCCTCTCTTCATTTATCATGTTTCTTTCTCAATTACTTTATCATAAACCCATTCCCCAATCCTCAGAGTCCTTAACCTTCTTAATCTCCTGCTACAATCCAGACTTGACTCCATCTTAGATAGTTTTAATACATCCCTCTGGACATCTATTTACATTCACCAAAGGGTATAAAGAGGTACTTATTGCTGTTTCTCTTCAAGATGATACCTCCGGATCATCCATTCACTTGAGGTCAAGGTGCTCATCATACAGGAGCTCATTATAGATAATAGCCTTATGAAAACCGAGTAAGAGACTATGATAACTCCTCCAAAATAAAATCTCCTTGCCCATTTAGAGCTCCCACCATTATTACGATTTAGTCGGAGCAATGTCAGCATAGTTCTCATCATTAAATCACATTTTAAATTTATCCTCTAACTTTGCTAGTACTTTTATTCTCCTTTGAGTATCTCATTTTCTTCGAAACCATGAAAATCAGAGCAGGGTAGATAAGGAAAAACTGTTCCCACTTGTGAAAGGATCAAGAACATGAGGGAACAGGTATGAAGTAACAGCAATACTGATTAGAAAAATCTCAATTCGAATAAGTAACAAATTCTGATTTCCTCATTTGCCAAATGATTGTTCAAGGTTTTACATAACAGACAGTGGTCAAAATTTAAGTGGAAACATAGGAAGTTAAGACAGAAGATTAAAAACTGAGCAGCTTTTGTGAAGAAAGCAAAGGCAGGGTATGAATGAGTATCTGCTGATATTCTCAAAAAAAAAAATCAGAAACTTATGGAAGAATATATAGTAACCATATGGGTTAGTTCCCTTTCAAAAAAGAAAGCAAGACATGGCCTTGGGGTTCCTTAACTAAAATACTTTGTTTTGACTTTACTTTTAAGAGCTGGATGCCAGTTAGTGGACTACTGAAGGTGGTGTAGCTTCACTAGGCTTTATAAAAATGGCCCTTTGGATGCTAGCAAGATATGGTTAGAAATCCATTGACTTTGAAAGATGAACAGCCATTTTGTAGCTGAATGTATTGTGCATTTTAGAAGGCTATATACAAGATTTCAGATCTTCAAACATTCAGTGTTGCCATTTAAGTCACTGCATTGAGACAAGGTGTCCATTTTTAACTTTGAGTTCAGTTCTGAGATTCACTTTTGCAGTAGACGTCTGCTGTCTTAAATATTCTTGGGGAAAACAGTTATTTCCAAAGCTTTTATTCTATGGTGACAAAAGATGGATCATTCAATGGCCAGGGCATTATAAAATCGTCCAGATACTGGATAGAGGTGCTAATACAAAGAAAGTTTAAGACATAGAATGAGAATTTTGTGGCAGTGAGCTGCCTTCTTGAACGACTACAGCTCAAAGTACTTTTAGTAGATGTGGATACCATTGTGGATGGCAGGATGGAAGCTGCAATCACAGGCTGATGAACCCCAGGACTTGTGAGGAGCAGTTAAATAGATGCTTCAGGTGCAAATCAATATCATTGTGATGAACGTCCCAAAGCAAAAAAAGCAAAGTCCATTGCTGAACAAAAAACTTCCAGCTGCTGTATTCAGAACCATGTTTAGTGTTTTCAAACGCATTTCTCAACTTGCCATTAGCAAATTTTCCTGAATTATCAGATTTTAAAAAAAGGTGCCTCAAATATAGTTCCTATATATCTTTCCATAACTTCAGCTGCTTACCCTCATCATGCATCACGAGAGAAAGATCAAATTTGATGGTTATGTTTCTAAAGTATATAACAAAGAAGATCACACTGCCCTATAGATACAAGTCTGCAGCAGCTTTGAATCAGCAATCCTATTTAGAATTGTTCCAGGTCCTGATAAATTTTTTGCCAGAGCCCACATTAAAGAGAATCAAGTTGACAAGTTCTTGACATCAGGAGCACCAAGCTGCATTTTCGAAGAGTTCCAGGCATCCAGATGAGATTCTTGCTGGCGAGTGTGAGATGGCGCCCAATCAAAGCTTATTACATAGAACATAGAAGAATACAGCGCAGTACAGGCCCTTCGGCCCTCTATGTTGCGCCGATCCAAGCCCACCTAACCTACACTAGCCCACTATCCTCCATATGCCTATCCAATGCCCGCTTAAATGCCCATAATGAGGGAGAGTCCACCACTGCTACTGGCAGGGCATTCCATGAACTCACGACTCGCTGAGTAAAGAACCTACCCCTAACATCTGTCCTATACCTACCCCCCCTTAATTTAAAGCTATGCCCCCTTGTAATAGCTGACTCCATACGAGGAAAAAGATTCTCACTGTCGACCCTATCTAAACCCCTAATCATCTTATACACCTCTATCAAGTCACCCCTAAACCTTCTTTTCTCCAATGAAAACAAACCCAAGTGCCTCAGCCTTTCCTCATACGATCTTTCTACCATACCAGGCAACATCCTGGTAAACCTCCTCTGCACTCGTTCCAGTGCCTCCACATCCTTCCTATAGTATGGCGACCAAAACTGCACACAATACTCCAGATGTGGCCGCACCAGAGTCCTATACAACTGCATCATGACCTCAGTACTCCGGAACTCAATTCCTCTACCAATAAAAGCCAGTACGCCATATGCCTTCTTCACCGCACTATTTACCTGGGTGGCAACTTTCAAAGATTTGTGTACATGGACACCAAGATCCCTCTGCTCATCCACACTACCAAGTATCCGACCGTTAGCCCAGTACCCCATCTTTTTATTACTCTTACCAAAGTGAATCACCTCACACTTAGCTACATTGAACTCCATTTGCCACCTTTCTGCCCAGTTCACAGCTTATCTATATCCCGCTGTAACCTGCCACATTCTTCCTCACTGTCTACAACTCCTCCGACTTTCGTATCATCTGCAAACTTGCTCACCCAACCTTCTAACCCCTCCTCCAGGTCATTTATAAAAATGACAAACAGCAATGATCCCAAAACAGATCCTTGCGGAACACCGCTAGTGACGGCACTCCAAGATGAACCTTTGCCATCAACTACTACCCTCTGTCTTCTTCCAGCCAGCCAACTCCTAATCCAAACCTCCAACTCACCCTCAATGCCATAACTCCGTATTTTTTGCAGTAGTCTACCATGGGGAACCTTATCAAACGCCTTACTAAAATCCATATACACCACATCTACTGCTTTCCCCTCGTCCACCTCCTTAGTCACCTTCTCAAAGAATTCAACAAGGTTTGTGAGGCACGACCTGCCCTTCACAAAACCATGCTGACTATCCTTGATCACATTATTCCTATCCAGATGTTCATAAATCCTATCCCTTACAATTACTATCCTCATTACTATGAAATCACCTCAGTAATAGGCATGTTCCCATTCTATCCCCTGTAAGACAGAAACTGGACATCCAGAATTCTCAACATGAAAGTCAGAGCAGGTACCTGGGAATTACTTGTTCAGATCACTACTTGCTCCTCTGCACCAATATCTACAGGGAAACAGCCATACACACCCCATTTTCATGGACATTGGTATCCACCATGCCAACCTCTCTGCATCATCATGGCACATCAGGGAGTGCTTCTGAGTGCACTGGTATATTTAATTGGAACGCTGCTACAAGGATCCTGCATACAGGGACAGTAACCCAGCTCAGATTGATCCAGACTGCATCTCAGAGCTGGTCTCTCATCACTTCCTCTTTTGGTGTCGACTTGGGTGCTCACAGTATTCTTGCCTTGCCTTTTTGCACTTTGCCCAGAGCTTAAATGTTCAAGTGGAATGAAGGGTCTGTTTCTGTGCTATACATCGCTATGACTCTATACTGCCTTGCTACCTAGTACAGTCACAAAACCAGGCAGCTTCTTACGGTCATCAGTAGAGAAACCTCGATTATCCGAAGGATATGGGTGGGGAGTATTTCATTCGGTTAATCAAATTCCAAATAATCGAATGCTGGATAACGGTTTAGCCGAGTGTCGGGACCTTGCGATCTTGCCAGATAATCCGATATTCAGATAACCAAGGTTCCTTTGTACTCCGCTAACACACTGTACATACTTCAAGGGACATGTCTCAAAGTATAAAAGGAGAGTACTCCTCAGTCGAATCAAAAGGAGACACCCTTTTGATATGGGGTCCTGGCACCAAGTTCAGCCAAAGGGACCCTCTGATTCCAGTCAGATGCTTGAACACAGTCATTAGTGACAATTAGGGTCATGAGTCTCTCCTGAGGGAAGAAATCAGATGTTTGTTATTTCACCACCCATCTTAGCACTTTCTGTCCTTATTAATGGGCTGTTTTCTTCTACAAAGAGAAATGGAGGGATTGAGGGAGACTAAAAAGTATAGCACCAGTTGTTAATGCTGATGCAAGTGGAATGAAAAGGTAGTGAGGTACAACAATTTTTAAATAAATAATTAATATATACAACAATAGGTAATTTGCGCAGGTCAGGCAGCATCCAAGGAGCAGGAGAATCGACGTTTCGGGCATGAGCCCTTCCTGAAGAAGGGCTTATGCCCGAAACGTCGATTCTCCTGCTCCTTGGATGCTGCCTGACCTGCTGCGCTTTTCCAGCAACACATTTTCACCTCTGAACTCCAGCCCTCACTTTCTCTAATGGGTGATTTGGCCAAAATAAAGGGCACTATTGGGCCCTATTTAAAAAAGAAAAAAAACACAATGGCATATGTAATGCTAAGTCAAGTAGGTATCTTCATTATCAATAGTGTACCAAGTATCTAATGTTAAGCTGCATTCATTTAGGCAATTGCAAAGTCTTTCAACACAATCCTGATATGAGCTGTGTTGATGGTGGACTTGAGAGTCAGAAGGCAAGTTACCTGTTGCAGGATTTCTAGCATCTGGGCCTACTCTTACAGCCATACAATGTATGTGGCAAGTACCAAAACTGCATTGTAACAATAAGCCAATTTTCATTCCACATTACTACTGCCTCCCTTATTCCATGAATTACAACTATTTTCAAGAGTTTCATGTGGTACTGTGTTAAATATCATAGTATTTATACAGCTAGTCCAGTTCAGTTTCTGGGTAATGGTAACCATCACAATGTTGATGGTATAAGATTCAGCAATAGCAATGCCATTGAACATCATGGGGTGTTGGTTATATTCCTTCTTGCCAACGGTCATTGTCTGGCATTTGTGTTGCGAATAAGACCATAAGAAATAGGAACAGGAATAGTCAAAATTAAGAGACTGAGCTGCCACACAAATATGACAGTAGCTAAAATGCTTGGTCAAAGTTTTGAGATAGACAGTAAGATTAGAGGAATTCAAAAGTCATAGCATCATACAATATGGAAGCACCGCACTGCCTTCGGCCCAATTCGCCCAGGTTTCCTGAACTGAACTAGTCCCATGCATTTGTTACATATCACCCTTAACCTTTCTTACCCATGTAGCTGTCTAAATGTCTTTGAAATGTTATTATTGTACTCACCTCTACCACTTCCACTGGCAGCTAAAGCTGTTAGACCTATTTAGTTGATTTGCTGGGCAATTTAGGAAGCTAGTGATGAGAAATTGAGACGTTACAACCACTGGAATCTCCATTAATGTGAACATGTGAAACTGCGCAAGTGAAAGCTATCTTAGTCCCATAAGCTGCTCTCCGAGAGCAGGAGTAACAATGAATTAAGAGTTGAGGGTCAACATGCCTTAAGTAAGGGCCGGGATTAAGGAGTTAGATAGTTCATGGTGACTCAGTCAGTATGGGCTTTAAACCTACACTGTTGGCATCACTCTACATCATAAATCAGCCATCCAGTCAACAACCTCTCAAGAAAATGAAGGCACAAATGCAACAAAGAAATTGATAGATTTCGAAGGCAAGAAGAATGATTTTAAAAAGTTTCCTACTTTTCTATTGAGACCTTACTTTTTTTCAAATGAGATTTAATGCATTGCATTCGTATCAAGCAAATTGAAATTTCTAAATCAAGCAAAAGATGGAACAATTTCTCTTGTTTTGCTACCAGTTTCAGAGTCAAGCAGTCTATGTCTGGTAAACAGAGGTTTGATGTAGAAAATTTCAGATTCCTTTCATTGTCAAAATCAGTTTTAACCAAACAGCATCCTCTTTATACCGGTGTGAATTCACTACTCTCCACCATAATCTCCTTTTGATTCTCAAGATTAAGGAAACTATAACTACGACTGTTCCTATTTGGCATAAATGAATACAAATTGGTGCTGTAGGCTAAAATATTTCACATGCTGCTGAATACTATTTTTGTTACAAGGTGAAAGAGTAAAAAAAAAAGAAGTCACCCTGTGAATAGATTTTTAAGGGAAAGCAAAAGTTAAGATTCAGGGCATGATAGAAGAATCTATGGTTAAAAACAGAGCTGCATATCATACAAAGTGCTTTGCCATATTTAAACACTTAGAAACCAAATTTTGTGGTACTTACTTGCCCAGCAATTGCAGTGAAGTAACTCCACATTGGATCCACTGAAGCAGCAGAAGGATACCCAGTATATGCAGAGTAAGGCTGGTATGCACCTGGTGGGGCAGCATGCATTGGTCCACCTGGCCCTGCCATTCCAGTCATATGTCCACTAAAGCCTCCATACTGACACAAGACAGAATGCCAAAGTTAATATTAGAATAAAAGGAAAATACTATTTTCTATGGAGTGCATTTAAAATTAGTAATATATAAATAAAAAAAAGATGAAGTGCTTGTTCGCTGTACTAATTAATATACATAGACATTTTTCTCACAGGGACACAGCACAATGCAATTATTTGAACAAAATTTTCATGCAAACATTATACAATATCCCACACTGAGTAAAAAGCCTTTTGAACCATACTACCATTCACAACCCAACTAATAAATATGGTTCTGACTTAAGTAAATACTTAATTTTCAAATACCATTTTCTTATAGGACATTGATGCTACTCAAAGATCTAAATTTGGAACTATTTCACAATATACTCACCAGAAAATCATGAAAATCGAGCTGAGTCAGTACTAATTTTTTTTAAAGGGCACATCATGCGATCAACCTTATATAATTCTTTAAGAAAGTAGATGGAGAGAATGCAGTACTTTCAGTTTAATATAAATTTCAACAAATAAACAAAATAATTTGATGATGTCCCTCACAGAATACTTAAAAACACAAGTTAATGTACAGGGATGATTGGTTGGTTAGAGGGAAGAAAACAAAAACTAAAAAAATTACAGCAAATAATGTTCCATAAATGTGCTGGGGTTTCAGGAAAAAGAAACGAGTTTAACAGAAAGGTTTGAAAAAAAGAGTATCAAAATCTGCTCAAGCTACTAAATTGAAGTGTACAGTATATTATGACAAGGACTATGAAAATCTTCCGGTTAACTATAAAAGCCAGCAAAATAGGAAACAGAATGGAAGATTAGTTCCATGCAACACGAGGCGCAGAATACAAATTCAAGGATGTGATTTGCCTCTACACAAAATGCTAATCAGGATAGTTGGATTTATAAGGGTTAATCTACTGCAGCAACCTTGTTCATTAACCAGAAAGACATTCACAATAGAATATAAATTTAAGAAAGGAAAAAGAATTAAACAAGTTTGAAAATATTTTAGTTAACACAGAATTCTTGACATCATCTTTGGTGCACAGACAATAACTTTTCAGAAGAAATTAAAGGACAATTGGTACATCAAAAAGAATATCAAGAACATGGCAAACAAGCAAATGATGACACCAAATCACATGCAGAGACACATGGTAGACCTGATAAGCAAACATACATAAAGCATTTCAACTTTCAGCCCATTTAGTTTTTTTTTTATGCTACTCAATTATGGCCAACCTTTAACAATTTCATTTATCAGCCTTCATTCCACACTACTCTATAATAACGTCAAGTCTTGGAAGAGTCCACTGGCTCAATTAGATTATATGGAAACAGTATGGAAACAGGCCCTTGGGTCCAAATTCACACCTACCCTCCAAAGAGTAACCCACCCAGACCCGTTCCCCTAGCCTATATTTACCCTCACTAATGCACCTATCACTATGGGCAATTTAGCATGCCCTGACCTGCACTTCTTTGGATTGTGGGAGGAAACTGCAGCATCTGGAGGAAACCCATGCAGACATGGGGAGAATGAGCAAACTCCACACAGTTGCCTGAGACGGGAATCGAACCCGGGTCCCTGGTGCTGTAAGGCAGCAGTGCTAACCACTGAGTCACCGTGATGCCCAATAACCACTGACTTCACTTTAAAAGGAATGGGAAACTGGTCGTTTCAGATTTTACTTAAAGAGGGCAAATACTGCTAACCCTAATTGTGTAAAAGAGAAATAAGACGATGACAGATTTCTAATACCATTTTTGTGAAGAAATACTTTGTCACTCAAATTGTCTAGGTCTGACTCAAAGTTCCAGCAAACTAAGACATCCCTTTGCAATCTTTTTGTTCCAACTTCCACAAGGGCCAACATTCCATTTTGTTCTAGTCTACTAGGTTTTAGAACCTCTTTGTACAATAGCTAAATCCATTTTCTCCCATCCTCTCACTAAGAAATAAATGTACATTCATAACCACAGACTTTTCAAAACGTTCCGTCAATGGAGTAGTTTCGAAGTGCAGTCTCTTTTGCAATGTATGACATGCAAAAAGCAATTTGCAAATAATAAACTTCCAAAAACAAATGTGATAATGACCAGATCATTTATTTTTAGTGATACTGATCAAGGAATAAGTACAGGCTGAAACACTGGGAAAGTGATCCTGCTATTCTTAGAAATTATGTAAGGGGTGTTTAGACTTTGAGAATGCCTCAGTATTGAACTAGGTCAGACTTGACTTCAGTCATCAAAATCACTGGAGTGAAACAGAAACCCCTCACTTTGACTGATATTTTTGAAATACATACATGGAACATGGGCATTGCTGGCTGGACAGCATTTATTGCCTGACCTTAGTTGC
Organism: Chiloscyllium plagiosum; assembly: GCF_037043375.1. Classification (NCBI taxonomy): domain Eukaryota; kingdom Metazoa; phylum Chordata; class Chondrichthyes; order Orectolobiformes; family Hemiscylliidae; genus Chiloscyllium; species Chiloscyllium plagiosum. The sequence goes on along the minus strand of NW_028270145.1, from coordinate 67,204,517 downwards.
CCTTGAGAAGGTGTGGTGGTGGGGTGCCCTGTTGAACCGCTGCACTCTGTGAAGAATGTGTACCTACAATACCTTTAAGGATAGAATTCCAGGAATTTGACCCAACAATAGTGAAACAATGGAGAAATATTTCCAAATCATGATGGTGAGTGGCTTGGAGGGGAAACTGCAAGTGATTGTGCTCTCATCTATCTGCTGCCTTTGTCCTTCGAGATGGAAGCAGTCATAGGTTTGGAAGGTACTGTCGAAATGACCTTTGTGAATTTCTGCAGTGCATCTTGTAGATAGTACACCTGCTGCTACTGAACATCGGTGGTGGAGGGAGTGGATGCAGTGCCTCTCAATAGGCTGCTTTGTGCTGGATGGTATCAGGCTTCTTGAGTGTTGTTAGGGCTAAGCCCATCCAGGCAAGTGGGGAGTATTCCATCATGCTCCTGAATGATGGCTTTGGATCGTGGACAGGTTTGGGTGTCAGGCGAGTAACTTGCAATATTCCTAGCCTTTGACCTGCTCTTGTTGCCAATGTATCTATACAGGTAAGTCCAATTGAGTTTCGAGTGAGCGAGTGGAGCGTCAAAAGCCAGTGATTATATAGTCTCTTATTGGAGATGGTCATAGTCTAGCATTTGTGTTGCGTCAATATTACTTTCCACTCGTCAGCCCAAGCCTGGATTTTGTCCTGACCTTGTTGCACTTGAACATGGACTGCTTCAGTAACAGGAGTCACGACTGGTGCTGAACATTGGCTAACATCCCCACTTCTGAACTTCTGATGGGAAGGGAAAAGTCCTACCTAACAAGTCACAGCTTTAAAGTCCTTTTTCTGACACCCATTATGTGTCAGCAAGTAGGAGAAAAATATCCATTTTATTTCCTCTGGTTAGAAGGTCAAAAATAATTGCCAATCCATATCACAAGGTTACCTCCAATTTTGTGTTAGAAAAACAATGAGGCAATCTCTTGTGCAGAATGTTGTGTTCTCTTGGAAGTCATATATAGAAAAACCATTCGTTTACTCATCTGTCCATCACAGGTATCTTCTCAAAACCTCAACTAAATCAGGCAAAAACGATCTTTCATACAGCCATAGAGACTCATTAACTAATTCCTGTTGAAGTGTTCAAATCACTCCACACACAGTAACATTTCTCCAATGAATTAAATGAAAACCAAAAATTTGTGGTAAGTTTATTTATAAGCTCCAACTTTACTCAATAAAGGTGCTGATGACCCACTTTCTTGAACCAAAGCAGTCTGTGGTGAAGATAATCCCATGGTGCTGTCTAAGAGATTCCAGGATTTTGAACCAAGCACAGTAATGTATATCCAAGTCAGAATTATGTGTAACTTCTATGTGCTAGTATTTCCATGCACCTCTCATCCCTGACCTTTTTATGGCGCATTTTGCAGATTTGAAGGAGACAGAAGGCACCTAGTAAAATGGTAATGGAAGAAATGTACAAATGAAAACAGAGTATTTTCGGAAGATATGGAACATTGTCAATGTTCTAAAGGACTTGCATGTCCCTGTAAAAGGAAGATATTGCATGCAGATTTTTAGTGTAAGGAAACTGGAAGAGAAGAACAAAGATTATCTTACTACTGTTATACAGGACTTTAATGATAGCACACCTTAAGTACTGTGTTCAGCTTTGATCTCCCTATCTAGGAAAGATATACATACCCCAGAGATAGTACAGTCAAGGTTCCCCACAAGAAGGTTGTACCAAGATGGAAGGCTGAGTATATTTGGCCTACAGTCTTAGAATTTGGAACAATGAGCAATGACAAACTTGATTTAGAAAGATTGCAAAATGACTGTGCTTAGAAAGGGATATTCTAGGGAGATCGTCCAGTGAAGTTACTTGGATGGGAATGAGAAATAAGAGAGATAATCCCTTTATTGGGATTGTACTCTTGACCCCCCCCCCCCCCCCACCCCAGTCGTCAGCAGAAAATTGAGAAGCAAATTTGTAAGGAGATCTCAGTTAACTGTAAGAATAATAGGGTGGTAATGGTAGGGGATTTTAACTTTCCAAACAGACTGGAACTGCCATTGTGTCAAAGAATTGGATGAAGAGGATTTGGTTAAGCATATATAATAAAATCATTTGATTCAGTATGTGGATGTACCTACTGAAGAAGGAGCAAACTTGACCTAATCTTAGGAAATAAGGTAGGGCAAGTGATGGAGTTTTCAGTGGAGGGGCACTTTGGGGCAAGTGATCATAATTTTATCAGTCTTAAACACATAGTTATGGAAAAAAAACATAGAACTGATCTAAAAGTTAAAGTTCTAAATTGTAAGGCGGCCAATTTTAATAGACAGATGTGTGCAGGTAAAGAGATGGCTGGGACATGGGAAGCCTTCAAAAATGAGATAACAAGAGCCCAGAGACAGTATGCTCCTGTTGGGGTGATGAGCAAGGCTGAAACATATAGGTAATACTGGATGACTAGAGAAATTGAGATTCTGATCAAGTAAAAGAGAGAAAGGGTCAAGTTAAAGAGAGAAGCATATGTTAGGTATAGACAGCAGGGATTGAGCGAATCCCTAGAGTAGTACAAGGGTAGTAAGAGTATACTTAAGAGGGAAATCAGGAGGGCAAAAAAGGGAACACGTGATAGCTTTGGTAAATAGAATTAAGAATAATCTAAAAGTGTTTAGAAATACTTAAAGACAGAGTAACTAAGGAGAAAATAGGGATTCTTAAAAAAAAAAATCAACAAAATCACTTGTGTGGAACCGCAGGGGATAGGTAAGATACTAAATGAGTATTTTGCATCAATATTTCCTGTGGAGAAGGATATAGTAGAGAACTTGGGGAAAGAAATATCAATATCTTGAAAAAAGTGTCCACAATACAGAGATGGTGGTGCTGGATGTTTAAAACACAGAAGATGGATCAATCCCTGGGACCAGACCAGGTATACTCTAGAAATTTTGGGAAGCTGGGGAAGTGATTGCTGCTTCTCTTGCAGAGATATTTTTATCACCGATAGCCATGGGTGAATTACCAGAAGTGTGCAGTTAAAAGGTTACAAGGAAAAGCCAGGGAATTACAGACCAGTGAGCATGACATCAGTGGTTAGCAAGTTGTTGGAGGTATTCTGAGGGACAGGATCTAGATCACCATGTATTTGGAAAGGCAAGGACTGATTAGGGAGAGTCAATATGGCTTCTGCATGGGAAATAGTGTCTCAATAAGTTTCAAGTAGTGATGAAGAGGACTGATGAAGGCAGAGTGGTGAACCTTGTCTACATGGACTTCACCAAAGTGCCACATAGTAGACTGATTAACAAAATTAGGTCACATGGAATAGTGAGAACTAGCCATTTGAATACAAAAGTTGGCTCAAAGGGAGTAGACAGGGCAGTAGTGGAGGGCTGTTTTCTCAGATTGGAGGCCTCAAACCAGTGGTCTGCCGAAGGATTGGTGTTGGGTCTTCTGCATTTTGTCATTTATATAAGTTATTTGGATGCGAATATAGGAGGTATGGATTAGTACGTTTGCAGATGACACCAATATTGGTGGTGGAGGGGACAGCAAAGAAGGTTACCTCAAAATACAATGTGTCCTTGATCAGATGGGCTGATGGAGTTTAATCCAGGTGATACACTTTGGTAGGGCAAATCTGGGCAGGACATGGACACTTAATGGGAAGGTCCTGGAGAGTGTTGCTGAATAAAGATCTCAAATGTTTCAATTCCTTGAAAGTGGAGTCGCAGGTAGATAGGATAATGAGGTGGCATTTGGTATGCTTGCCTTTATTGGTCACTGCAATGAGTGAGTATAGCTCCATGGACCTGCCTCTAGTTCATAACTCCTTAACAGCTTTACTAAACAGAGACTTCTCTCTGAAATTTAAAATTAACAACATTGCACCATCCACTGCCTTTTCGAATTAAGCTGTGGATCCAAATGGGAAAAGGAACACGATTGGACACCTTCTGTGAACATATTAACACCCCAGATGGCTGGAAAAGCCACATGGGACATTCTTTATCACCGTGTGACTTGTTTGTCTTTGTGCACAGATTGGTTCTTGTAAGCCCCTCATTGAAACAGTGGGAGGCATTGGTGTGTTGGCAATGTTACTGGGACACTACCACTGAGTTACAGGCAAAATGCCTCGCAGTCCCATGTACTAGCTCTTGCAACCTATACAGAATTTCTACAGCTAGAACTGGAAGCTGGTGATGAACCTGTCTTTAGTTGTGATTCAAAGCCAATTGCTGTTTTTCTTACTCATTCATAGGATGTGGATATAACTGTCCAGGCCACCATTTATTACCCATCCCTAATTGCACCAGAGGGCAGTTAGGAGTCAACTAATTTGCTCTGGATCTAGAGTCACATGTAGGCTAGACCAGGTAAGGATGGCAGTTTCCTTCTGTAAAAGGTCATTAGTGAGCAAGATGGTTTTGACAATGGTCATCATCAGATACCTCCACATATTTACTGAATTCAAATTCCACTATCTGCCACAGCAGAATTGGAACCTGGGTCCTCAGAACATTACCTGGGTCTCTGGACTGGTGATAACACCACTAGGCCATCAGCTCCCCATGACTTATTGTCAGTTAGTGTCCCTCAGGGAAGGAGGTCTACCATTCGTAATTGTGTGGCTTATATGCTTTTTTAAAATTATTCACTCATAGGACACCGGTGCTGCTGGCAGTGCCTCTTCCCTCATTGCCCCCTTAAGAAGGTGGTGATGAGCTGCCTTTTTTAAACAGCTGCAGTCCATTTGCGTAGGTTGCCCAACAATGCCCTTAGAAAGGGAATTGCAAGATTTTTACCCAGCAACGCTGAAAGAATGGCGATCTATTCACAAGTGGGGATGGCGAGTGGCTTGGAGTGGAACTTGCAGGGTGGTGGTCCCATGCTGCTCTTGTCCTTCTAGATGGAAAGTTTGTGGGTTTGGAAGATGCACTCTGAGGAGATTTGGTGAATTTCTGCAGTGCATCCTTGTAGGTAGTACACGCTACTACTATTGAGCACCTCCACAGGTAGTGGTGCCAATCAAGCAAGGGCTTCTTTGTCCCTGGATGATGTTGAGTTTCTTGAGCATTGTTGGAGGTGCACCCATTCAGGCAAGTGGGGACTCCTGACTTGTGCCTTGTAGATGGTGGACAGGCTTTGGGGAGTCAGGAGGTGATTTACCTACTGCTGGATTCCTAGCCTCTGCCCTGTTGTTTATGCAATTACACACCGTTTATGAAAACGTCAATTCTCCTGCTCCTCAGATGCTGCCCGAGCTGCTGCGCTTTTCCAGTGCCACACTTTTTGACTCTGATCACCAGCATCTGCAGTCCTCACTTTCACCCGTTCTTTAAAATGGCAAGTCTAGCTAAAAAAAAATTAAAGTAACTCTTAACAGTCTGTTTATGTATGGTCTCAGAAACTTTGAATGATTGAATGTTTCTGGTGTTGCCAGTGACATTTGCATCCCAAAGAATAAAGAAAAAAAACTGAATAAAATGGAGAAACAGACTCATAGCTTTCATAAGAGATTACAGCTGTTAAAGGTGCTATCAAAATGCAATTCTTAAAGTCATGAGTTCGCCACAAGGCATTCCTCAAATCTGTACATCTCACAATCAATTTTATAAACATCAAGCAACCCCATCCAAATTGCCAATATCTCTGCATGCGAATCCTTTCTTACACTAAAATAGCAAAAACCTGTTGGGCAAGATAAACTGCGTCAGGGATAAAAATGCTGGAGACAAGGATTGCTGCAGTGGGTAAAGGAAGTTACCAAAAGGAGGAAAATCCACAATGTGAGGATCAACTTTGTGTCAAAGTTCAATGTTAGACTAAAATGGCCACCATCATGCGGGTGGAGAAACATCACCTTGATAGCAAAGAGGTGCAAAAGAAATTTCAGATGCCTTTCATAGTCAGTCTCTCATCTAATGTTGCTTGCAGAACATTGTCACAAAAATTCTAAAATTGTTGCACCCCAAAGGTCTTTCCCCTACGGCGAAGCAGTCCAAAACTACAGCGCATAAGTTTAAGGTGAAAGGGGAAAGATTTAAAAAGGGAGCTAGGGCAAATTTTTCATAGTATTTATGGAATGAGCTGCCAGAGGAAGTGGCGACATTTAGACAGATACATTGTTTGGAAAGGTGTAGTGGGAAATGGCCCAAATGCAGGCAAAGTGGGAAACCTGGTCAGCATGGATCAGTTGGGCTGAAGGGTCTGTTTCCTGGCTGAATACCTCTATGACTCTCGGTGTTGGGAGGTCATGTCATGGCTGTATGGGACATTGATGAGGCCAATGCTGCTGTAAGAAAGATATTGTTCAGCTTGAAATGATTTAGAAAAGATTTACGAGGATGTTGCCAGGGTTGGAGGGTTTGAGCTATAGGGAGAGGCTGAATAGGCTGGGACTGTTTTCCCTGGAGTGTCGAAGGCTGAGAGGTGACCTTAAGTTTATAAAATCATAAGAGGCATGGATAGGGTGAATAGCCAAAGTCTATCCCCCAGGGTAGCAGAGTTCAAAACTGATGGGCTTAGGTTTAAAGGAGAGAGGGGCAAGATTTAAAATGGACCCAAGGGGCAACTTTTTCATGCAGAGGATGCTGCATGTATGGAATGAACTCCCAGAATGTGGGCAGCATGTTGGCACTGTGGTTAGCACTGCTGCCTCACAGCGCCAGAGACCGGGGTTCAATTCCCGTCTCAGGCGACAGTGTGTGGAGTTTGCACATTCTCCCAATGGGTGGGTTTTTTCCGGGTGCTCCAGTTTCCTCCCACAATCCAAAAATGTGCAGGTTAGGTGAATTGGCCATGCTAAATTGCCCATAGTGTTAGGTGAAGGGGTAAGTGTAGGGGAATGGGTCTGGGTGGGTTGCGCTTCGGTGGGTCTACGTGAACTTGTTGGGCTAAAGGACCTGTTCCATACTAAGTAATCAAAAAAAGGTAGTACCAGTGGCAAGCAGGTACAATTACAGTATTTGAAGGGCATTTGGATTGGTGTATGAATAGGAACGGTTAAGAGAGATATCGGCCAAAGGCTGGCAAATGGGACTAGATTAATTGACAATATCTGGTCAGAATGGATGAATTGGACTGAAGGGTTTCTTTCCGTGCTGTACATCTAACTGTATGACTCAAGGCGGCGGTTACAGAGGTTGATTTCCTTGGCTGAGGAACATAGAACACAGGAGCAGTGTTGAGATACATGGTCAATTATTTACAGCTGAGTGGAGAATAATTTGTTTTCAGAAGAGAGAGAGTGAAAGAGAACTACATCCAAACAAATCCAGTATGTTCCATCACACTCCTAACTTGCACTTTAGATGGTGGACAGGCTTAGAGTCAGAAAGGGTCGTATTCACATTAGAACACCTACTCTCTTTGTCTTAATCTTGTAGCTACAGTATTTATGTGGTTGGTCCAATTACATTTCTGGTCAGTGGAAACCCGGCTGGAGAAGATTTGTCAATGGTCATACCGATAAACGTGAAAGTAACATTTTGAGATTCTTGAAGATAGTTATTGTCTGGTATTTGTGTGGCATGAATACTATTTGCTTAAGGCCAAATTTTGCCCAAGTCTAGCCCTTGAATGCACCTGCTCTAAGGAACTGAAATGCTTCCAAATATTGCAATTACCAGGGAACATCTCCAATTTTGATTTAGAGATAAAGAGATCAATAATGAAGCAGCTGAAGTTAGTTGGGCTTAGGATAATACTTTGAGAAACATCTTAGGTGATTCCCTGTAGTGGTGACGATTAGAGACCAATAACTAATGCACCTGAAGAACTCTAATGCAACATATAAGGCCGTAGATCAAAGATTTGGTAGGATTGCTTTTTGCAGCTATGACAGATAGAATAGGCTAAATAGTCACCTTCCATGATGCAAACGTTTACATGGATTTCACTGTCACGTTGATCTGTTCATCACCTACCAAATGCCCAACGGCCAGGACTGAACCGTTGATGCTATCAAGACACTGATAAACTGTGATATTCTCAGCCAGCATGGTGTTCAACATGGAAGAGTACAGATTCATCAGTTGAGGAAGAGTTCAGGGTAATTGCTAAGACTTCATGTGGTCCACAATCACACTGTCTTTACTAGTCTACGGGATAGTTCTCACACAAGCTCCAAAACATCGATGAGGATACCTTTGCCGGCTCATCTGGGCTAGATGCGCATTTGATTTGCGCAAGCCCTATAAATCAACATCAAACCAGGTTCCCTGTCTGTTTATGTCTATTAATACTACGTCTAGTGATTTGGTGCAACTGAATGGCTTACTGAGCCATGTTCAGCAGGTGTTAAGAGTCATCATGTTGCTGAGAGTTTGAAATTATATATCAGCTCTACTGGATGTAAGGTTTCTTTCCTCAAAAATAAATCAGCAAATAAGATGGATTTTTACAACAATTTAGTAGTTACATAGTCATCATTACTGATACCAACTTTTTACATTTGAGACAGAATTTAACTGAACTTAAAATTTTCCAGCTGTCATTTTAGGATTCAAACATGTCGCTAGACCATCAGACCAGGCTTCTGGATTACCAGTCCAGTAACATAACCACTATGCTACCGTTCCTAGTAAATTAGCAGGTCTATCATTACCATTTTTTCACTCTACCTCTCTTCTTACATAAAATGGAGGACATTTGCAACTTTTCAACCAAAAGACAATACCTGAATCTAGAGAGCTTTGTAAAATTATACATCAGCAAGTTCCTTACCTATTTCTTTTAAAGTCTGGTGTGGAAACCATCAGGTCCTGGAGATTTGTCTATCTTAAGGCCCATTATTTTCTCCATTACCATTTTTCTTACTTATATTAAATCCACTGAGCTCCTCCCCTTGACTTATTTTTAGGTCCCCTTGTACCGCTGGTATTTTGTCCTTTTTCTCCACTGTGAAAATGGATACAAAGTACTCATTTAACAAATCTACTATTTCCTTGTTAACTAATATATTCTTACCTGCATCCTCCTTTAATGGGCCACATTTCCCTTTACAACTCTCTTTTCTTAATATTTTTAGAAAAGCAACAACTGTTGCTCTTTTTTCAAATTCCTTTTCGCACCTCATCACTTTCTTTGCATCTCGTTTCCTATATCTCTCAGTCTGCTGGATTCCACAAACATGTGTATGCATCGAAAGCATTCATTTCAAGAAAATTATTTCCAAAACTCATTAGGAATAGTTCTGAACAACTATGAGTGGAAGAATGCCTGAACTGACTAGACCAAAATACCAAGCTCAACTATTCAGAAGTCATACATAAAAAAAATTGCCATCCATCACACAAAGCACCCACATCTTTTAAAGATAAGAAATATATGGGCCAAGTTTAAAATAATAACTTGTTGGGAAAATGTCGCAAACAAAAAGTAATGCCAAGTAGGCATTAAAATACTTCACTAAGTTATCACAATCAAAAATATCTTGCATCATACGCTAGGTTAATCTTTTAGATCTAAGATGGGGAAACATTTCACAAGTTTAGATTGGGGTTATTTAGCTTCAGCCTTTGAATCTATTCATTAATTTGGACAGTTAAGCTGTGCAATTATGCATTCTACATTATCCCAATGTTTTATTTCTCTGGCCACAATTTTGCTAGCAGAGGAAAACTGTAAGGCTTGAATTGGAAGGTGGAAATTAAAAATCAAGCTCATGCACCTAAAAAGAATTTGTTCTGTTATCAGTCGAGACTTTTAATAAAGATGACATCTTACGAATTGTCAGTAGTTAGTTCAATCCAACTCTCTTCTCAGTTAAAAGGTCCTGGGGATCAAGTCCAACTTCAGAGATTGGAGAAAATAATCTAACACAGTAGTGAAAAGGTATTGAACTGTCATGGCGCTGTTTTTCAGATAAGATGTTAAAATAAGGCCCCATATTAAAAGAGGGCAGTTAGCTACACAGCTAGCTTGCAGTGCAGACCAAAAAGACCATCAGCATGAGTTCAATTCTTTCACCAGCTGAGGTTACATTAAAAATTCAGCTTCTCAACCTTTCCCCTTGCCTGATTAAACAATCACAAGTCATCTCTTTCTCTAATAATAATAAAAAAAAGTAGTCCTCCACTCTGGAAAGACCAAAGCAACGTTTCATAGTATCATCATGCAATAGTCACTGAAAGTAAGTGCGCATGTGCAATATGTTATCTCGCGTTATAACAAACTACGTTAGCCTTAGATTACCTTGCTATAATTATACCAGGCATGGACGAGGCTACATCTGGAATATTTTGGGCAGGAAGGATGTTCTTGTTTTAGAGGGAGTGCAGCAAAGGTTTATCAAATTAATTCCTGGGACAGGAAGATTGAAGCATAAGCAGAGACTGAGTGGGTTAGGATTGTAGTTACTAGAGTTATAGGGTAGCCAGGAAGGACCTGAAGAGAGAGCTAAGAGCAGCAAGGAGGGGACATGAAAGGTCCTTAGTCGGTAGGATTAGGGAAAACCCTAAGGCTTTCTATAGGTATGTTAGGAATAAAAGAATGACTAGGGTAGGAATAGGTCCAGTCAAGGATAGTAGTGGGAAGTTGCGTGTGGAGGCAGAAGAGATTGGGGAGACACTGAATGAATACTTTTCTTCAGTATTTACTCAGGAACAGGGCATTGTCGTCGATGTGAATACTGAGTCACAAATAAGTAGAATGGATGGCTTTGAGGTATGTAGAGAAGAGGTGTTGAAAATCCTGGAAAAGGTGAAAATAGATAAGTCCCCTGGGCCTGATGGCATTTATCCTAGGATTCTCTGGGAAGCAAGGGAGGAGATTGCAGAGCCATTGGCCTTGATTTTTATGTCCTCTTTGTCTACAGGAGTAGTGCCAGAAGACTGGAGGATAGCAAATGTGGTTCCCTTGTTCAAAAAGGGGAGTAGGGATAACCCTAGTAACTATAGGCCGGTGAGTCTCACTTCTGTTGTGGGCAAAGTCTTAGAGAGAATTGTAAGGGATAGGATTTATGCACATCTGGATAGGAATAATGTGATCAAGGATAGTCAGCATGGTTTTGTGAAGGGCAGGTCGTGCCTCACAAACCTTATTGAATTCTTTGAAAAGGTGACGAAGGAGGTTGATGAGGGGAAAGCGGTAGATGTGGTATATATGGATTTTAGTAAGGCGTTTGATAAGGTTCCCCATGGTAGGCTACTGCAGAAAATACGGAGATATGGCATTGAGGGTGAGTTGGAGGTTTGGATTAGGAATTGGCTGGATGGAAGAAGACAGAGGGTAGTAGTTGATGGCAAAGTTTCCTCATGGAGTGCCGTCACTAGCGGTGTTCCGCAAGGATCTGTTTTGGGACCATTGCTGTTTGTCATTTTTATAAATGACCTGGAAGAGGGGTTAGAAGGTTGGGTGAGCAAGTTTGCGGATGATACGAAAGTCGGAGGAGTTGTTGACAGTGAGGAAGGATGTGGCAGGTTACAGCAGGATATAGAGAAGCTGCAGAGCTGGGCAGAAAGGTGGCAAATGGAATTCAATGTAGCTAAATATGAGGTGATTCACTTTGGGAAGAATAACAAAAAGATGGGGTACTGGGCTAATGGTCGGATACTTGGTAGTGTGGATGAGCAGAGGGATCTTGGTGTCCATGTACACAGATCTCTGAAAGTTGCCACCCAGGTAAATAGTGCGGTGAGGAAGGCATATGGCGTACTGGCTTTTATTGGTAGAGGAATTGAGTTCCGGAGTCCTGAGGTCATGATGCAGTTGTATAAGACTCTGGTGCGGCCGCATCTGGAATATTGTGTGCAGTTTTGGTCGCCATACTATAGGAAGGATGTGGAGACACTGGAACGGGTGCAGAGGAGGTTTACCAGGATGTTGCCTGGTATGGAAGGAAGATCGTATGAGGAAAGACTGAGACACTTGGGGCTGTTTTCATTAGAGAAAAGAAGGTTTAGGGGTGACTTGATTGAGGTGTACAAGATGATTAGGGGGTTAGATAGGGTTGACAGTGTGAACCTTTTCCCGCGTATGGAGTCGGGTATTACAAGGGGGCATAGCTTTAAATTAAGGGGGGGGTAGATATAGAACTGAAGTTAGGGGTAGGTTCTTCACTCAGCGAGTCGTAAATTCATGGAATGCCCTGCCAGTAGCAGTGGTGGACTCTCCCTCATTATGGGCATTTAAGCGGGCATTGGATAGGTATATGGAGGATAGTGGGTTAGTATAGGTTAGGTGGGCTTGGATCGGCGCAACATCGAGGGCCAAAGGGCCTGTACTGCGCTGTATTCTTCTATGTTCTATGTTCTACAAATGAGGGGGATCTCATAGAAACAAAATGGTAACCAGACTAGACAGGTTAGATAGAAATGAGGTCCCCAGTGGTGGAGAGTCCAGTTCCAGGAATCATAGTTTCAGGATAAGGACCAAAGTCCTTACAGAACGCAGAGGGGAAATTCCTTCAAGCAGTGAGTGGATTGACTGTGGAATTCGCTACCATAGAAAATCTGGGGGGCCAAAACATTGTTTTCAAAAAAGGCTAAAGGGATCAAAGGACAAAGAGGAAGGCTGGGATTAGGGCATTGAGCTACATTATCATCTTGAATGACAGAGCAGGCTTCAGGGACTGAATGGCCAACTCCTGCTTCTATTTTTGACGTTTCTATTTCCCCCTTAGACAGATAAGAAAGATCCAAAAGTAGCATTGTAAACAAGTGGAGTTCTCTTATGCCTTGAGAAATATTTATCTCACAACCAAGATCACCAAAACAGATTTTAGACCATTAGTTCATTGTTGTGAGTTGCTGCATCAACTGGTCGCCTTTATGCTATATTACAATGGTGACCACATTCAAAATACTCAGTTGGCTGTAAAGCATATTGGGATACCCCACAATTATGAAATCTGCTTTATAAAAGGAGTTATTTTGTTTTCTCTTTTGAGAAGTCAGGTAATTAAGCAGAGTAAAACTCCCTCAAGTCCACATAATAATAAGACAAGTGAGCATCCACCACTCTCGTGGATATTTTTCCATTAACCATCTATGTAGCTTTTAAACCAACAACTATGAATATTTTAAAATTTTGGGTCATGGTTCAAAGGCAGATAATGCCCAAAACTTAATTGTTAAAGGAATCATAGCCAAATATGTCATTCCATCATCTGGGTTGCCTTGAAATTCAGCTCCCAGATGTAAAAAAACGAATTCACCATTAAGTATGCATTTAAATATTCAAAAGGATTAAGACTTCTGAAAAGGATAAAGTAGTATTTCCATCCTATTGTCATTTGAATTGGGTAAGTGTAAATTTTGAAGAAGTTTTCAAAAATATCATGCAGCACTTAAATAAACTTTCCAATTCACTGCATCAAGATGAAGTAGGTTTTGGGAAAAGTTCCAAGAATAAATTAATTAAAACATTTTGGAAAGGTGACATATTGAAAATTGGTTACATGTAATTGTTTAATTTCACAATAGCTTGGTTTCATTAAATAAGTTTTACTATTTATTTTCAAGTGTTTACTAACAATGTATAGTTGTTGACTGACACCACTTTTGTTGAACCCAAATATTGTGCACATAAATCTAGCATTAAGATAGATGGTAAAGTTTTTTTTTTAAATCTTATTGTGCGTGTTCAATTTTTTAGTAATGGAATGCTAAAAAAGGTAACTGACAATTTCTTGAATTCCAAGATGTGGTGTGAATATAATGAAAGGAAGATGTAGCATTGATACAGCATCTTTTAACTCAGGACATTCTAAAAAGTTTCAGATATACTTCTGTACTTCTTCAAATAGTGCCACGGTATCTTCAACATTCTCCTAAATAGGAGGCCAGGGTCCTGATTTAATCTCTCATCAGAAAGACAGCACCACCAACAGTATAAGACTGCCTTCAGTAGACAACTGAAGGGTTTGTTAAATTAGACTATACTCAAGTCTCTGATTTAAGACTGAAGATTGAACCTCTCCCTTGATTTAAGGAGGTGAAAATGCTACCTTCAGAAGATTTTTTTGTGACAACGAAGGAGAAAAGGATAGTTTCCATTCCTCCCCTCCCACCCCCAAATTGAAGCAGAATATGCAAGTTGAATTAAGTGAACTATTTTGGAATTAAGAATACAAAAACAAAATTGATAATAAGAACTTTGACAAGATCTAATTTTCAGAACTACGAAATTTAGGTTCTAAATCTCCAATAGGGATTTTCTAAATTTTATTAATGCATGAAAGCTCTCATTGGACAAGGGGATTCATGAGCTCTTGAAATTTATAAGGCAGATTTTGTTTTAAATTTTAAAAACTACTTATTTGATTCAGTAAATCAATTCTTTTAGTATCTTTTGTACTCAACCTTCTTGGTTCCCAAGTGATCACCAGTCAAACGGAGGAATCTGCTGTGTCTTGCTTCAGCCTGCAAGAGCACCCAGAAACAGCTCCCCCACTTTTCTCTTGTGGAGAGATGTTTGACCAAGATTAGTGACATCGACAAAACACAAACCTTTTTTTTAAATTAAAAGTCGTACAAACAAATCTAAAGTTCAAGCCTTGAAGATGTGAAAATATTTTTGTTACAGAGTCGAATGGAACACTAGTGAATAAAGCAGGAACTTAACAGTAAATAGAAATTGCCACAAACTAACGAAAAAGACACTCCATTTTACTTTGAGGTATAGGTTTACATGATCTGCCAGTTAAAATGGAGTGCCTTTCTCCACTAGACCACGGCAATGTACACAAGAACTGGGAAATCTAGTCTTACACGTCCCGAACGCATATGCAATTAAAACTACAAGAGGAATTCTGCACAGAATAAAATACTGTAGAATAGAAAAAAAATCACAAAGGGTTAACTCTCAACAGACTTCGACTGCTTTGCGTCGGCTCCATTCTGGCGAAACCAAAATCATTAAAGGAATTCGCGTCCTTACACGTTCACCTTATTCCCCCCCCCCCCCCCCCCCCTTCCCCCTTGGTGCCAGCATTCTCAGCGGCCATGGAATTTGAAATGGGAAGGTGGAGGCTGAGCTCCTGATGCTGAACAATGAGGGAGGGGATGAAGGGATGGGGACGGGATACCAGGGAACACACCTCCTGTCACCAGCAGCAACAGAGAGAGAGAGAGAGAGAGCCCGAGAATAATGACTGCGGGGAGCCAGGGCCGGCCGCAAACCCCGGGATCACATGCAGAGGCAGAGACCCGCAGAGATGGCCTGGCTCCCGTTACCCCACTCTCCCGAACATCAAACAAAAACCAGCCTCAGCCTGAGCCTCACTCACTCACCGCGCCATATCCTGGGTAGGCCATCACCTCGAAACGCGCTGCGATTAACACTGAAAGCCGAGAGCCGCCCGAAGGTCCTTTACACTCCGCAACCTCCGAGCCTTTGAAAAACGGTTGATATTTAAACGGCAGTTGCTGCTGCCAGTCAGTCAGTCAGTGAGTGAGTGTGAGTGTGTAATGATACCGCTACCTCCCTCGGCTCCTCACTTTCCTCCCCCTCGTCACACCGACACAGTCACCGATCTGTTCCCCGCCTTCCCACCACCCCTATTGGACAGCCGGCCCTGAGTTCCACTTTCTGATTGGTCGGTGATGCTGACTGACGTTCGAGCTCGCCAATCGGATGAGGGTGCTATGTTCCTGTGTGACTGTGAGAAAGCGAACCGAGCATGTTGTAGTTTCGCACGTTCAGATTGTGCACTCGGACCTGACGAAACACATTGAAGAAATGCAAAGGTCTGCATGCTGCAAACCAGGCCCAAATTCTATACAAGGCTGCATCCCACAGGGAAATTTTATGATATTATGGGTGTTGAGCAAAATCACACAATGGCTGTTCCAAAACCCTCAAAAACAACTCTTTTCACTCACAAGATGTTGCTGCGAGGCAATGTTAACTGTGGTGTTATGTTTTCGCTGGGTATTAGATTCGATATGTTCAAGGCTCATCAAGTGTAGCTATTGCACACCTCGATGATAGGCTGGTTCAATGAGCCAGAGTCTAGACTAGAGTGGTGCTGGAAAAGCACAGCAGGTCAGGCAGCATCGGAGGAGCAGGAAAATCGACGTTTCGGGCAAAAGCTCTTCATCAGGAATATGATTCAATGAGTCATCAGCCCAAATCTTCTACTACATGGATCATTGGAGATGGGAAATGAATAGAGATATGTGTCAAGATTTAGTCTTGGTGCCCACACATCAGCTAAAACATCAGGGAAGTTTATGAGCTGCTTCCATGCTCAAACCTTCCACGAGTGATTCCAGTGTCTAAGTGTTGGGACGCATGAGACTTAGATGAATAATTCACCCTGGGTATAATAAATTCCTTATATACACACACAAATACAGGGGAGAAAGCATAAGTGTTAAAGGCAATGTTAAGAGGCATTTAGACAGACAAACAGGCAGGGAATAGAGGGGCGGATGGGATTAATTTAGAGTAGCAATATGGTCAACACAGACGTGGTCGGCCAAAGGGTCTCTTCCTGTGCTGTAGTGTTCTATGTTGTTATGGACAGAGGGAAAAACTAAGAAACCACATCAGTCGTCTCTGTTCATGAGATCTCCTGGGATGGTTCTTGTGCTGATCCAGATGTTTTCACTGGTTTGCAGGAGGCACAGGGTGACTGGTTCACACTTATAAAGATCATTGACTTACTAATTAAAAGTCACCATTTACAGCCATTTCTAAAAGAACAGTAAACTGATTTTCTTCAGACTTAAAGGGTTTTATTGCTGCAGGGAACAGGCACAGCTCCTGAATTGGTGGAGCTCAATGGATTCTCTCTGTCATGTTCTCTGCCTCAAGATGTCCAGCTACCTGAGAACTAATCACAATAGTTGTTGGCAGGCAGAAGGCCTTTGTCATCAATAAGTAGTCCTAATCCACAGACCAATCAGCTATTTTTGCAGCTTGAATCTCCATTTGTATAAATCCTTGGTTCCAGCTCACATGAACTCTCCCCCACTGCTGCTTGAACCAACATCTGTATAAACAGTGCTTACAATGAATGTCAGACTACTTGCTTTTAAAACTGCAGTAATCCTTCAGCAATCCTTTTTTTGTGAAACAGGTTTTTTGCCATTTCACTCCATGTTCACAAACATATAGAATGAATGTTCACCAATTGTTTTTCTCCAATCTATGCAGGTCTTTCAGGAGTAAAACAGAAGGTACAGATGGTGATTAGGTAAATCTCACCCATACTCATACTGTTTCTAGCTTTTGGTAACCCAGTATTCTCCTCCTCCTACATAAAGTGTAAGTAGCTAAGTAGCTAAAGATTACCTTCATTATCTCCATGCTGCAATTTACTTTCATAATAATAAAAGTCCAGATTAACTAATCATGATGTTGTTCAACTTTGAAAGGATTACTTTACCCATTTGAGTGCTGCAATTCTCCAGATAGATGCCAATTATAAAATCATACAAATTCACTGAATACTGTGGAATAGTGTGATACTGCATAGGGTTGTTCCCTTCCAAAACTCTGATATTCTCAATCCTGTATAAAGACATTATAATAGGGCACTTGGATAAATTCAAGGTAATTAGGCAGAGCCAAAATGGTTTTGTCAAAGGAAAGTCACACTTCATTAATTTACTGAAGTTCTTCAAAGAAGGAACTGATGCTGTGGATAAAGGAAAACCAATGGATATATTGGACTACATTTCCCAAAGCATTTGATGAGGTGCTGCATCAAAGATCAATACAGAAATTAAAAGCGCATGGTGTTGGAAAACATATTGGCATGGATAGAAGATTAGTTGGTGAACAGGAAGCAGAGATTTGGAGTAAGTGGGATGCTTTTCAGGCTGGCAGGATGTCACAAGTAGTGTGTCACAGGAGTTGTTGCTTGAGCCTCAATTCTTTACAATTTATACAAATGATTTGAATGAATTGACCAAATGTGTCGTAGCTAAGTTTGCCAATGACACAGAAGGTGATTTGAGAAGAGAACTTATGGTATAGGTAGGTTAAGTGAATGAGCAAAGATCTAGCATATGGAGAATGATAAGGATAAATATGAAATGATTAATTTTGACAGAAGGAATAAAGAAAAAAATATTATCTAAATGATGAGAGATTGTAGGGCTCTGAGATGCAGAGGGATCTGGATGGCCTAGTCTATGAGTTGCAGATGGTTAGTATGCAGGTATAGCAAGTCAGGAGGGCTGATAGAATGTTGTCTTTTATTTACAATGGGAATTGAATGCAATAGTAGGGAGGTCATGCTTCAGTTTAGATTGGATTAGATACCCTACAGTGTGGAAACAGGCCCATCGGCCCAACAAGTCCACACTGACCCTTCAAAGAGTAACCCACCCAGACCCATTTCTCTCTAACTAATGCACCTAACACTGTGGGCAATTTAGAATGGCCAATTACCTAACCTGCATATCTTTGAACTACGGGAGGAAACCGGAGCACCCGGAGGAAACCCACGCAGACTCGGAGAGAATGTGCAAACTCCACACAGACAGTCGCCTGAGGCTAGAATCGAACTTGGGACCCTGATGCTGTGAGGCAGCAGTGCTAACCACTGAGCCACTGTGCCGCCCTTATGCAAGACATTGGTGAGACCATACATGGAGTACTGTATACAGTACTAATCACTGTTGAAAATCACACAACACCAGGTTATAGTCCAACAGGTTTAATTGGAAGCACACTAGCTTTCAGAGCGACGCTCCTTCATCAGGTGATAGTGGAGGGCTCGATCGTAACACAGAATTTATAACCGCTGTACTAATCACTGTACTTATAGATGAATTTGAATGAGTTAGAAACAGTTCTGAGGGGCTGAATGGACTATAATTCTGAGGAAGGGTCGCTGGACCTGAAACATTAACTCTGGTTTCTCTCTACAGATGCAGCCAGATCTCCTGAGCTTTTCCAGTAATCTCTGTTTTTGGTTCTTTGTAGACTAACCTGGAATAAGCGGATTGCCTTGTGAGGAAAAGCTAGATAGACTGGGCCTGTATCCTCTGGAGTTTAGAAGAATCAGAGGTAACTTGATTGAGGGGATTTGACTGGGTGGAAATAGAAAGGATATTTCTTCTTGTGGGAGAATCTAGAACTATTGGACATGGTTTTAAAATAAGGGGTCAGCCACTTAAGACACAGATGAGACAAATAAAATTCTTTCAAAGTGTTGCAAGCTTTTGGAATTCCAAGACAGTGGCTGCAGAATCTTAATATTTTTAGGGCAGAGATAGATAAATTCTTAATTAGCAAGAGTATGAAGAACGATCAGGATATTCAGGAATGTCGAGTTGAGTTTAAAATCAGATATGCTATAATCTTATTGAATGGCAGAAACCTACTCATGTTCCTTGTTCATACATTTCTATGCATGAAGTGGTATCATTCCATGTGATATTATGGAGAATAAAATAGCAATCCCATCACCTTAAGGTTTTCACTTTCACCAGCTATCTTTAGAAGGTGTGCCTGTACTAAACCTCTGAGCTAAAACATAGTAATATTGTTTTGATATTGAGTCAATGTTCCAAGGTCAAATTATTAGTTGCCCAACAGGACACTTCAGTGACATGTCTTCATGGGCTTATTCTACAATCAGGAGCCATCATTCTTGGTCATTCCTAGCTGCCTTATCGGTAGTATTCCTATCCTCACAGCCAGGTTTGTGTGTGTATATGTGTGTCCATCCGTCCATCCATCCGTCCTTACTCAATGAAAAACATTCAGCCTCTTGGCTCCTTTTGCCTATATTCATCAAGTAGATAATTCTTATAAAGTGTTCTTGTTCTTATTCAGAGAATCATAGGAACATGCAGTGCAGAAGAGGCCCTTTAGTCCAACAACTAAGGGTGGCACAGTGGTTAGCACTGCTGCCTCACAACGCCAGGGGCCCGGGTTCAATCCACGTCTCAGACAACTGTCTGTTTGGAGTTTGCACATTCTCCCCGTGTCTGTGTGAGTTTCTTCTGGGTGCTCCGGTTTCCTCCCACGGTCCAAAGATGTGCAGGTTAGGTGAATTGGCCATGCTAAATTACCCGTAGTGTTAGGTGAAGGGGTAAATGTAGGGGAATGGGTCTAAGTGGGTTGCTCTTCGGAAGGTCAGTGTGGATTTGTTGGGCCGAAGGGCCTGTTTCCACACTGTAAGTAACCTAATCTAATCGACAGTGCGCCAACAAAAACTCTAAATCTATACTCATCCCACTTTCTAAAGCTCGCACATAGCTTTGAATGTTGTGACATTTCAATTGCTCAACCAAGTATTTTTCAAAGGTTGTGAAGTTTCCTGCCTCAAATACCCTCCAAGACAGTGCTTTTCAGATTCTCACCACCCTTGAGATGAAAACATTTTTCCTGAAGTCCCCTCTAAGCTAGACATACTTGGATCTTTTTTTGAAAAAGAGAAAACTGAGTGGGGGGGGGGGGGTGGGTGGAGGGAACGTCATTGTGGTGTGAAAGACTATGATGGATATGGACAGGGTGAATAGAGAGCAACTGTTCCCCTTGGTTAAGGGGTCAGTCACCAGAGGGCATAGCTTTAGGGTAAGGGGCAGGAGATTCAGAGGTGATTTGTGAAAAAGAAACTTTTTCACTCAGTGGATGGTGAGAATTTGGAATTCACTGCCTGGGAAGGTAGTGGAGGCTGGAAATCTTACAACCTTTAAAAGGTATTTGAATGATCACTGGAGGTATCATAACATTCAGGGATATGGGACAAATTGAGATTAGTGCACCTTTAGTGGTAGTTATGTCAATGGGCTGAAGGGCCTTTTATTCGCTGTATGAATCTATGAAAACCTCCAGATTTTCACCTTAAAATTATGCCCCCTTGAAATTGACCCTTCAACTAAGCAGCACAGTTATTTTCTATTTACCCTTTTCAAGCCCCTCAAAATCTTATATTTTCAATCAAGTCCCCTTTCAGCTTTCTCTGCTGTAAAGAAACTTGATCCTATCCAGCCTTTCTTCATAATGAAAGTGCCTCCATCCCAAGAAACATCCTGGTGAATATTGTCCACACCTCCTTAAACCCGTAATTGTTCAAATTTAAATTTTTCACCCTTTCACTAGAATGTACATTGTTACCAAATAGATACTTTCATCTAAATCATGCACAAAATGACATGTTTCACATTCTGCTACTAAGAGTTCTGCCCTTTACTGTATACTTCCCTCCTGTATTAAATCTTGCAAAATGCATCACCTCAAACCCCATCTACCATTATCTGTCCAAGTCTCCAGCCTATCTATATTCTGCTGTATGCTCTGACAATCCTCCTCATTATCGGTAGCTTTCCCAATCTTTGTGTTGTCTGAAAACCTACTTATCAGGGCACATACGTTATGCTCCAAATCACTTATATGTATTACAAACAACGGGGGTCACAACATTGATCCCTGTGAAATGAACCCTACAGAAAATTGTTTTAAAGCCAAATAAGCTTAAATTAATTCATCAACTTCAATTTTTTTATAAATGTTTGATGTAATTCTTGATGTTTTTGGGAATATTGTTACACCTGTAAGCAAGAAGAATAAGAAGAATAACATTTGAGATGAATGGGGAGTTAGAAGTGGAAGCGTGATACATAAAAAAGGAGATTGATTTAAGAGTTAACTCCAGAGATGACTATGGCTGAGGATATCTAGATATTGAAAAGACAGAGGCTCCTAAGATTTGGTAGAAGCATAGGTAGGGTTACCTGGGAGCTTCAAGTAAAAATTGCTGGATCTTTGTATTTGGGGCAATGGCAATGGTTTAGTAGCATTGTCAATGAGAATCTTGAAATTTGCTACCAGCTTAGGGGATCCTTCAGTGCTAAGTGTCTTCTCTATGTTGGTGCACTAGGAATGAGTTTAAAGGAGCTTTAGCTAAAGTGGAGAGGGGCACCTGGCCAAAGAAATGTCTGTTCATTAATTCAGGTCCTCAACTTGAATTAGTCTCAAACTTTTGCTATATTTATAACCTGGGACCAATTTTGCTTGAATCAGAATAACTTAATCTCGTAACACAGATTCCTACCTGCTAGCAGAAAGAATTAACTTCTCTTTGCCTGTTTCTTAAAGAGATGGAACTAAACATTTGCCAATTGGTGAACTCATGTCATTTTATGTATTTTTAAAAGTTCTGAATGATTGTGTGCAGTCTTCGATTTAAAAATAGGACTTGATCCAAAACAATTTTTTTGCTGAAATTTTTGGTCAGAAATTTTAGTTTTTACAACTTTATTTATTTTCACTAAAGTTCTACAGCATTTTAGATTAATTTTTTGAGCTTCTTTCTGAAACCTATCTTTGTCAATTCTCCTAATTTTAACACCTTGAGCCCTTGGCATCAAACTCAGACCATTTGTTTTCAAATTTCAGATTAGAAGTATCCAATTTAAAATTCACTTTTTCTTTTGAGAATTGTATCACAAACAAAATCTCAAAATGTTTATATTTTGTAAAGTTTATAATTCAAAAACAATCCTATTCAGGTCTAATTATCACTCCACACATCCCAATTTACATGAGAAGAAATCATTCTGAACATGTGTAACTTTGTAACCAGATTAAACATTCCCACATGTTTGTCAGAATATTCTAGAATCATAATTCTGGCCAATAACCAAGATTCCCCAGCTTGTTCCTTGAAAAATTTATTGATTTATTTATTACCCTTCCTACAAGTTTCATTGCTTGTTGTCTTTTCTTCAAACTTCTGAACTGTAATTGGACTAAATCCTAAGAAGGACCTTAACCTGTTTAGCTCAAACAAAAGAAAGCCTATAAGCTTCCACACAGTGCAATAGATCTACAACTTGAACTTCCATAACATTAAAATAAAACAGGCATGCTCAATCACAACCATATATCACTGTTGGAAGCTTCCTTACACTTCCAATCTCCACAACACTCATTCAAGTTAACAAAATTTTGAACAAATGAAAAAAAAACTCAAGTTTTAAAACATACAGAACCAAGGGGTTAATGAATCTCTGATGGCTGTGGCAAGCAGACACATAGAAGTGTCCCATTTAAAAAAGAAGAGATGAGACTAAATGAAGTGTTTCTTATCTGACATTTTTTCAACAATATTCTAGTTTACTGTCATGCTCCTAACTTAAATCCTGTGAACCATTCTCTGACTACTTTCTAAGTTTAATTTCTCCAAGGCCTTGTCAGGACTGGTTTACAATGGACCCCTTTGTCTACTGTTCCATTTCAGTTATTCAGTATTATCCACTCCTGGGATAACCCCACCCCCAGTTCATGCCCCTCTAGGACCACCCATACGTACAGCTGCTTAAGAGATAATTTGCCTGTTATGTACTTCACAACTAACCAATCTATAGTACGTTCATCTATTTCTTTATCTTCTGTGTCCTCTCGTTCTAGACTCCCTAACCAGGGAACACATGCTTCCCACATCTAGTCTGCCAGCTCATGCTATCTTTCTTCCTGGCTATGTTATGCTTATGTTATGTTCTTCATACTTGAAAAGCAGTGTAATACCGCCACTGATCACAAATCTAGGTATCCAACTAAGGATTCCTCTTGAACAATCCAGGCAATGGATGGATTAAGAGAAAGTGAGGATTGTAGATTCTGCAGAGTCAGAGTCGATAAAAGCAGGTCAGGCAGCGTCCGAGGAGCAGGAGAGTCAAGTTCCAGGCATAAGCTTTTCATTAGGACTGCTAATTTTCATGGTGACTGCTTACTGATATCCTTGATGGAAGAATGATGCTTGTATGCCACCTTTCCATCTATATCTAGGTACCTGACCGTGAACCAAATCTCTGAAGAATCATTAAGTCACCAGCTAATGAAACTAACTTTGGAATCAGCACAGTAAATAGGACAGATGCTCACTGAATCCAATCTGAATTATGGCAAGAAACTTGTATCAATTGTATCCCTGCAGTTGTAAATAGCTGCAATTTTAATATACAGCTTAGGTCAAGCTGAGTTATGAACCAGATATTTATCATAAGCCTCTTTTTCAAGTTTGTTAGATCTCTATATTTTTAGACATCCCGTGTGCACTAGCTTTTGATGCCCTATCTCTCTCCTCAAGGAATCTGCCTTTTCTGGACCTGAACTATTTCCTTATTAAAGGGTCATTTGCAGCTTTATTTGTCAATCTAATTCCATATTTTCTTCATGATTAATTTTCACTTTAACATGTTTTGTGTGAAAATGTTTGCTATATTTCTCTGCTCAACATTAGGCACTATGCTTCTAAATAATTATTTGTGTATACTGTAGACATTTTTAAAAAGCTTAGGTAAGGCACTATCTGATTTTTAAAAATCAAATGCTAAATTGCCCATAGCATGCTAAATTGCCCATAGTGTTCAGAGATGTGTAGGTTGGGTGCATTGGTCAGGGGTAAATATAGGATAATGGGGTAGAGGAATGGGTCTGGATGGGTTGCTCTTCAGCGGGTCAGTGTGGACTTGTTCGGTCGAAGGGCCTATTTCCACACTGTAGGGATTCTATTCTTTTCAATGAAAATCACTTGGTGACCTAGCACCTTGCAAGTCACTGCCTTGAACAATGGATAAACTTTGTGGTCATGACAGCAACCCTGCTTAAATATGGTATTTTGATTAATAATGCTTTAAGGTATCATGAAGATGTTTAATGGAAGATACGTGATTTTCTTTCCCAATTATTGGTTCATTTCAGAAAATAAACATGCTGTGAATTTAAACTTTAGCTTGCGTAGAATTTTACATGTCAGCACTGAAAAGAGCCATCCTCATATCATTGGAAAAACATCAACGCCCTGATCCATGTTAAGCTTTTGAAATGTAAACAAAGTCATTTCATTTAGATAGTACAGCACCTGGCCAAATTGCCTCAGATACAAGTGACTATTTTAAAATGGAGAAATTCATTATACAGGGAAAGGTAGCAGTTATTAATTCATAATGATATTCTATGAACTGTAATGTCATTTATCAAAGTGTTAATCAACAGGTCAGCTAGAGTATATAAGTGCTTCTGTGTAATTCTTCCTCAATTTTTCCAACATTCTAAGTAACAAGTGCCTGATTTGCATGATAAAGAGTACAAAACCTGAAAGAGAACTGCTTGAATGGACATATTCAAGTAAAACATGAAACTAAGACCTAGTGTAAATGTTGTAATGGGTCAAGTCAAGGTTGAATATGTCATTATACTACTTAAAGAACAAGTAAATGTCCCTCAGTGTACTTCCTCAATTAACAGCACTGACTATTCACCTTTGTGTTATTGCTGTTTCTTGAGACTGACATCAGAAAACTAGTAAGATGTATGCTACATTACAGTGGTAACTTATCATATGAATGACACATAGAAGCCGAAAGATGTGCAAAAACAAAACGGTTAAAAACAAAATGGTTAAAAACATAAAGAGAACAATGTTTATAATCTTGTTCACTGAAGAGACTGACAACAGAAGTGAAAGAAACAATTGCCAGGACAAGCAGCATGGTGAATACATTGCTAGGTGTAGTATTTTCTTGGTACACAGGCTATAATTAGAGCACTTTGGGTATCAGCACTGCTTGTTGCTACTGAAGTTCAAAAGATCACAGCATGTGCAATTTTGGTCTTTATGCTGATCTCATGCAAAGAAGCTCCTAACCATTGAGTGAACCTGCCAGTATTATTATGAAGTAAAAATTTTAAAAAAGCAGCTGCACCAAACAAAAGCTGCAGAAGTTATTGGAAATAGATATCATCACTTCCTATGTAGGAGTACAAAGAATAAAGAACAAAGAAAATTTACAGCCCAGGAACAGGCCCTTTAGGCCCTCCAAGCCTGAGCTGATCCAAATCACTGTCTAAATCTATTGCCCAATTCCTAAGGAGAGTATCCCTCTGCTCCTCACCTACTCACGCACCTGTCCAGACGCACCTTAAATGAATCTACCGTGCCTGCCTCTACTACCTCTGCTGGCAACACATTCCAGGCACCTACCACCCTCTGTGTAAAGTACATTCCGCATGTATCCCCTTTAAACTTTTCACCTCTCACCTTGAATGCGTGACCTCTCATTATTGAATCGCATTGAATTGGGAAAAAGCTTATCTCTATCCATCCTGTCTTTACCCTTCATGATTTTGTCGACCTCAATCAGATCCCCCCTTAATCTGCTTTTTTCTAATGAAAACAATCCTAACCCACTCAACCTCTCTTCATAGCTAGCACCAGGCAACATCCTTGTAAACTTTCTCTGCACCCTCTCCAAAGTGTCCACATCCTTTTGGTAATGTGGCAACCAAAAATGTACACAGTGTTCTAAATGAGGCCAAACCAAAGTCTAGTACAATTTTAACATGACCTTATACTCAATACCCCACCCGATGAAGGTAAGCATACCATATACCTTCTTAACCACTCTATCCACCTGTGCAGCCACCTTCAGGGTACAATGGACCTGAACTCCCAGATCTCTCTGCTCATCGACTTTTCCCAAGACTCTTCCGTTTACAGTATAATTCGCTCTAGAATAAGACTTCTCAAAATGCATCACCTCACATTTGCCTGGATTGAACTCCATCTGCCACTTCTCCACCCAACTCTCCAGTCTATCTGTATTCTCCTGTATTCTTTGATAGTCCCCTATGCTTTCTGCTACTCCACCAATCTTTGTGTCATTTGCAAACTTACTGATAAGGCCAACAATGCCGTCTTCCAGATCATTATGTATATCACAAACAACAATGGCTCCAGCACTGATCCCTGTGGAATACCACAGGTCACCTTCCTCCATTTCAAGAAACTCCCTTCAACTACTACTCTCTATCTCCTGTTGCTCAACCAGTTCTTTATCCACCTAGCTAGAACACCCTGCACACCAAGTGACTTCACTTTCTCCATTACTTTACCATGGAGAACCTTTTCAAACATTTTACTAAAGTCCATGTAAATGATATCTACAGCCCTTCCTTCATCTATCAACTTGGTCACTTCCTCAAAGAACTCTATTAAGTTGGTAAGACACAATCTCCCCCATACAAAACCATGTTGCCTATCACTGATAATCCCATTCTTTTCCAAAATAAATAGATTTAACCCTCAGTACCTTCTCCAGCAACTTTCCCACCACTGATGTCAGGCTCACTGGTCTGTAGTTACCCGGAATATCCCTTCTTGTACAGGGAGACAACATTAGCAACCCTCCAGTCCTCCAGCACTTCACCTGTGCTAAAGGATGCTACAAAGATATCTGTCAAGGCCCCAGTTATTTCCTCTCTCACTCCCTCAGCAACCTGGGATAGATCCCACCCAATCCTGGGAATTTGTCCACCTTTAATATCCTTTAGCCTACCCAACAATTCTTCCCTCTATATGTCAACTTGATCAATAAACAAACTTCTATCTCTAATCTCAACATGCATCATGTCTGTCTCCTCAGTGAACACTGATGCAAAGTAATCATTGAGAATCTTACCCATTTTCTCAGGTTCAACACATAACCTTCCTTCCTTGTCCTTTAGTGGACCAACACTTTTCTTGTTACCCTTTTGCCTCTTATATATGAATAAAAGGCCTTGGGATTCTCCTAAATTCTGCTCGCTAAAGTTATTTCATGACCCCTTTTAGCCCACTTGATTCCTTGTTTAAGATTGGTCTTAGTCTCCCGATATTCCTCCAAGGCCCATTCTGTTCTTAGCTGCCTGGACCTTATGTATGCTTCCCTTTTCCTCTTGGCTAGTTGCATGATTTCTCCTGTCATCCGCGGTTCACAAATCTTGCCTTTCCTATCCCTTGTTTTCAAAGAGGCATGCCTATCCTGCACTAACTTCAACCTAACTTTGAAAGCCTCCAACATATCAATTGTGGACTTCCCTTCAAGTAGCTGCTCCCAATCCACATCCCAGCTCCTGCCAAATCTTGATATAATTGGCCTTGGCCCAGTTTAGTACTCTTCCCTTCGGACCACTCTCACTTTTGTCTACGAATATTCTAAAACTTACAGAATTATGGTCATTATTCCCAAACAAATTCCCCACTGCAACTTCTACCACCTGGCCTGGCTCATTCCCCAACACCCAAATCCAATATGGCACCTCCCCTCTTCGGACTATTGATATACCGCTCTAGAAAACTTTCCTGGATGCTCCTTCTGCCCCATCCAGACCTCTGACGCTATGTATCCCAGTCAATGTTGGGAAAATTAAAATCTCCCATCACTACCACCCTGATGACTGTACATCTTTCCATAATCTGTTTACCTATTTGTTCTTCTACCTCACGCTCACTTTTGGGAGGCCTGTAGTGCAGTCCCAACAATGTAACTGCACCCTTCCTATTTCTCAGCTCTACCCATAATGCCTCATTTCTCAAGGCCTCCACAGTGTCCTCCTTTACACAGCCGTGATATCATCCCTATCAGCAATGCAACTCCTCCCCCCACCATCCCCCCACTTTTACTTACCTCCCTGTCCTGTCTGAAGCATCTATATTCTGGAACATTTAGTTGCCAAACATGCCCTTCCTTCAACCAAGTCTCTGTGATCTCAATAACGTCATACTCCCAGGCACCAATCCAAGCCCTAAGTTCATCTGCCTTACCCACTATACTCCTTGAATTAAAGTAAATTTACTTCAGGCCAGCCACCAGTTCTTTTGCATTCATCTGCTCTCTGCCTACTCTTCCCCTTCGTAATGCTAACTTCATGATCCTTACAGTATCTAGTTTCCACCTCACTGTCTACTCGTCTTCTCTTCTGGTTCCCAGTCCCCTGCCATATTAGTTTAAAACTTCCCCAACAGCAGTAGCAAAAACTCCCCAAGGACATTAGTTCCAATCTGGCTCAGGTGTAGACCATCCAATTTGTAATAGTTCCATCTTCCCCAGAACCAGTCCCAACATCCCACAAATCTGAATCCCTCGCTCCTACACCATCCCTCAAGCCATGTATTCATCCTGCCTATGCTTTCATTTCTGCCCTGACTAGCACGTGGCACTGGTAGCAATCATGACATCATTACCTTTGAGGTCCTCCTCTTTAACTTCTCTCCTAGCTCTCTGAATTCTACTTTAAGGACCTCATCTCATTTTTTACTTATATCATTGTTGCCTATGTGCACTAAGACAACTGGCTGTTCACCCTACCCTGTCAGAATGCTCTGCAGCCAGTTGGTGATATCCCTAACCTGAGCATCTGGGAGGCAACACACCACACCAAAGTTGTTTGTGTTTTATTTGTTCATTGGATGCTGATGGGTATCAATAGCAAGACCACCATTTACAGCAGTCTCTGGCCCTTCAGTTTCATATGCAGTTTCTCAGGTAATGAAATAAAACAGAAAATGCTATTGATCACCTTCTCGAATCACTGTAATCAATACAATGTAGGTGTATCCACGTACTGTTCCAGGATTTTGATTCAGTGACTGTGAATGTGCTGTGATGTGATGTATTACTGTAAGTCAAAACTGTGGGTGCCTTGGACTATCTGAACATAACAGTGTTCCAAAGCACCTACTGCCCTCTTTTGTCCAAACATTAAGCTTAAAGTGCTATTAAAGAAACATTGGCAACATATCTTGTCGGTGGTACACATTGCAGTTGTAGTGGGTTAGTGATGGAGAGAGTGAATGCTTAACTTCGTGAATGGGATCCACTCAAGCAGACTAAATTGTTTTGGATGGTGTCAATGATGAGTGTTGTTCAAGCAGCATTCATCCAGATAAATGATAAGCCATAAATATCCTCCTTTGTGCTGTGTATAACACCAAGCAGTAAAGATGTTGCCACCAACTCCCATTTATTTTAATTTTACCAGGATGTTTTGATGCCACCCTTGGAGAAATGCAGCTCAAATGTCGACAATTCTCAACTCTCCTCTGGAATTATTTATTCTCTCCACATTTAGACCAATGTTGTAATGGAGCCTTGTCATCCAAATGGAAGCCAAACTGAGCATATGGTGAATGGATTACCGGTGAGTTATGTGCCACTCCAGAGCAGAGTTAACATTTTTCATCACTTTGTTGATGATTGAGGATTGACTGATATTGATAAAATTGGATTTGTTCTGCTTTTTGTGCATACGAAATACCAACACAATTTTCTACATTGTCAGTGAGATGCTTCTATATTTGCTGTATAAGATAAGCTTACTGAGGGACATGACTAGTTGGAATACAGATTTTTAAAGCCATAGCTGAGATTTTGGCCCACAGTCTTTGCTATATGCAATGCAGTCAGTTGTTTCTTGACACAAGATCGAGTGATTCAAGTTGTCTGAAGATTGACACTTGCTATAGTGAAGACTTCAGCAGGAAGTCAAGATGGGTTATCAGCATTTTGTCTAAAGGTAGTATTAGGGTCCCTGTAGAAACCAATACATTTTAAAAAGAGAGATGAATTTCCTATCTACTGATGGAAAGAATCACAGGACAGAATTTCACATTTTGAGACTTTTACTGGAACAAATAAATTAAAATCTGTACAGACTAAGTATTAATTAACAGGTAGGAAATGCACTAAACTAAAGAAAATATACTTTGCCATTAACAAACGCAATTGAAATACTTTATGACATGTTTACTACATGCCATGTTCCCAGGTTTGGAGCCTTAAAGATTAAGATTTAATCTCCCCTTAGCTTTTCAACAGGCTCCCTTCTCACTGCCATGCTAGAATTATTCAAGTGTCCTTTGAAAGTCCTTGCATTCAGTCTTCTGAATATACCAGAACCAACTTCCAGCAGCAAGGTTCACTCTGGCGTTACTACCAATCCACAGGCAAGGTTCTCAAATTTGTTATGGTTCTAGATTTTTAAAAATTAATTTGTGGGACTTCAGCATTGATGGCTGGCTAGCATTGATACCCAGCCCCTATTTGCCCTTGAGAAGGTCGTTGTGAGCAGCCTTGTTGAATTGCTGCAGTCCACTTGCTGTGGGTTTACCCACAATGCTGATAGGGAGGGAATTCCAGGGCTTTGATCCAATGACTGTGAAGGAACAGGTGGTACATTTCCATGTCAGGGTGGTGAGTGGCTTGGAGGGGAACTTGAAAGTAGTGGAGTTTCCAGGTACACGCTGCACTTGTCCTTCTAGATGGAAGTGGTCGTGGGTGTCTAAGGATCTTTAGTGAATTTCTGCAGTGCATCTTATAGATGGTACACACTGCTGCTACTGAGCGCCGGTGGTGGAGGGATTGAATGTTAGTAGATGTGGTGCCAATCAAGTGAGTTGCTTTGTCCTAGATGGTGTCAAGCTTCCTGAGTGTTGTTGGAGCTGCAGCCATCCAGGCAAGTGGGGAGAATTCCATCACACTCCCGACTTTTGCCTTGTAGATGGTGGATAGACATTGGGATGTCAGGAGGTGAGTTACTCACCGCAGTATCCCTAGTCCCTGACCTGCTATTGTAGCCCCTGTGTTTATGTGGTGAGTCCAGTTGAGTTTCTGGTTAATGGTAACCTCAAGCATGTTGATAGTGGGGGTTTCAGTGATGGTAATACCATTGAATGTCAAGGGGTGATAGTTAGAGTGTCTCTTTTTGGTGATGGTCATTGTCTAGCACTTGTGTGATGCGAATGTCACTTGCCACTTGTCAGGAGAAAATGAGGACTGCAGATGCGAGAGATCAGAGTTGAGTGTACGATGCTGGAAAAGCACAGCAGGTCAGTCAGCATCCGAGGAGCAGGGGAATCAACATTTTGAGCATAAGCCCTTCATCAGCGAATTCCTGAGTTGATTCTCCTGCTCCTCGGATGCTGCCTGACCTGCTGTGATTTTCCAGCACCACACTCTCAACTCTCACCATTTGTCAGCCCAAGCTTGGATATTGTCCAGATCTTGTTGCATTTGAGCACGGACTGCTTCAGTGTCTGAGGAGTTGCAAATGGTTCTGAACACGATGCAATCATTGGCGGGCATCCCCACTTCTGACCTTATAACAGAGGGAAAGTCATTGATGAAGCAGCTGAAGATTGTTGGGTCTAGGACACTACCCTGAGGGATTGCTGCAGAGATGTCCTGGAGCTGAGATGACTGACTCTCCACCACCTTCCTTTGTGCCAGGTATGACTCTAATCAGTGGAGTGTTTGCCCCTTGATACCCATTGATTCTAGTTTTGCTTGGGCTCCTTGGTGCCTTACTCGGTCAAATGCAGCTTTGATGTCAAGGGTTGTCATTCTCCCTCACCTCTAGAATTCAGCTCTTTTGTCCATGTTTGAACCAAGGCTGTAATGAGATCAGGAGCTGAGTGACCCTGGCAAAACCCAACTGGGCATCACTGAGCAGGTTGTTGCTGAGCAGGTGTTGCTTGATAGCCTTGTTGAGGACCCCTTACATCACTTTACTGATGACGGAGAGTAGACTGATTGGGCAGTGATTGGCCGGGTTGGATTTGTCCTGCTTTTTGTGTACAGGATATGCCTGGGCAGTTTTCCACATTGTTGGGTAGATGCCAGTGTTGTAACTGTACTGGAAGAGCTTGGCTAGGGGAGCAGCAGTTCTGGAGCACAAGTCTTCAGTTCTATTGCTGGAATGTTATCCGGACCCATTGCCTTTGCAGTATCCAGTGCCTCCAGCCGTTTCTTAATATCACGTGGAGTGAATCGAACTGGCTGGAGACTGTTATCTGTAAAGCTGGGGACCACTGGAGGAGCCTGAGATGGATCATCCACCCGGCACTTCTGACTGAAAATTGTTGTGAGTGCATCAGCTTTATCTTTTCACCGTGTGCTGGGCTCCTCCATCATTAATTGTCCACCACCATTCACAACTGGATGCGGAAGGATTGCAGAGCATGAATCTGATCCATTGGTTGTGGGATGGCTTAGCTCTGTCTATCATTTGCTGTTTATGCCGTTTGGCATGCAAGTAGTCCTATTTGGTAGCTTCACCAGGTTGACACGTCATTTTTAGGTATGCCTGTGGTTCCTCCTGGCATGCCCTCCTGCAGTCTCCATTGAACCAGGGTTGGTCCCCTGGCTTGATGGTAATGGTGGATATGCTAGGCCATGAGGTTGCAGATTGTGCTGGAATATAGTTATGCTGCTGTTGATGGCCCATAGCACCTCATGGAAGCCCAGTCTTGAGCTGCTAGATTGGTTCAAAGTCTGTTCCATTTAGCATGGTGAGAGTGCCACACAACACAATGGAGGTTGTTCTCACAGTGAAGGTGGGACTTTGTCTCCACAAGGACAGTGCAATGGTCATTTTTACCTATAATGTCATGGACTGATGCTTCTGCAGCCAGCAGATTAGTAACAATGTGGTTAAGTGTGCTTTTTCCTCTGTTGGCTCCTTCACTACCTGTCACAGACCCAGTCTAGTAGTTATGTCCTTTAGGATCCAACCAACTCAATCAGTAATGCTGTGGCCGAGCCACTCTTGGTGGTGGACATTGAAATCCCCCACCCAGAGTACATTTTGTGCCCTGGCCACCTTCAGTGATTCCTCCAAGTGTTTTTCAACATGGAGGAGTACTGATTCATCAGCCAAAGGAGAAAGGTATGTGGTAACCAGTAAGAGGTTTCCTTGCCCTTGTTTAACATGAAGTCATGAGACTTCATGGGGTCCAATATAAATGTCATGGACACCAGGGCAACTCCCTACCGACTGGAAAGCACTGGGCCGCCACCTCTGCTAGGTCTGTCCTGCCAGTGGGACAGGACATATCCAGGGATGGTAATGGTGGTGTCTGGGATGTTATCTGTAAAGTATGATTTTGTAAGAATGGCTGTTGCTTGACTAGTCTGTGAGACAGTTCTCCCAATTTCGGCACTAGCTCCAAGATGTTGGTAAGGATGACTTTGCACGGTCAACAGGGCTGGTTGTGTTTTTGCAGTTGTTTGTTTCGGTTCAAGGTTGGTGCCAGATGGTCTGTCTGGTTTAATTTCTTTGTTTTGACTTTCTAATGATCGGTACAACTGAGTGGCTTGCTAGGCCATTTCAGAGGGCAGTTGAGAGTCAAACCCATTACTGTGGCTCTGGAGTCACATGTAGGCCAGATCAGGTAAGGAGGCAGATTTCCTTCCCTAAAGGACACTAGTGAACCAGATGGGTTTTTCCACCAATTGACAATGGTTTCATGGTCATCAGTCAACTCTTAATTCCAGATTTTTAAAAATTGAATTCAAATTCCACCATCTGCCATGTCAGGATTCAAATCCAAATCCCTAGAACATTATTTTGGATTTCTGGATTAATAGTCAAACGATGATACCACTGGGTCAACCCCTTCCCTATAGATGGGACACCACAAATTATTAAGGATACAGTGAGGAAGAACAAATTAGCTTCACGTCTTTAGTTATCCACCCCCTCATTCGGTGGCAACAGGCTGATTTACAAAGGTATCGTTCAAACATTGATACCTTTTTCCCAGGCCAAAGGAAATTAGTTTTTAAAAGGAGCCAATTTAATCAGGTTTTCTTGTGTTAGCAAGAAAATTACTCAACACAATAATGAATAATAACAGGTCATGCATACATACAGTTCCAAAGAA
This sequence comes from Chiloscyllium plagiosum, assembly GCF_037043375.1. NCBI lineage: Eukaryota > Metazoa > Chordata > Chondrichthyes > Orectolobiformes > Hemiscylliidae > Chiloscyllium > Chiloscyllium plagiosum. Next base: position 67,170,122 of record NW_028270145.1, on the reverse strand, counting down.
GAGTTATATTGGACACAAAATGGTAACTTTGTTGTTCTCTCTGCTGAAGCTGCCAGAACTTTTGAGATTTTCTAGCACTTGCTGCTTTTATTTTTAGTCTCCACCATCTGAGGAGCTTTATTAGACACATGGACACAAATTAAAAATAAGAAATGATCCCCCAATTCCTATTTAAAATGTAATGATCAGTCTCTGGGTCATATGTGAAGAATGTATAGTGGCCACTAAGGCTATTACAATGGATGTTACCGATTACATTGATGTTGGCATTTGAACTGTCAATTTCAAAGTTCTTGGTTTTATAGATTGATTGAAATTCTTTTGTCCTGGTTCCTTTTGATGGTGGATGGCTGGTGCACAGGGTGAGAGAATGTCTTTTCCATTTTTTTTCCCTGCATCATACAAATGTTTAATATCTGTTCTCAAAACTATGACATTCACAGTCCTCTAGTCCTCACACTAGAACATCAGGCCACTAATACGCACAGACCAAAGTTGAAACTGAGATTTAAATGTATTTTTTGTATAGCCCTGGTAAAATACAAACAAGAGACATCTCCTGATTAAGCAGGTTTTGTGTAGTCAGCCGGAAATTGTTTCTGCCTTCTTAACATTTCTGTCTGGAGTTTCCATGACTGTACCAATATAACATTCCAGACTTCCTCTTCAGCCAGCCACCGAATTTACACCTGCAGTCATCTTGGTTTATCAATCCTGTTTTAAAAGACACATTGGAATAGGAAGTTCACTCTGTCTATAGACGATTTGGAGTTATCATCTGTGTCAGTGACACTGATGACTCCTTGAATCTCCAAAGAGAAATCTTCAAAGAGGAAATCAGTTTTCACTAGCATCGTACTTGGTTGCAAACCTAAAATGGTCACTTCTTCTGCTTTTCACGGCATTAGCCACTTTGACTCCTTCTCAATGTCTGTATACATGTTTGTTTCTGTGTCTTGAAGACCACCCACCCCTCTTATATGTCAAGATATGAAAACTATCACTTGATTTTCAATAGCTTTCAAGTTGGGCCTCTTCATCCATGACTATAAGATCACACTGGTGTCCAGTAAGTGTACAGCTGGAGTCATCTCCCTTTTCCCCATTAAGAGCTTCCTATTGAAGCTTATATTAAAGAAGATAGTTTAAAATGTCTCACAATTGTAATAGCAATTGCAAATAAAGCCTTGTCTCTTACACTCATATCGCATTAATAAGGATAGGAATGGTGATGGAGTCACCTTCGCCCCATTCATTGTTTAATTGTTTACTATCATTCATGCTTAGAAGCAAAATATATGTTGTAAATCTTAATGTAACTTTGGCTGCAAAGATACAAAGTTTGCAACTGGTCTGTCCATTATAAGGTCACAAGGTCTAACTGTATGTGTTTCAAGGTCTAAAACTAAAATCAATTGTTGTAGTTGATTTATACCAGCAGGAAACAATTTGCTTTCATTTAGTTTCTACAGTTTGTTGGGGAATAGGAGGTAGATTTCCTCTATATATCAATTGCCTAAGTCTTGGTGCGCAGGGAACAGTTTAATAGCTGGTCATTGTTATGAAACTCGGAAGCTTTGCCAGTAGTAAGGAGGACAGTGTAGAATTCCAACAGGACATACACAAGCTTATGGGGTGGGCAGACAATTTCCAGATGAAATGAAAAATAGATATGCGTGTGGATTGTGATAGGAAGAACATGGACAGACATATAACATAGGGGTTATAATATATAAAGGGCTTTAGGAGGAGAGGGACCTGGGTGTATATGTGCATAGATCACTGAAGTTGGCAGGACAGGTGGAGAGAGCAGTTAATAAAGCATTCAGTAACCTAGGCCATATTAATATGGATATGGAGTAGAACACCATAAGTTTGACATTTGTTCAACCTCAGCCAGAATATTGTGTTTAAGTTTTGACTCCCACAATACAGGAAGGATGTGACAGGCAAATTACAGTAAGTCATAATGTCTACCTTAAATCCGGTAAAGACATGATGGGCTAAAATCTTCTTTCAATGCTCTAACAATTCTGTGATTGGGTAATTTTGCAAAAGATGTACCTTTTGTAAAAACTCCAAAAGTTTTAAATCACGCTGTTTGTAAAGTGGTCTCCTGAAAATCCTTAATTTTTTTTCAACTAATGGTCCTTTTCATCATAATTGTTAACTGACCAAAAGTGATGAACAAATTCCTACTGGCTCTAGAATCAGATCATAGTCTTAAGCTGGGTCATGCCCTATACCTGAAATATATTTTGGATCATCTCTGCTGGTTAACATACTCATTCTATACTGAATCAAAACAGGATGAAAAATCAGAAACTAAATGAACAACAGCTTTAGATGTATGGCTGATTTTATTTTATTACTGGAATTTGAAAGTGCTTTTCAAGTATTTGATCTTTAGGGATTTGGGAAAATGTTTTCTGTTGAATAAAATAGGATAGTCTGAACACATATAAACACATTTTAGAAACACATTTTTAGAGAAAGAAAGGGAAATTGAAACCATTCCACTGTTATACCAATCATTAAACTGGAATCTGTGAACAGAATACTTCCAAAGCTGTTTATTTAATAAGAGATTCATTTTGCACATTACAAAATCAACACACATTTGTGTACAGATTAAAATATAAATTAACGTTAGCTAAAGACAGAAAAATCTCATAGAATACTGCATAAAACTTTATAAATCTATGAGGCACTTTGATCAAGGGAAAATAAAAATAATAATTCTTGTGTTTCAGGTGTCAAAAACAAGAGACAATCAATTTAAAATTGTTACTAGAAGTGGAAATAAAAATAGATGAAATTCTTTTAGACAATGCTTGTATATGCTATTTTCCTTGCATGTTTTAAAAGAACATTGAAGCAAAAGGGGTTTGGAGGGATATGGGCTGGGCGCTGACAGGTGGGACTAGATTGGGTTGGGATATCTGGTCGGCATGGACGGGTTGGACCGAAGGGTCTGTTTCCATGCTGCACATCTCTATGACTCTATGACTCTAAAAAGATTAAATGGAACTATACTAGAGTGAGAAGCAATGGGATTTTATTTCAGGTATTGCTTTAACAAACAGCTCACTCAAACCTAATGGATCAATTGATCTACTTCTGTGCTGTAAATTTCTTTAGTTCTATATAGCCTTTATTGTTTGACTGCACAATGTCACTTCATCCTAAATTCAATACGAGTGAATAATAGTAATGTTAACATTTCATTTCATTAAATCATTCAAAACTCCAAAAGCATTAAGTTCACAGATAGTCAAGAAGTTGAATTTTGATATGTTAATTTTGTTGGATGCAAAGTGCCAGTTTGAACATTGGAGTCAGCAAAGTGCTTCAAGTTATAATGATTTCTGAAACATAGATTTATCCTCACCTGATGTTACAATTTGAATCCAGAATCAAAGGAATTTTCAGTATTCAGCAAAATGATGTAATCAAGCAGATTGAACAGATAAAACACTGAAGCTAAGACACCTATTCACTCCAACCTCCCCAGTGACCTATCACAATCACCTTCCACCTGCATCCTTTATCACCATCTTACCTACCTTCCCCCAGCCCCACCCCCACTCCTTATTTATCTGCCAGCTTCCTTCCACATCCACATTCCTGATGAAAGGTTTACGTCAAAACATCAACTCATTGGACATTGCCTGATCTGCTGTGCTTTTTCCAGTGTCTGACTTTTTCAACTCTGACTCTCCAGCATCTGCAGTCCTCACTTTTTCTTAAGACACAGAAGATGTCTTGAAGACTGCAATCCAGAAAGCAAAATCCACTCATTACCTTCCATATACGTAATTCAATTTCATCTCAAGTCAGAGGTAACAATTTAAATTATAACCATCTTATAAAGTCTTATATTTGTAGCAGTTTCACAAAGTGAGATAAAAATAGGAACATATATATCTGATTAAGGTAGAAGCTAAAATACCACAACATTCCGTTAAAAGCATTTGGTTTTTTAATCTTATTATAGAAATTTGACATTGAAGAAATAAAGATGTAGTATTTTCAAAGTCTGAAAGGTTTATTGTAGGCAACTATGTATTTAAAGTGTCTGCATTTTTTCCCATGCTCATATCTAAGGATTGCACCCATAACTCCATAGATTTGCTTATATTTATGGGCAAAGTACAATGGTTATTTACAATTGCATTCTGCATGGTGACTGACCATAAAACTCTTCTGCTCTTACTATTTGCAATCATGTGTAATGGAAGGAATTTTAGAGGTTGGCAATTAACCTGTTTGGCCATAGTAGGAATGCACATTTCACAAACAACAAGTCCTGGTATGGGATTTGAACCCAGAGCTTCTGGCCGAGAAATAGGTAAGCAACCAGTGTGCCACAAGATGTCCACGATCTTCATATATCATGAAACACTCAGTTACATCTCATTTCAAAGAGGCCTGACATTTTAACAGCTTTTCAGAGAGAATGTCTCTTGAGGAAGGCAATTTGCCTTCCTTATGTGGTCTGGCCCAGACGTGACCCCAGATTCACAATAATGTGGCTGATACTTTATGCCCTCTGACATGGCCTTGTGTGCTACTCACAGGTTCAAAACTGCTACAGTAAAGTCAAGAAGGAATACAAGTGGAAGGAATGTGCATACATTGACCTCTGCATTTGAAACAAAAATGGCACACCTGATGCATTGATATTGTAAAGTCTTCTTATTAACATAGGAGGTTTATATCAAAATAGAGACAGCTGCCCACTTCCTGTTAAACAAAATCCCAATATAGTCACGCTCATACAACTGTACCTTACTGAGAGGTGCTGACAGCCTGCGGTCCTGTTGAATAGTGAGATTCGGAACACACTATTGAAACCTTAAGGGGAAGATTGAAACTTTTTTTTCTCAACGTTGAGATTCAGATTTTTTTTTCAATCTCGCTACATTGTCTCAGACAACACCACTACCATTCCTGACTGTATGTTTAAAAATTGGCTCTATGTCAGCAAGCTGTAAAAAGTTATTTAAAATGAAATAAAAATGAAAGAACTGCAGATGCTGTAAATCGGAGCCAAAACATTAAGTGTGTGTGTGCGCGTATGTGTGCGCGCATGTGTGTGTGATTTAAAACTAAACTTGACCAATTAATTCATCTTTTAAACTCTATCAATCTCTTCACAGGACTCCTCAGTAAACAGTCTCAAATCAACACCAACTATCTACTTTTAACAAGCACTTCTGATGATTCATTACGCCCTATCCACAGAACCCTTCCACTGTATTTGAACTCTTTGTCTGCTAATATTCATTCAGTAAGGCTAAGACAAGCTGTTTCATGTCTTTGATGGTTGGGTGATGTTTCAGGATCTGCAGTTGTCAATTTTAGCTTCTCTCATCTAAGGCAGGTTCACATCCTTGGGTTATCTCACCAAGGTGATCTTCTGGGTCTAGTTTTCCAGTGATGCTCACCACAAGGTATATGGAGCTGGAGATGCTGTGCAGCTCAGCTGTCAGTCAAAGATGCCTTTTGGAGATGCTGTTGAAGAAGATGCAAAAGCAGAGAGAGCTGACTCTCCAGGTTGCCCCTTCCATCCCTATCTTCACTCCTTTCTTGAAGATTCTATGGCATCAATCCAATACTAGCATAGGGTGGGAGCAGGAGGATCCAATGAGGTGACTACTTTCCATATGGGAGGTCACAGAACAAGGTTTTGAAACTTCAACTGTTAAATGCTATCCTTGTCCCGCTATGCCTCTGGCCTCCTACTGAGCAGGGTGCCACCTAGCATTCTTCTAACAAAGCAGCTTCACTGGAGGTGGAAACAATGGTTCATTCTGAAACAATGTGGCCATTAGCGCCTGGACGGGCAGTTGAGGCCTGTCTGGTTTCCATGGGAAGTTAAACGTCCAAGGCTGGCTGCATGACTACTGTCTGTTCCAGGTCTGCAGCTTGCAAATCCGGCCAAGTTTAAACATGGCTTCCACTTTTCAAGCTTTTGTCTCACACAAAAAAAACAGAAGTAACAATGCTGGAGGTCATGGGTCACTGGAACTTTCCAAATGGGTTGTGGCAGTAAATTAAGGAGAGGTGAGGGCATAATGGTAATGTGGAGAAGGTGAGGATTGTAGATGCTGGAGATCAGAGTCAAGAGTGTGGAAAAAATACAGCAGGTCAGGCAGCATCCGAGGATCAGGAGAATCGACATTTCGGGCATAAGCCCTTCATTAGGAATGAGTTCGTATCATAATGGTAATGTCACTGGATTAGTAATCAAGAGCCTAGACTCATGTTCTGGGGACATGGGCTTGAATTCCACCATAAGTGATGGTGACATTTGAGTTTAATAAAAATATGGAATTGTAAGCTAGTTGAATAATGACCCCAATGTAAACACTGTTGATTATCAAAAAAAAATCTAATTTACTAATGTTCTTTATGGAAGAAAATCTGGAATCCTTACCTGCTCCAGTCCACATGTGCTTCCAGATCCTCAGTAATATATTTGACTTTTAACTGTCCTGTGAAATGGCCTAACAAGTCATTCAGTTCAAGGGCAATTAGAGATGGGCAATAGATGCTGATCAGCCAGCAATGTCTACATCTCATTAATGAATACAAAAAAAGATATATCACCAGTACTGTTTACAGTGAAATAAAAATAATAATAATTAAATTGTTACATGTACCAATAAATAAATTGTCAGAATGAATACTTAAAGCAATGTTTGATGTAGTTGAATTTGTTTTACTTATAGAATATGCAGATCCATTTGCAAGCAAATAATTTAACATAATCATTTATCCCATGATCAACAATACTGACAATTTTAAAAACAAATTTAAACAGAATGGTTTTGTGTTAGGTTTTAAAAGTCTCAAAATAATTTTCCAAATAAAAGGGAAAGGAATTTAAAAGACCATGAGGCCCTAAAATTAAGCATTCAATAATGAAATGGATTAATAATTTTCAACTGTAGTTAAATACAAAGAGGTTTGCACCTAAGTGCAATTTCAGGTTTGTTTCTCTTAGATATAAAGACAAATAAGAAAAGTATCTATAAATATATAAAACAAAAAAGAGGGGCTAAAGTAAACATTGGCCCATTAGAGGATGAGAAGGAGCATTCAGTTATGGAATATGATGAAATGGCCGAGGCATTGAACAGGTATTTTGTGTTGGTCTTCACAGTGGAGGACACTAATATCATGCCGGTAATTGACAAAGAGACGAAAGTAGGTGAGGACCTGGAAACAATAATTATTATGGAAGAGGTAGTGAATTGCTGGGCCTCTTACTGAGATATTTGTACCATCGATAGTCACAGGTGAGATATCAGAAGACTGGAGGTTGGCTAACGTGGTGCCACTGTTTATGAAAAGTGGTAAGGACAAGCCAGGGAACTGTAGACCAGTGAGCCTGATGTCAGTGGTGGGGAAGGTGTTAGAGGGAATCCTGAGGGACAGGATATATATGTATTTGGAAAGGCAAGGACTGATTGGGGATAGTGAACATGGCTTTGTGTGTGGGAAATCATGTCTCACAAACTTGATTGAGTTTTTTGAAGAAGTAACAAAGAGGATTGATGAGGGCAGAGCAGTAGATGTGATCTACATGGAATTCAGTAAGACACTCAACAAGGTTCCCTATGTGAGACTGCTTAGCAAGGTTAGATCTCATGGAATACAGGGAGAACTAGCCATTTGGATATAGAACTGGCTCAAAGATAGGAAACACAGGGTGGTGGTGGAGGGTTGTTTTCCAGACTGGAGACCTGTGACAAGTGGAGTGCCACAGGATCGGTGCTGGGTCCACTACTTTTCATCATTTATATAAAGGATTTGGATGTGAGCAAAAGAGGTATAGTTAGTAAGTTTGCAGATGGCACCAAAATTGGAGGTGTACTGGACAGCGAAGAAGGTTACCTCAGATTACAACGGGATCTTGATCAGATGGAACAATGGGCTGAGAAGTGGCAGATGGAGTTTAATTTAGATAAATGTGAGGCGGACTTTGGAAAGGCAGAACATACACACCTAACGGTAAGGTCCTAGGGTGTGTTGCTGAACAAAGTGATCTTTGAGTGCAAGTTAATAGCTTCTTGAAAGTGGAGTCCCAGGTAGATAGGATAGTGAAGAAGGCATTTGGTATGTTTTCCTTTATTGTCCAGAGTATTGAGTAAAGGAGTTGGGAGGTTGTGTTGTGGCTGTACAGGATATTGGTTAGGCCACTTTTGGAATATTATGTGCAATTCTGGTCTCCTTCCTATTGGAAGGATATTGTGATACTTGAAAGGGTTCAGGAAAGATTTGCAAGGATGTTATCAGGCTTGGAGGATTTGAGCTATAGGGAGAGTTTGAATAGGTCAGGGGTGTTCTCCCTGGAGCGTCAGAGGCTGAGGGGTGACCTTTTAGAGGTTTACAAAATTATGAGGGGCATGGATAGGATAAATAGACAAAGTCTTTTCCCTGGAATGGGGGAGTCCAGAACAAGAGGGCATAGGTTTAGGGTGAGAGGGGAAAGATATAAAAGAGACCTAGGGGCAACTTTTTCACACAGAGGGTGGTATGTGTATAGAATGGACTGCCAGAGAAAGTGGTGAAGGCTAGTATAATTGCAACATTTAAAAGGCATCTGGATGGGTATATGAATAGGAAGGGGTTTGGAAGGATATGGGCTGTGTGCTGGCAAGTGGCACTAGATTGGGTTGAGATATCTGGTCGGCATGGACAAGTTGGACCGAAGGGTCTGTTTCTGTGCTGCACATTTCTATGACTCTAGTATTGGCGAAGCTAATGGAGCTAAGGATAAACAAGTCTCCGAGCCCTGATGGAATGCATCTCAGGGTAGTAAAAGAGATGGCGGGAGAAATAGCAAGTGCACTTGTGGTAATCTTTCATAATTCACTGGACTCTGGGGCAGTTCCAGCAGATTGGAAAACAGCACATGTAACGCTGCTGTTTAAAAAAAGAGGTAGACAAAAGATGGGAAATTACAGACTGGTTAGCTTAACCTCTGTAGTGGGGAAGATGCTTGAGTCTATTGTTAAGGAAGAAATAGCAAGACATCTAGATAGAAATTGTCCCATTGGGCAGACACAGCATGTGTTCATGAAAGGCAGGTTATGCTTATCAAATCTTTTGGAATTCTGTGAAGACATTATGAGCAAGGTGGACAATGGGGATCCCGTGGATATGGTGTACCTAGATTTCCAAAAGGCCTTCGACAAGTTGCCACATTAGATAAAAAAGTATGGTGTTACGGGTAAAGTATTAGCATGGATAGAGGATTAGTTGATTAACAAGAAACAAAGAGTGAGGATAAATGAGTGTTATTCTGGTTGACAATCAGTAACGAGTGGTGTGCCACAGAGATCAGTATTGGAACCACAATTATTCACAATTTATATAGATGATTTGGAGTTGGGGCCATGTGTAATGTGTCAAAGTTTGCAGATGAATGCACTAAGATGAGTGCAGAGCAAAGTGTGCAGAGGACTGTGAAACTTTGCAGAGGATCTTTGAGTGAGTGAGCAAGGCCTGGCAGATGGAATACAATGTTAATAAATGTGAAGTAATCCATTTTGCTAAGAGTAACAGTAAAAAGGATTATTACTTTAATGGTAAAAGTAATATGCTGCTATTCAGAGGGAGCAAGGTATCCTTGTGCATGAATCACAGTGGATTGGTCGGCTGGTACAAGTAATTAGGAAGGCAAATGGAATTTTGTCCTTCATTGCTAAAGGGATGGAGTTTAAGAACAGGGAGGTAATGTTGCAGCTGTATAAGGTGCTGGTGACATCACACCTGGAGTACTGCGTGCAGTTTTGGTCTCCTTACTTGAGAAAGGATGTACTGGCACTGGAGGGAGTACAGAGGAGGTTTACTAGGTTGATTCCAGAGTTGAGAAGGTTGGCTTATGAGGAGAGACTGAGGAGACTAGAAGATTAGAATTTCGGAGAGGGGGGATCTTATGGAAACATATAAACTTATGAAGGGAGTAGATAAGATAGAAGTAGAGAGGATGTTTCCACTGGCGAGTGAAGTTAGGACAAGAGGGCATAGCCTCAAAATTAGGGGGAGCAGATTTAGGATTGCATTGAGAAGGAACTCCTTCATCCAGAGAGTTGTAAATCTATGGAATTCCTTTCCCAGTAAAGTAGTTCACTTCAGTAAAAGTTTTTAAAACGATAATAGATTTTTTTGAACAATAAAAGAATAAAGGGTTATGGAGAGAAGGCAGGTTAGTGGAGCTGAGTCCACGAAAAGATCAGCTATGATCTTATTGAATGGTGAAGCAGGCTCGAAGGGTCAGATGGCCTACTCCTGCTCCTAGTTCTTATGTTCTATGATATGAAGCCAAAACAATATGTCATTAAAATGTTCCATTTCCAGACTGTCTTTGAAAAGGTGTTGCATAAGATGCTGTTAAATAAGATAAGAGCCCATTATGTTAGGGACAAGATAGTGGCATGGATAGAGGATTTGCTCACTTGCAGAAGACAATTAGGGATAAAGGGGTATTCAGCATGGTAGACAGTGACTAGTGCAGTTTCAAGGGATATTCACACACAAATATTCATATTGTACATTAACGACCTGGATGAAGGAACTGAGGACGTTGTTGCTAAGTTTGCAGATAACACAAAGATTGGTGGAGGGACAGGTAGTGTTGAAGAAGCAGGGAGGCTGCAGTAGCATAGGCAAATAAATGGCAGATGGAATGCAATGTTGGAAATGTGAGCTTATGTACTTTGGGAGGAAGAATAGAGGCATAGACTATTTTCTAAATGGGGAAAGGTTTCAGAAATCTGAAGTACAAAGGGATTTGAGAGTTCTAGTTCAGGATTCTCTTCAGGTTAACATGCAGATTGAGTTGGCAGTTAGAAAGCTAAATGCAATGTTAGTATTCTTTTCAGGAGGGCTAGAATTCAAGAGCAGAGATGTATTGCTGAGGTTGTATAAGGCTCTGGTCAGACCACTTTTGACACATTGTGGGCAATTTTCAGCCTCAGTCTAAGGAAGGATGTGCTGGCATTGCATTATCCTAGGGATGAAGGGCTTGTCATATAAGGAGCAGTTATGGACACATAGTCTGTATTCAATGCAATTTAAAAGAATGAAGAATCTAGGAGAATCTGATTGAAACATACAGAATACTAAGATGTCTGGAGAGAGTGGACATGGAGAAGATGTTTCCTCTGGTAGGAAAGACAAAGACCCAAGGGCACAGCCTCAGAGTGAAGGGATGACCTCTTAGAACTGAGATGAAGAGGATTTTTTTGAGCCAGAGGATGGTGAATCTGTGACACTCATTGGCGCAGAAGACAAGTCATTGAGTATACTTAAGACAAGGTCCTTGATTGCAAAGGAGATCAAGGGTAATGGAGAGAAGACAGGCAAATCAGTTTGAAATCAGGCATGATCAAATGTCAGAGCAGACTCGATGGGATGAATGGCCTAATTCTGCTCCTATGTCTTGCAGTCCTATTATTTTATGGTCATGCAAGGCAGGATTTTGTTCTAAACAGTACTTATATCAATGATCTGTATTGTTATGCTGCAAGTATCTAAGGTCTGATCAAAACGACTACAAGAAGACATGTGCACTTCAATATGAAGCAAATTTATTAACTTAAGCTTCTTAATGTATATTAGAGACATGTACAAACTAATGAGTGAATCTATTGGCTTAAACTACGTAATATACTTATTTATAAAAACAAGTGAGTCTCACACTGCCTTCTATCCTTCGGGTCTTTGATGACAGTGGCACTCGGAGCTCGATCTCAGATTCCATGGCACCAGTTGTGTGAAACCCAGCTCAATGGTGAAAAATCTGATGAATGGGGCAAAGTCCCTGATATTAGTACTATTATGAATCAAAGGATATGTGCTGCATCCCCATCCCTTCATAACTTCAGTCCTTTCCAGCTCTCAAAACTAGGTGGAATAGTGGAAACTTAGTTGGCCCCATGTAGACCATGTAACTGGGTAGTTTCCATTGACACTGAAGGTCAGATAGGTTTCTCTCCCTCCTTCATCACCCAACACCACCCACCACCCACCACCCCTACCCCACCTCCCAGTCAAAAGAGACTGTTTTTGCATTTGTGCTCTTTTCTGTGTGCTTTTCCAGTTTACTTGAATTGTTTATTGTGAAGTCCAATTAAACCTTAATGGTTAACTCTTAATGGTCGGGTTTGAAGATATTTTTAAGCAAAACACTGCACTGTCCTACTATATTTTAAAAGTTCTGAGTTGTAAGATTTCTTCTAACTTTGAATGTAATAGGAAAACTAATACACATGACTATAAATTAACAAGAGCATACTTTGGTGAGACATTCATATCATGTTTGAGCCAGAATAATGTCATTGTGAAGTCAAGACAAGAATGCAGTCATATTTTTAAGTCCATAATTTCATATGTTTTATATCTTTTTATTTCATGTATTAAGGCAGGTTAATGATTTTCATAAAATGTTAGTAAGATTAAACTTCTCTTTGATACCTTGGGGTGTATATTGCCATGGTACTTTTCCAGTTGAAAGTGGGACAAATCTCAATTATAACTGAGGATTCAAATTATCTATTTTACTCATTCAAATAATGGTCATATTTCTTTAAGAGAGAATTCCAATATTGATATCAGAGGTTTTCTCTGGAATTCTAAATAACAATCTCTAAATTTGTTCTCCATTCTTGATTTAATTTAATCTGTTTTGATTTCCTTTCCTACCCTGTTTTTTTGTCAGTGGGATTACTGTTTTCTTGGTCTGAACTGAATCTTGATTTTTCAATTCTTTTTTGTTCTGATTGTATGTCCAATGTGTTGTTTTCCTGTATTATTGGTTCCATCTCAGTTCTAACTATTTGTAAATTAGAACTTTTCTGATTGGAATAAACTTGATTTTTTTTTACTTGATTTGATTTGATTTTTATCAAGGCATCATCATAGAATCGTCATAGAATGTACTGAGGTACAGTGAAAAATATTGGTTTGCATGCTATCCCGACAAACAATACCTTTCAAACAGAATGTGTTTTCCTTGTAAGTATATTCAAAAGAACATTATTAGTAATTCTGAGAGACTTAAATTTGAGATTTAAAAGATCACAGTGATTATAAAAGATATGAGGAGATGTCCTGCTGGGGACAGCTTGCAAAGAATTGCCATGCGGCAGGGTGACTCAGTGGTTAGCACTGCTGCATCACAGCGCCAGGGACCCAGGTTTGATTTGGGTGACTGACTGTGGAGTTTGCACATTCTCCCTCTGTCTGTGCGGGTTTCCTCCACGTGTTCTGGTTTCCTCCCACAATCCAAAGATATGCAGGGTAGGTGAATTGGCCATGCTAAGTTGCCCAGAGAGTTCAGGGATGTGTAGGTTAGGTGCATTAGTTCGGGGTAAATGTAGTGTAGTAGGATATGGGTGGGATACCCTTCAGAGGATTAGTGTGGACTTGTTGGGCCAAATGCCCTCTTTCCACACTGAAGGGATCCTATGCTCCGGCGTCATTGTGGATAATTTCATTGTGTTCTAATCCCCATTGAGGCCTTCAAAAATTGTCAAGTGACACACTCATTTTCTAACTTCCTTACTAGTTGCAATCTTGACTATTCCACACTATGGACTTTTAATATCGGTGTTGTTCAAAGGTCTCAATGATACCTGTGCTTGGTTCCATTATTCATGTACCAGTTCTCCTATTTGAGGTGACCAGATTTTACTAAATAATGTTTTCTGTTTCAATTCTCTTTATTTCTGTTCCGTCTGATGTATCATTTCAGTAACTTCCTGTTAAAGTTACAGCTGTGATAGTCCATCCCTAATAATGTTTTCAGTTTCGATATTAGTGTTCGGTGGGAAAGGTGTACTTATCTGTGAATCAAACAAGTGCTGTAGAATCATGGGCAACACAGTACCAATTAACAGGAATGGTTGATTATTTAAAGTCATTTGCAACTCTTTTAGTATGGTGGCTCCACTTGCCGACATGTCAGATTCGTAGAGATGTACAGCACGGAAACAGACACTTTGGTCCTACTCATCGAGGCCGACCAGACATCCTAACCAAAGCTAGTCCCATTTGCCAGCACTTGGCCCAAATTCCTCTAAGCCCTTCCTATTCATATACCCATCCAGATGCCTTTTAAATGTTGTAATTGTACCAGCCCCTACCACTACCTCTGGCAGCTCATTTCATACACATACCACTCTTTGCATGAAAAAGTTGCCCCTTAGGTTCCCTTTTAAATTTCTCCTCTCTCACCCTAAACCTATGCCCTCAAGTTTTGGACTCCCCCACCCTAGGGAAAAGATCTTGTATTTTTACCCTATCCATGCACCTCATGATTTTCTAAACCTCTAGAAAGTCACCCCTCAGTCTCCAATGTTCCAGGGAAAACAACCCCAGCCTATTCAGACTCTCCCTATAGCTCAAACCGGGTAAAAACAATGACTGCAGATGCTGGAAACCAGATTCTGGATTAGTGGTGCTGGAAGAGCACAGCAGTTCAGGCAGCATCCAAGGAGCTTCGAAGGGCTTTTGCCTGAAACGTTGATTTCGAAGCTCCTTGGATGCTGCCTGAACTGCTGTGCTCTTCCAGCACCTATAGCTCAAACCCTCCAATTCTGACAACATCCTTGTAAATGTTTTCTGAACCCTTTCCAGTTTTGCAACATTCTTCCTATAGGAGAGAGACCAGAATTATACACAATATTCCAGAAGTGTCCTGGACAGCCATAATATGACCTCCTAACTCCTATACTCAATGTTCTGACCAATAAAGGAAAGCATACCAGGCGCCTTCTTCACTACCCTATTCACCTACAACTCCGCTTTCAAGGAACTATGAAGCTGCACTCCAAGATCTCTTTGTTCAGCAACACACCCAGGATCTTACCATTAGGTGTGTATGTTCTGCCTGGATTTGCCGTTCCAAAATGCAGCATCTCACATTTATCTAAATTAAATTCCATCTGTCACTCCTTGGCCCATTGGCCCATCTGCTTAAGATCTTGTTGTATTCTGAGGTAACCTTCTTTGCTGTACACTACACCTCCAATTTTGGTGTCACCTTTAAACTTACTCAGTATACCTACAATGTTCACATCCAAATCATTTATATAAATGGAAAAGCTGTCGGTCCAGCTCCAATCCTTGTGGCACACCACTGGTCACAGGCCTCCAGTCTGAAAAAAACCCTCCATCACCACCCTCTGCCTTCTACCTTCGAGCCAGTTCTGTCTCCAAATGATCAGTTCTCCCTGTATTCCATGAGATCTAACCTTGCTAACCAGTCTCCCATGAGGAACCTTGCCAAACACCTTACTGAAGTCAAAATAGATTATGTCTACCGCTCTGCCCTCATCAATCCTCTTTGTTACCTCTTCAAAAACTCAAACTGGTTAGTGAGACATGATTTCCCAAGCACAAAGCCATGTTGACTATCCCTAATCAGTCCATGTCTTTCCAAATACATGTACATCCCGTCCCTCAAGATTCTCTCTAACAACTTGCCCACCACTGATGTCAGGCTCACCGGTCTATAGTTCCATGGCTTTTCCTTACAACCTTTTTAAAATAGTGACACTACGTTAGCCAACCTGCAGTCTTCCGGCACTTCACCTGTGACGATCGATGATACAAATATCTCAGCAAGAGGCCCAGCAATCAATTGCCTAGCTTCCCACAGAGTTCTAGGGTACACCTGATAAGGTCCTGGGGATTTATCCACCTTTATGTGTTTTAAGACATCCAGCACTTCCTCCTCTGTAATTTGGACATTTTTTAAGATGTCACCATTTATTCCCCAGCATTCTATATTTTCCACATCCTTCTCACAGTAAACGCTGATTCTAAATACTCATAGGTGCCTTGCTAATCTTTAAGGGGTTCTATTCTCTCCCTAGTTACCCTTTTGTCCTTAATGCATTTGTAAAAACCCTTTGGATTCTCCTTAACCCTATTTGCCAAAGCTATCTCATGACCTCTTTTTGCTCTCCTGATCTTCCTCAGTGCTGTGTCCACTACTTTTTGTCATTTACATAAATGATTTGGATGTGAGCATAAGAGATACAGTTAGAAAGTTTGCAGATGACACCAAAATTTGAGGTGTAGTGGACAGCAAAGAAGCTTACCTCAGATTTCAACGGGATCTTGATCAGATGGGTCAATGGGCTGAGGACTGGTAGATGGTGTTTAATTTAGATAAATGTGAGGTACTGCATTTTGGAAAGGCAAATCAGGGCAGGACTTATACACTTATTGGTAAGGTCCTCGGCAGTGTTGCTGAAAAAAAGAGACCTTGGAGTGCAGGTTCATAGCTCCTTGAAAGTAGAGTCGCAGATGGATACAGTAATGAAGAAGGTGTTTGGTATGCTTTCCTTTATTGGTCAGAGTATTGAGTACAGGAGTTGGGAGGTTATGCTGAGGCTGTACAGGAGATTAGTTAGGCCACTTTTGGAATATTGCGTGCAATTCTGGTCTCCTTCCTATCGGAAGGATATTGTGGAACTTGAAAAGGTTCAGAAAAGATTTACAATGAGTTGCCAGTTTTGGAGGATTGGAGCTACAGGGAGAGTTTGGATAGGCTGGGTCTGTTTTCCCTGAAGCATCGGAGGCTGAGGGTGACCTTATAGAGATTTATAAAATCATGAGGAGCATGGATACGGTAAATTGACAAGTCTTTTCTCTGGGGTGGGGGAGTCCAGAACTAGAGGGCAAAGGTTTAGGGTGAGAGGGGAAAGGTATAAAAGACACCTAAGAGGCAACTTTTGTACGCAGAGGGTGGTGCATGTGTAGAATGGACTGCCAGATGAAGTGGTGCAGGCTAATACAATTTCATCATTTAAAAGGCATCCAGTTTTATGAATAGGAAGGGTTTGGAGGGATATGGGCTGGATGCTGGCTGTTGGGACTAGATTGGGCTGGGATATATGGTTGGCATGGATGAGTTGGACCGAAATGTCTGTTTCCATGCTGTACATCTCTATAACTCTATGACTCTATAATAGAATAATGGTCATAGGCCCCAAAGTGCGCCCCCACTGATACCTCAATCACTTGCCTCTCCAAAATAGTTTGATTCAAACTTTCTTTACTACAGCAGTTTTTCCTTTCCACCACTCCTGCTGATACAATGTGTTAAGGTGTAACAACAACTGAACAACCAGGGACACTGCAGGCAACTACCAGCCAATCCGACCAAAGAGCACACCTGTGAACTAAACACATTGATCAGGACTTTGGATCCAGTCCTTCAGAGTTTCCTACGCACCCTCGTCCTATGTACTTCTCGTGTAGACGGCTTCTGTTGCTTTCCGAAGATACACAATGCCAACACACCAGGACGTCCCATCATATCAGGCAATGTGACCCTGTGTGAGAACCTCTCTGGCTATGTTTAAGGCATCTTGAAACCCATTGTACAGGGGACCCACGGCTTCTGTCGCGACAGTGAAGATTTCTTGCAGAAACTCAGCACCCACGGACCAGTTGAACTGAGATCATTCCTCGTCACAATGGATGTTTCAGCACTTTACACCAGCATCCCCCGCAATGACAGCATCACGGCAACAGACTCAGCACTCAACACCAAACACTGCCAGTGTCCGAGCGCCATCTTGCAACTCATCCGCTTTATCCTCAACCACAACATTTTCATCATTGACAACCGGTTCTTTATGCAGACATACGGAACAGCCATGGGGACCAAATTTGCACCCCAATATGCAAACATTTTCGTGGACAGGTTCAAACAAGACTTTTTCTCTATGCAGAACCTCCAATAAACACTATATCGACGACATTTTTTTCCTCTGGACCCATGGCGAGGAGTCACTGAAACAACTATGCAGTGATAACAATGAGTTTCATCCCACCGTCAAACTCACCATGAACTTTTAGTATCTCTTTAGTATCAATGCTTTAGTACCAATGCTTGTTCAATACTCTTTAGTATCTGTCTCATTCTTAGACACATGCATCTCCATCAAGATGGGCATCTCAGCACCTCACTCTACCGCAAATCCACAGATAACGTCATGATGCTACACTTCTCCGGCTTCCACCCGAAACATATTAAAACAGCCATTCCCTACGTACAAGGCCTATGCATACACAGGATCTGTTCAGATGAGGAGGAACATGACGGGCACTTGGAAGTACTCAAGGATGCCCTCATTAGAAACGGGTCACGATGCTCAACTCATCGACTGCCAGTTCCGACGTGGCACAGCGAGAAACTGTAATGACCTTCTCAGGAGACAGACATGAGCTGCAACTAACAGGGTACCCTCCATTGTCCAGTACTTCTCAGGAGTTGAAAAACTCCATGTTCTTTACAACCAGCTACACATTATCAATGAGAATGAGCACCTCACCAAGACCTTCCCTACGCCTCCAGTTCTCACCTTTAAACAACCACCAAACCTCAAACAGATCATTGTTTGCAGCAAACTACCTGGCTTTCAGGACAAGACTACACAACCCTGTCATGGTGAACGCTGCAAGACGTGTCAGAGTGTCGAAACAGTTACCACCACTAGATGTGAGGATACCACCCATCATGTACATGGCCATGCTCTCCCAGTCAGAGGACACTTCAGCAGTCTGGGACATTTGACCTCAGACCTTCGGGTTGCCATCCTCCAAGGCGGTCTTCAGGATAGGCAAAAATGCAAAGTGGCTGAACAGAGGCCAATAGCCAAGTTCGGTACCAATAGGGATGGCATCAGCCGGGACCTTGGATTCATGTCACACTGCAGGTGACCCCACTATACTCTACACACACACACACACACACATTCGCTCACACACACTCTCATACACAAGTCCCCTCTCCCTCATATGCACACACACACACACATATAAGTTTGTGGGATGAATGTGTACTTGAAAAATTACATTTTATTTTGCTCAAAAACTGCATGAATCCATGTAAGATTCTGTAAATCTCCTTTTTAGAAATAGAATCAGTCTGAACATTGGGACACAGACAGTCTCACACAGGGCACCTCACATCCTGAATGCATTATCTGAGCAGACATGGTACCTATTGTTAAAGTTCATTTAAGAATGTAACTTTTTAAAAAAAAGTTCTGGGATTTACATATGAAAGAACTGAAAACAACATGGTCATTCTAAAAGATAAGAGACTTAACAAACAGTTGGATCAGACGAAAACGTTTGCTATAAATTCTGTGTTTTATGAATTTATACTCCACAGCCACCTGATGAAGGAGCAGCCCCCCGAAAGCTAGTCCTTCCAAATAAACCTGTTGGACTATAACATGGTGTTGTGTGATTTTTAACTATATTTATTTCGATATCCTGGTGAATTTGGTTTAAACCTGAAAATGTGTTGCTGGAAAAGCGCAGCAGGTCAGGCAGCATCCAAGGAACAGGAGAATTGACGTTTCGGGCATAAGCCCTTCTTCAGGAATGAGGAAAGGACTATCCTCATTCCTGAAGAAGGGCTTTTGCCCGAAACGTCGATTCTCCTGTTCCTTGGATGCTGCCTGACCTGCTGCACTTTTCCAGCAACACATTTTCAGCTCTGATCTCCAGCATCTGCAGCCCTCACTTTCTCTCAAAGAATTTGGTTTAAAGCCAATAATCTTTGTCACTAAAAATCTGTACTCTCTACAGTTTTGCTTTAGTAACGAGCAGGCTTTTTTTACAGACTGATGATTTAGCTCCAGTTATGTTTGCCTCCAGGCCTGCCATATTATTCCTTAAGAAAAACACATCATCATTCTTACGTCCTTTGACATATGTTATCTGACAATGTAGTTTATGACTTCTTTAGTTTGGCTATATTTTTCCATACTATCATGTGATGTATTGTTTTGTCCATTCGATTGGTACACTCATTTATTTTGCAAATAGGATTATCTTGCTTATTGTCTTTAACACAATAGTAACTGTTTATGTGAACAAGCATTGGTTAATCCGTTCTTTCTGAAAGTGCTTGTTCTAAGGTTGCAAATGACTGAGATATCTTATGAATTTATTGACAATGGGAGGCTTCATCCCTAATGTTTTAAATATTTGTTTAAAAAAATGTTTCCTGAAGGATAGTTATACTCATTGGAACTTGGAAGGAAGCAATCTTCACCATGAGATATACGTTCAGACATATAATCATGTGCGTGAATGGATGTTTCCCATTTTTGGCAAAATAATTGTCACTGTGAACATATTTCCATTGGTGTTTGATCATTGAAGATTCCTCAATAGGTTCATGACAAAATACCCCACGTATTCAGCAGCACAGAAAGAATGTACCATTTTCTCTAATCTAAATTTTCAGTAGTGCAGCCATAGCCATAGAATCATAGTGTCAAAGAGTCATATAGCATGGAAACAGATCCTTTGGTTGATTTCATCCATGCTGACTAAGTATCCCAAACTGAACCAACCCTATTTGCCTGTGTTTGGTCCATATCTCTCTAAACCTTTCCTATTTATGTGCCTGTCCAAATGTCTTTTAAATGTTGGAATTGAACCTGCATCTACCACTTCCTCTGCCAGCTCATCCCAACCATGCATCACCCTCTGTGTGAAAAAGTTGCCCCTCAGGTTCTTTTTACATTTTTCCTCTGCTACCTAATCCTATGCTTTTTAGTTTTGGACTCCTCTACCTTTGGCAAAAGACTTTGACTATTCACCTTATCTATGCCTCTCATGATTTTATAAACCTTTATAAATGTCATTAGAACATAAGAACTAGGAGCAGAAGTAGGCCATCTGGCCTGTCGAGCCTATCCCACCATTCAATAAGATCACTGCTGATCGTTTCATGGACTCAGCTCTACTTCTTCATCTGTCATGCCTCAGTCTCCAACACTGTAGGGAAAAAAAGCCGCCGTTCCTTATAACTCAAAATCTCCAGTCCCGGCAACATCCTGGTAAATATTTCCTACACCCTCTCCAATTTAATAATATCCTTATAATATCCTATTGCAGGGTGACGAGTATTCTAAAAGCAACCTCACCAATGTCTTGTATAGTTGCAACACAGTGTCACAACACTCACACTGACGAATGATGGCAAGCTTGCTAAATGCTTTCTTCACCACTCTGTCTACCTATGATGTGACTTTCAAGGAACTATAAACCTACACCCCTCAATCCCTCTGTTCAACAGGACCCTATCATTAACTGTGTAGATCCTGGCATGGTTTGTCTTACCAAAATAAAAATCTCACATTTATCTAAATTAAACTCCATCTGCCACTACTTGGCCCATTGGCTCATTTGATCAAGACCTTGTTGTACTCTCAGTTAACCTTCTTCACAGTCTACTATACCACCAATTTTGGTGTTTTCCATAAACATACTAACCATGCCTCCTATACAGTACTCCCATCCAAATTGTTGATATAAATGATGAATAATAGTGGATCCAGAATCCAGGATTCAGTCCTTGTGGCACATAGCTGGTCACAGGCCTCCAGTCCGAATAACAACTCTCTACAATCTCCCTCAGTTTTTTGGCATCAAGCAAACCAAAACACTTTGACACCTCCTGTGAAAGGTCAAATATGGAAGGAAATCAAGGGTTAGGTGGAAACTGGTTGAGGGGCTGACAAGCAGCATGCAATCATCCGAAGTAACTGATTCTACAAACGATGAATCAGATCAGGGGTCTGCAATTCATAGAGTCATAGTCATAGATATGCCAACAGCACGGAAACAGACCCTTTGGTCCAACTCATCCATGCTGACCAGATATCCCACCCTAATCTAGTCCCACCTGCCAGCACTCGGCCCATATCCCTCCAAACCCGCCCTATTCATGAATCCATCCAAATGCCTTTTAAATGTTGCAATTGTACCAGTTTCCACCACATTCTCTGACAGTCCATTCCATACACGCACCACACTTTGCATGAAAACGTTGCCTCTTAGATTCCTTTTAAATTTTACCCCTCTCACCCTAAACCTATGCCCTCTATTTCCAGACTCCCCCACCCCAGGGAGAAAACCTTGTCTATTTACCCTACCCATACTCACTTTAAAACCTCCAGAATTGCATACAATATTCCAAAAGTGTCCTAACCAATGTCAAGTCATAAATGGGCTATTAAACAATTACCAGGAAGTACTGTCTCCATAAATATCCTCATCCTCAATGATGGGGGAGTTCAACACATCAATAAAACATTTGCATCCATCTATAGACACAACTGCTGAACAATTCATCTTGGCATCTTTCAGAAGCTTTCAAAATCATAATGCCAGTCTTCATAAATGTAGCTCAGTGGTTAGCACTTCTGCCTTACAGCATCAGGTACCCGGGTTTGATTCCAGCCTCAGACAACTATCTGTGTGGAGTTTGCACATTCTCCCTGTGTCTGCGTGGGTTTCCTCTGGGTGCTCTGGTTTCCTCCCACTCTCCACACATGTGCATATGTGATGGATTGGCAATTCTAAATTGTCCATAATGTCCAGAGATGTTGGGTGGATTTGCCATGGTAGGTGTAGAGTTAAAGGGATAGAGGATGGGGGTGGATATGGATGGATGCTTTTCAGAGGATCATGTGGTTTTGATGGGCCAAATGGCCTCTTCCACACTGTAGGGATTCTAAAAAAAGTTGATACATTCTATGAGGTAGCAATAAATCAGTAAAGATATTGGTCACTGCAAAGGATATGTTACAACATGGGCATCTATTTGACAACATGGAAACTGCCCAAGTATAGCTCATGCACAAAGGCAGGACAAATCCAACCTGCCAAATATTGCTTCATCAGTCTCCTCTCAATTATAAGCAAATTAATAAAAGGGGTCATTAACAGTGCTCTCATATTGCACTTGCTCATTTTTAACTGACTCACTGATGCTCAGCTTGAGTTCTGCCAGGGCTACTCAGCATCTATCTCATCAGAGCCTTGGTACAATCATAGATAAAAGTGACTGCCCTTAGCATCAACACAGAATTTGACCAAGTTTGGCACCAGGGAGCCCTAACAAAACTAGAATCAATAGAAATCATTGAATCTTCCGCAATTAACATCCGGGGTTTCCCATTGACCAGAATATGAAACAAATAAACACTGGGGCTACAAAAGTAGACAACTGGTTAAAAATGCCGCTATGAGTAACTTCGTTCCTGACTCTCCAATGCTTGTCCACCACCTACAAGGAACAAGTCAGAAGTGTCTAGCGTGACATGCAAGCCAGAGCAGGTAAGGGTGGAAGATTTCTTTCCCTAAAGTACATTAGAGAACGAGATAGATTACTACAACAATCAGTGATTTTTTCGTCATTACTAGTGACAAGCTTTTGTTGCATTTTTTAGAAATCATTCTTTGAATCAGTTAATTAATTCAGTTTATGAGTGAATCAAATTGCAAATAAATTTCACCTGTAATCATGTTGGAATGTATTATTAGAATGTATGCATTGCAGTAAGTGTTGCATAACCTGGCCTATGGAACAGCACAATGGCTCAGTGGTTAGCACTGCAGCCTCACAGCACCAGGGTCCCAGGTTCAATTCCAGCCTCGGGTGACTGTGTGCAGTTTGCACATTCTCCCTGTGTCTGCGTCTCCCACAGTCCAATGATGTACAGGTCAGGTGAATTGCCTATGATGCTAGGTGCATTAGTCAGAGGGAAAATGGGTGTGGGTGGGTAGCTCTTTGGAGTGTCAGTGTGGACTGGTTGGGCCGAAGGGCCTGGAACACTGTAGGGAATCTAATCTAAAACTTGTTTGGTATCTGCTGGATATGTAAACCGACCTGCACTCCATCATTGCAACCATAGGTGCTTAGCTCAAATGATAGTGTTGGATGTGGATGAGGGACTTTGACCTCAGTCCAGCTGCCCCTTCATCTCTGGCAACAGGATGGTGCCAGAAGGACCAATGATGAAAAGAAACAAAACACAGATCTTGAGGAGCTTCTTTTTGTAGCACTTCAGAGGTGTCCAGTCTTTTCCACTGTCCCCTTCGTTCCAAGTTGAGTAGGGTGAGCTTGCATCTGGGCAGGATCTTCTCAGCAGGCCAGACCTCCTGAGATTTTCCAGCAATTTCTGTTTTTATGTCAGAGATTTTTGCATTGTATATGATGGCATCCTAAATTTTATTTGCTCCATAATTACTATCCATGACTTTAGCAATTAAGGCCCGACATTCTAAAATCGTTTCCCTAAACCTCTAGGATACCAATAGGATGCACCTCATTACCATTCTATCTCTGTCAGTCATCTAGAATTTCTATCTTAATTCAGTGCCAAATTTTCTTCAAGGTTCTTCCTGGAAATGACTTGGGATGTTTTAAAGATGCCATATAAATGATATTGGATAATCTATTTAATTAGCAAATGGTAGTCAATTGAACTCATTTACTTTTATTGTCGAGTCTGATTAACAAAATACTTTCCATTGAAAATACTGAGAATACAATAATGTCTTTTTTATTATTTCAAGTGACATAGATTTTGCTGATTGGGCTACACTGTCCATCAATTCATTTAATGTCCATTTCCTTTGAGAAGGTGGTGGAGACCCGCCTCTTGAACCACTGCAATTGAAATCTGAAAATGTTCTTTTCTGATTTAGCTTCCTAAAAATATTACTGTTTCATATTTCTATTCAGACTGAATGTGCAACTCAAGGGAATTTCCCATTCACAATCCTTTACAATAACTCATCACAGAAAAAAATGCAAGATGATTCAAAGTATTATGGTTACCAGATCTCTGAAATAATAACAGAGAATCGTAGAAAGCAGGTTTGACAGCACTGGCTAACACATAATTAAAGTAGCTTCACTTGGCGACATATTGAAAAACAATCATTTGTTACAATTCAGAAAAAAATAATTAAGAAGTTGATTCCTTTTATTTGGTCATAGGTTATAGTTGTTGCTGGCTAGGGAAGCATTTGCCGCTCACCCCTAATTCCCCTGGGGCAGTTAAGAGTCAACTACATTGCTGTCGGTTTGGAGTCACATGGAGGCCGAGCCAGAAAAGGATGGCAAATTTCCTTTGCTCAGGGATGTTGGTGAACGCGATATATTTTTGCAATAATCAACATTGGTTATGTGGAAGCCATTAGGGTAGCTTTTAGTTCCTGATTATTTAAAATTGAATTCAAATTTTACCATCTGCTTTGGTTGGATTCAAACACGTATTGCCAGAAAATTAGGCAGGGTTCTGGAATACAAGAGACATGATGTTACCAACAACTGTGAACAGAAAGATAAATCATTATGATAGCTATTAAAGAAAACAACAGCTTCTGTCATGAAAAAAATAGCATTTGGAAAAAGATGTAAATTGTGTTATATAACTCTCAAACACTCTCAGTTAAGTGTGTTTTGAAATTGATAGTTAATTCACAGGCATAAATGGCTCATAGGCCAGTTTCTAATTAAATTTAGGAGGGGTTGTCACTATAATGTAGTATGCTCAAAAACAACAAAAATTCAAGGTTCTTATTTAAACCTCTGGCTAATGTTTATGAGTGAATTTATGCTGTTATTAGACAGACATTAACCCAAAGCATGAAATTACATGTTGCAAGTTTAGTATAAACCGCACAGCGTAAATGCTACTTTTGACCTTGTAGTTCACCTTTGTCATTGGTGATACTGTCAAATGATATTATCAATAGTTACAAAGTAAATTGAAATATTTGGAAATCAACTAAAAATAATGCAAAGCAAGTTGAAGATAGTCAATTTATTCATGCTGATTTAGCTCAGATAAACATTATTCTCTATTTATTTCTTTTACTCTGATTTTTAAAATATTTCTCCATCCCTTTTGATGGTCGCTTAAATTTCCAGTCTTAACTGAAGCCATAACCAGTACAACGATTCTCAAACAGCAAAGGAAATGTTCTCATTTGGACTTGGCTATGAAGAAAGGATATATATTGGACAGGATCATAGGAACTGGGACAGTGGAAAACAGGATGAACCTCTGTCAATCAGGATTTTTAACCCTGACTGACTTGTCTTTCCTTACTTCGAAGATGAATTGTTGGTTTTGTTTCTCCAATGTAATTAAACATAGAACTAAATGGAATGATAATTCGGCCATTTATTTATACATTCCAAAGACAGGCAGGAAGTGTGATAGAAATAGACAAAATGGAAAACCTGACAACAATCTGCAAAGTGCCTGTTTCTGGGGTTTTTTCTCTCTAAAGGTAGATTTCATTGTTAAAAGTTAATTCTTTTTTTTTACTTCCATGACATTCTTCATACTAATTAAGGCAGACAAAAGGTTAAAACATTTTCTTAATTCCTCAGATTTTATTAGAGTTTTGATGAATGTTCAAATGAATGAATGCTATTGAAAATGACATATTTCACATATAATTCAGTACCAGAGAAAAATGCACAAAAGAAAAAAGATCTTGACATGGAAAGTTATAACCTAACCGTGACAGGATGACATAGAAAGTACAAATCTAAGAGTAAATTAACAGATAAGACTAAAAGTTACAAAATGAATAAATGGACAAAAACTAAGGGCTTTATGTTGAATGCATGCAATACTCAAAATAAAATGGATGAATTGAGAATACAAGTAGAAATAAATACCAAAGATCTGGTAGCCATTACAGAGACAATGACTGCAGGATGACATGATTGGGACCTGAGCATTGATGGGTATAGGTCATTTAGGGAGGATAGGAAGCTAGGAAATGGTGATGGAGTGATTCTGTTAGTTAATGCTGACAGAAACGTATGATATAAGTTCATGAAAGTAGAATGCGGAAATAGTTTGGGTAGAGATGTGAAATGAACAAAGCACAAAGTCACCTGTGGAAGTTTTGTACATACCCCCTAACGGCAACCAAATGATAAGTTGGAGCATAAATGGACAAAAGCTTATCAAAAAGGCTGGCTGTAGTTATAAGACATTTGAATTTACATGTAATGAAAAAATGAGATGTTCAAAGCCAACCTAGATGAGGAGTTCTTGGATAGTTTGTTACTACAACATATTTCTGTTATTCTCTCATTGGACATGGGTGTCACGTTGGCTAGCATTTATTATCACTAGTTGCTCTTGAGAAGGTGATGGTGAGCTGCCTTCTTGAACTGCTGCATCCCATGTGCTGAAGACAAGCCCAAAATGCCATTACAGAAATTTGATCCAGCAACAGTGAAGAAAGAACAGTATTTTTCCAAGTTAAGATGGTGAATGGCTACGGGAAGATATTGCAGGTGGCATTCTCATGTATCTGCTGTCTTTGTCTTTCTAGATAGAAGTGATCCTGGGCTTGGAAGATTCTGTCTAAGGATCTTTGGAGAATTTCAGTACACACTTCTGCGACTGAGTATCGGTGGTGGAAGGAGTAGATGCTTGTGGTTGGGTTGCCAATCAAGCAACCTACTTTGTACTGGATGGCATCAAGCTTCTTGAGTGTTGTTGGAGCTTCATTCCAGGCAAGTGGGGAGTATTCCATCACGCCCCTGACTAATGCCTTGTGGATGGTGGACAGGCTTTGGACAGTCTGGAGGTGAGTTATGTACTGCAGTATTCCTAGTCTCTGACCCACTTCTTTTTTAAGATTTCCTTTTTTAGATTCCCTTTTTTAAGATTTGGCCCAATGAATCCACACTGACCCTCCAAAGAATAACCCCACCCAGACCCATTTCTCAACATTTACCCTGACTTAATGCACCTAACACTGTGGCCAATTCATCTGACCGGCATGTCTTTGGATTGTGGGAGGAAAATGGAGCACCCAGAGGAAACCCACGCAGACAAAGGAAGAATATGCAAACTCCACACAGACAGTCAGCTGAGGCTGGAATTGAACCCGGGTCTCTGGCGCTGTGAAGTAGCAGGACTAACCACTGAGCCACCATGCCACCCCTGTTGTAGCTATTGTATTTGTATGGCAAAAACAGCTGAGTTTCAATGTTGATGGTGGGGATTCAATATAGGATTAACATTGAATGTCAAGGGGTGATGGTTAGAATGTCTCTTATTGGAGATAGTCACTGACTGGCATTTGTGTGACATGAATGTTACTCCCACTTGTCAGCCTGGACCTGGCTATTGTCCAGGTCAAGTGCATTTGACCGTGGGCGGCTTCAATATCTGAGGAGTCACAAATGATGTTGAACATTGTGCCATCACTGGCAAACACCCCAGTTCTGACCTTATGACGGTGTCAAGGAAATTACTTTGTCTGAGCATTCGAGTCTTGTTTCAAGAAGCTTTATTTTCTACGAATTCACAGAGAGGCTGAGACAGTCTCTACTGTCTAACAGCACTCTTTCTCTCGTGCTGAATAGTCAGCCAATACTTATATAATGATACAAACAACTTTTTTACATTCCACACTTTACAATAATTCAAAATAAAGATAAGCACAGTGCAGCTATCACCTTGTTGCTCAAGGACAGAAAAGCTAATGAGCTCAGGAATCGTCCCTACTAACAAGCTTATGATATACTCCTTGTATTTCATCAAATTATAATTACACAACCTCAGTCTTTATGTCCTGCAGTATTTTCCCACTAAAGTGAGAGGCTGAGAGCCAAAATAACTTTTACCTTGGTCAAATATCCCATCATGCACCATTGTGCCAAGTTCTTGCTACTTTCACAGATAGAGGGAAGGTTGTTGATGAAGCAGCTGAAGATGGCTTATGACTCTACCTGGAGGAACACCTGCAGAGATGGCCTGGAGCCAAGATGACAGACCTCCAACAATTGCAACCATCTTTCTACGTGCCAGGTATGACTCCAACCCGAGGAGAATTTGCCCTTATTCACGTTGTTTCCAGTTTTGCTAGAGCTCCTTGATACCATATTTGGTCAAGTGAAGCCTTGTCACTGTCACTTCATCACTGGGATTCAGATCTTTTGTCCATGTTTGAACCATGGCAGTACAAGGTCAGGAGCTGAGTGGTCCTGGCAGAAACAAAACAGGGCAGGTTATTGCTAAGCAGATACTGTTTGATAACACTATTGATGACACTTTCCTTCACATTACTGATGATCAAATGTAAACTGATAGGGTTGCAATTGGCCAGGTTGGACTGTCCTGTTCTTTTGTGTTATAGGACATACCTGAGCAATTGTTTTCACATTGTCAGGTAAATGTTGGCAATGTAGCCTGTTCTGGAGTCAACCAGACAACAGTCTTTTTTATGGTGCAACCTGATAGGACTAATTAATGATCTCAAAATGAAGGTAGCCCTAAGTAACAGTGACCATAATTTGATTGAATTTTACATTTAATTTGAGGAAGAGAGGAGTGGGTGTAAGACACTTTTTTAAAAACATAAATAAAATTATTATGGTGGCATGATAACAGACCTAGTTAAAGTGATTTGAGCAATTTAAGTTAAATGATAGCATCACAGAACCAGGCCGTTCAGCACAACATGTCTGCACTAGCTTTATTATCTAGGCCAAGTCCTGCTTTTTCCCCAGTTCCCCTCACACCGATACTAACCAAAACAATCCACAGCTTCCTTAAATGCCTAATTGAATCTGCTACCTCTACATTTCCAGGCAGTGCATTTCATGTCGTAACAACTCACTGTGTGAAGAAGTCTTCTCTCACATCATCCTTGCTTTATTTGCACCTCACTTTGAATCTTTTACATTCACAACCAGAAACAGCTTCACACTAGTCCAAAGATGTGCAGGTTAGGTGATTTGGTTATGCTAAATTGCCCATAGTGTTAGGGCATGTGCAGGCTAGGTGGATTACCTATGGAAATATAGGTTTAGGCATGGAGAAGAGGGCCAAGTCTGGGTGGGATGCTCTTTGAAGGGTCAATGTGGGCTTGATGGGCTGAATGGCCTGCCTACACACAGTAGGGATTCTATGCTTCTATCTTCTCTGTCTGGCCTCCTCATAATTTTGAAAACCTCAATCAGATGTCCTCTCATCCTTCTTCTCTTTGAGAGAATCTAGAACTATAGGCCACTGTTTCAAAGCAAGGAGTCACCCTTTAAAACAGAGATTAGGTACTGGTTTTCCTTACACAAAGTTGTGAATGCTTAGAACTCTTTCTGAAAGCAAGCAAGTATGTGAAAGGTTACAGTGTAGGATGGCATGCCAATTTGACAGCATAATCAAATCAACTATGTTCTTATTCAATGGTGATGCAGGCTCAAGGGGCTGGAGAGGCCTACTCCTGCTCCTTGTTCTTTTGCACTACAGAAAAAGACTGAAAGTGCAACTAGTGATCTTTTAAGTGGGATATGTAGGTTTCTAAGTTTCTTAAAAGTTTTTTCTACTTTGCTTCTGAGTTTTACTTATAGATTGCCTCATACAAGTTTGGTTTTGTATATTTGCAGTTTCAAAAAGACTAAAAAGAGATTCCTGTTTATATTTGATTTTTACCACAACTGGTTTCTTAGACCAGGCTATCCCTTCACAGCTAAGGGATGTTTTGAGATGATTGACTACTCAACCAAGAGGCATTTGAAATAATTTACTTTAAGTTTTTCTTTTATGTAAATTTCAACTCAACAAGGGTGAACAATTTGACTAACTTAGTCATCCAGGTTAAAATTTAAGGGAATTTACCAGTAGAAATATTTAACAATGAGGCTTTGTTTTGCAAAGCATAGCAGATAAATAAATTATTATTTGTTAACACCTCCCACAAAATAAATGACATGTATTGTAATACGTTAGGCTCAGTCTGTTCACGTGACCTTGGTGAAAATCACATCAAAGATAGTGGTAACCAGTTTGTTTGGCAGTTCAACTAATTTTGATAATACACTCTCTACACCACATGATACAACTTTCATAGACAACCCTTTATGCAGGATCTTCTTGAAAATTTTTAGATATCTAATAGGTCTTCCTGATGCACTGCACCAATTTTTGTATGTGAAAAATTGGATTTGTCAAATAAGCATGTTATTTTATGAAATGGTATTTGGTATCCACTGTAGCCTCTATTTGTTGGAAATGCTCATTTATCCCTCTATAACTTTGCATTCTCTCACTTACCATAAACATTAGATTTGCCAGTTAATAAATCTCTAGATTTGACTTCCCACTTTTGTGAACCAGGAATTGTAAAACATCAGAACCTGTAAGGATTCAAAAACAGAAACTGCTGGATAATCTCAACAGATCTGACAGCATCTGTGGAGAGAAATCAGAGTTAATGTTTCGGGCCCAGTGTTCCTTATTGAGAACTGATGATAACTTGGAAAACCTGTAAGTGATTAAATCTTGACCATTGGTGATAAGAAGCAAGGGAAGGGTTGGCATGTTAAATTAAGTACACAATTAGGATTCAGGGGATAACAGACAGCCACCTCCCTGCAACCGCAGATTGCGGTGGTTCACGGACTCCCAGCCCAACTGCTTGTTCTGTGGCGCTGTGGAGTCCGTGGACCACGTGTATATTGGGTGTGGGCGTTTGCATTCCCTTTTTGATTTCCTGAAAAACCTTCTCTGTTTTTGGCTGCACTTCAGTCCCACGCTCCTGATCTTTGGGCACCCGGTACGGAGGAAGGAGGGCAGGTCTGAAGATCTCCTCGTGGGTCTGCTCCTGGGCCTGGCCAAACTGGCCATCAACAGGTCCAGGCAGCGGGCCGTGGAGGGGGTCGTTAGGGCCGACTGCCTGCCCCTCTTCCGCGGTTATGTTCGAGCCCGGGTGTCCTTGGAGAAGGAGCACGCGGTGTCGACCAACACCCTGGAGTTGTTCAGGGAGAGGTGGGCGCCGCAGGGAGTGGAGTGCATCATTTCTCCCTCCAACTCTATTTTGATTTAGTCCCTACCCTCCCCTTCACTGTTTTGATCACACAGCACTGTCCTTTGATGTGAAGGGCAGTGTTTGTCACTGGCCACCCGGGTGTTTTCCGATCTTCCTGGTGGTGGAAATTGAATAAAGATTCGTGCACTTTGTGTCTCTCACTGTGTCTCCCACCTGTGCACAAAAAAAAATAAACAGGAGATTACCGCAGTTAGGCAGTAGAAAAAAAAACAGGAGATTAAGGGCAGTGTTTGTCACTGGCCACTCGGGTGTTTTCCTATCTTCCTGGTGGTGGAATTTGAATAAAGATTCGTGCACTTTGTGTCTTTCACTGTATCTCACACCTGCACACACACACACCATGGGTGCTGGGGAAAAATAAGCACAAACAGGGACCTTGGCTGCACTTCAGTCCCGAGAAAAAAAATAAAAAAAAAGAAAAGAAAAAAAAAGGAGTGTTAAAAAAAAGAAAAGAAAGAAAAGAAAAAAAAAACCAGACAGCCACCTCCCTGCAACCGCAGATTGCGGTGGTTCACGGACTCCCAGCCCAACTGCTTGTTCTGTGGCGCTGTGGAGTCCGTGGACCACGTGTATATTGGGTGTGGGCGTTTGCACTCCCTTTTTGATTTCCTGAAAAACCTTCTCTGTTTTTGGCTGCACTTCAGTCCCACGCTCCTGATCTTTGGGCACCCGGTACGGAGGAAGGAGGGCAGGTCTGAAGATCTCCTCGTGGGTCTGCTCCTGGGCCTGGCCAAACTGGCCATCAACAGGTCCAGGCAGCGGGCCGTGGAGGGGGACGTTAGGGCCGACTGCCTGCCCCTCTTCCGCGGTTATGTTCGAGCCCGGGTGTCCTTGGAGAAGGAGCACGCGGTGTCGACCAACACCCTGGAGTTGTTCAGGGAGAGGTGGGCGTCGCAGGGAGTGGAGTGCATCATTTCTCCCTCCAACTCTATTTTGATTAAGTCCCTACCCTCCCCTTCACTGTTTTGATCACACAGCACTGTCCCTTGATGTGAAGGGCAGTGTTTGTCACTGGCCACCCGGGTGTTTTCCTATCTTCCTGGTGGTGGAAATTGAATAAAGATTGGTGCACTTTGTGTCTTTCACTGTGTCTCCCACCTGCACACACACACCATGGGTGCTGGGGATAAAATAAGCACTACCACACTTAGGTGGTAGTGTGGGGGTTAATAAAAAAAAGAGATAAAAAAAAACAGACAGCCACCATTGGTTTATTGCTTAAAGGCAAGTTATTCTGTCAAATTAGTCTGTGCCAATGGTTATGCCACACATTAGCCTTATGGATAAAAAAAATTGATTTTATGTGATTTGCTTGATTTATTATTGTTGTCGCATGTACTGAGATAGAGTAAAAAGTACTGCTTTGCTTCCTATCGAGCCAAATCATGCCCTACATAAATATAACAGGATAATAGGAAAGAATGCAGAATATAGTGTTGCAGCCACAAAGAAGGTGCAGAGAAAGATCAACTCTATTATATAGAGAAGTCTGTTCAAAAGTCTGATAATAGTGGGGAAGAAGCTTTTCTTGAATGTGTTGGTACATGTTTTCAAACATTTGTATCTTCTGCCCGATGGAAGAAGTGCAAAAGCGTTTAACTGGGGTTGGAGGGATTTTTGATTGGCTGCTTTCCTGAAGCAGTGGGAGGTATAGATGAAGTCAATGCATTGAAGGTTGGTTTACCTGATGGATTGAGCTGTGTTCACAACTCTCTGTAATTTCTTGTGGTTTTGGGCAGAACGGTTGCTATACCAAGCTGTGACCCAACTGGCACCCACATTTGATTCCAGCCTCAGGCAACTGTCTGTGTGAAGTTTGCACATTCTCCCCATGTCTGTGTGGGTTTCCTCCGGGTGTTCCGGTTTCTTCCCACAATCCAAAAGATATGTAGGTCAAGTGAATTGGCCATGCTAAATTACCCCTAGTGTTAAGTGCATTACTCAGAGGGAAATGAGATAGGGAATCTAATCTAACCTAATAATCAAATAGGATGCTTTCTATCATGCAGCTAGAAAAATTGGTAAGTGTCATCATGGACATGCTGAATTTCTTTAGCCTTCTGAGGAAGTAAATGCGGTGGTGGACGTGTTGTGGGTGATATTTACTCCTAGGAACTTGAAGCTCTTGACCATCTTGACCTCAGTACCATTGATACAGACGAGGCTTGTCCTCCAGTCCACTTCCTGAAGTCAATGACCTGCTCATTTGTTTTTCAGACATTGAGAGAGAGATTGGTGTTTATACACCATGCCGCTAAGCTTTCTACAAGTCATTCTGCTACAACGTGCATTTCGTTAATGTGAGATCGCTGTAACACGATTGATGAATTGGGGACACTATTTCCAAAGCATGAATTTTTAAAGCGTGTGTTGGCTATAATGCAATTCTGGCCCCATTAGTTTAAATGGTACTGATATTACCCAATTTTCTTTTAACATGGGATTGCAAGAGAATGGAACTATCATGTTATAGCAGAACCAATTGTATCTCTTTCGTATGTTCCGTCCTGTTGTTGTTTAAGATCTGACCTAGTACGTGTGATATTATCAGCAAACTTGTAAATTTAGAGTCATAGAGTCGTGGAGCATGGAAACAGATCCTTCCGTCCAACTCGTCCATACTGACCATGTTCCCAAACTAAATTAGTCTCATTTGCCTGTGTTTGGCCTACATCCCTCTAAATCTTTCCAATTCACGTACCTGGAGAAAGTGAGCACTGCAGATGATGGAGATCAGAGTCGGAGAGTGCAGTGCTGGAAAAGCACAGCCGGTCAGGCAGTATCCAAGGAGCAGGAGAATCAACATTTTGAGGATAGGCTCTTCATCAGGAATGAAGGAATGGCTCAAGGGGGCTGAGAGATAAATGAGAAGGGGTGTGGGGCTGGGGGAAAGGTAGCTGGGAATGCGATAGGTAGATGAAGGTGAGGGTGAAAGTGTTGGTAGGAGAGGAGGGTGGAGCAGCTAAGTGGGAAGGAAGATGGACAGGTAGGGTAGTTCAAGAGGGCGGTGCTGAATTGGAAGGTTGAATCTGGAATAAGGTGGGGAGAGGGGAATGAGGAAACTGGTGAAATCTACATTTGTCCCATGTGATTGGAAGGTCCCAAGGTGAAAGACGAGGCATTCTTCCTCCAGGCATCAGGTGGTTAAAGTTTGGTGGTGGAGGAGGCCCATGACTTGCATGTCCTTGGCAGAGTGGGAGGGGAAGTTGAAGTGTTTGGCCACAGGGCGAGGGGGCGGGGGAGATGGGGTGGGGGGATGTTGCTTAGTGCTTGTGTCCCAGAGATGTTCTCTGAAATGGTCCGCAAGTTGGCGTCCTGTCTCACCAATGTAGATGTGACTACATTGAGAGCTCTCAATATGGTCTCCTCTATATTGATGAGACAGGATGCCAACTTGCAGAATGTTTCAAAGAACATCTCTGGGACACACGCACTAAGCAATCCCCCACACCCCGTGGCCAAACACTTTATCTCTCCCTCCCACTCCGCCAAGGACATGCAAATCCTGGGTCTCCTCCACCGCCAAGCTCTAGCCACCCAAAGAGGGTGTAGACCGCCTCATCTTCCGCCTTGGGACCCTCCAATCACAAGGGATCAATGTGGATTTCATCAGTTTCCTCATTTCCCCTTCCCTCACCTTATCTCAGATCCAACTTTCCAACTCGGCACCGCTCTCTTGAACCGTCCTAGCTGTCCATCTTCCTTCCCACCTATCCGCTCCACCCTCCTCTCCAACCTATCACCTCCCCACCCTCCCCCACCTTCATCTACCTATCACATTCCCAACTATCTTCCCCCCACCCCCCCCCCAGCCCCACCCTCCCTCCAATTTATCTCTCAGCTCCCTTGGACCACCCCCTCATTCCTGATAAAGGGCTTATGCTTGAAATGTTGATTCTTCTGCTCCTCAGATGCTGTTTGACTGGCTGTGCTTTTCTAGTACCACACTTTCCGACAATTTGTGTACCTGTCCAAATGTCTTTTAAATAATGTAACTGTATTTGGCATCTACCACTTCCTCTGACAGCTTATTCCACATACAAACCACTTTCTGTGTGAAAAGGTTGCCTCTCAGATCTCTTTTAAATTTCTCTCCACTCACCTTAAACTTACGCCCTCTGGTTTTAAGCTCCCCCATCCCAGGGAAAAGACCTTTTCTAGTCATCCTATCTATGCCCCTCATGATTTTATAAACCTCCACAAGGTCACTTCTTTGGAACATGAAATGAGAGGAGGGGAGACACGGGGAGAAATCAAAGAAAAGCAGTAAAAGAAAGGACTCAGAACAATAGTTTGATCATAAACAGTACATTAGAAATAAAATTAAATTATTTGAAAGGCAGGTTAATCAATCATACATCAATAAAAGTTTATTATTTCGATATTATGTTTTCTTACATGTACAATTCACTGGATCTTGTACACGAAAATAAGGCAAAATTATCAAGAGTGCATCTGGACCTTGAAGTCTGGCATGATTTGTTTTTAGGTAAAAACAATTACTGCAGATGCTGGAAACCAGATTCTGGATTAGTGATGCTGGAAGAGCACAGTAGTTCAGGCAGCTTCCGAGGAGCAGTAAAATTGACGTTTCAGGCAAAAGCCCTTCATCAGGAATAAAGGCAAAGAGCCTGAAGGGTGGAGAGATAAGCTAGAGGAGGGTGTGGGTGGGGAGAAAGTAGCACAGAATACAATAGGTGAGTGGGGGAGGGGATGAAGGTGAAAGGTCAGGGAGGAGAGTGGAGTGGATAGGTGGAAAAGAAGATAGGCAAGTAGGACAAGTCATGGGGACAGTGCAGAGCTGGAAGTTTGGAATTAGGGTGAGGTGGGGGAAGGGGAAATGAGGAAACTGTTGAAGTCCACATTGATGCCCTGGGGTTGAAGTGTTCCAAGGCGGAAGATTAGGCATTCTTCCTCCAGGCGTCTGGTGGTGAGGGAGCGGCGGTGAAGGAGGCCCAGGACCTCCATGTCCTCGGCAGAGTGGGAGGGGGAGTTGAAATGTTGGGCCACAGGGTGGTGTGGTTGATTGGTGCGGGTGTCCTGGAGATGTTCCCTAAAGCGCTCTGCTTTGAGGCATCCAGTCTCCCCAATGTAGAGGAGACCGCATCGGGAGCAACGGATACAATAAATGATATTGGTGGATGTGCAGGTAAAACTTTGATGGATGTGGAAGGCTCCTTTAGGGCCTTGGAAGGAGGTGAGGGAGGAGGTGTGGGCGCAGGCTTTGCAATTCCTGCGGTAGCAGGGGAAGGTGCCAGGATGGGAGGGTGGGTTGTAGGGGGGTCGTGGATCTGACCAGGTAGTCACAGAGAGAACGGTCTTTGCGGAACACAGAAAGGGGTGGGGAGGGAAATATATCCCTGGTGGTGGGGTCTTTTTGGAGGTGGCGGAAATGTCGGTGAATGATTTGGTTTATGCGAAGGTTGGTAGGGTGGAAGGTGAGCACCAGGGGCGTTCTGTCCTTGTTACGGTTGGAGTGGTGGGGTATGAGGGGGGAGATGCGGGATGTGGACATGATGCATTGAAGGGCATCTTTAACCATGTGGGAACGGAAATTGCGGTCTGTAAAGAAGGAGGCCATCTGGTGTGTTCTGTGGTGGAACTGGTCCTCTTGGGAGCAGATACGGCGGAGGCGAGGGAATTGGGAATACGGGATGGCATTTTTGCAAGAGGTAGGGTGGGAAGAGGTGTAATCCACAGGTAGCTGTGGGAGTCGGTGGGTTTGTAAAAAATGTCAGTGTCAAGTCGGTCGTCATTAATGGAGATGGAGAGGTCCAGGAAGAGGAGGGATGTGTCAGAGATGGTCCAGGTAAATTTAAGGTGAGGGTGGAATGTGTTGGTGAAGTTGATGAATTGCTCAACCTCCTCACGGGAGCACGAGGTGGCGCCAATGCAGTCATCAATGTAGCGGAGGAAGAGGTGGGGTGTGGTGCCGGTGTAATGACTAAACATCAACTGCTCTATGGAGCCAACAAAGAGACAGGCATAGCTGAGGCCCATACGTGTGCCCATGGCTACCCCTTTGGTCTGGAGGAAGTGGGAGGATTCGAAGGAGAAATTGTTAAGGATAAGGACCAGTTCGGCCAAACGAATGAGAGTGTCAGTGGAAGGGTACTGTTGGGGACGTCGGGAGAGGAAAAAACGGAGGGCTTGGAGGCCCTGGTCATGGCGGATGGAGGTGTAGAGGGATTGGATATCCATGGTGAAGATGAGACGTTGGGGGCCGGGAAAACGGAAGTCTTGGAAGAGGTGGAGGGTATGGGTGGTGTCTTGAACGTATGTGGGGAGTTCCTGGATTAGGAGGGATAGGACAGTGTCTAGGTAGGTAGAATTGAGTTCAGTGGGGCAGGAGCATGCTGAGACAATGGGTCGGCCAGGATGGTCAGACTTGTGGATCCTGGGAAGGAGGTAGAACCGGGCAGTGCGGGGTTCCCAGACTATGAGGTTGGAAGCTGTGGGTGGGAGATCTCCTGAGGTGATGAGGTTCTGTATGGTCTGGGAGATGATGGTTTGGTGATGGGGAGTGGGGTCATGGTCGAGGGGGCAGTAGGAAGAGGTGTCCTCAAGTTGGCGTTTGGCTTCAGCGGTGTAGAGGTCAGTGCACCAGACTACCACTGCGCCCCCTTTATCTGTTGGCTTGATGGTGAAGTCGGGATTGGAGCAGAGGGATTGGAGGGCTGCGCGTTGAAGTCCACATTGATGCGCTGGGGTGAGGTGGGGGAAGGGAAATGAGGAAACTGTTGAAGTCCACATTGATGTCCTGGGGTTGAAGTGTTCTGAGGCGGAAGATGAGTAGTTCTTCCTCCAGGCGTCAGGTGGTGAGGGAGCAGCGGTGAAGGGGGCCCAGGACCTCCATGTCCTCGGCAGAGTGGGAGGGGGAGTTGAAATGTTGGGCCACAGGGCTGTTTTTATGCTAATCCGAAAATACCTGTCCCATTTGTAAAAGGGAATCTGATCTTTTGATCTGTAAATAGAAACAGAAATCGATACTTTGTTTCACTGTTTATTGGGCTTTCTACTGTACGTTGCTTAGTGTATATTTTTCTTTGATAAAGTATTGCTGATGGAAGTCCCCTTTTCTCAATTGTGTTTCACTGCGTGACTTTATAGAATCGAAACCGAAACTGATCACTTTAAAACACGGAGAAGTGGGGAGCCAGCGTTCAGTTCCAGTATCCGCTATCGCATAGCTGTTCAACATGAGCTCCAGCGAGTGTGAGCAGGGGCGAGAGCAGCAGCAGTTGATGCTGATCGATTGTTTCCGCAACCGCTTGGTCGCGACCATCCAAGTGGAGCCAGTGCTGGACTTCATCACGTTCGTGGAAGAGGCCGATAAAGAGGAGATCCGGGCCATGAAACTGCAAAAAGGCAACCAGGCTGCTGTCAATCTGCTACTCACCAAGATCACCAGGCAGCCCCCTGCAGCGGGCTGGTTTGGAGAGTTTATCACTGCCCTGAGGGAAGGCGGTTGTTCTCACGCCGCTGAGTATGTGCGTCTCGATACAGATTACGGTATATCGCCATCACTGGAAGCCCAAAATGACCTGGAGGTGAAACTCATCGACATCTTGGCCCCAAGTTTAATCGACAAGCTGCTACCCTTTGACATTTCTGTGTATTGCTTTACCAGTGGCATTTTGACCCAAGATGACGTGGAGAATGTAGGTCCTTTTTTTTTATCACTTGTAGAACTGAATGCCTTTTTCGATATTGATGTCATAAGTCAAATTAGGCTTCTTTGAAGTAGATCAAGTGACGTCACAGTATTCAAATATTATTGAACTAATGGGTGTTACCAAGTCCAAATGGGAGGTGTCCCTAGGGACTTTAAATAATTGACAATGCGAGTTCACTTATTCCTGCGTATTACATTTAAGGCATAAAGATATGAGGCACAATTGTGGGGCTTGAGGTTGACATTAATGTATTAGATACAAGACGTATTATATGAAAAAAAAACAAAATGAGAAAAAAGGTGTTAGATTCAATTTGATTTGAATAATATGTAGTGGTACTTCATAGAAATTAAAACGTTACAATTTAATCTCAATGAAAGCATGCTGAAGGATGTACTAAAAGAAAGCAAATGGCAAGTTGGCCTTCATTGCAAGAGGGTTTGTGTACAGGAGCAATATTGTCTTCCTGTGACTGTCCACACTGGGAGTACTGTGTGCAGTTTTGATCTTCTGCCGTCTCCCCATAATCCTTGATACCATTAGTAATCAATAATTTATCTATCTCTGTCTTAAATACACTCAACGACTTGGTCTCCACAGCCTTTTGCTGCAAATAGTTTCACAGATGAACTATCCTCTGGCTAAAGAAATTCTCCCTTGTCAATTTTAAAGGGCCATCCCTTCATTTATATTTGTGCCCTGGGGAAAAATGGGGAAAAGTGTCATGGGTATAATTTATGATTACCTGAACTACAAGCAGGCAAATATAATTTGCTAGCTATATGCTTCTGTGCTTAAGTAAATATGGGTTACTGTTTATGCCTGCTCAGGTCAGTGGACCTTCATTAAATTCGTTCACATCATTAGAATATTGATATTATGCATTTTCACCCTTTCCAGCCTGAAAAGCAATTCAGTAAGATCATGGCTGATCCTCCAACTCAGTACTGTGTTTTGGCTTTCTCCCCATATCCTTTGATTTTAATCCAATGACCCTTATTTATATTTTTCTTGAAAGCCTCCAATATTTTAGCCTCAACAGTTTCCTGTGGCAGAGAGTTCCATAAGCTCACAGCTCGCTGGGTGAGAGATTCTTGCTCCTCTCTGCCTTATCCTTAGACTGTGCCCTTGGGTTCTGGACTCCCTGGTCATTGAGAGCATTCTTCCTGTATCTACCTGTCTAGTCCTGTAAGAATTTTATGGAT
This sequence comes from Chiloscyllium plagiosum, assembly GCF_037043375.1. Classification (NCBI taxonomy): domain Eukaryota; kingdom Metazoa; phylum Chordata; class Chondrichthyes; order Orectolobiformes; family Hemiscylliidae; genus Chiloscyllium; species Chiloscyllium plagiosum. The sequence goes on along the minus strand of NW_028270145.1, from coordinate 67,129,519 downwards.
TTCTATGAAATTACCCCCTCATTTTCCTGAACTCCCGTGAATATACTCCTCACTGATCCAGTCTCTTCCCATACGTCAGTCCTACCATCCCAGGCATCAATTTGGTAAACCTTCATTGCACTCTCTCTCTAGCCAGAATAATCTTGCTCAGATGAGAAGACCGAAACTTCACACAATACTCCATATGTGGTCTTAACAAGATCATCTCCAACTGCAGTAAGACACCCCTGCTCCTGTATTGAAATCCTCTCGGTATGAGGGCAAACATCCCATTTGCCTTCTTCAATGCCTGCTGCACCTGCATGCTTACATTCAGCAACTGATGTACAAGGACACATACATCTCATTGCATCTCCCCTTTTCCCAATCTATTAGCATTCAGATCGTGATCTACCTGCCTGTTTTGGCAAACAAATGGATAACCTCACCTCTATCCACATTTTACTGCATCTGCCCTTTATTTGCCCATTTGCTTAACTTGTCCAAATTACACTGAATCATCTCTGCACCCTCTTCGCAACTCCATCCCACCCAGCTTTATATCTTCTGCAAACCTGGAGATATGACTTGTAGTTTCCTCATCCAAATTAGTATTACATATTGTGAATAGCTGGGGTCCAAGCTCTGATTCCTATAGTTTCCCACTAGTCATTCCAGAAAAATACCCATGAATTCTTATTCTTTGTTTACTGTCTGCCAACCAGTTCTCAATCCATGTCAGTAAGCAAACATAAAATCCCATGAGCTTTAATTTTGCATACTAATCTATTATGTATTACCAATTTGCTTTGCCCAATTATATGCTGACTGAAGTCAGCAATAAGTGCAGCTGCTTTATTACTTACATTGCTAGTTTCCTTTTTAATTCCATTCCTAACATTACTCTTCCTGCTTGTAGGTTTATATATAAAACCCCATTTTATCATTTCCTGCCCCTTGGTGTTTCTAAACTCAACCCGCATAGATTCTACTTCACCAGAGTTAATACCCTTCCTCACAATTGCATTAATTTCTATTTTAATCAACAGTTTTACACACCTCCATTTCATTTTTGTGTGTCCTTTCCAAAAACTGATCATTCAGTTTCTATTCCTTGTCACTCTGAGCCATGTTTCTGTCATCCCCACTACATCACTTGTTATATCTCCTTGCATGACTAATTTGTCCACAAGGATAAATTTGTCCTTAAGACTTGTCTTTTTAACATTCTTAGTTCTGTTTAGATTAGATTACTTACAGTGTGGAAACAGGCTCTTCTGCCCAACAAGTCCACATCATCCTCCGAAGGGCAACCCACCCCGACCCATTCCCCTACACTTACCCCTTCACATAACACTACGGGCAACTTAGCATGGCCAATTCACATAACTTGTACATCTTTGGACTGTGGGAGGAAACAGGAGCACCCAGAGGAAACCCATGCAGACACAGGGAGAATATGCAAACTCCACACAGACAGTTGCCCGAAGCGGGAATTGAACCCGGGTCTCTGGCGCTGTGAGGCAGCAGTGGTGATATATTCTACTATGTCTCGTGCTGGAAGTATTGAATGTTTAAGATGATGAATGAGGTCCTTTGTGTAGAAGGTATTGAGCCTCTTTAATGTTGGTGGAACACTCACCTAACAAAGTAAAAGTGTTCTCTTATAGGGTCAAGCATGTCTTAGAGCAGTTGCAGCAAATACTCAAGGTGGGTGGTGAGGTCGTGTGAGCAGCCAGATACATTGAACACATTGGTACCAAAGAGATAATTAGAGAAGGAGATGAGGTTCTGCAGAGTGAATATAGGAAGTTAGGCACAAGGTTCAAAAGCAGGACCTTAAGGGTAGTATTCTCTGGATTATGAGTGGCGCAATGTGCTCGTGAGAGCAGCAGAGGAGAATGAGTGGTGAGCAGATGGTGCAGGGAACATGAATTCAGATTTTCAGATCATTAGAATCTCTTTCGGAATAGAAGCGACCTGTACAAGAGGGATGAGTTTCGCCCAAAATGGAGGAGATCAATATCCTGGAGGGGAGATTTGCTTGTGCTACTCAGAAGCCTTTAAACTAGTAGGGACAGGGAAGGTGGGGGGATCCTAAAGCAATAGGGAGAAAAGAGCGAGGTTGAGGATAGTTCAGAAGATAAAGGGAGTAAGTTAAGTAGACAGGGCAGGCAAGAGCACAGCAAAGATTCCGGTATAACTAAATAATTAAACTGCATTTATTTCAATGCAAGAGGCCTTACCGGTAAGGCAGATGAACTTAAGGCACGAATGGAAACATGAGACGGGTCATCATAGCTATTACAGAAATGTGGTTGAGGGAGGGACAGGATGGACAGATCAATGTTCCAGTGTATAGATGCATTAGGAAGGATAGAGACGGAAGAAAGAGAGGAGTAGGAGGGGTGTTTTTGTTTAGGGAAAACAGGATTGCTCTATTTAGAGAGGATATTTCTGGGGGATCATCCAGAGAAGCTGTGTGGGTTGAACTGAGAAATAAAAAGGAGATGATCACTTTTGATAGGATTGTACTGCAGATGCCCCAGTAGTTAGCAAGAAACTGTATGTGCAGTATGTAGGCAGATCTCAAACATCCCAAAGAATAATCCCCTATTCGTGGATTTTAACTTTTCACATGTAGACTGGACCTTCCATAGTGTTTAGGTCTTGTATAAAAGTTAAAGTTCTAAATTCGAGCAAGGTCAATTTTGATGGTATTAAACAGAAACATTCAAAAGTTGTTTGGGGTGAGCTGTTTGTAGATAAAGGGACGACTCGCAAGTAGGAGGATGTCAAAAGTGAGATAACGAGTTCAGAGACAATATGTTCCTGTTAGAGTGAAAGGCAAGACTGGTAGGAACAAGAAACACTGGATGACTAGGGGTATTGAGGCACTGCTCAAGACAAAGAAGGAGGCATATGTCAAGAATAGACAGCCGAGATCAAGCGAATTCTTTGAAGAGTATAGGGAGAGCAGGAGCATATTTAAGAGGAGAATCAGGAATGCAAAGAGGGGAAATGAGGTAGCCAAGGCAGATAAGCTTAAGGAGAATCAAAAGAGATTCCACAAGTGCATTAAGAGCAAAATAGCAACTACGGAATAGGAGCTCTTAAAAAATCAGCAAGGTCATCTATGTGTGGAACCAGAAGAGATGAGTGAGATACTGAACAAATACTTTGTGTCAGTATTTACTGTGGAGAAAGACATGGAGGCTAGGGAACTTGGGGAAATAAATACTGATGTCTTGAAAACAGTCCTTTTACAGAATAGAAAGTGCTGGAAATCTTAAAACACATAAAGGTAGATAAATCCCTGTAACCTGATCAGTGTATTCCAGGACATTGTGGGAAGTTAAGGAAGAAATTGCAGAGTCCTTAGCAGAAATATTTGTATCATTGACAGCCATGGGTGAGGTGCCAGAAGACTGGAGGATGACTGAAGTTGTGTCTTTATTTAAGAAAGGCTGTAAGGAAAAGCCAGGGAACTATAGATTGGTCAGTCTGAAGTCAGTGGTGGGTAGGTTGTTGGAGGGAATTCATAGAGACAGGACTTAACACCTTTTGGAGAGACAAGGATTGATTAAGGATAACCAGCATGGCTTTGTGCATGAAAAATCGTGTCTCATAGACTTGATTGAGTTTTTGAGGATGTGACCAAGAAGACAGATGAGGGAACGTTGTCTACATGGACTTTAGCAAGGCCTTCAACAAGGTTCTGCATGGTAGACTGATTAGTAAAGTTAGATCAGATGGGATTCAGGGAGAGCTAGCCAATTGGATGCAAAATTGGCTTGACGGTAGGAGTTACAAATTGGTGGTAGAGTGTTGTTTTTTGGCCTAGAGGACTGTGACCAGGGATGTTCCATAGGGATTGATGCAGGCTCCTCTGTTGCTTGCCATTTATATAAACAATTTGGATGAGAATATAGGAAGCATGGTTAATAAATTTGTGGATGACACCAAAATTGGTGGTGTAAAGGACAGTGAAGAAGGTGATCTAAGAGTAACATGGGATTTTGTTCAGTTGGGCCAATGGGCCAAGGAATGGCCGATGAAGTTTAATTTAGATAAGTTCAAGGTATTGCATTTTGGTAAGAGAAACCAGGGCAGGACTTAAACAACGAATAGTAGAGCCCTGAGATGTGTTGTTGTTGAGAGAGACCTACGGTTTCAGGGACATAGTTCTTTGAAAGTGGTGCCACTGATGGACAGGCTGGTGAAAAAGTCATTTGGCACGCTTCTCATGTGTGAAGAAGCATGTCACTGCTTCACAAATTGATCAGAGCATTGAGTATAGGAGTCAGGATGTCATGTTACGGCTATACAAGACATTGGTTAGGCCACATTTAGAGTACTGCGTAGAGTTCTAGTTGCCCTGCTATAGGAAGGATATTATTAAACTGGAAAGGGAGCAGAAAAGATTTACAAGGATGTTACCAGCACTGGAGGGTTTGAGTTATAAGGAGAGTGTTATTAGGCTGGAACATTTTTCCTTGGAGTGCAGAAGGTTGGGGATGACCTTTTAGAAGTTTATAAAATCATTAGTAGCATAGATAAGGCGAATTGGACAGATTAGGGAATTCAAAGCTAGAGCGCATAGATTTAAGATGAGAGGGGAAAGATTTGAAAGGAATCTGAGGGGCAACATTTTCACATAGAGTGGTGCGTATGTGGAACGAGCTGCCAGAAGAAGTGGTAGAGGCAGGTACAATTGCAACATTCTAAAGACATTTGGCAGGTACATGAATAGAAAATGTTTAGAGGGATATGGGTCAAATGCAGGCAATTGAGACTAGTTTATTTTGGGAAATCTTGTTGGCATGGACGAATTGGACTGAAGGGTCTGTTTCCCTGCTGTGATTATGATTCTATATTGCAGACATGTGCCCGAGATGGTGGACAGCCTTTGGGAATTCAGGAGGTGAGTTATTCACTGAATAATTCCCAGCTGCTGATGTTCTTTTGTAGCCAGAGTATTAGATAGCTGGTCCAGTTAGGTTTCATGTCACCAATTGATGGTGGTAGATTCATCAATGGTAATGTCATTGAACATTAAGCAAGGGTGGCTAGATTCTGACTTGTGGGAGATGGTTATTGTGAAGCACGTTTGATGTGCAAATGTTGTTAGCCATTTATCAGCTCAAGTATTTCATGCTCGCCCCTCATAGCAGTTGAGAAGATAGTGGTCATACGCATCATTGAACGGCTGCAATCCATGGCTGGTCGGCACACATCAGTAGTATTTATTGGAAACAGTTACCAAAGTTTTGACCTAGCGGCAATGGAAGAGTACAGTTCAAGTCAGGATGTTGTGTAATTTGGACGATATATTTTTCATATAGTGGTGTGCTCAGCTGCTGCTGACTATGTTTTTCTAGAAAGTCGGAGCCAGGAATTTGGAAGATGCTGACAAAGATATCTTTGCAGGTGCTACAGTGCATCTTACAGTCAGTACACAGTGCTGATACTATCTGCCACTGGTGGAAGGTGACTGTTTAAAGTGATGCGTAGGTGGTCAATTAAGCAGCTTGTTTTGAGCTGATTGTGTCAAACTTCTTTGACCTTGGTGGAGCTGTAACTCATCCAAGCAAGTGGGGCAGAGTAAGTATTCTATTGCTTTCCTGATCTAATGCCTTGTAGATATTGAACAGTTATGGGAGATAAGGAGCTGAATTACTCATTGCAGAATACTAGTCTCTGACCAGCTGTTATAGCTGCAGTATTTATGTGGCTAGTCCAGTTAATTTTCATGTCAATGGTAACCCTCAGGATGTTGATGCTGAGAGTTTTCTCCAATGATAATTCCATTGAATGTCAAGTTTATATGGTTTGATTCTCTTATGAGAATGTCATTGCCTTGACCTTATGTGAGATGTATTTTATTTATCACTTATTAGCTCAAGCCTGAATGTTGTTCTAGGTTTTTCTTCAATTTCTGTGGAACTATAAATGGAAATAAAGTATTGTAATCATCAAAAAACATCCCTAGTTCTGAAACTTAAAGGATAAGGGATCTGTGGAATTCTCATTCTCAGAGATCACTGGAGACAGACTCATTTAATATCTTCAAGGTAGAGGTTTATATATTTTTGACTAATAAGGGGCTTAAACAGTATTAGTTTAGGCAGTAAAGTAGAGTTAAGGCCAAAATCAGAACAACCATGATCTTATCGAATGGTGCAATAGCCATTGGACTGCACCAACTATTTATTGTTGTCATTGAATGCTCCTTGTCCTTTTCCATGGCCAATTTAAACCTCATGGTCCTGTAACTGTTATCAGTAAATATTCCCTCACTAATGCTAGGAAGGTCTAGTTGATACAACTCATTCCCCAGAAACAGAAATACCAAGGCCTCTTAGTCTCATTCATAGAAACATGCAGCACAGAAAATTCTCCTGATGGAAATTCTGAACCTTCCTATAATTTCCACAAGGGACCAAATGATCTGTTCCTGCTCCAAATTTGAATGTACATATGTTCAAATGCACTGCTGAGTGTATTCTATTGGCTTCCAATGAGGAATGATACAAAGGGACAAATTTGCAAGGAAGTTATAGAAAGATTCAGAATTTCTATCAGGAGAATTTTCTGCACTGCATGCTTCAATGAATGACAGTAAGAGGCCTTGGTATTTCTGGTTCTGGAGACTGACTTGTATCCACTGAATTCAGTGTCAGTGAGGGAACATTTAGTGACAACAGTTACATTAGCATGAGCTTTAAATTGGCCATGGAAAAGGACAAGGAGCATTCAAAGACAACAATAATTAGTTGGAGAGGTCCAATTTCAATGGTTTAAGAAGGGATCTGACCAAATAAATTGGAATGAAAGATTGTCAGGCAAAACTGTAATAGTACAATGGTCTCCCTTCAAAGAGAAGACAGTTTGGTGTAGCCAAGGTGCATTCTCATAAGGGGGAACTATCAGGCAAACAAACTGAGCACTCCCTGGACAACGAAAGCGATAATACCAGAAAAGGGTGGGTAATAAAATTGAGAACCATGTGGAATTTAAAAGGTCAGAGGGTAAGTAAATATGCAACATAGTGGAATAAAAGGTAAGAATTAGAAGAGACTGGTAACTGCTTTAAAAAGGAATCCAAAAGTTTTACTTACCATCTGAACAATAAAAGAGCAGTAAAAGAAAGTGTGGAGCCATGTAGGCACCAAAAAACAACTGACACATAGAAGCAGTGGACATAGCTGAGGTTCTAAATATGAACTTTGCATCTCTCTTTACCAGTCAAGAAGATGCTGCCCATGTCATAATGAAAGAAGAAGTTGTTAAAATACATGATAGTAGGTGGACTAAAAATTGATAAAGAGAAGAAATTGGTCTCAGTACGAGGAGTCCAGAGGCAGGGGAATTCTGGAAAGTTACCCCGTTTGGGTCTGGGGTAGAAAAGGTGTTACTATCCTCAAGGACAACCTTTCTACAAAGTTTGTTCACATAGGTGCCCTTCCACTCACACCCGCCCCCCCCCCCCCCCCCCACCCCATTTACCTCTTTCCCCACCTCCCAACAAGCATCTCCAGTAAGAACGTCCTACATTCACACTGTGCGAACCTCCCCTTTTATGTGCCTCACTCTGCACATATCTGGAATAGGATTCCAGGCCGCCTGCTTGTAGTCACAGCTCTTGCCAATGTTGTCACTGATGTTGCTCGGACAACAAAACTGTCAGTAAATTTGAAGAGCTGACAATGCAGAGAGGAAATAAAATGTGAAAAACAAACAGCGTTACTTGGAAAACGAAGGTACTGATTGTACTACAGTTCCATTTTCTGGGATACAAGCCAAGTCAAATCAGTATGTGTCATTCACGTTTTCCTGATTTTTCATTTTGGGAGATGCCTGAAGTATGACTTTCAGCCAAATATTGTGCAGATGTCCTGTTTAATACTCCTTGGTGTGTTCAATGGCTGCCAGACCACTGTGCTCTGTGGAGATACATTCCCCACTGTCTCTTCAGGCGACATTGCTAGGAAACCCCACCATCCAGGAAATCGATTGTGATTAATTAAGGAAGTTCAGCAGTGAGTTTTAAGAGAAGAAATAGAGAGCAGTATTGAATGATTATTTGAGACCGGGGGAATATTTAGCAAGGAATACAGTGTTCTCCAGGAGTCACTATTTGAGGATCTATGGGAATACTAATGATAGTGATCAAAAAGAGATAGACAGGCTGGTGAAAAGGATGTAAGATGTAATAAATCCGAAATCATGTTCTTCCTTCCTGGTTTCTATTGTGTTAATGATGCTGCTTTGCTCTGTTTCTGCTCTTTTGTTTCTATCTATCTTTTTCCTGCTCTTTTTTTTGAGCCTTCTACATTTGCTTCTTTCACTGTCTTCTTACCTTTTTGGAGGGAATTGGGAGATGTGTAAGGAAGCCACCAGTTCCTGCAGTCTGTATTTTGAGTGGGATGTAGGAGCAATGTATTGTCACCAGCATCTCCAGCCCACCCAGACATGCACTTTCCCTCACAGTTTCACTTCCATTATCTTTATCATTTCACGTTAGTTGATGAGGGCAACAGATGAAGTGGGACAATTTAATATAAGCATTGACGGACCTCCTCTTTCATATGTATCATAAATTTACCAGAGCCACAAAGCATAAATAACACAAAAGTAGCCACAGTTAGCCTCTACCATGAATAAAACATGTAGCCGCTGTGCTCACACCATGAATAACTCATACATTCCCACAGCACACGCATCAAAATGAAATACATATGTGAGCACAGTGCACCCCTCATGATGAATAAACCATTAACTGCAGTACAGCTCTTTACCATGAATAACATACATTGGACTATGACGATCCATTCATTTCTTGACCTTGATGTTGCACTCAAGATTGCAAGCCACTTCATAAGTTGCATTTTAGCATTCTTTACCCACAGAGCAGTGTGGTTAGGGCTGGTATCATTCACTGTGGTCACCAAGGAAATTTTCACTTTGACCTCACCTTGCCAATTCTAGATCTGGTTAGAAGATCCTGTAGGAATTCAAGAAGAGCTTTTTTACTTGGAGTGCTGAAAAGGTGGAATTCACATTGGCACATTGGATAGTTTAATGTATGGAGAAGCTAGAGAGAACATCATAGGAGGATGAGCGAATAGGTAGAAAAGAAGTAATAAGGTAAAAACAATGACTGCAGATGCTGGAAACCAGATTCTGGATTAGTGGTGCTGGAAGAGCACAGCAGTTCAGGCAGCATCCAAGGAGCTTCGAGCTTTTGCCCAAAATGTCGATTTCGAAGCTCCTTGGATGCTGCCTGAACTACTGTGCTCTTCCAGCACCACTAATTCAGAAAAGAAGTAATGTTAGGGAAGGCTTGCATGGAATATAAATATCGACATAGACTAGCGCAGCCAAATGGAAATCTGGTGCTCGAAATCTAAGTAAAACTATTACTGATTCATCAATTTATGTAACTGTGACAGTCTAAACCAATAAGTGATGGCAATGTAATGCAAATAGTAATGGCACTGGACTAGCAAGTCAATTAAACCCAGATTAATACTCTGGGAGATGAGTTCAAATTCCACTATGGTAACTGGTCGAATTTAAATTCAAAAAGTAAATCTGGAATTGAAAACTAATCTCACAGTGACCATAATGTTGTCATCAATTATTGCAAAGCCACTTTTGGTTCGCACTATCTTTCTGAAGGGAAACATCTGGACTGGTCTAAATGTGAGTTCACATCCACAACAATGACTCTTAACTTTCCTTTGAAATGACTTAGAAGGCAAGTAGGTGTCAAATACTGGTCTCACTAGTGATATTTCCATCTCATGAAAACATAAAGAAATCTCTGGGTTGATTCCTGCAAGTACAGCTTGCCATTGATTGTACATATGTAGCAATCCAAGAACACTGAATGAAACTGGAGGCTTTATCAACATATGATTTATTCTATCAATGTAGAGCTGGTAAGAAAGGGTCATGCATTTGTGCAGCAGATTCCTTCAGAACTGTTGTGGTGTTTTTATACAGCAGCAGAAAGAAAGGCTTGTATTTTCCAAAGTATCATTGATGACCACAGGACAGCCCAAAGTGCTTTGCAGTCTCTTAAGTACTTTTGTGAAGTTCAGTCAATATTTGAAGTGTGACCATTAGTCTGATTTTCATACTACAAGCTCCTGCAAACAATCTATGTGATAATGAGCAGAAAATCTGCTTTTAATGATATTGACTGAGGGGTAAACATTGGCCAGCACAACAAGGAGAACTCCTCTGCTCTGAAATAAAATCAGAAAGTGTTGGAGAAAGTCAGCAAATCTGGCAGCATCTGTGGAGAGAGTTCTAGAGTACTTAGGTCCACATGACTTCAGAATAGTGTCATGGATTATTTTACATCGACCTTAGCAGGGCATCAGTTTAGCATTTTATCTAAACGAGATCCCAAAACAAAAGTTACAAGTATGAGATTGGTACATCTTCTATGCTTTGACACATGGTTCTTATATCAAAATGCACTCACGATGAACGTTAACCAAATAAAGCTTTTGGAATAGCCTTCCTAGGTTTTCTTCAAATAGTTTTGAAACATGTAACGACCTAAAATCTGCTGACGACTAAGGAAAATCTCAATTAAATAGACTGGAATTTTGAAAATTAAGTACAATGCACGTAATCAGGCTGCACTTCCTAAAATCATTTTCTGGAGTCACAACTAACATCACCAAAAAGAAAGGCTGAGACCTTCAAATAAAAATGTTAGTGCAAGCATTCCAAAGGCTACAAAAGAAAATTAAATGTATACTTCAATTTGATAGTTTTGCTGTAATATGGTAATATTATAGCATAAATTTCTGTGATGGAATAAATATCTTGTGGATCAAATATTTTCAATGTGTTTGAGTGATCGCAGGAAAAGATAGTACAGTGTCACCAAGTGGTCAAGTTCTGCAATTACATCAGGACTCATAATTATTAGTTTTCATTATGAATTCGGACATACTGATATACTTAGAAGGGAAACATCTTGACAAAATGTGGTAGTTGGAAGTAGGAAGTGGACACAGACATGAAGAGCCTAGCGATCCAGTCCGCAGTGACTGAGAGCAATGTATCTCATGGAATGTTACAGTCTTCACCTCATTAGTTTTGCAACCAGGATGTTTTCTCAAAGAATCATGCTGCTGAAGAGGCAGAAATGTTCACCATTGCCAGAACCTTCTTGCATATATGTTGAAGATGTCATATTCAAACTTAGTTGCACACCACTTCAATTGTGACAAGCCAACAAGTGGCACTCACACCGTCCTGCAGGATTTTTATCATCGAGAAGAAAAGAAAGTTCCTACTTCAGGACAGTGAACTGGAGGTGCTGGTGATTGGAGAGGGCAGTCCAATACCTGCAGATTACCATCGAAGGTCGTGCCATCACACCAACCAGCCTCGGCCCAAATGACCATTTGGACCAGTACGATGCCCTGGGTGAAGCAGAATGTCAAGCAGTGCAGAAATCTGCAAGGGTGTGTGCAACAGTCTTCTTTATGCCACCTCACAATTTCAGGGCCACTTCTGGCACTGCACACCTCTCACCCAGACGCATGGACTACTACCATCATTATTACATGAATAGTGTTGATTCAGTGGCTCTCACCTCCCTCATCTTCCCAAACTACTAAGCCTTCCTTTCCTTTTTGCTTCTTTACCTCACTTACTGGTGACAACTCATTACCTCGACTTCTCCAGTATCATCACTAACTGCTCTTCAATCCACATACGTTGTACTTGGTCCAACTCTTTCACTGCAGGAAATGTTGGCCTACAACCAGGTCAAGAAGGGGAGGCCTCAATATCCAACCAACCCAGTAAGAACCATTTTCCAATGCTGTACTGTTCTCCCATTACGAGCAGTGCAAATTCATTTTCAGTCTGCACAGCCTTAATCCCCCTTAAACAGCTGCTTCCTTTTCTTCTTTCACTGAGGCACTGGCAACACACATCCAATCCCCACCCAGAAGAGACCAATATCAGAGATTCTTAACTCCACCTCCACCTTGGCGAAGGAAGACACTGAACTCTTACAGGATGCACAGGCAAGGCTTTCACCTACACTTCTACTAGCTCAGAGACCTTTACCTCTGTATCTAGAATAGACTTGTGAACAAAACTCTGGGGAGCACACCACTAACATGGTCAAGGAAGAAAAACCCCAGATCTTTGACATATGTATGACTGCCAGAGATTAGGCACCAGCTCGTGCCATGGTCTTAGGCATTAATGACGTTGTCAAAATGCACAGACAGGCACAGGAGCAACAGATGGGTTTGCCAGAAGTTTGTCATGGATGAAGGATGGAGGAGTCTATCATTGAAAACCAGGTCCAGCACACTCAGTGTCTGCAGGTTATGCGCAGAGGTCTGCACTCTATCACTGTAGTCATGGACACTCAGCCTCAATGGCAAATTGAGAGGGTGACCACGGATCTTTATCTCACTCCAGGTCCAGCTTCTTTTCAGGGAGACAGGGTGGTGCCAGCAGGCACTCATATAGAGGAACTGCCACACACAGGATCGCCCTTCTCGGGACACTGCAGGGGCACCCAGCCCCTGCTTTTGCCACAAAGATCCCCATTTGTAATTGATACAAACTGCAGACCTAAAATCTTTCAAGACAGCTGTGACCTTGACATCGACCAGGAAGACATTGCCACCCTATCCCTCTGAGTTCAGTTCCTACTCCTCAAAAAACTCCTCGGTAATGATAAGCCAAGAGATTCTTATCCAGCAACTACACTGTCTTTTAGACAATTGGAGAGAAAGACAGCGAGGCATCTTGATTTTTGTTCTCATCATTGCCCTCTGCCTCCTTGGTAGATCATCATCAGCTGCTGCACCCTCTGGTGGCTGTACAGGGGACAGCTGTTCCTGTTGATGCTGTTGTAATTACTATCGCCTCCTCCATTATCATGCAAGCTGCACCAAGGTCACAAAGACTCAAGCCACAGCATTTTTCATGTCAGAAGCATGAGCAGCTAATCTGTGTTGAATGTTAGAAAGATAATACAATTTTATTGAAGGATCTCCTGAGCCCTCACATCTATCACAATGAAGCTTACCCAGTGTGGCATGGAAGCTTTGAAAGGAGCTAATAATAATGGCTCAGTAAGGAGCTCTAAGGTGTGTCATTCTTATCCAAACATGCAATAAGCAACCAATATGGGGGAGTAAAATTCTATAGGTAAGCCACCACAATTATCCAACCCTCCAAGGAAAGGCTCTATTCTGCATCACAGACCATGCTGTTACATACTTACATACTTACAGCTCAGTGTACAAATGTGGCAGCTGCTAAACATCTATGGAATATGATTGTGAAATGAAAACCACAAGAACTGCTTTAACTGCCTTCGTCTGACTACATTTGCTTCACTGACATGACAAGGAAGCAATTAGTGCATAAAATATAATAGTGATGATTGTTTGGCCATAAGTCTTATTGAGAATTCTTGGACTATGTCCGAGAGTGCCCTACCAGTGAAGTGCAGATTGAAGCCAGATGGATGCAATTGCAGAATCAGTGAAGTCCCAATTACTGCATTTACATCTAGCAGGACCTCACGTTCCTTAAAAAAAGACAATAACTTACTCTACCCCCTTTGCCCGTTGTGTCAGCAATTTTGTATCGGCAATTGCACATTTGGCATTCCGACAAACATGGTGAGGTTCAAACTTTATATCCAAGTCAGTGACTTGCAAGCCTTCTGTGACACATGAACTTTCCCCATTCTGCATGCTTCCCTTGTGTTGTTGTCGCTGTGGCCCCTATGACTTTTCAGCCTCCCCCATTTCTGTTGAACCCCTTAATTGACTGTGATTATACCCTCTAGCTCTCTGTAGAGACCTGCCATCTCGTCATGAATTACTCCCTTTGATTTTCATTCTCTTGGACCACATGAAGTGTTGTGTGAAAACTACTGGTATGTGCTGCTGATGTGCCATTGTTATAGCACAGAGCTGCACAGCAAAATGGCCACTCCCTTGACTGCTCACTGTTTCTCAGCATAACGAATTGTCTGCCACTCACCCTGCGCTATAAAGCAATGCCAGCCACAGAAGCTGGCAGCCTGCATCATAGAATAGAAGACCCTGTTTGTTGAAAAAAAAAGCAATGCAAGCGTCAAAGACTGATATCCTGTAACTAAACACAAACACTTCTGTATGCTAAAAAGAAATGTGAAGTAGGTAGATGCTGACAGCCTCCCACTAACAGAAAAGTGAGTAGGAAAGCTAAGAAAACAAGCTAAGAGCCATAACATCCACCCTGATGCAGATATATGAAAAGCATGTGTGTTTCTCAATACAAAGAAACCTGGAAATAGCATGCAACTCATAGTTGTACCTGAGGTCCAAATTAAAGTGTTGAAGGGTTGAAGTAGTGTGTGAATTGGTGCAACAGCAAGCATGGTGATGGAGTGAGGTTCATGGTTTACCACTTCCAACTTGTGTGGACAAAAGTTCAAGGTGGATGGTGACCTGGGACATTGTTCAAAAGATGGAGTTGGTTAATGTCATGACTGCCTTTAGTGAGCTACAGCCAGTAGGTACCTACTCTGATTTACATGTCATGGAATGAAGAGAGAAGAAGACAACTCGAAGATAAGTTGGTACTTTAATGAGATTCAAATACATGATAACAAGGCCATCATCACACCACGGCACAATCTTGAAGTTGCCATTTTAAGCTTGAGAGAAAACTAGTACATTTGTTTTCTCTGTTGTGATTCTGGTTATTTCATTTTACCAAATTTTTCCATCCTTTATGCGATTGCTCGTGCCACACCAAGGAGGAGATATTCTGTCCAATAATTATGCAGTTGGCTTGGTTCAGTTGATTCAAACGTTTTCTAGGAATTTGACCATGTGATCCTTGTTGGTTTGTCAGCATAGTGTCAGATGAGACCTGTTTTCTTAAATGCCTTTGGACATGACATTAAATTTTACCTCACCTGCTTTAGGAAAATGATAAAGATTCAGTGGTATGATTCATGCTATTAGCAATCATTCAATTAATATCACCAAAGAATCTGAATAAAAAATGTAAATGTAAACTGATATATACTGTGACAACCTTTTTAATTCTAATCTAAACTTGTCTTTCAGATTATGAGTGAAACTAAACAAAATGGAAACAGAGCAGGAGCCCGGAAATTATTGAGTAGATTAATTATGAAACCTCCTGGTTGGTTCTCCACATTTTTGGGGATACTACACAAGACTGAACATGGGGATCTTGCAAACTTATTAGCTGGCAATGATAATAGCTTATCTGAAACAGAAGGTAAGTTCTGAACTGTTAATGTTGATGCTAATGTTTCTGAATTTAAAGGTGCTTCGATGTCCAGTATTGTCTTAAACATGAGACAAATAATAGCTGACTACATTTTTACAAATGTTAAGTCAGTGCTGAGAGTTGTTATACAAAGTCATGGATTTGCATAGACAAATAACTTACAGATTTTAGATAGGTAAGTGAAGATCACTATGATAATCCATTTCGTTGGGAAAATAAGAAGTAGGTTAAATACATTTCAATGAACAACATCAGAAAACAAACTTATACTCTTGTAATAAATCTCTGCCAGTCATCAAATAAAACAGCAATTTTAAAAACTCTCAAGTTGTGAAGAAGAGTTATTTTGAACTTGAAATATTAACTTGGTCTCTCTCTTCACAGAATCTGCCAGAGCTACTAAGTTTCTCTGGCATCCTGTATGTTTGTAATAAATAAAACTGCTTGAACAGACACAGTATTAATATATTTTCAATTTGTCACAGTAAAACTACAGACATTTATAATACAGAAAGACGCTGTTAGAAACATGGCATATTTTATTTAATTTATTCTTTCATTAAATGTGGGCTTCAATAGCAGGATATTGCCAATCCCTAAGTACCCTTAAGCAGACTGGTTTGCTGGGCCATTTCAGAGGGCAGTTAAGAATAAGCCATTTTGCTGTGGGCTGGGAGATAAGGATGGCACATTTACTTTCCTGTATGAGGTAGGATTTTCTAATAATCAATGTTATTTGCAAAGTTAACCATCACTGAGACCAAGTTCATAGTCCAGATTAATGAAGTGAATTCAAATTCTAGCATCTATCAAGGTAGGATTTCAAGCTGTGGTCCTAGAACATTAGCCTAATCCTTTGAAATTCCACATTAGCATCATCTCACTATTAGCTCTGTTTTGATTTTTTGCTTAAAAGCAATTTGAAACTATCCTGATTGGCTTGATTTCCTTCATTGGATTGAATTTAATGGTGTTGATAGGTATGGCCTAATAGGTGCAATACCTGATGTACTCCATTGCCTCTGGTCCATAGATCTTATAGATGTCTCAAAAAGAACTTTAGAAAGGGTATGTGGTATAAAAGTGAAACATCATGAACACCTTCACCCCATCGGTGATGGGTGGCCATAATACCCCATTGGCCTAAACAACTCTTCCAATTTTGAATACAGCTCTATCATCACCTGTCTGGTCAGATGCAGGTTTCAGAGTGAACGGTGCTCTGAAGTTCCATGAAGTTAAACCTCTGCACTTAAACCTTTCAGATGGCTATTGTGTTCTGTGACTATTATTCTACATTTGTAGTCCAATACACCCTCCTATTCATATCACCTTGTACCATAATGAGGCTGGTCCTTCTCTCATTGTTGCCCCTACAATCAATGTGACTGAACTGATCTATCACTTTCCCTCTCATTTAAGCACTCTGGTCCTCAGTGGAAGGGTCAAATACAGGATGTAAAGACAGCGTAGAGAATACCAGCCTTCTTGCGAGACACTGGTTCAATATGATTTCAAACGATGCAGCCTCCCCATCCCAACTTTCCATTCCTTTGTTGAACCTAGCCTCAGCCTACATGTGGGCAATGCAGTTATCCTTAATGATGGCCACTTCCCACCTCCACTCATCCGTTTATGTACTGACATTTCCTGTTATCAAAAGTAGCCCTGATTGTTGTGATGACAGATCAGAACCCCTAAGTACTTATGAGTATGTTGAATTTTTAATTGCAACATTACTTTTTGAACAAAAGGAAATGTAGCCAAACAGCAACTGTGGCTGTAGATTTACTGACCGTCTTGAGGGAGAGATCCTGGAATGTCACACATGGTGAGGTGTCTGGGAAGCTTCAAGCAGATGGACTTCAAAGAGAGAAATGCACAAAAACTAAATTGTAATATCCTGGGAATTATTTCAAATTGTGAACGTGATGGGGAGAAATGTCAGGGTTAGAGGCATGTTTTGTAAATCTTATAGAGGTTATGAAATAATGAGGGGTATAGACAGAGTTATTTGTAGCTGTCTTTCCCCTCGGATGGGGGACTTAAAGACCAGGAGGCACACTATTAAGGTGAGAGGAGATAGATTTTAAAAAAGAAATGAAGGGCACGTTTTTTAACCACAGAGGGTTGTTAATGTGTGGAATGAATTTCCTGAGGAAGTGGTGGATGTGAGTACAATTACAATGTTTAAAAGACATTTGGATAAGTACATGAATAGGAAAGGTTTGGAGGGATATGGGTCAGGAGGAGGCAAGTGTATAGCTTGGGATTATTGTTGTCTTGGATCAAAGGGTCTGCTTCCGTGGTGTAGGACTCTATCAGCATAGTGGCTGAGAGATTAGCATTGCTGCCTCACAGGACCAGGGACCCAGGTTCGATTTCAGCCTCAGGTGACTGCCTATGTGGAGTTCGCACATTCTCCCCGTGTCTGCGTGGCTTTCCTCCAGGTGGTCCAGTTTCCTCTCACAGTCCAAAGATATGCAGGTTAGGTGAATTGGCCATGCTAAATTGTCCGTAATGTTCAGAGATGTGTAGGGTTGGTGCATTAGTCAGAGGAAATGTAGAGTAATAGGGTCAGGGGATGAGTCTTTGGAGGGTTGATGTGGACTTGTTGGGCCAAATGGCCTGTTTCCACACTGTAGGGATTTTATGACTTTTGTTTATGCAAGAAAGCTGGGTTAAATGACTCCTTTTAAAATAAAAACTCATTTGATCTATGAGAAAGGCATATACAATTTGTAAATCAACCTCATTGCAACCAGTTGAGGATGAAGTGGGGTGGGGATGTTGTTGAAGGTGAGTGAAGAAAAGCAATCAGTTCATTCCTCACAAGGACTTTAGAATTAGGAGTAAGCTGCACGGAACTGTAACAAATTGGTGAACCTTTCCTGGGACCTGGTCATAATACTGGCACTCCAGGGAACCCTGCTATCCTATTCATTCCTAATCCTACTGCACGACACCACTGCAAAATTTGATATCTGTTATTGGTGTTTTCCTGGTTCAGATTTGAAATCGGGGCTGAGAGGTTCCCTATTCCTGCTCTGCTATTTCAATGTCTTCTCACTGCTCTGTTCACCCAACCTGCAATAACATACTGATCATTTCAGGTTAAAGTGAAAGCAGTAATTTGGGATAGTTTTTTTTCTTGCTGTAGAAATTGCTTCAGATTCCCTCAAGAGTGTGAGTCTATTCATCCAAAACAAGCCATGAGTTGATCTATTGAACCTTAGTCTCATTAATCTGTCCAGTGTATTTCATTTTCTAAGTCTGGAATAATTGGTAAAACTCAACTAAAAGTGGAGCCAACAGACAGAACACAAGAAGTTCAACACTGCATTTTTTTACAATACCAAATGTAAAGCAAGCCACCATAAGTGATTGTTGAAAACATGCATATTTACTTTTGATTAGCTGCTGATTGTGTCAATTGAGGTTCAACCATTTGATGGAAGATTGACTTCTTTCTCTACAATTGGCAGTTGTAAATTTGCTGCTAGCTTAAATAACACTGATAACTAGGAGTTTCCATTTGCTGTTGCTGATTGTGGGTGGAAGATGAACAATGTCAATTTTTATTGTAATTTTTGAATAACAGGTACAATATTTCTAATCTGATGTGATAATTAGTCTTTTAAAATATTGATTAAAATACTGTAGAGAATTCATAAATTGTATCCATTCACTTACACTAATTTATTTTGCAAATGAGAATTTTGGGACTGTCTACACATTTTCTTGATACATCCAGTAAAAAGAGTAAGTGATCTAAAGAAGTTTTGAATAGCGATTAGTAGGATTATTGTAAAACAGTTATTGCAAAATATAATACATCTTTAGAAAACTGTAAAAATATTTTTTATTATATACAACTTACTGATTTTATTACAAAATTTGAAATACTCTGGAGTATTTCTTTTAGTAAGCCTGATTGTTTCTGCACAAAATGTTTCCAAATTGAGGGTATGAAGCATGGATGATGCTGTCAATGCTAAACTTAATTGGTGCTGTCATTTTACTGAACACCACTGACCATTCTCAATGGAAATAGAATACTCTAAAATGAGAAAATGATGGAACAACATTTTGTTTCTATGAAGCTAAAATGTCTCGCTTTCCAAATGCCAGAGGTCCTTTTCTTTCTTAAAAATAATAAATTTTGTAACCTACAGTATAATGACTTAATCATGGTGAATGTTTCATCTGTCAGAAAAAAACATGTTTCTGAGGTGAAAGTAAGATGTAGACATGTTCTTATTGAATGTTGGTGTATTTAAACGACAAAAGCAAAAAGCCACAATAAATTATAGGGCACTTTCTTCTTTTCATAGATGAAGTTGTAAGGTCATGGACTTTAAGGTACTCGATTTGGTAATATTTAGTTCTGATCTTTTCTAAAGTATGTGGTAGTAAATGTTTCCATTCTGCAATTGCAACTGTCTTTGAGTTAACCCTTTTTACACATGACATTGTGCATGTATTACACTACTTTGAAAAGCAGTTGAAATGGCTACGTTCTGATTCTTATCAATTTTCAATTCTTGATAACAGTGAAGCATTGTTCCACTTAAATATTGCACTAATGATTGCCACAAAGCTTTTTGTCCTCCTGATACACTCAATTCAATCTTGCTGAAGTAGTCAGCTGGTACAATGAGAAAGGCATGTGTTATGTTCGTTCTGGGTACAGGAAACCTCTGGGTTGTGAACTGGTTCTGTTCTTGAGTTCATTCACAAGTCTGTTTCTACTTAAGTCTGAGTACAATGCAGGACAATATAAAATAGCTGCTCATGATTACAGGAAATGTTTGTATGTCAGATCTTTAAAATTATACCCTGTATGAGATCATGGTCATAGGTGTAGGATTCGTAAGTCAGATGTCTGTAAATTGGAGACAATTTGATACAAATAGTGGACAATTCAGAAGATATTTTATTTCGATGACAAGCAATGAACAATGGTTTTTTTTTCATAAGGTAATGTTGGAGAACTTACTGCCCTTGGGTAGGAGCTGTGGGAACTTTAATGTGCACCTGAACAAGGAGATGGGATATCTACATAACTTCTCATTCAGAGAATTCACTTTCAGTGACAGTGCTGTTGAATTGCTGCAGGAATGTTTGTCTAATTTCCATGCTCATGTCCTGCTTTCCTTGAACCCTCAACCTTTGATGGTCGTGCTAACAATTAATCTATATAAACTTTTAAATGATGTGATGCTCATTGCAGAATTAATTAAAATTGGGTGAAAATAATAAAAATGGATATTAAATAAAACTAGAATACATTATTAAATGAGTGCTTTTGTTTTGCAGAACCAGCAGAAGAAAGTAAAAATGTAGCAGATGAACAATTATCAACTGAAGAGCAGAATAATATGGATAATGCTAAACCAGACAAGATAGCTGTTGAAAAAAATGAGCAGCCACCAGAGGACTTGTATAGTTGCCCTATTATAGAAGAAGAAAACAATGAAAACAGCAGGAACAGTGATGAAAACAGCATTCTATCTGGGATTTCTGTTTTGGATCTGTCTCGGAATGCAGGTAAAAATTGTGTATCTTAGTGGCTTGATTAGATTCAGGATGTGGATGAGATAAAAAGTACTGAAGATGTTTTTCTGTATATGGGATGTACCTGTATATTTGCTCCATTACCACTTCACCCTTTCTTCCCATTGAAGTTATTATTCTAGACCTCCTTAGATGACTAATTATTATTATTCAAGAGATGAGGTAGGCACCAACAATGGTTACCATATTCAAGTACTGGCCAAGTGGCTCAATGATAAGTTTTTCTTTCTAGTTTCTTCTGGGTCCCAACCTGTAGCAAGACTGAAATGAATAAAGTTGAGGGTGAAACAGATCCATCGTTTCGCCTTCTATTTCAGTGTAACAAGTTGCTGTGCCACTTTAGAATTAATATATTTGCATTAATTGATCAAACTCTTTCGAAGTAAGTTTGTTAACTCCACTTGAGAATTGCTCACAAATGAAAAATGAAAATGCTGATACCACTCACTATATCAGGAAGAGAATTGGAAAGATGAATTTTAGATACTCTAGAACTGGTGAATTGGAGTTGAGGGAGGTGTT
Source organism: Chiloscyllium plagiosum (assembly GCF_037043375.1). Taxonomy (NCBI): domain Eukaryota; kingdom Metazoa; phylum Chordata; class Chondrichthyes; order Orectolobiformes; family Hemiscylliidae; genus Chiloscyllium; species Chiloscyllium plagiosum. The sequence continues at coordinate 67,108,120 of NW_028270145.1, read as the reverse complement.
GAATTTTAAACCTGGACCCAAACACCTCTCCAACACAATCTGCTCTACCCAGCAGAATTTTCTCGATCTTGGGAAACCTGGAAGTGAAGAGAGGCTAGGACTCTTTGAGGAGAAAGTCCGGTGTCTTTGCTTGTCAACCAGAAGGAGCAGGGGGCATTAACTTCTGACCCTGCAACTCCCTCCTCCATTAAAACCCTCCCCCCATAAAAAGACATCAGGAGACTGGGATCAGATCCACTTCCCAACATGAAGCTATCCCTAATGGGCTGTCTTCTGACAGTTGAACCTCTCAAGGAGAAAGACCACACACAGTGGAGGTAAAACTCCATAACACAGAAGTCTGAGTTTCCCATCCAAAACTGCCCCCTACCCAATCCCTGTGTAAGTGGATCCTAGCAATTTTGAGCTTGAGTTATCATTTCAGATCAATGAACTTTTAGCAAAGAGATAGTCATCATGTAAAATTTATTTCCTTTATGATTTTCTTTGTATTATTTGTTAGTTTTATATCATGTCAATAATGTTACAATGACTAGACCATTGTCAGGTATGGCAGAAATTTCCCATTATGTGACAGTGGCATTTTGAAGCTCTTGTGAATGGGAATATTTTTCTAACTTCTCAGTTAAATAACAACAGCAGAGAAAATGTAGTTAAGTATTCAGTTGTTGAGATATTTTCAAATAATTTTCTTCGAAGTCGTTCCTTGCAGATTTGTAGTACAGTGGAACTATGATACTACATTGTCTTCATAAGCATGGAGCAAAAGGTGATCTATTAATTTATAATTTTTGAAATCCCTTGTGTTGTTGTAGCCCTCAGACTTGTAACATTTAATGACAGAAGTTTTTACCTGCCGCAACAAAATGTCAAAGCTGTTGTGAATTTCAGAATGTCTTTTTACTTTTGAAAGAAATAGATGCCTTGAGACATTCAAAAGCACATTATATCTAATGAAATAACTTTGAATTGTAGTTCACTTTTGTAGTGTGGGATCAATTTATGGGCAGTAAGGTTCAGAGAGAGCAACAAAATGACAATTGCCTTTTAGTAATATTACCTGGAGTTTAACTGTTGACTTTATTCTTTTATTTTTCACCTAAAAGGACAATTGTGGAGGTGGTTTAACATTTCATCTGACCGTGTTGCATTCAGTAACTCATGATTTTCAGTCAGCACATTTATCTGCATTGGCATTTGAACCCACCAAACCTCTGACTGAGAAGTGATAATGTTACCTTTTTCATGCTGAATCTGCAACCTGAATGAGTGTTTCATTGTAACATTTCTCAAAGTAATTACCTTAGATCTCCACCTCTGCCACTTGCTTCCCTCTCTCCACAACATTTCAACATATATTAACTCCAATGTTAGTACTTAAAGTTGAACTAAATGTAGGTGAGTTTTGTAGGCCTGCACAAAACACAAACTTTTATGTTGGTTCTACTGGATTGTTTATAAATGTAAGAAAAGGGTACACAATTTAATATTTTTCAATGCTGGGCTTTCAACAAAAATTCTTAGCTTTTCTCACACACCCATGGTTAGATACAGGCAGTGCAAAAACAACCTGTCTCATCCCTTGTCCCCACTATTATCAATTTCTTTTACTTTCTCCGGGGCTGCACGCTGCTCCTTTTCTCTCCCTCTCTTTCATATTCTTTTCTGCCTTTGTTTTGTTCTTGCCCTCCACTATCATTTTTTTCTCTCATGTCCTGGGTTTTCTCTCCTCCCTTGCTTGTTGTTATCTCTCAATTTTAATAAAATCTTTAGCTTTCATGATCTGTTTTATCACCCAGTATTACCTTCTGACTTCAACAATATTCAAACTGCCGTCTATGGAATACCATGAGATAGTTGCAGCAAACCTGTGACAATTACCATGTAGGAAACCATTGAAAAAGACTGAGTGGTATAAAATTAGAGGAAAGTATAATTCCACATCTGTAGAAACACAGAATATTATCTGTTGCTTGTATGAAGCCTGCATTTTATTTACTCTATTATTAAGTTAGTAGGTGGCCTTCTTTACTGCCAGTTTGTCCCATTTCACTTACAAGCCAACTCAGCAGGGAGACAGCTAATGGCTCAGCAAGTTTATAAAGTCTCTTGCTTGTTAAGTCAGCAGAGTAGCCACACAGCTTAGGAAGATTCCACATTTGAATCCAAGCATCAAGGATCCCCAGTAAAAGACAAGGAAACCAGGAAGAGTTCTTGCTTCTGAAAGCTCACCTGTGACCTCTGTTAAACAGAATGCATGTCAGAAAGGACAAATTCAGGGTGGGCTCTAATGCCAGTCCTTGATGTTGAGAATCCCACTTTTCAATTGAATGAGGAACCAGAAAGCATGGAGTGCCATTGCAACCACACTGCACCAACGGACCAAAAGAGAAGGGAGGAACAAATCAAGAAAAGTGGAACTTATAAACGATCAGCTAATTGGTTTACAAACCACTCCCAATTTTACATTAATCACAGGGGCAGTATTACAACAGTTTCCATTTAAAAACAGTCATTGTATAAAAATAATTATTATTCCGACAGTTTGTCTATCTGCATTAACAAATATATTATTAAATATATACAGATATATTAATTACCATCACAGAATTGTCAGTTATACCATCCAGGCTTTTATAAAAGTGTCACACTTGTAAATTCACAGCAAATAATATCATTTGGAATTTTAATAAGTACATTATCATGACATAAATCTGTAAGTCTGGAATTATTTGTGACAAGTTACTTGCATAAGCAAATAATTAACTTGTAATTATATTCAATAACCACAATTTTATTTTCATTATGAATTTAATGGCTCAAATAATTTCTTCAGATGATATTTGAAAAGACATTTTTCTCTCACCATTCATTTCATACTTCAGTACATGTTTGCTACATTTGAATGATCCTCCTGCATAGACAGTATTAATTGGTGGTTGCAAGTTTTTTTGCCTGACTTCAGTTTATTGAACTTCAAAACTCATTTATCAAGCTCCCCTTAAATTTACCTACGGAATAAAACTATTTTTTTTCCTGGTAAACCTTTATCAGATTGCTTCTGACTGTGAATGCTAGTTGTAAAATATAAAGTATTAGCTATCGCTCTGTTGCAGAGTGATATATTTCTTTAAGTAAGTGTAGATGTACATATTATTAGAAGTGGAGGCTTACAGAGGAATATGAAAAAGCTGCTCCATGATAGGGCCTGTCCCACTACTGACACCCTCAAGGTTTCTGCATAGCTGTTATCTTGCCCTTTAATTAGGCTGAAGTCTTCACCCTCCCAGTGGCAGAGACCCATGGAAGGGCAGATATCTGGCTACGAAATCATCCTGCCTGGCTGTTCAGGTTTCTGTGAGAAACGTGTGGTGGGTTAGTGACAGTTTCACAATGACGGGCGTTAGGACCACTTCCAAAAGCACTGGAATCCAGTACTTTATCTCAGTGCCAGGACGTAAACTCAGGGTCATTGCTAATTTTAGTTGTTGAGAGTTAAGGGCATATACACATGCATATGCATACACATGCTGATCACTTCTGATCTTCTGCTAAAGGAAAAGGTGGTATGGCACTGCTTCCTCTGCCGATTAGTTAATGAGTAATTTACTCTTCTTTGGATACATTTACTATCATTTGTGCCAGCCAATTAGTAAATTGTACATTAAGTAAACGACTGATAAATATAAAGTTTATTCCAAAACAGTTCCATTGGCAGAAGGAATTCTCAGCTCAGTTCCCTATTCCAGATTGAAAATGTCAAAGATCACAGTGTCACAGCTGATCCATGCAGCATTTGATGCCTTCAAAATGTGTTATACACTACTATACAAAACACGCACTGTGGAAGATAGCCAAGAGGTTAGCAGCTTTTACTAATGATGTTAGGGCCCCACTAGTAAAATATTAATCTTAATTAAAAGTCAGGGTAGTATTAAATGCTGTGCAATTTTTTAAAAATTTTCATCACGGTGCCAATGTTGTTGAAATGTAATATCTATATTTCAAATGGTGTAATTAATTGGAGTGAAAAGTGACATAATTGGGACAGAATATTGCTCAGTTGTTGGTTCCAAAATCCACAATACCCAATAAATTAAGTCTCTTTAGATTTTTAAAAATAAAGTATATGTATATTAATCAGTAAAACTATCTGGATGATTCTGAATTTAATTTGAATACATCAAATTATTCTAGCTGTGGACAATATTCCAACATTCTAATGTTACTGATCTTAATTCATAAATGGGTTGACTGAGGAAGGTTAGAGCCAATAGATATTTATAACCAAGTTCAAAAGAAAGAAAATCAGTCTCTTTCACTAGTCCTTGTTTAATGCTTCTGCCAAATTTGCATTTCACCCTACAAAGTGGCTCGAGGCAAAATTTGGTATTTCTGGAAAGACTCAGTGACCTTTCTTCTTCTGTCTGGAAGCTAGTTCTGAGCTGATAATGATCTATAATCCGTTTTGAATTGAAATGCTGTTCAAAGGTATTGCTATCCTTTCTAGTAAAACAATGTTCCCTAAGTAACCTGCAATGGAAAGCAAATTATTTATTAAAATCTGTTGAGCACAGCTAAACTGAATGAAACTAACTGATATTAAAGTTTATTGCAAACACATTTCTGCATGGTGAATACTACTTGAGTCAAATAGATAATACGGGCTGAAATTTAGTCTCAGTGATACTGAGCCTCCCACTAGTTGCAGAACGCATGAGAGTTCTGCACAGATCTGGAGATTTCCCTGTGTTTTGGGTGACCAGACATAATTTAAGTGTAATCAAGCACTTTGCTGGCCAATGTTTGGGCTCCTACACAATCCAGGACCGTGGAGGATGGAAATCCTGGTGCCCAGTACTGCTGGTCATTCAGAAGTCAACAGATTCCCATTATCAATGGTGCCACTGGGATTGTTGCTGCTGCTGGGAATGGTTAGAGGCCTTCATCGGGGATCAGAGCAGGATCCTGGAAACAGTGGAGTGGGGCAGACAGGGGATTGCTGGTGAAGGGCGGGGTGATATAGCTGAGTGGTGCGAAAGACCTGAGTGATGATTAAATCCCAGAGGCCCTTCCCGCCTCCACCCTCCAATAAATTGAGAACAATTTTCCCAGCACAGGTTGGGAAAGGTACTCCTGCCCAATTCTCTTGGTGTGCTCTATTAAATTCCAGCCATGACCTTCCAATGCACACATTGTCCAAAACCTTACTGGCAAAAATTAAATCAGTTTAGGAATGAAAGTGGGTCCTGAGCTTGTGTAGATGGATATTTGGACCCAAAGGGCAATTTTTACTGCTAGCTGTAATTTAAAAGGCTTTGCTATGACTGCCAATAAATTAAGGATGAAAGCCTGACTTTCAGAGCTACTAGTCTAATCATAGAACTGGCACCATGGACAGCATCATCAAATTCTACTGCTAGGGTTGTCACACTGACCTTATCATGAAAAACAAGATGAACTGGTATATCTAGCACAAATTATATGAGTCACATTCTTGATCCATTTTGAAATGCATGGCTGAGCAATTACACCCCTTGAGAGATCCCCCATGGCTCCCTGGAAGAAGCAAGGTTCATAGATGTTCAAAGTAGTTGTCACCTGATGGTCACCAGGTTAGGATAGCCACCCATTCCTTCAGGTTAGAGCTGTCATTCCAACAGCTGACATAGTTCAGGCCCAATGTCCTGGGATCCTCTCGGCCTATGCCAACGCTCATGTGGAGGAAATGACAAAGACAAAATAACCAGTGCTCTTCTGCATCCTGAGGGGATCTTCAGCTGTGACCTTCAGTCCCATTTTCATTTACAGTGTGTTGGGAATGTACAAAACAGCACAGGATCTTAGCAATGAGAATTCAACAATCACATCCCTTAGCTTGACATATTACTTCCTAAAGTGAAAGATGGGACATTCGGGCAAAGAGGGCTATATAATGAGCATGTTAGCACTTCATTGTAAGACCTTATTTTAATGAGTGACAAATAGATAGCAGTACAGTCTGAGTGCTACAAGTATAATTTCTCCTCACAGCCCAATATCACCCATGTAAGGCACCAATACACAAATGAGAGACTTGCAAAGTCCTGCCAGATCAGGTGAAGAGGGAATGAGTTCTATGCCCCTGGGCACTCCAGGAGTGCCTTCATTAGCTTTGTTTGTTGTGGCCTGCAGCTGCCTCTTTTAATGTCACCCATCATTACTTCTGCTTCACAAGAGGTATCTTTTCTTCAATTTGCAAGGACTGTTGACATAGTCAACATTCTTTATGACAAGAATTTGCACCCTAAACACTTGATCAGTCCATGCATTGCACTTGCATGATGATATGATTAGAAATGATGTGAGCCTGCACAATGATTAAAGTGTGATAGATGCAATTCCCCTTCCTGAAATATAGCCTGTGTTTCTCAGCACCATGACTCCATCAACTCACAATGTGGTCCAACGTGATCACAGGTCTTTTTAGCTCTTGGCAGATCTTGGCAGGTCATGCTGTATACCTTGAAACTCAGGCTACACCTGGTATTTAACACCCCCACCAAATCTCCATGTCTCTTTCTATTCGTCATTCCCTGGAGATCCCATATCGACCATATCCCCACATGTTCGCATTCATTGTCGAATTGAGAATTCAATCATCTTCCTTACTTTCTGAGTTGCATCACGGCACTTTAGTGATACACCCCATTGGGCTGTTCAGTGCTCACCCTCCCAATGATACCATGATGGCAGTCATTCTCTCTCACAGTATCCCATCTTCTTCCATGCACGACTAGCTCTCTCTTATGTACCAAATTTACCTCCCTCCTATACTTGTTACCTCCGCATCCCAGACTGCTGCTTATAACAATCAGCAGTGATTCCCTCCACCCCCCACTGCTATAAAAACCCCCAATACCATCCCACCCCTCTACATGAGCAAGCAAGTAGCCCTGAGATGCAAGTTGATCCAAGCTGTGAGCCTGTCTGTGTATATGAGCTGTCCTTCCAGCAGCATTAAAATGAGAGGTGCTAGTACACTCCAAAGTGCAACATGGAAGTGCAGTAGCATGCTGTAAGTGGATCAGGAATGTGATAGGATGTTGCAGTAAGGCTGGCATGTGTTGGATGCCAAGATCAGTGTCATGGGTTACATGCTATCTCTGCCTTTGGAGCATGCTCATTGGTGCCAGGTGTCAAAGATAGTGCTTGAAAAAAGAAAGCAGAAACTTGGAGTCATCATTCTGACTTTCCAATCGACTACTCTCAGCATCTAGCTTCAATCCGATAGGTGGGAAAATGGGAACCTGCATAATAATGAGGTAAGGTGAATAATAATGAGGGTAATAATGATCAATAATCGCACTTAAAAGACAGTGTCTCATCTTAATCTCCATAACTCTGTTGAAAACTGCAACATGTTGTTCCTGATTTCAAGACAGGCCTTTCTCCACTTCTCCCACACTTCCAGCCATAGCCCCTTGCTCCTCAATAATTTAACTACCTTTTAATCCTTCACCTTTACTGCTTGTTGTACTTCATTTTCTAAAGGTTCATGTTGAGAAACGAGAGATCTCTTTATTCTCAAGCAAATTTTCTCCTTCACATGCTCCATCTTCTGTTTCTTTCTTTTACCCCTCAAACCTTTCTTTCCTTCTAAAAGTAAATTTGCCTCTAAATTAAATGAGAATGTGAAATGTGACTGTCTGCCCACTCTTTCTACTTGTCCTTTCTCTCTCTGTTTCCTTCTGGCTCTCAGTTATTAGAATGTGATAAATTCTATCTCTCTTTCACTTTAAATTAAAATTTATGTGAATTAAACAGAGGTTGACTTAAATTTTCAGCTGATGAATTTTTATGAAAATTGAAGTTATAGTAAATGAAGAGAAACTGTGGCTCTCTTTACTTTCCGACTAACACACTGCTCTCATCAATGAGAAAATTCACCTGATTCTTTCTCTGTTAGTTCATTAAGAGCTGAGAGACAGAACATTGGTGAGTTTCTTCCTCTATCTGTCAACTTAACACTGGCATTTCAGGTTGCCAGAAGCTGCCAGCCAATCAGAGGCCAGAAGTTTCTGGGTCATAAAGTTGACTGGTTGATGACTGCTCCAGCTGCAAGAAGCTAGGGTTTTAAAATATCTCCTTGTAGCAGGGTCTGGCTCATGGAGACAGCGGTGGGGGGGGGGGGCCTGAAGGGTCAGAGGCAGTGGGAGATACCAGAGATTGTCGGCACCACATTCTCTTCCTCAGCAGACAGGTTGCGTTGCTTTCCCCATCAAAAACTAGTTACCTTTTCCGCTCACTGAGGGATGTAATAGAATGGGGAGGTTGTGAGTTAGGGCCTTTACATGTCCATTAATTTACCACTTAAAGACCTTAGTTGCTAGCAAATCAAAACTAAATCAACCAGCAGTTAATTGCAGAGTGGGGAGATGGGGGAGGGGCAAATTTCTGTCCAATGTCAACTTGTTCAGTTATTTTACTTTTTTGTCACTTCTCTCGTCAGTTCCAGGGAGAATAATATTCCATCTGTGTCTGTCTTTCAACTCTCTCTCTCCTGCTTATTCTCTCTGACACTTGCTCTTACCCATTTAAAAAACAAATTGATGTGAATTTAACTTCAAAGTTTTGAAATTTCAAAGCCCTCTTGCTTTTCAAAATTAGTTGAAGAGCTGCTAAGTAGAATATGCTAGAAGTTGGGCATAAAGTCCACCAGTATATTGATGGAATAACATGAAATCTTTTTGGGAAGTTAGAGATGTGACACAAGTTCAAATTTAGCTTTCAAATTCAGCTCAGAGTGGAAGCTTTGGCCAAAACTATCAAGATCAAGACCACATTTTGAGAGCAGATCATGCTGACAAGAATAAACTTTAAACAAGGTATTAAAGGCACAAGTCCAATATTATTTCAAGATACTTTATGGATGTGGCACAATTCTCCCCCTTTTCTCAGCTTTCAGTTATCTATCACAAGATATATGTCAGAGGAGTGTTTCAGTTTCTTGAGTGCCATGAATTTCAAGAGGAGTCACAAGACAGACTTTCTTGTAAGTTTCAGTCAAAAGATTTGGTATTTATTTCTCACAGTTTCCAAAATGTAATCATAACAATCCACACACTATTCTCATACATCCCAATGTCGGCATACAAAAGAATAGATGATTGCTAAAGATGGAACAGGCACTTATAAAGTTCCGTGGGTCAATATTACTTTGCTTCTACCGGAAAATCTTTGCAGGCTTGGAAATTCTCCCCTTGTTAACTGATGAAGAAAAAAAAAGTTCACAAGTTTCTAGTAATAAACTCACAATAATGTTCCAAAACAATAGCAGGTTTCTAACATTTCAGGTGATCTGTGATCGAAGCTATAGGAGAACTATACTTTGGCAGTTATGTGCCAGTCTCTGCCAAAGGTGGCTACTGAGGCAGGGTCCTCTCTTGTACTGGATGAAAAAAGAATTCCCTCTAGTTTTCACATTACAAACTGCCCTACTGGGATGTCCTTGTTGATTAGTAAAGTATTGACTCTCTCCCCCTCTCTCTCTCCCTCTCTCTCTCCCTCTCTCTAACCAGTTACAATCATGTGATGACTATATTGATCTTTTCCATTTTTCACAAAATGGGTTGAAACCTATTTAATGACACATAATGGGGGAAATATTTGATATGCGACCCACATTCTAGCTTTGAGTATGCTGTTCAATAAATTCAGTTGAAATTGCATTTTCATAGGGCTAGCAATTACTGCAATTTTTAAATCGCTTTCATTGAAATGGTGAGAAACCATCAACCACATCTGTGAAGATAATGTGCATTTTATTAAGTACCTTCAGAAATATGTTTTGACATGTGTGTGCCTGTCTGAACACAAACCACAAAGATAAGTCTCTTAACTCTCCGGAGTCCATTTTGTGAAAGTACAGCATCCATTTTTGATGTTGCTTTTACAAGTAAAATTTTGATTTCCCTATAAACTTTAGGATGTGAATGTAACATTATAAGCTACTTCATTATTATAAAATCTGCAACTATTGCTTAAATTATTACTTTGGTCATTAGAAATTTCAGTTACTGGCCCTCAGTAATCTTTATCTTGCTGAAAACTTTTCTGGTTGTGTCTTACCAAATAGTAAATCCTACTCACCTATCGTCCTTGTCATTGCTGATATATCTATAGACTAATATTGCCAGTGCCTAAAATTCTCATCTTTTTCCTAAAATCCCTTCAAGGACTTGTTCAAAGATAGGTACAGTGACAGGTAGCATTGAGGAGGCAGGGAGGCTGCAGAAGGATTTGGACTGGAGTGGGCAAAGAAGTAGCAGATGGAATACAATATGGGAAAGTCTGTGATCATGCACTTTGGTAGGAAGACTAGAGGAATGGACTGTTTTCTAAATGGGGAGAAAATTCAGAAACCTGAAGTGTAAAAAGACTTGAAAGTTTTAATCCAGCATTCTCTTGAGCTAGTTCGGAAGACAAATGCAATGGTGGCATTTATTTTGAGAGGACTTGAATATAAAAGCAGGGGTGTGCTTCCAAGGCTCTATAAGACTCTAATTGGACCACATTTGGAGTGTGGGGGCAGTTTTGGGCCATATATCTCAGGAAGTATGTACTTGCCTTGGAGCATGTTCAGAGGAGGTTGATGAGGATGGTCTCAGGTATGAGAAGCTTAACATACAAGGAATGTTTGAGGACTCTGGGTCTTCCTCGATGGAGTTTAGAAGGATGAGGTGGGATCCAATTGAAACATACAGATTACTGAATGGCCTGGATAGAGTGGATGTTGGGAAGATGTTTCCATTGATAGGAGAGACTAGGACCAGAGGCTAGGCCTGAGAGTAAAGGCAAGACCTTTTAGAATGTAGATAGGGATAAATCTCTTTAGCCAGAGAATGGTGAATTTATGGAATTCATTGCCACAGAGGGCTGTGAAGGCCAGGTCATTGAGTATATTTAAAACTGAGATAGATAGGTTCTTGTGTATCAAGGGGGTCAAGTGTTACATGGAGAAAGTGGGAGAATGGAGTTGAGAAACTTGTCAACCATGATTGAATGGTGGAGCAGACTCGGTGGGCTTAATGTTCCTATGTCTTATGATCTTATGTTTCATCCTGTATGTATCTTTCTCTGTTTATAAACATCTGAAGATTTCCTTTTATTTATCTCACATCTTGTGCATTCTTTTCTCTTTCCCCCCATTATAGGCGTCTGAGTCTTGAATGGTCTGGATCTCATGCTCTGAAATTTCCTTCCAAAACACCCCCATCTTGCCCATCTTTCAGACTTCTTTTAAGAGCCTCTTTAAAACTGACCTCTTTGGCCATTTCTTTTTCGATTAGTATCAAGTTTTTAATTTCACCTTTATTGAAGGAGTTAGAAATTGTTCTCTATGTTAAAAATCCTACACAAAAGATTATCATCAGAGAAGTGTTTTAAAACCATTTCCCCCATTTACATTCAGGAAAGAACTTTCACACAGAACACAGGGAATTTGCATAAGACCATCCTACATCTGATGGAAAGTTCTAGTCTTTAATCTAAAACAAAATGCAAATTTCTTAGTTTTAGAAAATCTGTTTGGAGTAGAATTTAACAAAATTGCTCTCTCAACCTGAATTGTCGATGTATTTCTGAATGCACCTCCAATTCTGGATACTAAGTTTTTTCTGTTCCTTCAAAATGCATCCTCCTTGAAACTTGTTCTATCTGGCTCCTCAAGTTTTCATTTTTCCCCATTGTGCATTTCTCCCTAGCCTTATTCTGTACAAAACTAGAAAAACTGACCTGTGGGCTACACCCCTAAATGAATTCTTCCCCTAAGACATGCATTCTAAATGTAGCCTCAATCTTGACTGAAATATTGCCCATATTCCTCCTGTGTTCTTTTACAAGTTTCTTCTAACTCTTGCCATAAATATTTTTGATTCCTATCCCTTAACTTTCCACTTCCATTTGTCCTCTCCAACCCCAATTACACTTCCTCATCTGTTCCCCATTTCTTATTTTCTTTATTGTTTTAATTTGCATTTTCCATTGTTCTCTTTTTTCTTCCATTTATTTTTCCGATTCTAACTCTGTCTCCATCACTCTTAATTTAATTCCTACTGCACCTGTCTTTTTGAATGAGAAATGTTGCTTGAAATGCCAGGTATGGAGGTGCTATGTACTGCAGGTCACATTTGTCAATGCCAAATGCAGAAGAAACTCAGCCTCAGTAGCTGTCTTCTTGACTCTCTCTCCTGCAAGCTTGCTAATTCTGTAACCAATTATACTTCAAATCTCTTCCTATTTAAACTAGGTACTTTAGCTAATTTAGACTTTGAGTGTTAGTGCATTATGGGCCATATCGATTCAGATGCACTTATACATTTCTCCAGAATTTCATTTTCAAAATGAAAGTTGGGAGATATAAAAACATATGGGTTCCAATCAATATCGTCCATTTTGCAGTATCACCCAGTGTCAAAATTACCTACAGCCTCCATATCTTCTCACTTTCCTCAGTCCCTTGTTGCTTATGTTTTGCTTTCTCTCTGTTCCTTTCAAACACTAACTTCACTCGCAACAATGTAATCAACATTGGGCGGCACGGTGGCACAGTGGGCGGCACGGTGGCACAGTGGTTAGCACTGCTGCTTCACCGCGCCAGAGATCCGGGTTCAATTCCCGCCTCAGGCTACTGACTGTGTGGAGTTTGCACGTTCTCCCCGTGTCTGCGTGGGTTTCCTCCGGGTGCTCTGGTTTCCTCCCACAGTCCAAAGATGTGCAGGTTAGGTGAATTGGCCATGCTAAAATTACCCGTAGTGTTAGGTAAGGGGTAAATGTAGGGGTATGGGTGGGTTGCGCTTCGGCGGGTCGGTGTGGACTTGTTGGGCCGAAGGGCCTGTTTCCACACTGTAATGTAATCTAATCAACGACCTGTCCTCTCCACTTGGCCACGTTGCCTTGCACTGTCACTTCTTTACTTCTTTCACATTTCACCCCATCTGGCCATTATTCTGTCAGTCCACAGTGCTTCATATCCCGTCACGATCTGTGCTTCGTTGACTGTCAGTCAAACCTGTACTCTTCCCATAGACGACTACCGCCAAAGCACAAAGCTGATGGGTGTAAGTGAGCAGGCATGTGCACTGTAGGTGATAGACCTGAGTGAAATAAGGCAGGCGAATGGTCAGCAATGAGTTCGGGCAGAGATTGAATCAGTTGGCATGGGTAATTCAGAGTGTACAGCTGGAAGCCTTCACTTCCAAGGGCTAGCAGGCCAGGCGAGAGGAAACAAGTAGGAGAGCAAAAAGGACCTGATCTGAAACTATATTACATTTTTAAAAATCTAACTTGGCAGTGGCTTAAAATGAAACTGATATGAATTAAAATTCAGATACTTATTTAAGAGAAGTGTGGCACACTGAAGCACACTCTTTACTTTGCATTAAAGAAGATTATCTGTATTGTCAGCTAAAGAACAGACTGGGAAGGTGAAGCTAATAGATGAGTAGCAATGAGGGGATTGTAACTGAAGTACATAAAGATCTGATGCCCATATTGCACAATTCAAATAAATACAGAACTTTTAAAAATATTCCAAACTTTATACTATGTTAAAATAAAAACAGAAATTGCTGGAAAAACTCAGCAGGACTGGCAGCATCTGTGAAGAGAAAGCAGAGTTAACATTTTGGGTTCAGTGACCCTTCTTTAGAACCCATTAAAATATATTTTGGTTTATAATGCATGTTTACAATGATTTATACACCAAAGAATTTCCTCATTTGGAGAAATCTGAATGCATTGTCTTACTTTTGAATTGATGTTTGCTGTTGCTGTGTTCTTCCAAGAGGTGGCATTTTTTGAGTGTCATTATATTTTAAAACCAGCAGAGGGCAGTTACTGACCGCAAACACATGCAGCATTTGTAATTTGTCTTTCTGTGAAATAGGGTGAACAAAGAGCAATCATTAAACCACAGATAAATATGTCAAAAGTAAATCCACATATTGCTTTCAACAGTGCATTATACAGATGTTTGCACAGGTACAACAAAGAAGTGTCTTAGACACTGATGTGAACATTATTAGAAAATCATAGAATTGTGCAGTAGCAGACTATTTGGCCCATCATACCTGTACTGGCTCTTTTAAGGAACTGTGAAATTAAACCCATTTCCTTGATCTTCGCCCCATTGCTCTGAAACTTTCTTCTTTTCAAACTTACATTCTATAATTAACTTGAATACACTTTCATTAATGTTTCAGGCAATGCATGCCAGATTGTAAAGATTACTGAGCGAAAATGTCTCCTCATTTTGCCTCTCATTCTTTTGTGAATGATTTTAAATATATATCCTTTGGTTATTGGTTCTTCTATTATTTAAAATAGTATCTTTTTGTTCAACTCTACCAAACTCCTTCTTGATTTGTACCCCTATATTAAGTTAACCTTTAGCCTTCCCTGATGTAAGAGTGCAACATTAGTTTCTGATCTCTGCAAATGACTGAGGTCCTGCATCCCTGCTAATATTTTAGTCCTGATACTACCTCAACCTTTTCTAAGACCATGACTTCATTACTAAAGTATGATATCCCGAACTGAACATTGACCTGGATGTTTACATTCCACAATCTAACACTCGACAACATTACTGCTTTACCATCTCACTCGATTCCTGCACTCTGTATGTGCTGTCAGGCTACTTAGTCAGTGTTAATTGAGAAGTGAGTTGACATGAGATGAAAGTACAGTGTTAATAGTTGAGCAGGCTATTTTGAGATTCTTGGCCTTGGAAGTTAGCTGGTTTCTGGTTCCCCTTTTATCCTGGTTCCTTTTAAGCTAGCTCACCAAATAGGAGAGCAAAAGAAAACCTGATCTGAAACTACAATAAATGCTTAAAAATCTTACTTGGCAGTGGCTTAAAGTAAAAATGATATGAATTAAAATTCAGATACTTATTTAAGAGATGAGTGGCTCACTGAAGCACACTTTTTACTTTGCATTAAAGAAGATTATCTGTATTGTCAGCGAAAGAACAGACCTGTAAGGTGAAGCTAATAGACAAGTAGCAATAATAACTGACTTGCAGCACTCAAGGTGAGAGAAACTGTAATGCAGGGGTGGCTATTAGTTAATTCTTTGACTTTGACAAAACACTAGTGCTCAGGCCAAAGCTAATAAACACAAGTATTCAGCCCACTAACGCACGTAAGCACCTGATCCCATGAATACATACATATATCAAGGTTAAAACTTCACAGTAGACTCAATGTATTCTTGAAAAGGGGAAATGAAAATAATATGTCCACCCAGTTCATTATCTTTTCTCCCATCATATTCACAGTCTGAGATATACACAGGAGATTTCATGTCTGCTGGTGATGTATTTCTGTGTTTGAAACTTCCTTGACACCTTCAGGTGTAACATTCCAGATTTCCTCTCCAGACAGCCAATGAATTTACATAAGTTGTCATCTTTTAGCTGTAACTTCTTCTGTTACAAAACACCAATTGGAATTAAAAGTTCATTACGTCCGTAAGTGATCTAGGATTATTATCTGTGGTCATGACGAAATTTTAGTGAGGTGAGACAATAGGTTCAGAATTCTCATATGTTAAGTATAGGTGTGTGCACTACATGTTATCAGTTCCTAACCAACAAATTTAAGATTAATGAATGAAAAATTACTGGAAATGATATTTTAATCTGTGTTCCTACTACAACTAAGCCAATGCATTTGATGTTTTACTCCTAAAAGACATTAAATTATGTAATATGATATTACAGTATGTTGTGGAGTACCATTAAGTATTCTGATTTTCTGTGTTTCAAAGGGCATTCTTGAAAAATCTACTTCATTTGCATTAATTTGATTCATCCCATAATTTTTGAATTGTTCAAAATGTCTCACAAACAATTATATACTTCTGTAATGTAGCCATCGTCGAATGTTGGGAAGCACAGCACCACTTTGTACACACTAATGTCCCATAACCAGCGATGGGATAAAAATTTAAGTAATATATTTTGGTGAAGCTGCCTGAAGGATAAACATTGGCCAACATATCAGGAGATTTCATTTAATCTTTGTCATACAATGACATTGCACCTTCAAAATTTTAAGTTAAATTAAATTTAAATAATTAAGAATGCAGTTAGGGATTCATTTCAGCACCTTATTTGAAATATAGTACCTCTGACATTGTAATACTTACTGTCTCTCCTTTGGAGTAATAGGTAGCTAAGGTTTGTATGCATTTTCAGAACCTGACCACTCTGTGGCACTGCAGAATGACTTTGACTTTGGTGGGTGATTTTTGTATTCCCCCCCCCCCCCCCCTCCAAAACATCTTTGTTGTATTTCTCTTCAGGCATATTTCCAAATTCTTGTTTCAATCTCCCACCTTTGGTCAATATGCTGTATAGACTTAACTTTAAAGTTTTGAATCCTACTAGTTTTTTTCGTCTGTTATGGGATATGAGCATCACTGGCTGGGTCCGTATTTATTGCCCATCTCTAATTGCCCAGAGACCAGTTAAAAGTCAACCACATTATTGTGGATCTGGAGTTGCACGTAAACCTGAATGGATAAGGACAGCAGATTTCCTTCAGTAAAGGACATGAGTTAACCAGACGGTTTTATAAGATGATTGACATCGGTTGTATGGTCATTTTTTTTATTCTATACTTCTAATAAATTCAAATCCTATAGGTCCTATGGTGGGATTTCAAACTCACATTCCCGGATTATTGCCCTGGGACTCTGCATTACTGGCCCAGTGACATTCCCACTGTCCCATCTCCTTTCTACTAGACTAAGTTTCTCATTGATTTCTATCTGTTCTGTGTCTCTTGTGGACACCTGCTGTAACTGACTGTGGGAATCTCAGTGGGCCACTCTGATTGGTAGACACAGAGCCATCACCTTCACCTTGAATGTGTTCTTGTGTTTTTACCTCTCTCAGACATTCCTCCAAGTAATGTTTAATCAGAGGGAGGATTGATATATCAGTTCAAGGGAGTGCAGCAGGTGGTAATCAGCAATTTGAATTGACCTTGTTTGACCTGAAGTTATGAGATTTCATGGGATCCAGAGAAAATGGGCATTCCTAGGGTTATTCCCATCTGACTGTATACCACTGTGCATGCACATTTGGTATTTCTAGCCTTCTGAAAGATCAAGGCGTAGCCAGGTTTGATAATGTTGCAAGATAAAATGTTGGTTGACAGATATAATTGCTGATGCAAGTTTTGGAACTTTGTCAGTAGATCTCTTTGATTTATAAAACACGTCTCAGACATTTATGTCTTAAGTTATTACAGGCACTGAATTACTTTCAAAATGCAATATTACTGCTAAGAAGATAAACACATTATTGTATAACACTACACTGCATAATCACAATTGCTGAGAAGGAAAACAATTCAGGGGTTACAGAGCAAATCAGTCAAGGTCCACAAGACTATCGTGAAAGTGATAAAATTCTGAAATATCAAAGCAAGACAATTAAATCTAAGCAAGATATACTGTTTCTACTTTGCATAAGAACTTATCCAGGCCACATATAGAATACTATGTCCAGTTTTGGCAGCTTCACATGATGGCACTTTATTTCAAAGGTAGTCCACTTGAGTAGTGATCCTCAAGTATCTTGATTAAAGGACAAAATAACAAAGAATTGCAGATGCTGGAAATTTGAAACAAAAACAAATTGCTGAAGAAACTCAGATTGTCTAGTAGCATCTGTGGAGAGAAAGCAGAGTTACTGTTTCACGTTCAGTGATCTGTTTTCAGAAAGACCTCTTTTCCAACTGGTTAATAATCATGAATGTCCATTTTGATTATAATGAAAACACAAAAGTGCTGCCTGTAAAGACTGATTTAATAATGAATTTAAGATAACAAATCATTACATTGAACAATAATTTGTGGACTTTTTCACTGACATCGACAGGAATGAAGTAGAACAAACAAACCAGAGATGAGGGATAACTCTGACTTTACTAACCTTCTAACCCCATTTAAAATTGAACAGCCTATTATTGATACACTTATACAATCATTTCACAAATCATATCTAAATCATCTATTGTTCAATGAGTAACAGCAGGTTTACCTGATATAGATGTTTAACAGGTTAAAAGTAGGTTATTATTTTAAAAATAATTTTCATAAACATGCTCAGTTATTTCCTCTAGTCTTGAATATTCACTTGAAAGTAACTTCCTTGGAATAAGTGTACAAAACCAACCCAGTTTCTCAGTGATATTTAATCTTGGAAAAAGCTAATATTATTGCAACATGTTGGAAGCTTTCCTGAAGTGGCTGCTGGGTTGGGACAGGGGCGAGGCAGAGGGAGAGACTGTCACACATCCCCTTCCGGAATATGCCTTTGCAAAGAAGGTCTGGCGAGAGATGCAGTGGGTTTTGTTGAGGTTTGTCCAGAACAGCTCCATGACATGGGACTCTGTGGCCTGTGGACTATTCCCCGGGATGCACACCAAGCCAAATATCGATTGCACTTGGAAGATTATCAGCTCAGTGGAGTTGACCTTGACCTAGGATTGCAGACTGGCACATTCCAAGGTCCAGGACTATATGCTGAGTGACACACTAAAGCTTGGGGCAGCTACCGCAAGATCTATCCAGTGTGTTTCTGCCAAAGTAAAACAGGGAAATCGATTCAGTTATTAGACCCTCTTGGTGCCTCAAGTATATGTAAATATAGCCCTATGTAAGTAAGAAATGCGTTAGGTTTTTTGCAACTGCAGGGAATGCCAAATTCCAATGTTTGTTTGTTCTTTATGTGCAAAGACTGTACAGAACTGCTTCAGTAACTGTGTATGTATGTAAGTTTTTTTTATGAATACAGAAGTTTGGAAGTTTTGTGTAATTAACACAATTATAGGATTCAAATCAACAAGAGATGCCTACAAACAGAAAATGCAGCTGGCCAGACAGCTTACATTGACACTTGCTTACTGCATGAGTCCAAGTGGAATGTACTGAAGTATCACAAGAGTGGCTGACCTCCCACCATCTCTCCCCTCCTGCTAACTCACTGCGGAGGCATCAGAATGCTGAATATTCAATAATTTTGCAAATGGGAGTCTAGTGCTGGATTATAAAACTGGTGTTAATTTATAAAAGTGAATGGCTTGCTCTCCTCCATTTCCCCTCACCTCATGCCTTGTATTTCTTCTGCTGTCTTGCACCCATTTGATGGTCTTACAGGCATCCTGGAAAGTCCCCTTAGAGATCTTGTTCTTGTACCACAACTGCAAATTACTGCCTCTTCTAAGGACCTCCAACTACCAGATTGGACTAAGAACCATTTTAGTTTAGGGAAGTGTGGAGAAAAACTGACAACATGGAACTAGGTTAGCTGGTAAGAAGCACAGAAAGTCATTGATTTGTGTGATAAGTTACTGATTTATGCATTGTGTGTGGATTTGCAGCCAACGTTCAAAAGGGATTCAACTGCATTCTTGACAGTGCCATCATATGTGTAGAACCACAGGAGATAGGCGAGGTCCTCAGTGAATATTTCTCCTCTGAGTTTACCGTGGAGAAAGACATGAAGTCTTGGGAACTTGGGGAAGTTAATGGTGATATTTTGGGGATAGTCACATCACAGTAGAGGAGGTGTTGGATGTGTTCGAATGTATGAAGGTGAATAAATCTCCCGGTCTGGACCAGATATATCCAAGAACACTGTGAGAGGCTAGAGAAGAAATTGTGGGGGCCCTGGCTTATAAAGTTGCAGCATCGTTAGCTACAGGTGAGGTCCAGGAAGACTGGAGGGTAGTGAATGTTGTGCCATTATTCAAAAAGAGCTGCAAAGAAAAACATGGGAATTATATACCAGTAAGCTTAACATCTATGATAGGTAAGTTATGTGAGAAGGTTCTGAGGGATATGCATTTGGAAAGACAGGGTTTGATTAGGTGTAGTTAGTATGGCTTTGTGCGTGGAAGATCATTCCTCACAAATTGTTAGAGTCCTTTGATGAAGTAACCAGGATGATTGATGTGGCGGGGGGGGGGGGTGGTAGATGTAGTCTAAATGGATTTCAGTAAGGCCTTTGCTAACGTTCCACATGGTAAGCTGCTCTGGAAGATTAGATCGCATGGAATCCAGGGAGAGCTGGCAAATTGGATACACAATTGGCTTGATATTAGGAAACAAAGGGTAATAGTGGAAGGATGCTTTTTGGACTGGAGGCCTGTGAGTAGTGCTGTGCCTTGGGTCGATGCTGGGCCCATTGCTGTTTGTTATCTGTATCAATGATTTGGATGAGAATGTATAAGGCGTGATTAGTAAGTTTGTTGAAGACACTAACATAGGAGTATCGTGGTCAAGATGAAGGTTATCAGAAATTGCAGCAGGACCTTGATCTGCTGGGGAAATGGGCCAAGAAATAGCAAATAGAGTTGAATACAGATAAGTGTGAGGTGTTGCATTTTGGAAAGTCAAATCAAGGTGGGAGTTCCATAATGAATGGTAGGGCCTTAAGGAATGTAGTGGAACAGAGGGACCTTGGAGTTCAGACGCATGGTTCTCTGAAAGTGGAGTCACGGGTAGACAGGGCAGTGAAGCAGGCTTTTGGCACACTGGCCTTCATCATTCAGGGCATTGCATATAGAAGTTGGGAAGTTATGTTGCAGTTGTACAGGACATTGGTAAGGTCACACTTGGAGTACTGTGTTCAGTTTTGGTCAGCTTGCTGTATGAAGGATGTTATTAAACTGGAAAGAGTGCAGAAAAAATTTACAAGGATGTTGTAAGGACTCAAGGGACTGAGTTATAGGAAGAGGTTGGACAGAATGTAGGAGTCTGAGGGGCAGTCTTCTGGAAGTGTATAAGATCATGAGAGGCATGGATAGGGTGAATGCACTCAGTCTTTTTCCCAGGGTTGGAGAATCAAGGACTAGAGGGCATCAGTTTAAGGTTAGAGGGGAGAGAATAAAAAGGAACCTGAGGGGCCACTTTCTTACACAGAGGGTGTTATTCTTATGGAATAAACTGCAAGTGGACGTAGTTGAGGCAGGTACATTTACAACATTTAAGAGGTATTTGAATAAATGCATGGATAGGAAAGGTTTAGAAGGATATGGGCCAAGTGCAGGGAAATGGGTTAGCATGGTTGAACATTTTGATCAGCATGGACCAGTTTGGATTGAAGAGCCTGTCTCCATGCTGTAGGACTCTATGCCTTTATATCAATGTATAGAATATGGATAGCTCTTTGGGGATATGTCACCCAGCCATCAAAGACTGTTTAAGTTTTCTTAGACTTTTCCAGAAATTAGAGAGCAATTTCTATCTTTCCCCAAAATCAGTCAAAACGTCTTTTTCCATTTGTGTTTCTCAGAATGTTGTATTCAAATGGGCGTGGGTGTAGCAATTTTGTGAACACCATGCCAATTTAGGAAACCTCAAAGGACCAGATGATTTTTTTCCTCTCTATCTCTTTCCTTGTATTTTATGATGCTTTTGATTCTTGTCCTTCAGGGTAAAATGTAACTTCTACATATCAATGTATTGTATTGGAAAATGATGGCATTCATGTATAACGTAAGGCATATTGAACTTTATTTTATAGGATTAAGAAATTATTACTAGCAATTGTTTCCCTTTTTCCAACAGAATCTGTTCATGATTTAGCAGAGACAAGTATCTGCAGTTCAAATGATAGTCAACTAGAAAATGGAAGCTCTGGTGTGTCTGGAGATGAAAACGCCAATTCAGGTAAGGTGTTGTGTAACTTAATTGGCAGAGTATGTATAGAGTCTATCTAATAACAGTTATGAGCAGAATAAGAATAACAGCAGAATAAGAGACCTTGGAGTGCAGGTTCATAGCTCCTTGAAAATGGAGTCGCAGGTAGATAGGATAATGAAGAAGGTGTTTGGTATGCTTTCCTTTATTGGTCAGAGTATTGAGTACAGGAGTTGGGAGGTCATGTTGCGGCTGTACAGGACATTGGTTAGGCCACTGTTGGAATATTGCGTGCAATTCTGGTCTCCTTCCTATCGGAAAGATGTTGTGAAACTTGAAAAGGTTCAGAAAAGATTTATAAGGATGTTGCCAGGGTTGGAGGATCTGAGCTATGGGGAGAGGCTGAGCTATGGGCTGTTTTCCTTGGAGCGTTGGAGGCTGAGGGGTGACCTTATAGAGGTTCACAAAATTATGAGGGGCATAGATAGGATAAATAGACAAAGACTTTTCCAGGGGGTCGTGGATTCCAGAATTCGAGGGCATAGGTTTAGGGTGAGAGGGGAAAGATATAAAAGAGACCTAAGGGGCAACGTTTTCACGCAGAGGGTGGTACGTGTATGGAATGAGCTGCCAGAGGATGTAGTGGAGGCTGGTACAATTGCAACATTTAAGAGGCATTTGGATGGGTATATGAATAGGAAGAGTTTGGAGGGATATGGGTCGGGTGCTGGCGGGTGGGACTAGATTGGGTTGAGATATCTGGTCGGCATGGATGGGTAGGAGTGAAGGGTCTGTTTCCATGCTGTACATCTTTATGACTAAGAATACATAGAGAGGACATTCCTAAGGTTAGCATTACCTGAGCCAAGTTGAGCACACACTAGGCTACGGAAAGAAGGAAATTAGGTATTGTAAAGGCGTTGGTAAGAATCTTTTAATTGTCACTGTGTAAAGAAATGTTGCCAGCAGCAAGGAGGGTTGCTAATGTTTTTTAAGAGATGCTTCATCAAATCTTCCATCATCCTAAAAGCCATTATCATCCTTTAAGTCTTTCTGGTTTATGGAGCATAGTTTTCCAACTGCTCCTCAGAAGTGAGTTTATCATGCCTGTTGACATTCTGCTAAAACTCCTCTATGTGCTTTCTAATGCCTTTACATCTTCACTGAAGGGAGGGAAGCGTGGTAAACTGGGAATGTATTGGCTTAATATTTGTGGCGTGAAGAACATTGAAAACAAATATAAGGGACACACTTTTTTTTTAATTTGAAAGGCATCGGTCAATTAATGTTTTTTGGACTGGGAGGTGTTCACTGTAACCTTCCTCAGGGGTCAGTTTTTGAACTCATTGCTATTTACAGTTTTTATTATTGACCTAGACTCTGATGTAGAGAGTACTGCTATAAAGACTATAAGATGTAAGAGCAGGAGACCTTCCAGCCCATCAAGTCTGTAAATGATTTAGCAAAATAAAAACCAAAATAAAATTTAGCAAGATAATAGATAGTGATAAGGATAGCTATGGACATCAGGATAATACAGACAGGAAGGTGAAAAAAGCAGAAGCATGACTGATAGAGTTCAATGCAGAGAAGGTGAAGTGATGCATATTGAACTAATATTAAGAAAAGTTGGTACACTATAATCGGAACATTGGCACAAATTCAGACACTTCAAGGGCTGAGAATCGATAAAGGGGAGGTATTAAATAGGTAATAAAAGTAAAAGAATGCAAGTCTAACATGATGCAGGAGCAAAGGGACCGGATGTATATGTGTACAAATTATTGAAGGAGGTAGGAATAGTTGAGAGAATGGTTATTATAAAATTTAGCATTCTAGGCTGGATTGAAAGCTGTTTTGAGTATGAAAGCAAGGAGATTATTTTGAACTGGTATAGAACATTCAGCCTCAATAGGAATATTGCATTCAGTTCTGGGCACTACACTACTACATTAGAGATATTGCAGAAAAGCTTCATGAGAATACTCTCAGCCGTGAGGAAATTCAGTTAGGCAGGTAAACCGGAGAATCGGTTTCCTCGAAGAAGAGAAGATTGAGAGGAAATTAGACAGAGCTAGTCAATCTCATGAGAAGTCTGGATAGAGCAGTTAGAGAGAAACTGTTTTCGTTGGGATCAGGATCAAAGGATGTAGGGAGAAAGCCTGAATGTGGTACTGAGTTCATTAATCACTTGTGATCATATTGAGTGGCTTGAAGGGCTGAATGGCTAAAGCCTTTTCCTATTTACTATGTTTCTATGAGTTGACAAGACTCCTATGCACCTTTTAGTTCATAGCTATTTGTCTTCATTCATTGAATATGTATTTATCTCTTGTCTTTTCAATGGACTTGATATATACTGGATGAAGTAAATCTCAGTTTATATTGTTCTGTCTTCCCTTGTTGTGTTCAAATTGATCTCTAATCTTTTTACTGCTTTTTTTCTAATTGCATCCATACTTATTTGATAAAATTGGCAGATATAATAATATTGCATCAAGTTTCTGAAATTGCAGATGTAAATTATACACAATAGCAGGTCCTGCAACCAGCCCCAAGGTGGATACATGATTCATTAGAAATCCACTCTGACATAATCTCCTCTCTATGTGTACTCGTTCACCACCTCCAGTCTATTCCTATTTTTCTAAACATTACATGCAGAAATGCTATGATGTTGGTGATTTAGTCCTACAGAGATCTACAGCACGGGAAAAGGCCAATTGAATCTGCACCAGTCAAAAATAACCACTGAACTATTCTAATCCCATTTTCTAGCACTTGGCATGCTGCCTTGTATATCTGGGCATCTCAAGTGCATATTTAAATATTTCCTAAATGTTATGAGACTTTCTGACTCTATCATTCTTGCAGGCAGTGAGTTCCATATTTCCCACCAGGATCTGAGCAAAAACAAAAGTCCTTCACATCCCTTTAAGACTCCTGCCCTTACTTTAAATCTCTGCTCCCAAGTCATTGATCTTTCGACCAAGGGGCAAAGTTACTTCCTATCTACCCTGTCCATGCCCCACATAATCTTATACATCTCAATCATGTCTCCCTTCAACTTTCTCTGCTTCAGGGAAAACAATTTCAGTTTATTATCAACCTCTCTTCATAGCTAAAACTTTCCAGCCCAGGCAATATCTGGTACAGCTCTTCTGCACCCTGTCCAGTGCAATCACATCTGTCCTATCACTTGGATTCCAGAACTACGCACAAAACTCTTGCTGTGGCCCAACCAACTGATTATACAGTTCCAGCATAACCTCCCATAAACCTTAAATTTTATGCCTCAGCTAATAAAGACAAGTATCCCATATGCCTCCTTAACCTCGTTATCTACATCTTTTGCTATTTCAAAGGGCCACAGGACAAACACCCCAAGGTCCCTTTAATCCTCGGTGCTTTCCAGTGTCCTATCATACATTTTGTATTTGCTCGGCTTTTTTGTCCTGCCCAAGTGCACCACCTCACAATCCTGCAGATTGCATTTCATTTGCCACTGGTGAGCCCACCTGATCAGCCCGCCTATACACTCCTATAATCTCAGGCTGTCCTCCTCACTATTTACCATCCCATCAATTTTCGTATCATCTGCAAACTTACTGATCAACCCTCCTACATTCAAGCCTGAGTTGTTTATATATACCATAAATAGCTAGGGTCCCATCAGTGACCCCTATGGAACCTCTTTGGACACAGACTTCCAGTCAACAAAACACTCTTAATAATCAGTTTTTGCTACCTGCCATTCAGTCAATTAGCCATGGGATCTTACCTTCACTATCAGTCTCCCATGTGAGTCCTTATGAAAAACTTTGCTGAACTTCAAGTAATTTATGTTAATGTATATCCCTCATTAATATACCTGCTCACTTCTTAAAAAAAATTCAATCAAGTTGGTCAGAGATAACCCCGTAGCAAAACCATGCTGACTGTTCTTGATTAATCGGTCTGATTAACCCGGGAGCGTAGGGGGATGAAGGTGAGGCCTCTGCTGAGGACTGATCTTTCATCCTCAAAGAGGGGGAGGTCTGGAGGGATGGTGAAAACACGGCAGGGCTGGGAGCTAGGACCTGGTGTGGGACTTATCTGGTGCAGATTTCTCCAGCTTTCTCATTTCCCCTCCCCCCACCTTTTCTAAGTCCCAACCTTCAGACGCAGCACCGCCTTCTTGACCTGCAATCTTCTTCCCGACCTCTCCGCCCCCATCCCCTCTCCGGCCTATCACCCTCACCTTAACCTCCTTCCACCTATCGTATTCCCAACTCCCCTCCCGAAGTCCCTTCTTCCCTACCTTTTATCTTAGCCTGCTTGGCACACCCTCCTCATTCCTGAAGAAGGGCTTATGCCCGAAAGGTCGATTCTCCTGCTCCTTTGATGCTGCCTGACCTGCTGCGCTTTTCCAGCAACACATTTTTAAGTTATGTTGTTGATTAATCCACAACCACCTGATGAAGGAGCAGTGCTCCGAAAGTTACTGCTTCCAAATAAACCTGTTGGACTATAACCTGGTGTTGTGTGATTTTTAACTCCGTACACTGCAGTTCAATACCAGCATCTCCGAATCTTGATTAATCCTTGCCTCTCCAGATACAATCACGAGTCACTTGCTTTCCACAGCTGAAGTCTGTTTGCTTTACAACAGGAGTAATTCAAACCAATTTTTTTCCACCACCACTACTGTTTGCTTTGCTTTGTCTAAAAGGAAAATGGGCATATATATTTTCCCCATCCTCTAGAACTTTGTTTTTGCCCTAGCTAATCAGGCCATCAGTGAGGGGTACTAGACTAGTGAGAAAAAATCCCATTTCTAAGCATCCCTCAAATGGATATCTATCTAATACAGCGATGGGAGGGGGGAATAATTATAACAAAGATTCTGCCACTGCATTGTCATGGATGCATCTGGGAGCCTGATAGCTTCTCTGTTTTCATACATTTCCCCTGGGAACTGACTGGTTCCCAGCATCAAGGAGAGACAAATTAATACTATATTCTGTGGAGTAATCGATCATCGCTAATTATATTTCACTATACAGACTTCAGTCATGAATCTGTTCTGCATTTGTTTCTAAAAAGAAAAATCAAATTAAAAGTGTTCATTTTCATGGAATATGAAAAAGTGAGCTTATAATGTCAGCTCAACCCTGACCTTCGCTTTTCACAATTGACATTTACTTGGTGCCAACAACACAAGAATCATTGAAGCTGATTTTTCTACCCCTGCCCTGTGGCAGCTTTTTCATGTTTGTATAATGACTGATCACAATCATACTAGGTAAAGAGTAAAGAGTATAATTCAGTTTGTCATTGTTTTATCTGAAATGCTTTGCTGTGTAAAAACTTCTTTTTTGGAAGTCTCTTTCATAGATTGGGAGAAAAAAAATCCCAATGACATGAAACACACTGGAATACTTTATGACCCACATTGTTCACATTTAAATCACTCATGTGGACATCAATTAAGAACATTCATGTCCAAAAGCATGCCACCAGATGCTGACTGAGAGGCCTAAAATGTTTTCAAGAAATTAAAGATATCCAGATCCTTTGTTTGCTGTCAATGCAGAAATATTATCATCTGATTGCTATTGATCACAAGCCTGGAATCAATAGTTAGATCTGAATGAACATTTGTTTATGAGTGTTTTCGGTGATATATTATAAAACTATGCATTTCCATGTATGTGGAAATGCTGCTGAGATTTATTTTGCTACAATCCTTCGTACTGCTAAATTCAATTCTGTATGAGTAATGATTTGGAGGTGCCGGTGTTGCAGTAGCGTGGACAAAGTTAAAAGTCACACAACACCAGGTTATAGTCCAACAGGTTTATTGGGAAGCACTAGCTTTCGGAGTGCTGCTCCTTCATCAGGTGGTCCAAAAACTAGTGCTTCCAAATAAACCTGTTGGACTATAACCTGGTGTTGTGTGATTTTTAACTTTGTATGAATAATGATTAACTATGGTTTCCAAACCACAGTTCAGTGAAGAAACAATATCCTGGGTTTAAGTTTCTTGGCTTCAGTAAGGCGTTCGACAAGGTGCCCCATGGGAGATTGATTAGCAAGGTTAGATCTCATGGAATACAGGGAGATCTAGTCATTTGGATACAGAAGTGGAGTTGCAGGTAGATAGGATAGTGAAGAAGGTGTTTGGTATGCTTTCCTTTATTGGTCAGAGTATGGAGTATAGAAGTTGGGAGGTCATGTTGTGGCTGTACAGGACATTGGTTAGGCCACTGTTGGAATATTGCGTGCAATTCTGGTCTCCTTCCTATCAGAAAGATGTTGTGAAACTTGAAAAGGTTCAGAAAAGATTTATAAGGATGTTGCCAGGGTTGGAGGATCTGAGCTATGGAGAGAGGCTGAACAGGCTGGGGCGGTTTTCCCTGGAGCATTGGATGCTGAGGGGTGACCTTATAGAGGTTTACAAAATTATGAGGGGCATGGATAGGATAAATAGACAAAGACTTTTCCCGGGGGTCGGGGAGTCCAGAACTAGAGGGCATAGGTTTAGGGTGAGAGGGGAAAGATATAAAAGAGACCTAAGGGGCAACGTTTTCATGCAGAGGGTGGTACTTGTATGGAATGAGCTGCCAGAGGAT